>NC_139328.1:25737500-26937500 GCF_056507025.1 Lutjanus erythropterus | reverse complement strand
CAGACATTAGCTTCAGTGGCTAATATTAGCTTTTTGAGGGAGAAAGTCATGTCACTTAGTTGACTTCTGGGTGTGTAGTCTTTCTAATTACTTAGTAGAAAAGGCTGTTGTAGGCAACTTGACTTCTTGAAGACGGTTTGTCTCTAATCCAAGATCCAAGCCTCTTGGATGAGAACCAAAATGTCTTTGAGAACTCTATCAAGTCCAGTTACCTATGACAACCTTTTCGACGCAGACATGACCTGGATGACTAAGAATCTTCACAAACATCTTTCTAATTGCGTATCTTCACAGTATGATACTTCAACAGTTATATGCCAAAGATAGACTTTTTTGACTTGTAAAATTACCTTTTAAATTGACAAAAATCATAGGTGTAAATAATGGCACAGTTCAAATGGAGTCAAAAAATAATTTATCTCTCACCATAGACAACAGATCATATTTTTGCCAAAGTTAGGTCCAATGGTGGTTGACTAGAAGGGGCATGACTTAGGCACTCTGTTGGTAAAATTAAGGTTCCTCATTTTCTGAAAGCCCAGCAGAGCCAATATGTGTGAAGCAAGTACCCGAACAAATAACCAACCAATCAGTTGTGTTGGTGCCATCAAACCAGAAACGCACTAGATGATTTTTATGGCTCCAACAGAAAAATGATTCAGTGTCACACATTTAATGACAGTTTTTAGCTCAGACACTGAACAGGTTTTTGCCATTAATCATCATCAACATGTTTAATGCAATTATGACAGCTCAGAGTTTCTTCGATAGCAGTCCATCTTGTATAAACTCACAAGTTAAACCATTGAATCTTGACAGTAAAAAAATAAATAATAAGACACCAGTATTTTGGTAGACATTTTAACATTAACACATAATATAAAATTAACATCTTCATCACAAAAAATGGTCAGAATTCACTCCTCTGCCTGTCACTGAAGTGGTTTACATCTGTCAGTTAAGAAAATGTCTATTTTCATTAGGTCTATTTTTTATTATGGATTAATTTGCTGAGTATTTTCTGCCCTACTTGTTTAGAAACATGTTTCCCCAGAACCTTTTTCTGGGGATGCATGTTTTAAAAAGGACAAACTATCATGACCCATTGCACAGTAGGCCCAAACAGGAAATCTTGGGAAGAATAAATTTGTGAATAAATGAACATTCCTGACCATTTTCTACTGCCATTTCCAAATCACCTTAGACTCCTGTTTTTAAAAATGCAGATACATTAAATACCTTTCTTATGAGAAATAAATGCATGTAGACGGAGTTAACAAGGCATCTCATTGTTTTTACTTATTCTTATCAGAAAAACAAATATATTACATTTCAGCTTGTTTCTTAAATGGAAAAACAAAACAAGCATTTAGGCAGAATTAACAAACTTAATTTTTCCCTCTCATCTGTAAAACAATGTACACATTTCAAATGCTTTATAAAAGGTGCACTGCAGATATAAATCTTAAATTTGCAGAATTTCTCCCATAGTCTTTTTTTTAGTTGGTGACCCAAATAAAATCTCCTGTGACCCATCTGTGGGTCGTGACCCAGTCTATGGGAATGACAGGTTTAGAAAAGAGTGAAAAGTGCGCAACACAATTTCCCAGAGCTGAAGGTGACATATACATATTGCTTGTTTTGTCTAACAACAGTTCAAAACCCAAAAAGACAAAGTTTTCTGTTTCATGTTACTTGCTACATGGCCAAAAGTATGCACACATGAACATTGAACCCATGTGTGATTGCTGAACACGCCATTACAAACCCATGAGCATTAATCTCCTGCTATAACAGCTCTCAGTCTTAGGGAAAGGCTTTTCACCAGATGTTGAACGTGGCAGCAGGGATTTGCTCTCATTCAGTCACAAGAGCATTAGTGAGGTCCAACACTAGCCATGTTTCTATCCAAATGTTTTGCAAATTTTAACCAAATGTTTGGGAAAGAAAATGCAAATGAATGCTTGGTTCCATCCACTACTGTTATATGATAAAGAATTGGTTCATCAAGATAAGCAGTAGGTAGTTGTAAAAGCATTTGGCTATACCACTAGAGAAGAAGAGGGCTCAAAATTAAAAGAGGGCCAGACAAACCTCAAATGGTGAAAAACAATGTAGAAAACAGGATGAAAATATGACATTTTTGTTGGTTTCATTTATTAATGTGAGAAAGGTTTTATCAGATCTGTGGTGATCATGGATGTATTATAGAGCCATGCGAGCCTTGAGGAGACTGTCATGTGAGTTAAATGTTTGGTATGCCAGAACTTATTTGGAAAAAGTGTTTCAATCTCCGATTAAGTCCATTAACTCTTTTTAGAAAAAGGCACCTCAGTTGCAGAATTTCTTTTGAAATGTTGTCGTTTCCATCAACCTTTTTTCTTGTGATACTTCACACTTAGCTTATTGAAACATGGTTAGTCATGCTCTGTGCAAGCCAGTCAAATTCCTCTTTACCAAACTGGGAAGACCAATTCTTTATGGACCTGGCTTTGCACGTGGGCCCATTGTCATATTCAAACACAAAGTTTGAAGCACACGATTGTCTAAAACATCGTGGTATGCAGCCCAAAGATAAACTGGTCAGGCTCTGTCAGCAGCTGTAGACAATGTACAACTGCA
Source organism: Lutjanus erythropterus (assembly GCF_056507025.1). Taxonomy (NCBI): domain Eukaryota; kingdom Metazoa; phylum Chordata; class Actinopteri; order Lutjaniformes; family Lutjanidae; genus Lutjanus; species Lutjanus erythropterus. Next base: position 26,934,878 of record NC_139328.1, on the reverse strand, counting down.
CATACATTCACCATGTGGCAGCTGTGTGCATTTCAGCAACCTGCAATTTGAGGATGCAACTGCGGTGAGCATCCATCACAACAATTGTCAGGTCACCTAACATTTAAATTGTATTGTATTTGCCACTAACAGGGCCTACATGTCAGGCATTTGCTCCAGATAGTTCTGTAGCCAAACTAACTGTGCGGCCTTCGCACCGCTCCCCCTTCCTTTTCCCTTTCACATTCTTCCCCAGAAGTTCTCGCCCCAGTGGACTCAAACAAGGTAAAGCCTAATTAAACCAACAAATGAGAGCCGGGTTATGAAAGAGAGTAGGGGAGGCAGATGGAAGAGCGGAAGGTCTTATGTGCATTCCTGTAGTTGAGGGGGGAGAAAAAGTAGGTGGAAGTCCCACAGAGGCTCGGCACTGTTCCAAGCCCTCTTTTCAACCAGAGTATAAAAAAGACGGGCTTTGATCAGCAGGTTGGTGGTAAGATGTCACCTGCAAGGAGTCTGGAGAGTGAAATGTGATTGGACTCTGTCCAGGTTGGAATATAAAACCTTAAAAAGTTGAATTTTGAAAAATGCATGAGTTTATTCAAGGCAAAAAAAAAAGAAAATTCCAATGAAAGACAAAATAAAATTCTTGTATAAAGGAGTACTCCTGACACACTGTCTCGCTTTCTAGTGATTTATTGAATATCCGACGTTTCGGTCCAAACGACCTTCATCAGGTATACTGGCAGCATCTTTTTTTCAAATTGAACTTTTTCTTCCGACGCACCAGTCAGACATTTCAGGTGTGCAGAAACCTTCTCAACATTGCTTGCACATTTTTGAGGAGTACTCCTGACAAAATAATCCTGATGACTGGGCATGAGTTTGTGACGCATGTGCATGTTTGCCAGGCAGGAAAGGTCTAATAAAAAGATAACACTGAATTAAATTTTGGGAAGAGCACCAATATTTTTAGAGCTTTTCCCATAGGAACTAAAAATTGAGATGTCCTGGCTATACACCTATAGGTGTATCAACCGAAATAACCCCAGTACCAAGAAGTATCAAAACAATAACTGCATTTGATCCTTTGTGTACCCAGATCTAGAGAAAATTAGTATTTTTATGGTTTTGTTCACAGCCAGTCATCCCAAGCATTCCTCAATTGTCCCACTATTGCAGCAGCTGTGGTGTGGTGAAGTCAGGTGTTGTGTATTTGATGGAGTTGTTAGTTCAGAGTGATGAAATGCCAGAAGAAAGGTTGAAAGTATGGCTATACTGCACGCCTGTGGTGTAAGGTAACAAATGACTATTGGTATCTGTATCACTTTAAGGGTAATGGCATCATAGTTTATTAAATGATATACTGCTGTAGCCGTTGCTGCTTTTTGACAGTTTTGTAGTGTTGTTTAAATTTAATGATTAAATGTTTAATAAAAAAAGAGACAGGTCAAAGCACAATGAAAAACTTTTCTTTCTGCCCTGAATTTGTTTTGTGGAGACGTGTAGAAAAATCTGAGCTTAAAAACTGTATTAACAAAAACTTTAACTAACCTAAGTTAGGTCATTGCCCTATCTGCACTACCAGCCACTTTGGTAAGTAACCAAAACTGTTTGTCTGGCAAGACCCACTTGACCAGTAAACTCCGCTATTCAGTTGCTTTTGTGAGTGCTGAATGAAGACATTTGTTTCCCGGCCTTAACAGTTTACGGTCAGCAACGGCAGGATGGAGCAAAGCAGAGCAGAGTATCCCAGTCAGCAGGAGCAAATTCTGTTTGGCTGCAGAAACATGCTGGTGTGGTCTGTTGGTTTAATGGCAGCTGACAGCTTCTCCAGTCACTGGAATGAGGACACGGCCTGTTAAAAACCATCACAGTTCAGTCCAGAATCCTGAAAAACACAGACCAGCAAAGTCCCGCCAGTATGATGCTAGTAAATGTGTAAAAGCTTTGTCGCACTTGCTATTATTTTCCAAAGTAAGCAGCTATCAGTTGGAGAGAGTAGGCTATTTTCACATACTTTAGTTGTCTACCATATTATTATTAATCTGTTCCATAGGATTAAAGACTAAATGTACTTTTTTCTTCATGATGTCCACGTTTTACTAAATACTACAAACCAAAATTTCAAAAATGTTGGAACACTGTCAAATGTCAATACGATTAACAAAAAACAGAATGCAATGATTTATTCAATAATATTTAATGTTCATAGATAGTTATGTCCGGCAACGATCTGGATGGTCTTTTTTCTCTTTAGCCTGTGGAGGACATGACATCAATGATTTCCAAAAACACTTTTCAAATATGAGCAGTTCAGGCCACAGCACACTTTTTCATTTTGCATCTGTCCATCTCAGATGAGCTTGGGCTCAGAGAAGTTTTAAACACTTTCCCAACTTTTTCAGGATTGGGGTTCTACAAAGTAAGCTGCTATCACTTGGAGACAGTAGTAGTAATCTATTTCTTGTGATTGAATACCAAATTGACTTTTATATCTTTTCATAATGTCCACATTTTCCTTTTTTGCCACTAAATACTACATTTGGATGACAACATGACTAGTGTACAACTGGCTGTGTTACTGCATTTTGACAGTTGCTGCTCAAGTGGAAGCATAGAAAAGCCTAATTTTGTTTCAAAATACAATTTTAAAGTTTAAACTGCCTTTCAGGTATTTTACAATGCCACACAAAGTAATGTGGAGTGTGTTTGTGTCCAGATGTGACTCCATCACTCGTTTTAAATCTGCAGTGTGTCTGATGTTGACCATGAAGTGTGCACAAAGGGCTGACTGTACACAGATAGGCCTCTTATGCTACTTAGCCTACTTAGGTTATTATGTTAGTGGCAGAACATGAGATGAGCGGAGACAGATGATGTCTTTAGTAAATCTGCAGCTGGACTGTGGATTCAGCAGGAATGCCAACTAGATAGACCACTGCTCTTTTTATTTAGACCACCAGTTCATCACTTTAAAACACAGATTGATCAAGCGCTTACGAAGGCTCCTCCCACATGGCCGCCCTAAATGCAAACCGAAATCAATCGGTTCCATTTGTCTGGCAATCCCTTGACAGATCAAAGGTGTCTTCTGGTTTATCTGAGCTGCTAATGGAGATAAAATGCCAAGTGGGAGGGAGATTTAAACTTGAGTTTCTAGTGAATCTTAAGTAAGATGGCTGTGCCCACTGGGAACAGGGCCAACCCAGCAGCAACACAATGCAACATATTCTATTTGGGCCCTGCCCCGCCTCAAATAAGGACAAAGGACGTCACTAAGGGACAAAGATGGGGTTTATTCCTGGTTATTTGTTATTAAATGGGGAATCCAACTGAAGACAAGGCCTTATTCACACAAGACATGAGCTTTTAAGCTACTTGGTGTTTCTCATACTGGTTGTTGTGGTGTTGACTATTGGTACTACTGATAAAACACATGGCTAGAAGTATATGGACACCTAACCATTGCACCCATTTGAGCTAGTTGGCAGTGTGAGCAGTCAGCTGCTTTCAGTCTTGACTCACAGGTTTCAGTCTTTCCACTAGATTTTGGAACCTGGCAAACTCGCATTTAACCACAAAACCATAAGTGGTGTCCGAGTGCTGACGTTTGGTGATCAAGTCCGGCTTGCAGTCCGTGTTCCAGTTCATCGAAAAGGTGTTGATATCAGGGGTCTGTGCAGGCCAGTCAGGTTCATCAACACCAAACAGGGAAAACAATTTCTTTATGGACTGGCTTTATGAGAGGCTAGGCAGGGCCTTTCCCAAACTGTAAATAGATATATAGTCTTAAAAAGATTATAAAACAACAAAAATGTCTATAGTACAAACAGGAAACATACATAGAAACATTTTATCAATAATATAGTTCATCCACCAGAAAGCACAGACGGATCCATATCGATTGTTGTTTATAATTTATTTTATTGCTCTTGGCTGACACATTGTTTCATCGTTTTTGTTTTTTTTTTTAATTCCAAAATGTCAATGTTGGTATCACACTCAAAACTCCAGTATTGGTCAGGCTATACAGCAAAATACAAGTAGGTTAAGAGTATGTTTTTTATTTTCTTGAGGTATAATAGATGTGTTGAGCTTGTCCCTCTTCGTCACAGGACATTTGATTTTGTTTTGAAAATTATTTAAAATCTGTCCTGTTTATTCTAAGGCTGACACCTTGTGGTCGGTTGGTCAACTGGTTGATCATTATGCCTTTGTCTAAATAAATTCTCATTGTTCGGACAGTCGCTGGTGATAACTTAATACGGAGAGAAGGACCTCTCAATCATTCACTGGTTTCAAACTAATTTACATTATGTCAAAGTGTGGTCCAGGACAGAGGAGCTGAGTGAGGAGTTACTTTGCCTGACTGCTTTCTTAATGAGCGCCTGCCAGTAATATTTCACGCTCAATGATGGATAAATACCAGCTGTTTGTTACCCAACTTCAATCTGTAAAGCTGTACATTTTGACATGTTTTATGTTGTTTTGTGATTTTGGTAACTTTGGTGCTGGCATCTTGTTAATGTGGTGACGCAGGCTAGACTAATGTTGTAATATTGAGGGACTGTTAAGAGAAACTGTGTGAAAGTTATGCCTCATTTGAAGCCAACCTAATAATGAGAGTAGTGGATCAGATGCCAGTAACTGTTGCCTTTTTAAGCATGAGCTGCATTAGTTTTTAACTTTGTTTACATACAGAAACCAGTGTGACCTTTGTTGGTGTGCACCTAATACTTATTTTGTTGCTGTATGTCAATCTACTTGAAAGACATAGACAAATCAATTGGCTGACAAGTGGTTACACTTTTAGTCAACCAAGATTTTGTTTGGTTGATGACAGCCCTAGTTTACGCCCATGTTACCATTAACCAGGACTTATCTTCTTCTCTGGATTGTGCGCATATTTTCTTTGAATGTATGATGGAGAACCTGGAAAGATGTTGCTGCTTATCCATGCTTCCAATTTTCCCCAATGGCCACTTGCAGAATTATAGCCAATTATTCCCCTAGGGCCCATTGACTCAGGAAGCCTCAATCATAAAAGGGGTTTTTGTAATACCGTTGATAGGAACTGGAACTGGAAACAAGGTCAATTATGTTTCTTTCTATTCAGAATTTTTGATCCACGGGGGTTTTGTGTAGTAAAATTGTGTAGTAAAAAACAATGTTGAGCCCACAGGCTGAGTAGGAACTTGTAGGTGAGACTACTGTACATATTCAGAGGGATGCAAACCCTGGAAGTGTATCCTGTCATACACCCATGTTATTTTGCCACATTTCTAGGAGTGTTTCCACCACTGTTGTTGATCAATTGACTGAAGTGAGGGTTGTTGTATCGCCCACTTTTTATTTGATAGACATAGCTGATGTTTGAGGTAAATGTCAGTTTAATTTACCATCACAAGGGGTGATTTGGGTGATTTGTACTAAATTGAAAACATCAAGAGGTCTGTGATGTAGCTGCTGGGCAAACCATGCAGTGTGTGAGAAGTTAACACTAATCTTCAAATCGTTCCCAAAGCTCAAAAGGCTCCAGAGTAAGAAGAACAAAACGGACAAAACACAATCTTGACTGTTTTTTGTTCAAAATTGTCAGCTTTATTTTGCACTTGAGTGAATTTTTGCTGGGAGTAGAATAACAAGGCTGATTAGAAAATTAGAAATAGTAGAGACATGGAAAGCCTTAATTCTGGCCTTGCTTTTGGCATTACTACATTGTTTTGTGCCAGTATGGGTGCAACACACTTCCTGTCTGCTGTAGACGAAACATTCCGGTCCATTTTGGCCCTGCTTTGCGTTAGCCTACATATGAGATCATGCCCAAAGGCGTAACAGACATCCATTAGAATAATTCAGCACAATATTGCTTTGTAACCCCAATAAGAGATGCTCTGTTTGGCTCCCATGAGCGGCAGCGGGCTACGCTGCTGCCACTTGAAATTTTAATGTGCCAGCTCAGAGATGCAATATGGTCCTCACTGAGTTGAACAGCGCCAGTTTGTGTTTGGCATGCTTTGTCATGTTACAGCACTGCGAATGTGACCTCAGACCTGGGGTTTTGTGAGTTATTTTTGGACTGCTGTTGGTGGTAATCCGTGTTCTGTACAACTGAATTGTCAGGTTTATATAGTACTATAATAATAGTAATAAAGATTGAATCAGTTTCCGATGTGATGGGATTGAAGTTCACAGTGGGCTCAGATATGTCAGCATGTCCCACACAGCATAAGGACGGGCACATCACGCACATATGCTTGAGTCAAAGTGCTGATTGGTTGTTTCCTTTTTTATAACTTAGGAAACAGCAGTCAATGAGCAAAAGAACAACAGTATTTTAAAAGCTATAAAAAACTGAGATATGGATGGCAGCTGAGAGGTCTGAAAAAAGGTCATCGCCAGAGTGGTTAGCTTCTCAAATCTAAATCTGTCATGCGGTTTGTGTGTGTGGTTGCATTGAGCACAGTGAACAGTGAAAACATCCTGTTCTTGAGTTTTTTTCCAATGTATTGACCTATATTTTAGTTTAGATAATAGCATTAAAATGTGTAAAAGACATATTTGCTTGTCCCAAATTACTTTCACTCAACAAAAATAAGATAAAAATGTTAAATGACACCATTAAGGATTTTATAGTGATCTAATATCAAAATGTTCGTCAGTTAACTAATTGTTAAACTATTGGATTGTCAAGAGCATCTGTGTCCTTAAAGTACAGCCAGCTCAAACTGCAGTTTGTCACAAATAATATGCAACCTGCAAACTAAAGACTGTCAAAAAATGGAGGGTTAGAAGGAGACATTTGAATGAATGAGAAAAACACAACTTGATCTGAGTTGTGAGTTCTGGGTGTTGCACTGGACTGAGAATGCCTTGCTAATTATAAGATGGAAACACCCAAAAATATACCCTGTTCTATCATCTGTTTTGCTCTAAATGGGGTCTTATTTCACAAAATGAACATCATGCTGTATTGAGGAGGACTTGAAACTACTGATTGAGACCATAATCTCATGAAGAAAATGTTTACAGAGGTCATAAATCAAGTGAGAAGTTTGGTCATTTGCCCAAAGACTTCTTACAATCGGACCTCTTTTTAAAACCAGTGGAGTCGCCCTCTGCTGGCCATTAGAAAGAATGTAGGTTTAAGTCACTTCCTCATTGGCGGCAGTTTTCAGACCTGGAAACTCTATCCACTATTTATTTCACGGTCTGTGATCTGTGATGCAAAATATCTAGAGAATCCTGTTAATCACTCAGTGTTTCTGAATATTAATCTGTAGATATTGTAGATGTCATGTTGTCCAGCAGTCACTATCAGCATCACCTTAATAAACAGACAACTGAGGATCAGGAAAATACTCAGTGCAGGAAGCCTGCTCAAAGATTTCATTGAGGTAGGGAGTCTGATGTTGGCGTTGCTGGCAGCCCATTGGGAAGTTGTAACGAGACAGTGCTGTGTCAGCAGGTTGGCATGACAACACCGTCGTCCCATAACGTTTCATTGTGCCTCCCCTCTTTCATGTCCCCACGGTCCAGCCTGGCCTCAGCTATGTCTTTCTGTCTGTCTGTCTGTCACTCCAAACACTACGTCACATGACTCCTCTCTACTCTGCTGTCGTCTGGGTGAGATTAAAAAAATGCAGCTGCCGTTTTGTAGCGTTTAGAAAGTTGTACGTCACAAATAAACTGATCCATCAACTGGTAATGAAGCCTCAAATGAAACTTGGCATCTCCAATCCTGATTTATATTTTTGATTTGTGATCAAATGGACTGAAAGCTTACAAGCTTTTTGCTTGTTGATGGTGGTGGTTCACATCTTCCTGAGGCTATTGAAACCCCTAAAAAACCCCCCAGTAATTTCAAAATTACATTTTACATTTATTAATCGTGTTTTGCCAGCAGTTACTCTCACACAGCTTATCCTCTAATTTACAGCTACTGTAAATCTACTTTATGGCAGTGTTGTGGCGTGTGTTGCAGGCCCAGCAGGTCCAGACTCGTGTAATCAGGGTTGTAGAGAGCCAGACTGCAGATGCTTTTTGTTAGTGAAGCAGTAACACCTGAGAGAGCTCTCTGTACTCTCACTAGGGATGTTTCTGGCGACTGATTAATTGATTATGTAACATTGTCCCAAAAATGCAGGCAATAGTCAGTCATTGTTGTACATTAATTAAAAATTAATAAATAGTTTAACCGACAAATATTTCTGGTGTTTGGGGAGGTTGGCGATGTCTGATTGACTACACGACTAGTCACACACATCCCTAACACTACTTGTCTGTGTGATGGTGATCAGGCAACACCTTGGCAAGATTTTATTGGTACCAATGCCATTATTGATTCAGCTTATCAGTTGAATTCTTTATCTATTCCTTTATTGGTACCTGATCATTTTTTTGTGCAGGGAAAAGGTAGCCTACTGCAGCCTAGCAACCGCGTGTCTGTTATCATGTAAAATGAAAGAAATTCTGTAATATTTGTACAGTATTTTCATTTAGGTGTTCGTTGTCAAAGAAAAAAATCTGCTAAGCCAGCCTGCATGGCGCTTATGTTACTATAACTGCATATTTACCCTCAGTAACAGATATGTTGGGAACCAGTGGTACTTGTGCATACTGTGAAATACATGGCATTCCTGGAATTTAAGCCCATGTTGCGTAGAAAGAGCTTTCAGCATGTCTATCTATCTATCTATCAATTATCTATCCTTGAGATGATCATTTTACACATTACAACTAACACTGTTCTTTGGACCATTTCTTCCTCTGTGCCATCACTCCTTGTTGCAAGTGTCCAGCAGTGTAAAACGTATTAGTTTGTCGTCATTGTTTTACAATGTGCAATTGTCAGAAAGATCATTAAAAGAAATTGGTGGCTTGGAGGCATACACTTTTGATGGATTAGACAGTTTGGAACTCCTTTTCAACTGGAACTGGTTCTCGATTCCTATCCCTATACTAGCGTGCCTGTGATCCATGTAAGGAACCCTGCTAAGGGTATTACAACACATTAGAGTATCATTGCAGTATTTTCAGCAGTTCCCAGCAAATTGTAATGATAGAAAGCTGCCTCAGTTATCTGCACAGATAGGAAGAAGCAAGTCTAATGGTTAATTAGCTACCTGCTCAGTACAAGAGCTGATCTTGCAGTTAGTAAAACATGACTCATAGCACAGTTCAGAATGTGTCTTAAACCAGATCTGACCGGATGAGGCTGCTTGGCTGAATCTACCTGTTGTCTAACAGGCAACATACTGTATTAAAAGGCACACTGTGTAACTTCTGCACACTTGATGACAGTTCTGCAGGGATCAGACTGCATCACATCTAAGGGACATGTCAGCCTGCATGATAATCTTGACCGATACTAGCTTGTGGTTTTTCATGACCTGCATGACAGGAAAAGGTGATCAAGCAGAATGGACCAGAGAGAGATCTCTGGAATCGGGAATGTTAAAAAACAGTCAAAAATTTTACTGTGCATGTTTTAGAGATATGACATTTATCCAAAGGCCAGAGTTGTTCTGAGCAGACACTGTGGGGAGCAGACTTTTAAATAAAAGAAATAACACTTATTTAGGCTAACTAGCCTATTATTGTTTAATATGTTCACTTTCTTTTTAAATGTCACATGGCATGACAGAGTCTGACATTAAGGTTTTTTCCTACTTGCCCTGCAGGGAAAGTACTTCTCAAATCTACTTGCCCCATCTAAATTCCTACTTTCCCTGCCTAGGAGGTTCTTTTTCTGGCTGTGCGGTGCAAAACTTCTTTCTTCAGAGAGTAGTATTTATTAGCTATATTATAGCCAGCAAAGAAGGGATAAAAGAGATTAAGAAATTGTAAAGAACTGAGGGGGTTGAATAAATAAAATAAATGTTCAATAAACTTCAAACTCATCTCAACATTATATTTAACCGTGAATTTGTACAGATCAGTGCAGTCAGATCAGTGAAACGTTTAAGTGCTATTTCACAGTAATTAAACAGTACAGTTACAAGGGCTGGGTTGATTGGACAAATGTATCATCTATTGACGATGGGCTGAATCCATCGCCGATTGCTTTTTTGGCAGTACACACCTACACAGCCAATTGTGAGTGCACTGAGCTGAGTGACGAGTGAGAGGATAACAGCCTGCAGAGTCAGCCTCTTTACACTGTTTTCGCGCGCTGAATTAAGGATTTATTTTGACCTGACCAGAGTTGGTGATTGTTGGAAGAGTGGAAAGATTAACAAAGACAGTTTTGGTGAGTTTACATGTTTTTCTGTAGAGTTTGAATTAAGTGTGTTTTCTGAGGAGTTAACGCACCAATTAAGGTCGTCTTACTTTGGTAAAAGAGAGAAACCTGAATTCAGAAGGTGTACGGGTGTATATCTCTGTTTAAAATGGAAAATAAGTGTGAGAGCATGTAATTTCTAGACAGTTTGTAAGTAGTGAACGTACTCAGCATGCAACTGCTAGAAATTGTAACTTTAACACTTTTTAGATAGAGAAAAATAGGTCGGATATTAGCTCAGCCATGTTATGAGGAATGTGACGTCCGCTTACAGAAACATGACACATTTTGAAACATGATGCTTCATTGTATTTGAAGAATGGCAATAATCATTTTGAGTATATAAATATCTAATTTACCACAGCTATAAGATGCTGGAAAAGCTTGAAAATGAGCTTGGAAAATTCTTGAAAAGTGCCTGTATTTGACTTTGGAAAAGGTGCAAGAACCCTGTGTTTCTGCAGGGGTCTCAGGAGACATTCACACACAGGGTTTCCCTTGTGAAAGTGGCTGGTGGAAGTATAGACGCAAACCCCCTCACCCTGTCTGATCAAAGCCATTGATGAGATAAGTCCAGCTTACACAAACCTCAGACTCTTTTGAGTAAAATGTGTGTCCAGCTGGTGGTTATCCAACTAACTTCAGCCTTGTGTTTCTGAATCATGATTAATCATTTTATTGGGTTCTTGCAGTGTCATAATGTAGAGACTGACCTTTATTCTACTGTCACAGTTACTGGTATTGACTAAAGAGAGCCGAGGAAAGAGCTGAGTAGGTTTTGTGCCCTGCACATATCCATTTCTGGGTCATACACTGTTCATGAAAGTTTCCATGAAAGGAAGCCGTAACACTGGAGGATTGAACCGTATCAGGCTGTGGATTGGTGGATTTACTGGATAAAGGTGTGTAGGAATCTAAGTCATGGCCTGCTTACAGTAAACGGGTTGAAATGCAGAGCAGTGATAGACGTGAACGATGAGGCTGAAAATCAGTTTGCTTTGATACTTAAAAAAGATTTCCCTCCATCAGCATAAACACTGCTGCCTCAACACAGACTTGTGTCCACATTCTCCATCTCTGTTTTCTTTCTCCGTCCTGTCCCATTTCCCATTTTCCCTCACTTTCTGTTTGCGTCTCTCTTTTTCTTTGTATTTCACTCTTTGTCTCATGTTCTGTTTACCATCTGTCAGTCTTTTCAAGGTATGTTTCCACTCCACTGGCTACAAGAGCAGTTTAGCTCAAACTGGCAGTAGTTGGGTCAGATTGAGGTTGAATCACATTCTCACCAGAAAAGAACCGCTCTAGACCATCTCCACTCAACGATCTCAGTGCGCTCATTTAGGTCAGCACCTGAGCACATAGGTGTGAAAACAACCAAAAAGCATTTTAATAAAAGAAGCAAAAGTTCATTAAACAATCGAGCATGTTTAACCACAATTTTTATACCTCCCTGCTGGCGACAGTTTGTATGTCCATCTGTTCATTCGTGCCATTCTTGTGAATGTCATATTACTTCAGTTGTAGTGTAACATGCCATTTAATATAGGCCTATTCCTATCAAGGTTGTTAATTGACACCAGCTGTGTTTCATTAGTTTTTATGGACAGTTCTAAATATCACATTAAAAAGGTTGATGGAAACAGCTGAATTCGAAGAAACTTCCTTAAATATGCTAATATAAGATAAGTTTTTCATGCTTACTTATGGCGACTTTAGTTCGAATTTTTTCTGGAAATAGTTAATGAGTTTATGGGAGATGAAAACACATTCTCCTGAATAAATTCCAACACAGTGAACATTAAACTCACTTGACAGTCTCCTAATGGCTCCCATGCCTCTATAATACATCCATGATCACTCCACACGGATCTGCTAGAAGCTTCCTCACATTATTACATAAAACTAATAGAAGTGTCACATTTCCATCCTGTTTTCTAGATTGTTTTTCACATTTTGAGATTGGACTGTCACTTTTTTTTGTACCTTCTTTTTCTGCAATTGCATAATGGTTTTGCGACTAGAGAATTGGCGCCACCTTCTGTTTATCTTGAATAGAAACAAGCATTCATTTGCATTTTCTTTTGCTCATTTGCTCAGATTGTTTCAAATGTACATTACATTTGAATGGAAAATCTGCTCTTTTCTTCACACTCTTCTTTGTCAAATATAACATCTCTCATGATCTTTTTCAGTCTTGTTTTCTCTTACAACCATCTGCTCTCTCCACCTCTCTCATCATCATCCTCCATGTCTGTCAGTTTTTTCTTTTTCTCACTTTCTGTCTGGCTCCTCACATGTCAGCTTTGCCCGGTCGTTAGCACACCAGCAGCCCGGTCATCTTTTATCCCTCGGCTGATGGTCGGCATCACGTTGCGTAACGCGGCAGGCCGCCAGCCGAGGGTTTTCCCTCTCCTCCTGCTAGATAAGGGATAATCCTTGATGCCGCTGGGTCCCCTTGGAAAGCCCAAGCCCACAATCCCGATGCTTCATCATCCCAGGCTCTGGCTATCTCAGTCAGATGATGTAATAGTGGAGTGGAGAGATGTGGTGGAGGCTCAGAAAATATGTGTCTGTGAAGATGCTCTGCAGATGAGTAACTGCAGTGCTCACGCTGATGCTGGCATTTTGTGGAATGTTGTTGAGTTTTGATGGAAAACGGCTTCTGAAAATGAGAGCATTTCAATGTTTCTCTAATATATTAATCAGTTTTAATCAAGTAAACATCTTTTCACAGTTAGTGACTTTATTGGACAATGGACAATTTTGATAATAAACTAATTGTTTAAGTTATCTATCAGGTAAAAGTGTCTGTAGGAGCTGTGAGAAAAAATATTTTGTGGTAATATGAAGGTGTGTGATTGATTATATTTTGATATATTATATATATATATATTTGATAGTGTTTATGGTATCATTGATTGAGTGATTGTGTTATTTGGGAGATAGTTGGTCACATAGTAGAGCAGATGCACCTGTTCACATTTGTGGTTACTTGAAGAGAGATTGAGTGAGGCCGCTGTATTCTTTGTTGACCTCTTTGATTATGAGCTTGTACCCATTATGATAAGTTAATAATAAGATCATGTTTTTTTTTAATAAAGAGTTAAACTTCTTTTCTGATCTGAATTTTGAATGAACTTTTGTTGGTTTGGCAGACAAAGCATGACCAGGCCCAACTTCAGCTTCTCACTGTCTGTTGTTTCTAAAGTCACCAAACTTCCCATCATTCTCTGTTTCCAGCTTTCCAAATGTGAAGATTTGCTGGTTTACTATATTTTATTTCACCGTAAATTTAATCTCGTTGGGGTTTGGACTGTTGGTCTGACAAAAGCAGTTTGAAGAAGTCACCCTGGGAAATAGTTTAAGTTTTTTTCTCTTCTTTTAGTTTCTTATACTTTATGAAGAATGAGTAAGCAAGTTCTAATTTAATAAGATTGCTATGCAAAGTGCTTCTTTTATTTAGGATTTTGAATATGTTTGCTATGTATCAGTTACAGGAAACTTTTACAGTTTTTCCAATCATAAGTTATCTTCAGTCTATATTGTACCATAACCAACAACCTTATCATGCTCACAAATTACAAATAAAGCTGTCTTATATAAAGTTGAATTTCATTTGAATAGAAATCATCTCCGGTGCAAAATAACATCTTGGCTTCTTGAATAGAGCCTGCATGAAAAACATTTTTTATGTCCCTGTGTGACAGCTGGAGGCTATGCAGCTATCAGCCAAGTTCTGATAATGAATGTCCTATCAGTGCCAATTAATCAGCCAAACTGATTAATCAGTTAACCTTCTCACTTTACAATTGTTTGCTGTGACCTTAAAATAAAACATAGAAAAAAATGGAATAGTATTTACTATTTTTTTCCTGACCTAGGAATCTGACCTAGATTTTTTTAAAATTTAGAACTTAGTCCCTGCAATCAGCCATGATAGCTGTTGATGCTAGCAAGTTGTCTTTTCATTTTTCAGCACTGGTGATTAGAAATTGTACATGAGACGTTTTTGAAACTACAACTGACATGAACCCAGTGCTCCCAGTGAGTTCCCAGGACAGTTAGATAACCTTCAGACTGGTCCAGTGCCTGGCCCTGCTTTGAGTTTTTAAGTCACGCCACCAGATTTTTGTGTTTGCTTTCAACTTTAGCCAAAGACGTTAAGATTTTAATTCCCTCTAATTGGAGAAATCTTATTCTCAGCCTCAAGCAGGCCCCTTATTACACGGTCATATGATCTGCACACATGACCCACACACATGGCCTTTTGTACCCCGTTCTTAATGCTAGATTAGTTTGATTCAAATTGTTACATAAGGGTTAAAGTTTGGCAATGAGTTCGGATAATTGAATACATTTGTTGACCTACAGTAGTTTTTCTCAAATCATCTAAAATCATGTTCATAAGACAGAGACAGTCCAGGGAAGCAATCAGGATGATGTAACTGGTTCAAAATGTGGAGCTGATGTGTAGAGGAACCATTTGTCACCTGGCTAAATATGTCATGTCATATCATACCTACAGGTTAGTCACTCTTTTTCCTGCCACTCTGTGCATTTTCCTGATCATTTTTTACAGTCTGCAGGACAAAAGCAAGACAATACAAAATGAGCAAAGCATTGAGTAAAAATTAAAGGAAAAGCAGACTAAAAAAAAAAAAAAGTTGGTTTTAACTCCGGAAGAGGTTCAAGCGTCCCGTCTGTCAGTTACCTTGAGGATATCCTCAGCAATCAGGTGACTGGTTAAAACAGAGGAAGTGGATTAAGAGCTTAGTATAAATAAAATATTAAATTAAGGGTACAGTGTGTAGAAGATATAGGGGGGTTTATTGGCAAAGTATGGCAGAAACAGAATATAATAATGTAATAATTCTAAGTATGTTATCATTAGTGTATATAAGAAGTTTTTTTTTTATTATCATCATTATTATTATCATCATTATCATTATTATTATTGATCCTGTGTCTCTCCTTGCGTTCACCTTTTGTCTGTATCCAAGTATAGGTGACAAGTAGTTGATTTATAACTACTACTTTTGAGATAATTAAAACAACATGAATGAACACTTTTGATATTAACATTGAATGAAATCCCTTTGATGTGCAAGGGTCTTCCATAGTCCAGACTGCACAAAAACATCACCAGCTCTGCATCTGTGAGGAGGGTTTATCCTCTTTTAGCTCATTATTTTGTTTTTTATAATGCATTCATTCTAGTAAAATCAGCGTTTAGTGGTTTCAGCAGCAGGCAGCTGTTTTCATGTAACAAGCTCTGACAAACCCAATGTTCACTACCTGCCCACCACAAAATAGCAGACAGACACAGTTGAAGACTAGCCAATGAAGAAAATTGGCCACTTGGCAGTGAAAGAGAGACCGAAACAGAGCAAAAAGTAGAGTGAATATTGGACTTACATTCATCAGATGGCCAGAAACGCAACTCCAATGGGATGATAATGTTGCTCTGTGTCTACTGGATGTGGAAGGAGGCATTTGTTTAACTTAATGCAGCCTTATAAGACAGTAATATGTGTAATTTGTATTTGTCAGCTTGTTTTACTATTTTTTATGCATCTTTGTGGCCAAAAATTGACCACTGAAGCTTGAAAATTTGAGCACTCTTCTTATCTCTTTTCCCCTCTCCCCTCCTTAGCCATCATGTATGTGATGGGAGCACTGGGTCCAGCAGCTGGTTACCTGCTGGGAGGAGTCCTCATCGGCTTTTATGTGGACCCCAAGACTGTTGTCAACATTGATCAAAGTGATCCCCGCTTCATTGGCAACTGGTGAGAACAATCTGGCTGCTTTGAACTGGTTGAATTGTGATATTTTGTATGTGTGCCAGTATAATACCTGTGTTTCAGCACTGACAACAAAGCCATATGTTCTTCTTAATCCCATATGTTCTCCTTAATCTAAAATTTGAGATTATAATGCTACACACTTTTAAAAAAATATATATCTTTTGAATATGTCCCATTGTCAACAAATCCCATAAATGGGAGAGCCCAACCGATATATCGGTTTGTCGATATTATCATTTTGATGTTGACCTATCACAGCTACATTATAATTATTTAAAAATGCAAATGAAAGTTGATGTCAATTTGGATTTTATATATCTGTATAAATGTTAATTTTATAGACCCTTTCAAAATATAGTTCTAAGGTGCTTCACAAGAGCAAAATAAAAACTGTATCCAGTACTGAGGCTGTATACTAACAGGATACCTACTATGTCTTAAAAGTATTACAATGGTATTATTATCGTACATTTAAAAATCTTAAATTAAGGCCCTAGAAGTATTGCATTTGATTTACAAGCCTTGAACTTTGTTAATAAGGGTCTTCATTTTTTTCTTTCCTTTTGTATGATAATATAAATACCATAACGTTATAAATACCTGACAGTACTTGACCCAAGCTGTATGAACTCAACCAAGTTCAAGAAAGAATTCAGTATGAAATAGGTTTACTGTAAGTTTCATGCAAACCAAGCTGGTGCATTGAGCAACTCACTGTCTCAGTTGCACGTTTGTTTTTATATCATTGCATAGTCCTCCTATTGTGGGCCTGAGTGTAACTTTTTACCTAGATTGACAAGATGTCCTTGGTACTTCACACAAAATTAACTATTTCCTGAAAGCAATGGTGGTTAGATTTTTTTCCTGTCTTCATGGGAGTTTGGTGCATATGCCTTCCTTCCACATCTGTTACACCTCTTAGGCAATTAAAAAATAACTTGTTTATTAAAAATCTATTACAGATGATTCAACTTGAATATTTACATATGAATAAGAACAAACAAATAAATGAACATGAATGAACATCTAACAGGGGCATTCAATCACCGATTTTGGGTGATATCTTTAGACGTGAATGGCCAACAATTGCCAGATGTTTCAAAGCTTAACAGGGTGATAAGGAGACATTGCCCTCTCCAGAAATGAGTAATGGGGCCATAAAAGGGCAAGAATACACTTTGCTTACGCTCATTTCTGTGCTTAAAGTGTGATTATTGAAGCTTAATAATAAATAAATAGGGGAAAAGTGTCATCAGTAAAGACAATCAACCACATTTGAAATTACATAGTGGGCAGGAAGCTTTACAAACCAAGAATCTTCCAAAATGCTGCATCACTTTGCGTAAAGGTCCATGTTTGCGCTTTGGGTAAAGTTTTTGTGATCTTGTATCCATCTGTAAATCTGTTGGCGTGTATGAGATGCGGTTAGTCATCTATTTACAGCTCTCAATGATGCCATCCTCTAACTGACAGCATAACCAGTGACTCACGAGCTAACAGCCACAGGCTTCCTACATGAATTATAGGTGATGATCGCAGGAAGAGGATGGATGAGTGTACCAGTGATTTTGCACTTGCCTGACTCCAGTTTATTTATTTATTTATGTATGTGCACAGTAATGAGGCGCAGAGATAAAACGATACCAGACTGAGAGTCTTTGATTGCACAGAGTGAAGAGTGAAGTGTCTCATCCACGACTGACTCAGCTGAATTCACTTCTTGATGGCACTTTGTTTTCCTGTATTTTTGACTTATTTCAATTGTCTGTCCAGGTGGAGCGGGTTCCTGCTGTGCGCCGTGGCCATGCTGCTGGTCATCTTCCCAATGTTCACCTTCCCCAAGAAGCTGCCACCCCGACACAAGAAGAAGAAGAGGAGGAAAAAGCTGAGCCTGGACGACCTGTCCAGTGACGACGACGTCCTAAAGGAGAAGAGCAACAACAACAAGACCCAAACGGTCACCTCATCCATGGGCTTCGGAAAGGACATCAAAGGTACCAGAAAATACTGTGACTTCATGTCACTGGTGCAGGGGTTCCAAATTTTTTCATGTCACTATAGATTCACGTTAGACCACAGAGCTGCAGTTTGGGAATTTGTCTTAAGAAATCTTCTCTCTGTATTTTTTTTTTCTTTCATTTTTAGATTTGAAGATAATAGCACCATCAGAGTCAATCAATTATCGAACTACAGTAGGATCACTATAAATTACAGTCAATAAAATATTTATCTCTCTTGTTTTTCCAGTTTTTCAAAAAATGCTATAAAAGTTAAGATATTTTATTCTTCCTGTTACACACAATATTTTTATGATTCTGTCAGTTACAGAAGACACTGCTGGAAACAAAATATAACTATAAACTTTTTCCATCTCTCTTGTCCTCTTCTTCTCCTCTTTCAGACCTCCCCAAAGCAGCAGTGAGGATTCTCAGCAATGTAACCTTCTTGTTCGTCAGCCTGTCCTACACGGCAGAAAGCGCCATAGTCACAGCTTTCATCACCTTCATCCCCAAATTCATTGAGTCTCAGTTTGGCATTCCGGCCTCCAGCGCCAGCATCTACACAGGTGAGCTGAACTAAACACCACATCACCCAATCAAATTTGTGATCCACTCTGAAAAACTGATGGGGTCTGGTTGGCTCCACCAATCATCATTCATGCAGTTACTGTTCTCTCTAAATAGGATTTTTCAAAAATAGGATTTGTTTCCCATGAAGTTTGGGAGGAACTAGAGCGTTTTGAAGGCAAAACAGCTCTCTGCTTCTTTCTCTGAACCCCTGTTTAATGTCTATGCAGCAGCACAGGCAGGATGTAGACAGACCAAAATATTCATACAACACCCAGGACTTTAATTTCTGCCAGTTCAGCGCTGCTCTGCTAGTTTTATCTCAGATCAGAGCAGGAGAGGCTGTCGGCCCAGAGCTGCAAGCCAACACACATTAATAATAAAGAAACTGCTGGTCTTCAAATGAAGGGGGCACCTGGGACACCGAGCTGGAGCACTGAGTGCATTACA
This sequence comes from Lutjanus erythropterus, assembly GCF_056507025.1. Taxonomy (NCBI): domain Eukaryota; kingdom Metazoa; phylum Chordata; class Actinopteri; order Lutjaniformes; family Lutjanidae; genus Lutjanus; species Lutjanus erythropterus. Next base: position 26,915,796 of record NC_139328.1, on the reverse strand, counting down.
CACACACATTTAAAAACACACACACAAATACAGGCGCAAATGCACTCGACATAGACACGCAACCACATGCTGAAGCACACACATGCTTAAACAGGCATATAGGCTAATGCATTACAAACTCTCACACAGCTTGATAACATGCTAACTGTATGCATGTTAGCATGATACATTTGACATGTTTTTGTTAAGTACATGTTACATGTTTAGTTTTACATTTTATATATTTATATTTGATAACCTGGCTACAGCTGCCACATTAACATGCTATTGTTGGGTATAAGCAGCTAGTCAGAGCCCATGTAAATTTGTAGTCTACAAATAGTTATTGTTGCAGCAGGCTTCAGTTGGTCTTCTTGTGTTATTTTCAGTTTGTAATAAAGAGTACTGAATGTTAAAGGGACAGTTCACCCTAAAATAATAAAAAATGTTTATTTATTTATTTAGTTATTTATTTATTTATTACCATATAATGCACCCCTAGTGCTGTTAAATCTGTTTTCTTCTATACTGGAAGGCAGAGTGAAAAGCTGGCTGCCATAGAGACACAGTATCGTTTGAATATATGGATAATGCTCTCCTCAGTATGCCTATCATGGCGTGAAGAGGGTGTGAAATGTCGGATTGTTGGTTTCTGAAAGTTACAGAAATTGTGGGACATTTTACAAAGCTCCTCTACTGTCCAACAAATAGTTCTTCTGATGGAGTCTACTGGCAGCTTAAGCCTGAAGATCTGAGATGGCCTGAAATAGCCATCACAGAGACCCTTTGATTTGGATTACAACATGGCCTTTCTTCTGGCACCACACATGATTTTATGAACAGAACTGAATACGATCTGGATTTTCAACTACAGTGCCACAGCACAGAAGCATTTTCACCATGGGCCTCCATTAGAAAGGGGTGTCTGTAAAACTGTTGACAGGATGCTTTTAAACAGCAGATAAGGGCAATTATTAATCCTCACATTAGGATTTTTTTCAACCTTGAACATAGTCATCTTGGATGTATAAGATGTCATCTCAGTGTAAAGCCTATGTGACGAGCTGGCCTTGTTTTGTGGAAGAGACACCAGAGGAGCATCACAGAGCCTCTAGGATTACTACAGACTTAAAGTCTTCTTAAAGAAAAGGGCACCTCTTTGTTGGCACAGTGATCATTTTATAGACCATCTCATCTTTGTGTCATAGAAATTAAATGACCCTCTGCAGAGGAGTATAGCATTGTGTTAAAAAAAAGTCTATTTTTAAGATAGAGAGCCACTCAGAGGAGTCTCACTGCTGTGGCTGATAACAACAAGCTGAGAGGAATGATGGCCTTTTCGAGTGATGGTGGCTATTTTGGTATTGTTTAGCTGCTGATAGCAAGAAGTATTTCCACATTTGGAAGTTTCTGTGGTGTCTTTGCTTTTTTCCTATAGATTTGCTGAACATTAAACATTAATCCAAACTAGTGGGATGCAGCTACAACTAGTGGGGCTGTGCTAATGCTGACATTGTTTGTATATAGTACACCTAAAACATCATCTAACTCCCTCACTACTACTACTACTACTACTACTACTGCTACTGATACCTTTATTTATATAGCACCTTTTCTACAAAATGCTTAGACAGGCAAAGCAAGGCAGGGAGTCAGAAAGCAATATAACAACATTAGTTAAACAGGAAACACAATGTCAAAATAAATCCAGTGTAAATTCTGTATATGTGACAATATAAATAAAAGCAATAAATGTAAAATAATAGAAAAAAAAACAATAAAGCAGTAAAAACAATAACAAGATGGCATCACATAAAAGCAAGTCTATAAATATAGGTTTTAAGAAGTGATTTAAAAGATGTCACTGATTCCTCAGCCTTATCTCCTCAGGCAGGTCGTTCCAAAGTCGAGGGGCCCTGATGGAAAAATCACAGTCACCTTAAGATTTAAGCCTGAGGATGTGACGCTGCAAACTGGCTCATAAGGGGTCAACATATGTTAAGACTCCATAAATTGTCTCCCTTCTTGTGATTTCCATATTTTTTGCATCTTAGATTATATTTTTTGAACTCTCAAAAGCATTGAATTTGACTTTAAAAGACCCAGGGCATAGGATGCCTGGATGTCTAGACTGTCACAATGATCAATTTTTGGCTACGCGTGTGATTATTCTTTGGTTCAGTTTTCATGAGTTTAATTACAAAATAAGGCAGTCAGCTTTTGAAAAAATGTTTGTGATTCCTGGCGTTAAAGTACCACACATCATTAGTCACACTTGCAGACACAGTGAGTCATCTGAACTTTCCACACAGAAATCTCTGTTATTGATGGCTGAAGTTTTCAAACACTAAACAAACACATTTTATCCAACAAAATCCTCCATTGATATAGTTTTGGAAACCTTTTAGTCATACTGGCACTGGCTCGGTTTTGTCCGAAGAAATTCCACTTTGGACGATTTCTATTGTCAGAAATGTTTTAGTGTTGAGTTGCATAAGTGTCTCAGCTGTAGGTGGAGTGGGCTGTGAAGCCAGTGATTTAAACTGCCACTCATACACATTTTCATATTATGCCAGCCTCTATTTGGTGAAATCAAAGTATTCCTTGGGAATCTGCTCAAGGATCTGTGAAGGTCACAGGACCCCAGTTTGGTGTATGTTGCTGTTAGTTCTTTATGCATCATTTTCAGGTCATGAAAGGGATATGAGAGGTCTAATGACACATCTGTCTTGTCAGATTGTCATCTATCTTGATTGGACCTTTCCTGAAAAGACAGATTTGTGACTTTCCAAGTAGCCAAGGTGTTTCTGCATTTAATCTGGGTTCCTAAACACCAAAACCTAGCCTATTGGCACAATGTTTGTCCTGCTGAAGATTTGCCGTGCTTGTCCATTCAAACTACAAAACACCCTAAGAGAGAGAAATCTCAATCACATTGGTGATTTGACTGGAATGGAATAGAGCTGCAATGATTAATCAATTAGTTCACTGAAAGAAAATTATTTGGTAACTAATCTGATAATCGATTAACTGTTTCAGTAATTTTTCAAGCACCATAAATATCAACAATTTGCTGGTTCCAGCTTCTTTGTCATTTTTTGAATTTTAAAGAGTAAACAATTATCTGTCAGTTGTTTTCTTGATTAATTGATTAGTTGTTTGGTCTACAGAATGTCAGAAAATGGTGAAAAATATTGATCAATTTCTAAAGCCCAAGATGACATTATCAAATGTCTTGTTTTCTCGATGTTGTTTGAAAATAGAAGAAAAGAAAAATATAAAATGTTCACATTTAAGAAGGTTTTTTTGCACATAAAGATGATTAGGTTACCAAGACAGCCAGACTGTTTAAGAACAAATATAAGAAAAAAAAGAAAAAGAAAACATCCATGCATGAGACCCATTGTTTACATAAAAGTACATCTTTTCAAATGCTGTAAATCTCTGAAACCAAAGGACAGCTGTTTTCAAAATTGCATGGCATCACTCAAAGCATTGCTTTGCACCGACTCATTACCTATTTATCAACAGTTGTACATTTATTTTAGAATATAAGCAGTGAATCCAATATCATGCATTCTGAAAATGTTATGGACTAGAATTAGCTCTGAGGAAAATCGTTTGCCTGGACGGTGTATCAGTAATGTCACTGAAACTCAGAACTGGACTCATAACACTGATGTGCACAGGGCATTAAGCTGCACAGGACAGGACACAACATTATCTAACACCTACTGAGAAGGCACTAACTCTGCCTGGGTTAGAGGAGGCTCCACTCCCTTCGGGGCCACCCACACTAAAAATATGTGCTGTCATGGTAATGCAAGGCTGCCTGGAGGAGGCTGTTGTTGCGATTGCTGCATTTTCTTTAGGATTTGTCTTGTCATTGATGAGAAAGTGAAGGCTAAAAAGACCACAGCTATAAGATTTACAGCTGATTGACTTTGTGAAAGCAGAATTTAAGGTAAACTATGACTCTTTGGAAAAAATACAGCTTGGCTTGCAAAACAAGGTCAGATTGTTTTGTAGCTTTCTTTACTGCTTTTGTTTTTTGTTTTTTTCCCTTGCTGCGACACATCTGCAAATTCTGATGCTGCACTGAACCCACCATAGAGTTCATCATTACAGGCAAATGTTGTCAGCCAAACCTGGATGAAACACATTTAGTTTGAAGCTCAAACATCTTGAATATTTCCACTTCATTAAGTGGTGCAACCAAGACCAAAGTGGTATTTTGGATTGAGAAAATTTCACTCAATGTCAGTATTATTAAGGTGTCCATATATAGGAGCAATAAAACACATAAAATATGAACCATTTCATAATTTGCCAGTTTATTATGCTGTGTTCACATCTATCTGGAATTTCTGACTGCAACAATGTTTAACAATTATTTGGACTAATATTGTATTTGCGAGTTGACTCATGATTTGGACATAATTAACATTTTTGCATAATTATGCTCATTTTTGAAAAATACACTAAAATGATCATTGTGTGATTTTTTTGGGAAGAACATTTTTTTGTATGTCTGTAGAGTATGATTTATAGGCTGATACAACTGTGCATCAGTTCACAGCAGTATTTTGGTTCATCCCAGTTTTCCAAAGTCCAAGGTGATGTGTTTAAATGTCTTGTTTTGTCTAAAACCCAACAAATAAAGAGCAGTGAGAAATCGTCACAAGGATGAAAACAGTATTTCTGCAGTTTTGCATGACAAATTATTGTAACCATTAAACAATTGTCAAAAAAATTTAATAGTTAAATTTTTCTTTATCACTTTCTTGGTCGGGCAACTGAGTTACCAAATTCACTGGCCCGACATGGCGTTGTCCTACACAAATGGGCAGTCATTCCAGTTGAGCCCTGTTATGGCTAACGTGGTAGCAAACAGTTGCCCATTTACACATCCAGCAGACTAAGATAATCATCTTTCAGTTGGAGTCATGTTTGTTTCCACCTGATGAGTATAACTCCAGTTTTCACTCCCCCTTTGCCTCTGGTTTGATCTTACCACCTGCCAAACTTCCTAATTTTCTCACTTTTCATTCCCCTCTTCCCGTTCCCTCCTGGGGTCACAATTCTCCAGTATTTCTCATGATAAATTACAAATTTTCATACCTTTTTTTTCCTTTTCGTAATTACGACCTTTTTCTGGCAATCTACAGCGTGTATAAGCTCTATGACTCTAAAAGTCTGCTGTTCCCACCTGGACAATACAGCTACACCAAATGTAATTTCCTGGCATTCACAAGAAGTTTGAAAGGAAAGGGGCACATTTTGAACATATTCCTAGAAAAACATTTGCAAAATATTCACATTTTGTTTTCCAGCTAACAGGTGTCAGTTATTTGTCATCTACAGGCATCTGTTTACAAAAAAAGTGTGTCCTTAATATTTTGTTATTTTCATTATTTAAATGTCACCAGAATGTGGGAAACAAAGTCTGTGAATCACAGATTTTTCTGGGGGAGGAAACCATAACCCCTCGCCTTAGTTTCAAAATCCTTCTTATTTTTGAGCTCTCGAGGTTGGCAAGTTTACTCCAGCAACTCCTGAGAAAGATATTTGGCTCTTTAAATGCTCCACTTTCTTAACTAGTTGGTTACTTCACTTTGAGGGTTGTGTACAGTCAGTTTATCAGAGGTCCTGAAAACAGCTGCCTGCTGCTGAAAACCAAAACTGTGACTAAAGAGTCTTAAAAAGCTCCATGAAGCTGCAGAATTGAGGAACATTTTCTTCAGGTTCATCAGTGTGATTGACAAATAAGTCGTTTGATTCATTGTTATGTATAAATTCTGTATGCAGCGCCAGTCACAAGTCTGGTCTTCTCATTCAAGATTTTGTCTTTATTCTTTCTAAGAAATTGTTCAGATGATACCAACAGTGTGCAAAGCTGTCATCAAAGTGAAAGATGGTTAAAGATGACCTTTTGCATACTTGGAGGTTGACAGTGTGTAGAAAAAGACCATGGGTTGGCAGTAAAAAGCAAAAAGACTGGAATCAAAAATGCTATTAAATAACAATGTTATTAAATCTGTGGGAAAAAAAATCTGTAAATCTGTAGAAATTCTGTAAAAAATAGTGATTCATGGACTTCTTAAGCAACACAATAGGAATAAGACAGACACATTGTCATTGAATACATTTCTCTGCCCTGTCTCATTTTTCTACATCGTAATTTCCCTGTAAAATTATCTTACTAGACTCTCTCTAATATGCTTAGAATAGAAAACTGTATGTTAGTTCACCAAGCAGTGTATGAAGAAAGAGTTCTCTGAGATTCTAATATGCGTCTTTCTTTCCCCCCCAGGTGTGATTATTGTGCCCAGTGCCGGCGTGGGCATCGTCCTGGGTGGCTACATCATTAAGAAGCTGAAGCTGGGAGCTCGCGAGTCGGCCAAGCTGGCTATGATCTGCAGCGGCGTCTCGCTGCTCTGCTTCTCCACGCTGTTCATCGTGGGCTGCGAGAGCATCAACCTGGGAGGAATCAACATCCCCTACACCACCGGGTGAGGACGGGAACTGAGAGGGCGAAATTCGGGGAGGTGGTGGGTTGTCGTGCATCACTGCAGACGAGAAAGAACCCCATCAATGCAGTGTCGAGGCTGTTTGTTTTGTGTCTAATCTGAATTGAACACATTTACACTGTGTGTTGAGTGGTCGGCCTGTCAGTTTCCACAGTGATGTGATTGTGGAGGACGGAGGGAGACAGCCAAACACACTTGACGGATAAAGGAGAGAGGGGAGGTGGAGATAATACGGGAGAACAAGCAGACAGAAGTGAAAGACAAACAGACTGCGAAGGAGTTAAAAACACCCACAGAGAGAAACACAGAATTATGAAAGAGGCTGAAAGAGAGAGGCCAGGTGGAGAAAGAGAAACAGCCTTGGTGACCGTTGTAGCATCATCTCAACATATAAATAGTCTTTCTCCTTTATTGGTCTTATTCTCTGTCTGTCCCTGTTCAGACGTGTTATATTGATGGTAATTTCATTCACCAGTACTTTTTGTTAGTGTTCGTGAAGGACAGAAAAATGTCCAAAGGCTGCGGTGTGCTGTGACGTACCACTAGTACGTTAAAGAATCCAGAAGTAAGTTTTTACAGGCTGCCCAAGTCTGTAAGAAGACAAGAGTGGAGACAGACACGACGCATCAGCGGGATGAATGGGGAAACTGTGGACCCTGACATTCAGTAATTTTAGATTACAGTTGCTAATTTGTCCAGGCTAATTATAGAAATTAAAGATAACTCAGCTATTAAAGGCCTGGTTGTATTTTACTTCTGGTCATTCAGTGGGATCATTTCTCACAGAGCAGTGAGGTACAGAAGGGAGACTGAGATTTACTGGAAATTTGAGTTTGTCAGTTTAACTTTTCCTCTCCTGTAGACATAGGGTGCTAAAATAATCTGTTTTTAGCGAGCTATAGTCACTTTGTTAGCTTTTAAACACTTAGTTTCATATTGTGGCTCTGTCTCTGTAAGGTTCTACATCACACCAATTCTTTGAGTCAGTAATTTTGGTTTATACTTTATATTAACAGACCATTTTTCTCTACGCATGAGAAACACGTTACTCCGAATCTCCTGAACATTAAAAAGTAATCTGTTAACAAATCATTCAGATGAAATAAGGATTTCATCTCATTAGCACAGAGATGACCTTGAGAAATTTCACAGTTAAAAATCTTTTTAGTGTCTCTATTCTAAAATCAAAGCATTTCATATTTATGTCTGATGTTTGGAGGCTCCCATCTCACATCTCCACTAATGGCCAACATTGAAATGAATTTATGGACTCCCAAAAAGGATTGAAATGCTCCATGAGACACAGTGTCACAACTGAAACATTATCAGACACAGGACAAACACATGCACTATAAAGTTGTGTTTAAGTGTTCAAGTAAGTCATTCATTTAGTGTAGAGACAGAAAAAGCAAATAAATTATCAACAACTATCATTGGTAGAAATACATATAAGCAGCTTTCACTGCACTGGATGTTGTCATGGCTAATACAAAGAAAGAAGCGATCAAATTTTGATGCATGCAAATATAACCATCTATCATAAACAGATCCGTCAGGGTCACTCCTCTCAGGTCTCAGGATAAATCCAGGAGTAAACAGGGTCTTTGAAAGATTTCACTTAAATCAGAGACAGCCGTTTACTGACTGCAGTTTGGCCTTTGTCGTATTAAATCATTTCCCAGTGTGACAGAGTCAGTGGTAGTTTTTATCGCCCCATCTGTGGCCGATGTCGGGGAGGAAGCGAGTGTTCAGATCGGTGCAGGATAACAGATAGTGAGCCAGTAAACGGAGGCGTTTTCTTTTGGACGGAGAGTCCCTGAGAGCGATTACATGGCAACGGTGGAAGATGTCCAAGGACAGCTTGGAAGAGAGGATCTTTGGCTGACCGCCCTCTTTTTTTTTTCTCTTGTGTTTCTCCCTCTGGTCTTCTTTATTTTCCTACGTCAGTCTGTCTGTCTGTCCTTCCTGCCCTCCTCTCTTCATCTCTACTTCTGTGTTTTTAATGCTCTTTTTATCTTTTTCATTCCTCTGTTCTCACTTTCCTTTCAGTGTCCTCTTTGGCTCATTATCTTTGTTATTTTATCTCCTCTCTCATCCATCAGTCTTTCTTCCTCTGCCTTTCTCCATCAATCTTTTTTACCCTCTTTTCCCTCTTATCTCTCATCCTCACCTCCTCCTCGTCTCTTGTCTTCCTGTCTTGCGTCCACGTCTGTCTCTCCTCATCATCGTCCCTTTCCTTTATGTCTTCATCCATCACTTTACTTTCTCTTTCCAACTCTTCTTTTATTCTGCTTTATCTACCCTCATTTCCTTGCTTATTGTTTTGTTTTATTTTCCTTCCCTCCTTACTTATTTCTGTGAGCAGTAAACACTTCAATCATTATGATATAGACTTGTTCACTGTTTTGCTTGCTATTCACTTGATTAATATTGACTATTAGCCATGCTGTGAGTGTGGCTCCAGGGATGCTAGTGGTTGGTCTGTGCATTTGATCTAATCTGAAAAAATATGGCTTGCCATGAAATTTTGTGCAGACATGTATGGTCTCCACATGATCCTGACAGTTCATCAAGGCCTTACAACAGGACATTTTTTCACATTTTCCTACTCTTCAGTTCACAAAAGTTGTTTTTTTTTCTTTCTAAAAATTAATGCTCAAAATTCTGTCAGCAGGAGCTGTGTTCATAGATCAGTGCTAATGCAGAATTGTTGATATACTACCATTATCATGTAAGTATTATCATGTTACAATGTAGTCATGTGCACTGGACATGCCAAAAATTTAACATACTAATCATTGCATACAAGACACTAGTAAACATCACTACTTCATAATGGAGCTGCAACAATTAGTCGGTTAATAAATTAGTTGTCAACTATAATCACCAACTATTTTGATAGTTAATTAATCACTAAGAAAAATTGTCCAAACAATCTGATTTCAGCTTCTCAAACAGTAATATTATCTGGTTTCTTTATTTCTCGATGACGGTAAACTTAATATATTTGGGCTGTGGATAAAACAAGTCATTAGAGGATGTCACCTTGAGCTGTGAGCAACATTTTTTTTTACAATTTCTTGTATTTTACAGACCAGACAGAAATACCAATTAATTGAATAAGTGAGAAAATTCTTGACAAATTAAATGGAAATAGTCATCAGCTGCAGCCTTACATTTTAAGCAATAGAATTTAGTTTCAGGCTTCGAAATGTTGGGGTTATTCAGAAAAGTACTAGAATTTCATACTGGCTCAGCTGGAGATCATAGAGGTGACATTCCTCTAAAGCGGCTCTGGTTAGATTCCATCCAGTGGTCCTTTGCTGCGTGTCATCCCCTCCACAGCAATCCTGTCATAATAAAGTCAAAAATGCCTGAAAAAAAAATACTTGAAAAAAGAGCAGAAAACTGTGATTAATTTCTAAATATTTGTGGATAATATCTTTACAGCATGACTACCAGAGGTATTTTAATTATCCTGTAGCTGTAGGTTTATGTTTTGAGCATCAGCTTTTGCTATTTCCACTTTTTTGTGTTTGTGTTTGTTTCATGTCAGATTGTCATGACAGATGGCTTGAAATTTGTTACCCATGAGCCTCAGCTGCTTATTGATGAGCTCCATGCAAAACTATTATCCAAAACTGGCACAGGGGGAAATCTTGAGCTTCAGCTCACTGTTACAGGAGAGAGGACAAGGAGTTGAATGAAGTGAATGGTTGTTTGTTAAAGAAATGCACCTTGGGAGTCGTAGTTATCTATAGGATTGTAGCTTTTTGACTTCAAAGAACTGTCTGTCACAGTTCCTCATCTTTTGTACTGAAGAGTCAATCAGGAGAGTCATTAACTGCCAGTCATTGAAAAAAAACACAATCAACTCTTTACACAAAATAAGAAATAAGGCATAGAAATAAGATGTAAAACCTAAAGAACTGCTGTGAATCATGATCTTGTTTTCTCTCTCCAGACCAACTCTCACCATGACCCAGAGGAACTTGACCGGAGGTTGTAATGTCAACTGCGGTTGTAAAATCCACGAGTATGCTCCAGTATGTGGCTCCGATGGCATCACATACTTTAACCCTTGCCTGGCCGGCTGCAGCAGCGTGGCCAATGACAGCACCGGGGTAAGAGGCAGGCACGCTGGACAACCTGGACAAGAAAATGCAATTGTACATCTATGATTTCAGTGCCATACAGTGTTCATGAATTCAATGTTTCTATGCTGGTTCAAAAAGTGTGAAAAAGCTGAGAAAATAAGTTTGATGCGCAGTAAGAGTTTGACATTGTCGCTGCTGCTTTTTAAATTAACTTGAAAAATTGTGTTCTCCAGTCCTAAAGAGTTTAAATAAGCTGATAATGTAGGATGGTGTCTTTTAATTCAAGTCAAATTTAATATGTAGCCGCTGAGAGAGCCTTCTCAATGATGATGCCTAAAACTCCACACGACTTCCCTCCAGATTCGCAACTACTCAGACTGCGCCTGCGTCCAGAGCCGGCAGGTCATCACACCGTCGTCCAGCGGTCAGGGCAGCAACCAGCTGCAGCTTGTCATCGTCAAGACCTACCTGAATGAGAACGGTTATGCCGTGTCAGGGAAATGCGACCGCACCTGCAGCACACTCATCCCCTTCCTCATCTTCCTCTTCATTGTCACACTCATCACTGCCTGCGCCCAGCCCTCCGCCATCATCGTCACCCTCAGGTATGACCTTGAAGAAAAGCTACTGTTGGTTTTAACACAAATTACTAACTGGGGAGTTTAACCAGATATTATGGGCTGAAATGGACACTGTAGACACTTCTGAAGAATGAAATATGAGTGACCATCTTTAAAAATAATCACAGAATGATCGATTGTTTGCCAGTAGGTTGTCCTTAAAAATCTGTAATTTTCCAAAGATGAAAAGTTTAAAAAATTGTCTTGAAATTAGAATTCATGAGGTCTGAGTGTAAACGTGAACGTCTTTATTAGTCATCTTGTCTGAATTACTTGTTCTTTAGCAGAAAAATCCAATATTTTTTTTAACTCCATAAACTCATCAAGCTTATGTTTACTTCCTCTTAACTTCTTGGACCCCTTTATATTTCACTGCGACATTTTATGTGGCACAATTGGAATTTGGATAATCTAATTCCATTTAAACTGATCTATTGTACTCACTGAATGAAACCAACTAAAAAAACAAGGAAGATTTGTTAAATCTGTCCAAGTTCTGTCTGAAATATACTTACTTTTGGTTTTACATTTCCAAAGTGTAGAATTTGTTTGTAATTGTGGCATCTTTCAGGCCACTCTGTTGGCATAAATTTAAACCTGCTGTGTGGGTCTTTTAAATAAATTATTGATTTAAATAAATGAACAGCTCTTGCCAAATAAGCTCACACAGTGCTGACTAAGCATGTCACTGCCAGGTAAATTTCTCTGTATTACAAGTACAAACCAAATTTAAATAAAAAGGTGAGAATTTTTTCAGTCCTTGATGTTCCTTTCTTTACCTACATTAAAAAGTTAGACGAGTCTTCATCGAATTATTAGTCCTTGCTGTTAGTGACTGGAATTAACTTTTAACCCTTCATCAAAGCCAGGCTTTGTCTGACTTTTCCAGTGATGAAGAACAACACTTGAAGCACCAGTAAAGTCCAAATTTGGATATAATGTTTGGATATATGTGGTGCTAGAAGAGTTCCATCTCCTAATAAACACAACCTGGCAAAAGTTTGATACTCCAGATAAAAAAAAGAAACTGCATTGAAATGAAGGATTTAAGTAAAAAAAAACAAAAAAACAAAAGCGATCAGTGGTGAAAGAAACGCGGATAATCATCGGCACCCGTTGGCATACATCATAAGAATGCTTGACTGTGTATAATTACTCTCATTGTCAGAGGGGGGCGACAAAGGTTCTGCACTGAAGGTTTAAGAAATATGAGACAATACTGCTGAAAATCGGTGCAGTTGTCCATTTTTTAAGCATCCATTAGTCAAAAAATCTTGTTTTGTTATTTAAGTTGTTATTTCTGGTGGCAGATATCTTTTTCCAGGGGCTCAGTGGCTGCATGGGCTAGCAACAGACTGATGGCAGCAGTAAGATAGTTCAGTATAGCTTCTGTGATAATTTAATCACAGCTAGAATCACATAATTGAGGATTTAAAAAAGCCATAACACAGATTTCATATGGCCCTGCATCAAGTCATTGCTAAAAGCTGACTGGAAATGTGAATTTATTCAAAAGTACATCCCGTGAAAATGAAATTTCTAGATGCTCAGGCCTGCTGGGGGGTCAACTTATTAGGGGAAACCCTGTACTCTGTCACACTGCTGCCTGTTGTTTTCACAACCAGTAGTGAGGTCTGCATTTCCTTCTTGTCAAATGCTGGTAAATGTTCAGTTCTGGCTTTGAAGTTCTGTGGCTGGTAACTAACTGTGATAAAGGTGAACAAGTTGATTTCATCATCATCTTACATGTGATTATCACTTGTTTTTACGATTAAAAGTAATGTGATGTAAGAGCTTTTGGTGAAATGTTTTCATGTCTGCTCTGTTTGTCTCCTTCTGTTTCTTTCTTTGGCCATTTTGACTTATTTTTATGTACAAGCAGCTGGTTTTGCAGCTCCGTTACTATAATTTTTTTCATAGCATTCTGTAGCTTAGTCTTAGCGTTAAGATTTCACAAGCCTTTCTTAAAAACGTTCTCAACCGATTTCAGTGAGTTTTTTTTATATTCAAGAGTTTATGATGTACACCTCCCCCATTTACTTGTATTTGTTTAAAGGCCAGTACTGCTCTGTCCAATATGGCGGCAGTGTTGATCTATGATCCAAAGGCCAATGTGGCATCATGTGGTTGCTAAATGCCCTCCCCAGCCCTCCGTCTGTAACTTATGTCGCTGCTTTGTGCTAACGGCTGATTGCGAGTTTCCATTTGAAGCACCTGGAAAAGGATGCAGATGGAATTGCCCTTTAAAGTGTTTTTATATTTGTTGGTTTATGAGAGCCATGTGCTGTGGATACGACATGAACAGCTTCCCACTCCCCAACTTGAAACATGATATATTTTATTGTTAATTTTGGCTTTTCTTCAGTTTTTGATCCCTCTGTGTGGTGTGTGTGTTGCAGGTCTGTAGCGGAGCAGGAGAGGCCATTTGCTCTGGGAATGCAGTTTGTTCTCCTCAGGACTCTCGGTGAGTGAAAAAAAACAGGACAAAACAGAAAACTACTTCCTTATTTTATCTTTTTATGATGACATAGAATTTCAATCATCAATATTTTTACAGGATTTGTTTTTTTTTATCAACAGAAACATTTTAATGTAAAGATAGAATATCAGCAGTGTTATCTGAGGACATCCGACCATCCAGCTGTATGCAGGATAAGAGCGTCAGCTAAATACATTGATTGTAAATGGACTGCACACTCTGTAACTGCTGAGCAATGAGCTGATGTAGCGTTAAGAAATAAGATGTTATCTGTTTAATGCCTGAACATCACTGTGCTCCCGAATAAGGAGGAAGGAGGTAAATTGGATTTGATGCACGTGACGTTGAGGCAACTGCTGTCAGTATGAATCAGTCAGAAAACAGTTAGAAACTGGGGGTGTGGAGTTTGAAATACGTAGGCATTAACCAAGCAACAGGGAATAAAAGATTTGCTTTGCATTATGGGAAACGTAGGCTCCGGTATTGTTGGTGACATGATATCTCGTCATCAAGGACTACATTTTCATGCACACTAATTTTCTACTGTTATTCATAATATGATTATATTTCATATTTTCTGAATTATTCAAATTCAGAATATATTGTGCGTGTAAACATAGTGTTGACTTTTCTCAGTCACTGAAGTAAAAGTAACAGGATTTTGATGAATAGGTTTCTTAGTTTGGTCAAATTCTGTGGTGACATCTCTGCTCATGAGTTTTCTCTTTTTCTGTCCCTCTTGTTCTTTCCCTTTTCCTCTTCCTCACCTTTTATCTTTCTTCCCTTTCTCTCACATTTTCCTCTCTTCTTTGCCTCTTTTCTTCCTCTTTTCTTTTCTTTTTACTATATCTTCTCCTTTCTTCACCATCCCTCCTGTATTTTTGTCCTCTTCCTTTCTCCCTCTTATGTCATCTCTTTTCACTCTTCTTTGCCTCTTCTCTTCGTTTATTTTCCTTTTGTACTTAATCTTCTCTTGTTTCTTCACCCTCCCTCCTGTTTTTTCTTCTTTTTTCCGTTTCTGGCCGATCATTCCCCTTTTCTTGTCACCTTCTCCTTTTTCTTTGCTCCTTCTCTTTTCTCTCCTCCACTTCCTCTCCTATGTCTTCTTTTTTCCTCTCATCTCTCCTCTTTTTCTCTGGTCTCACTTTCCTCTCTTCTGCACTCAGCCTATATCCCGACACCCATTTACTTTGGTGCTGTCATAGACACCACCTGCATGTTGTGGCAGCAGGACTGCGGAGTCCACGGCTCCTGCTGGGAGTATGACGTCACCTCCCTGCGCTTCGTCTACTTCGGCCTCGCCGCCAGCCTCAAGTTCCTCGGCTTCCTCTTCATCTTCCTCACCTGGTACTCCATCAAGTACAAGGAGGAGCGGGTGGAGCGCTGGCTCAAGCGCCACCTGTCGCCCGTCGACACCGTGGGCAGCCTTGTCTGCCACCCAGGCGGCCACAAGGGTCACGCCCGCACCCGCTCCTGTCCAGTCAATATCCCCCGAACCGATCCCAACTCTCTGCCCGCTAACGCCCCGCCGCGTGCCGGTGCCCTCAACCGTGGCGTCAGCACGCAGAGTTGCCCTGGCAACGAGCTTAAAGCAATAACTCCTCCCCCTCCAGCCACACCAACGCCTGCAGCGCCACCTGCCCCTGCGCCAGCCCGTTCGCTGGAACACGTTTCAGTCCGAGTCTGAGTTTCAGAAGGGGGATGGGCAATGAGGCAGGTCTCATCCGCTGACATTTGTTTTATTCTGAAATCCAGACCGCTGGATTTTAGCCACTGTCGAAGGCACCAATCATTACGCCGAGGTCCTGCTCTCATCTCATAACTCTTGTTTGCCGGTAAAACACTCAAAGTGGCTTTTAATTTCTGCAACACCGGCCTCTGTGGGTCAGAAACCATCAGCTGGACGTTCTGAACCTCCAGATCTGCGGTGGAATGATGAAAAGTTGGACTAATTTGGGCACCAACCAGCCTGGAGACGGTTCTCTGCGTCCTCTGACACGAAAAATCTGCTTGGCTGGTGAAAACGCTGAAAGCCGCCTGGTGTTTTCTTTGTAATGCACCAGCCGGTGCAGTGAGCGGACAAAAGCTCAGCTGGATGGAGGAGAGTTCATCACTCATAAACCCAGCTGCCCCCCCTCACCTCACCTCGGCAATATGTGCCTTCTGTCACCATGGTCCTCACATGTACAACAAACGTACGAACACACACACTGACACACTGGACGCCCCTCAGACAGACGGACTGTGGTCACCTTGTTGGAAGAAAACTCACCTGAACAGATACCTCAGCTTCCCCTTCACCTCACTTACGTCTGTATGCTTCTTCTTCATTTGTGTTTTTATTTCTTCACAATCATGCGAGCGATTTTTTTTTTTGTCGTTGTTGTTTTTCGGACACTGCATATCAAAAAAAAAAAAAGAAAAAAACACCCTATGGAAATGTGATAACACTGCAATTAAGTGTTAAGAACTGGAAACCGATGGCATGGTGCTATGTGAAAAAACAATGTTTAGTGTCCATTTCTTTTTTTGTTCTTTTTGGTCGTTTTTTGGGGGGTTAAAACACTTGAAAAGAACCCAACTGGACAACAGGTCACTGGGCTAAGCAGCTTGGCACGCACAGAATGCATTCCTGTCCGATGCAAGGCCTTTTGTTGCTCCCCTGACACAATGATGTGTAGTATTACCGCTGGAAGTCGGATTGTTTGGCTTTCTCCCCGCTCCATACAATGCATCCATACATCCGAGCCGTTTCCCTCCTGACTGGCACCCTGATAAGTGGTTTAACCTGAAAAGAACAGGATCAGCATTTTCCTCCTGACCACATTCTTGGCTCGACGAGTCGCTGGGGATCCTCCACATGTCTGGGAGAATACGGGAAGCTTGGAGTACGAAGTATTGGATTGGGAGAGAGCAAAGGCATTCTTGACAGACTGGATTTCTGGATATCTGGAGACACAGCCAGCCATTTACCAACATTTGTACTGAACATGTAGGCAGATTTAGTCGACCATTAATGTAGAGGTCATTGTGTACTCATCTATTCTTTGTTAGCTCCAGAAATGAAAGCTGCTGGTGAATTTTGGGTCGGATCCTGGCTAGAAAGTTGGTTTCTTGCCCTGCATCATGTTGGTTATTTGTTAAACAGTAGTCCCAATGATTTATGGGTAATGACCTTCTTGCCTAGAAGAGTTTCTTTGCCACATGCCAGATCTGACAACAGTTTGCATACATGCAAGTTTAAGTGTGGAAAGTAAAAAGAAGGCAACAGTTTACAGGTCATGAAAAGTTTAGGAATTTAGCTAAATCACTGGTAATGTACGCAAAATGCTACTGTTCACTGTTGAGCTGCAGCTAATGATTGTTTTTTTTAATCTATAAATCTAATGATAATTCTTTAAATGAATCAAAGAAGTGCTTGATCTAAAAGAAACAGTCAGAAATAAGTGAAGAAATGCCTGTCACAATTTCCACCGCCTTCAAATGTCTTGTTTTGCTCCAAAAAATCCCAAAGATATTCAGTTTCTTATTCAGCTGTAAAGATGTCTGCCTTCTCTCTAATATAATGGAATTAAATAGCACTTGGCTTGTGGTGTTCAGTGCACCAAAAAAAAACTGTTTCTTTTGCTAAAAATCATGACTCTGTTACTCAAGATAATCCATTCATATAGACCTACACCTGACAATTATAGCACTGCGCAGAAGGAGGCGTGCATCTACTCATGGACAAGAGGCTTGTACTGAGGCCTGTACACCGACGCAAGTGTGGTGCTACAAGAAAGAAAATATTTCCTACATGAAAGTGTTCACAACAAGGTATGCAGATTATAGCATGATTGCCATTTAGTCCCATTATATTGGGGAGGAGGCCGACATCACTACAGATCTCCAAAACTCTGCAACTCACACCAAAACTCTCTAGATTGATAAATAGCACTACAGAAAAACCATATAACTGTCCCTTTAACTTTGAACAGTCTCATCTCGTCTCACTGTTCTGGAGTTTTCATTCACATCACATGATCTTCATCAGAAGAAGTCGTCAGTCTGCTGTTTAAGTGCCCCAGTTCCAGGACAACTGGGTAAATTGTATCTGCTGATGAAGATCATGTGATATGATTGGCAGTTCCAGGACAGCTACAGTACTAATTGGACCTGGCGATTGTCACTTCCAAGGTCATAGAGGAACTTTGTTTCAAAGTTTTGTCTCCATCTGAAGACAGAATAAGACAAAAAGGTGAGACTGGTTGATTTGTTTAAATTATCTCACCATACTGGCAGATTTTTCTCTTATTTTAAGCAAATCAGATCTTACGGAGTCCACAACAAACAAAAAGGACTTCATTAGAAGACTTTTATTGCAGTGTCGTGGGCGTCACCCCAGAATATGTACTTAAAGAAAGCAGGGAGAAATTCTGCTTTTCATTGTTCAGTATTAACAGTCCAACCACATTTGAACTGTATTCTAAAATTAGTTAGCTGGTAAAAACTTAACAGCCTGTGGAAACAAAAATTTTTATAAGCGCCTAAGTACCTAACTGAGAAATTCGACCACTACTGAATACTTAATGTTGAAATTGTATTCCCACCATCTGTTTGAATTTATGTGATTTGAATTTACCTCTTTGGAAATTTGCAAAAGTTATTTCAAGTGGTGCAATTTGAGAAACTTGATTATTGTTCTGATTCACAGATTCAGGTAATGGTAGCCTGAATGTTCATGTTCGAATTTTATGTTGAATTTTTGTGTCTATTTCATAGATTTGTTTTTGAATATTCAACACTTAAATCCTAAAATAAACAAGCAAACATTAAGTATTCACAGATGGTTCTGTTTCACCATTAGATCATCAGTTGCTCATAAAAATCTGATTATTGAGGCGATTATTCTCTTCCACTGTGTTGGGGGGTGAAGTTTTTCGATTACTCTCTACATTTTAAAGGATTAGTCCAAAGCATTTCTGAGCTGTGAGAACTGGAGCAGCAGTATACATTTTCCATCAACTTAAAGCAGTATTATTTCCTAATAATCCACTTATTTCCTAAAGAACAGCCTCATTTCTGACGACAGGTGGTATTACAACAGTATGAATCACTGATGCTGAGATCATGTTTGTTTGACTTCTTTTACAAATCCCTCTTTTGTTTCTTTTCCCACTGCTCAACCTGAATCTTCAGACCTAAATGAAGACACTGTGTTTGGGACTGTGGTGCTGCCCGTCCAGGGTCAGTGTTACATGTATATACAGTATATACACATACGAGATGCAGTAGACGGTGTGAGCTGTCCTCTGAGGACACCTGCTGGGTAGATATGGAAGAGCATGTAGAGATTGGAAGTCCTGAATTGAACTAACATCATGTCCTAGAACAGAACAAGAGAGAGATGACTGAAAATTGTGATAGAAAGACAAAAAACTGTGTTTTAACAGAAAAAACTTGTGTCTCATGCAATCGGTATTTTTACATTTGAGACTTTTGAATTAATGATCACATGTAGATTGTTTACTAAGACTTCCTATTTTATCATCAATTTATCTGCTGATTATTGTTTGAATGAATGGTTAATAGTTTTGTACATAAGATGTGAGAAAATTGAGAAAAACGCCTGTGACCATGTCCTAAACACTGATGTCTTTAAAAACAAAAAATTTATTTTTTGTCTGACCATTAGTCCAAAACCCCAAAATATTTAATTTATCATAGAAGACTGAAACAGCCAGCAAATCTTTGCATTAGATAACCTGGAAGCAGCGAGTTTTTCACTGTTTCAGCTGTAGTTCAAACAACAGGTCATTTGTTAAGACGCTGCTTTTTGAAAATGTTTCTGAAATCCTCATAACACCTGGTGAAAAGAAAATAAACCTGTTAGAACTCCCTGCAACCAAATAATGAATGGCTCGAAACTTAACTTAATCCAAATAATTTAAACATTTGTAAGGAATATAGATATAAAGGAGCAGTTATAGCTGTTGACCAATGAAGACAGCAACTCCCATGATCTCACAGAACTTCAAGACGTCATCAGAATACGTCTTTTATTATTATTGTGATGTGAGACACCCTGTGGCAGAAATGACATACTATGTGTTAAATAAACTCTTTAAAAAATTCTCACAGCTGCTTACAAGTATATTACAGTGTTATAAGCCATTATGTACTGCTTATAAATGCTCAATAATACTATTGCAAATACAAGAACAGAGTTAGCAATACTTTTTCATAGCCATTATTTTGACTGAAATTGCAGCTGTGATAGGAATGATCATTTTTGCATTCAATTTTTCATTTTTACTGAAAAAAAAAACCTATTAAAATTGTGATGATGTGACATTTGTTGGCATTTGTACCAAATAAACATGTTTTTCTTTTATCTGCAAGATTTGTAGGCCAGGTCATCTCTGCAGCGCTACAGTACCTCATTATGTTTCCTCACATCTTTCCTTTTTCAACAAAACAAAAAACATTTGGTTCTGCTTCTGTGATTTGGACAGTTGTACTTACAATAATAATATTCAGATTAATTGTGCAGCTGTACCACTAATGTTGTTTCAGCACTAAGGCTATAGTTAACAGTTATTTCCAATATTTAGTAATCAGCCAGTTATTTTCTCAAAAATATCCAACATATACCGTTTTTGTTGACAACATTGTCAGGCTTGGTGAGTAGATGGGATATAAACCTGCTTCATTGTGCAGATAGTGATTTAGGATTTCAGAAATATTTGTTTTTGTCAAATGACCTGCCAGGTTTTTTAAACCCTGAAAGAGTACTTTTTTTTTATGGAAAGTCTCAAATGTAAAAATGATTCTAAGGTGAGAGACACAAACTGAGTTGACATTTTGATGAGTTTTAAGGCTCTGATGAAACAAACTTTTGAAAGAAAACAAACAAAAAAAAATTAAATTTGGTGTGTGATGTTTTGCAGATAAAGATTGGTGGTCACATTTGATGAAAAGATGTTTTTGTGGTAGGTAGATGAATTTTTGTGATGACAAATAGTGGGGGAAGAGGACAACAATCGTACATAACCGGTCTGTCAGATGAAGAGAAAAGTGTGAGGGACACAAAAGAAAGCCGCTTTTTGGTGAACGAAAAGGGGAGATGTAGTCGGTGATCATACCACACCTGCCAAAAAGCAGTGAAGAAGAAAACTTGACGCATGGTTTCAGTACTCAACACAGTAGAGACAGTAGACTAGAGTAGAAACACACAACACATTCCATTTTCATGTAAAGTGAGAACAACAAATACAAAAGTCACAACTTAACTCCAGTGTGGATCTGTGTCGTCTCATTCACCCACATTCAGTTTCTCTGTGCCTGCGGTTCACTTTTAACCTGCCCTTTCACTTTGTTTGTGTGACGCTCCTGTTCAGCTGGTGTCGGGATGAAACGTGGAGTCCACCTGCCTGATAGAGAAAGCTTCAAAATCTTGCTTGAGTTTCTTAGGGTTATAGTTATTTTATTTAATAACCAGAGCTGCTGTGAAACATTTTACATGTTCAGGTTTTCTTACGTTTGATTTGGTGCAAATGTTTTTCTTGTTGGACATAGTTTAGTTAAAGATAAGATTCAACAATGTGTTTGTCCGTCTCTTAATACTTTCTGACTTTCTCTTTGTGGCTCTTTCTCTCTCTCTCTCTACACACACACACACACACACACACACATATATATACATATATCTTGCAAATATATAGTTTCATTTGTTATAACATGAAAATATGTCAATTAAATGTGAAAATATCTTGAAAATCACAAAAGACTCTCTAAGGCGCTCTGTTTTAAAACAATAAATCGCCAATGACAGTGATATTGTCACGGGATGATCATGTTTGACCTTAAAATAATCAAAACAAACAGATTTTAAGGTCCAACATGACCACGCTGTAGCATTGAAAGCATTTTAATTGTTTTAAAAGAAGAATGCCTTGCAGTTTCCATAGCCAATGAGAAACTGACTTTGAGTCCAGGAAGCGCTCCTACCCAAACATTTTATGGAAACATCTTGTTATAATCTGAAAATATCTCATTTAGTTTGAAAATATTGTGTTACAAATAGAAAATTTTCACATTGTAATCTACTGTAATCTGAACCATTTTTTCCTTTTTTTTTGGTGTGGCAGCATTATGTGAGCAAGTAGCTTCAGATTTGGTCCTGTAGTGTCAGAATACCACCAAGGGTGCAGACAACTGGCCCAAATAAAATTAAAACAAGAATATCAAGTTAACAGTTTTGTGTAGGTACTAGTTATAAAATTAACAAGGCACTTAGTGAGCCTTAAATGTGCTGGTAGGTGTAATTTTGTTATTTTTTTTTTTTAAACTTTGGACAGAGGGCGCCTAGCTTTCCCCTACTTCATGCTAAGCTAGGCTAACCATGTCCTGACTCCAGCTCCATAATTTACACACAGATCAAACATTGAAATCAATTACTTTTGATAATTAAGCATCATTAACCATATTTCCCAAAGTGTTGAATTATTCCTTTAAAAACACCAACTACTGGCACAAAACCCTGTTGTTTCATGTACTCAAGTGTTTTCTTGTAATTTACTTACCTCATTTATGTTTTTGTCATTATTTTGTTTTCATTTTGCAAACTTAAGCTGAACAAAATTAGTATTTTGGACATAATTTGTGAGTTTTAACATGTTTAAATGTCCAAAGTATCCCAAAGATCCCGGAGGACATAGTTACAGTATTTTAACCATGAATGAACACACACAAAAAAACTGCAGTAATGAAGTTTACAGTCAGTTATGCAGCTGGTCTCAATATTTCATCCCCATGTTGCTGATTTGTGGACACCAGCTCCAGGATTTCACTGCGTCACTCGGTTTTACCCTCCTCTGCTCCTTTCACTTCCTCTGTGGGACGAAGGAGTCTTTTACCTCCACGTGTTGTGCAGTCGTTTCATGTAGTAAAATAACGTGGCATCATTTCCAGACTGTGACTACAAAGACTGAATCTGATCTGTATGAACTCCTTCAGGCAGATGTAAGTTAGTTAGAATATTCTGAGTTTACTTTGTTCTTTTTTTTTTTTTAATCAGTATTGTATTTATTTCAAGAGGACAGTGTTTTTGACTGACTGAAAGGCTACACTGATGAGAGGCAAAATGTAGATTTGTGGACACTGTTTACAGATGCCTTGGATACTTGACTTCTGTCAATAAAAATGTGAAAAATAATAAAACAGTATTACAGAAATGGCTGGTGTGTGGGTTTTATTTTGTGTAACTGTTGTTTTACAGAGTCAGTGTATTTTCTGGTAGTTTAACCTGAAGTGAATATGGCAGCAGCTTCTTTAGGGAAACAAATAAACATAATATTAATTTGAATTCTAAAAATATAGAGATTATCTAACTGTGAAACCTACTGAATACCTTTAATTCTAACATGTGTTTACTAATTTATTTGATAAATGTATTATATAAGAGTCAGTTTTCAGAGCTGTTCTATTCCTGCAGATTTTATTTCAAAATTCTTGACAAAGACTTATAGGACTTTTATTATCTACTGTTGATATTTCTGCACTGTAGTATCACTACTTTTACTTAACTACACAATCAGAGTACTTCTTCTATCACTGAATGTTGATGCCTTAAATAAAAAAAACTGAGTAAAACACAGGAAAAAAATGAAACCACAAACAAGATTTCACATTTTAATGATTCTATTTTACAGACAAGCTTTTCATAAAAACAAAACCACTCTGCTTGCAAGGCATGCATGAAGATATGTACATGTATTTTTCAACTCATATTGAGCTCCATCTGTGTTTAACAGCAGCTTTTGAGAGCAGCTTACAGTTCAGAGAGAGCAGCCCAACATTCACGTGTAAATGCTGCAGGTTTATGGCTCATTTTGTTTTAAAGTAAAACACTTTTACACTCTTTTTGAAGCAGACGGTATCCTTCAAGTCTTTATACTGTAATGTTCTTTCGATGTTCTGTGCAAGTTGTTCCACTGCTGTTTAAGACCTGGAAGTAGTTAAACACATTTCTAAGAACCTGGTTATAAACACAGTAAATTGTAAATATTCCTCCCCCTCGTTTGCTACAAACACGGTCCATAAGCTCAATACTGGCCGAAAAAAAACCTTCTGTTCTGTATGCAGAGTGTGTGGACAAGCTTATTTTCCTTTACAGTGACTTCAAACCCAAGCAGGTGAAAACGATCAACAGATTAAAAGTAAACATAATGTTGTAAATATAAGATATTAAAGGGATAGTTTGGAGTATTTGAAGTGGGGTTTTATGGGGGATTTATCCGTAGTCAGTGTATTACTATTACAGTAGTTTGGAGAAGCAACAGGAGTACTGCTGTAGGAAGTTTAACATTGTACTGCTGTGGACAGTGTCGGAAGAAAAACTTATTTTTAACACACGGTATGTGAATTCTGTCGCTTGGAGTCTCTCACATCAAGACTTAAGACGTAGTTTGGTGTTGTGGTAGCAGTGGTAGACCAGCAACTCCTGCGTTCAGCCAGGTAAAATGAGTCTGGCTGAGAAAGCAAGGGTGATATTTGACTGATTCAACCATGGTTTCCTGTTGGAAAAGGCTGTCTGACAGCGACGTAACATTGTGAAAATATTCTTAACATGGCGTACAATTAAACTAATGATTTGTTTTTTTTAGTTGTCTAAAATACGTTTTGCTACTGACCCCGTCCACGGCAGTCTATTACTTTACTTCCTACACTGGTACTCCTGCTTCTCCGAACTGGCAGTGTGTCAACCACCATCTACTTTAGTACTTTAGATAATACACTGAATATGTAATGCATACAATCCCACTTCACATAATCTTTACTATTCCTTTATTACCAAACAAACTTTGTGTCACTTGAGAATAAAACTGAAGACTTTGAATTATGGTCCGATACTGAAATCGATCTAAAAAATTTTATTCAACTGAATTCTTCTCTGGGAGTCTCGGAAACAAAGTGCAGTTTTGTGTATAAATATCCATTAATATGAATTTTCCTCGAAATTCCACAGTTCCTTAAATGTGGGGAAGAAGAATCCTAAAAATAACCACAAATCATGAGACTGAAATTGCCTTTTGAGCAGCACTTCTCCAGTCCCAGTTTACATGCAGGAGGCTGGTATCAGAAACTTAAGTGCATTCGTGGGTATGAATATACAAAGACTTCATTGAGACGAATAAAAACTAAAATGGCAGAATGTGTAAGGCAGAATTTTCCCTCAGTAGCACAACAGGAGCAGGAGAAACACCTTCAGAGGTGGAGATCCTGAGGAGAACAAAAACCGACAAAAGAAAAAATGAGGTTCATGATTGGGGTCAGGATACACATTAAAACTACATCATCTTCATGACATGTTAGTACACACTGTTACCTGTTAAGTCACCTGCTGAATGAGCCCTTTTTCTGGATCATGTTTATCATCCAGCTCCTCATCAGAGTCTGAACACAGAGAGACACAAATCAGTGTGAAGATACAACAAAAAGTCCAACCTGGAGCCCTGAGGTTTAAAGGGATAGTTCCACAGTGTTCAGTGGCTCTTTGACTATTTATATCATCAGTTTTAAAACTGATCTCAAATCTCAGTGTTCCTGGCATCAGTTTGTACTTCATCCTCCTGCAGAGACATGAACCTGAGATTCACAACAGTTAACCATGATGCCTTTTTTTTGTTTAAAACAGATTATCGATGTGTTGTAAGCAGTTGCAGAGAAGGGGGGATACTCTTAATTTATGACCTCAATTTTTTTGAGTGGTCCAGTCAACCAAGGACAAACAACTAACTGCTACAAACAACTGTGTTATATACAGTGACACGTAAGAATATTTTATATGTAATATTTTATATGTCTGTTGTGTTTGACATGGACAACATGGATAATTGCACTGATGACGTTACACAGCAGCCCTCAGTACCTGATGAATGTATGTTTTTGGATGGAGATAGTAGTTAGACACTGTTTGTGATGATAATCAGAAATAAATAATGGAGGGATAGATAAAAAATTGGACCACCTCCACCGCATTTAAGTGATGAAATACTGTGTAATAAATATATTAAAAAATATATATGAAATCATATTTGTCGTAATGTTTAACGTTACATAAAAAGGAAACGTAATGTATAACTTTAACAGTGATGTTTTCAAGTTTAGGAATATACTTGAATATACTCCTTTTAAAATTCTTAATTTTAAACACAATCTGGTGTTTCATCTGTACAATCACTCATCTAAACCAAAAATATTTTAGTATTTAAAATGAAACAATCTCTTTGTTTGTCATTCATAGCTAGATAAGTTCTCTTTGATCCCAGTTAGGGAGCATTAAATATATATAATCAAAACATACACTCAAATATAATATGAACAGCTGGAGAATCAAAGTGACAACATACATTGATTGCTGTGTGTATAAATAAATTGGCATTTACATTTATAGTAATACTTTATATGTCATAATAAAAACTTTGAGCCTGAAATTTCTGGTTTGGTTGAATTTCACTCTTAAAAGCTATAGCAACTGTATAATTTAGTTTTTATTCATTTTGTCATTGTTAACTTTTTTGCTTAGTTAAGTCTCCTTTTTGTCATGAAATAAATGTTTTCAACAATTACTTTTTGTCAGGGTTTTTTTTTTGATGAAATTGTGAATCAAGAAGAGCTTAATGTAAGTGTGAGATTTGTCAACAGACCTGCAACAGACTCTGGTGGAGAGTAGAACTGTCCGTCAGATAAAGGACCTGGACCCATGAGAGGAGCTCGCTCTGTGGCGCCCATGATGGACAAATATCCTGAAACACAGTGAAGACAACACATGAAGGGAGCTACAAATGTGACAGCACGAGATAAACTGATTGTTATTCAAAGTATGCAATAACATTAACTATATACTTCTTCCACCACTGAATAATGGTAGTTGTAGTAGTGGTGAGAATATTAGTTCCAGTTTTAACAGTAGTAATAAATATATTGGATTAGCAGAGTTTGGTGACTGTGGCTCACTGTTTTCGTCTTCGGCCTCTTGAGGCAGAACCTTGAAGTCGAGCAGCCATGTTTCTATCCAGGCCAACACGAATGAGATGATGGGCAGCAGGTAGCCGAAGGCCCCCTGACTCAGCAGCTGTGCACAAACACACATACACAAGTGTATAATACCTTTAGTTTTCAGTGCACAAACTAGTACATTTCATGCCAACAAAAAAGAAAATTCGATGTAATCTGTCTACACTATGAGTATTTTTTATGTTATCTGGGATTTTGAGCAGAATATCTGCAATATAAAAACTTCTAAATCTAAAAATTTGATGCAAGCAGGTAATCAAACAGCACTTACAACAGCACCTTCAACTAAGAAGGTGAAATGAGCAGAAATTATAGTTATTACACAAAATTATTAAATCCTACTAGAGTTATTTGTGATTTGGGAGAGGAACTATTGCCTAAACTGTATGGGAAACTATTGTATTTGATAATAATAACAACAAAAATAATGGCAAAACAACAATAACAATAACCTAAATGCAAGGGCCTCCAAACAGAACATTTATTGTTTAGATGTTTTTAAATATTGAATATCGTTCTCTTAATGAACAGCAGGTGGCGCCTGACCTTCCTCACAGTATTGATGTCAAAACTAAACAGAAATGTCTCTTTTTACAGTCATGTGAGTCTTACCTTTGATAAAATGACTTTAACAATCAGGAAAGCACAGCTGACTGCAGTTGTGATCTGTGCAAACAGAGGAAACACCGGTCAGACTCTCACACTGCAGACGTGGTGTTATTAATCATCTGGTGATGTCAGTCTGGTTATTGTGTTTAGAAAGGCACAGACAATAGTAAATGACTTACAGTTACAGCTCTAACATGTAGAATGAACTATTATAAAACAAAAATAAAAACAATCTCATCTGTTAAAAAAGTTTTCTTATCAGCACATTTCAGAGAAAATATATACTGATACCAACAGACATAGATCTGATAGGCCAATGTTTGGTCGATCAATATATCAGTCAGACTCTAGTATCATTCAAATCTTTCTCACTGCACTATTTTAAAACTGCATTCTTTTACATTTTTTTCAGTGTTCTAACTGATTTGTTGTTGTATTATTTTCAATGTCATTTATTTCATTGTACATTTCTCAGGTATTTCTTGCTTTTACGTTTTTATAAATAACTTTGTATCTTGTAACAAATAAACTTGTAACAAATTAAGTTATTATTATTATTTATGTAACGACATTGGCATTTTGAAATGTATTTCAACGTATGAATGATTATGAAGGCCACAGAGAGTTTACTTATGGGGACAATAAAGTATATCAAATCCTAATCAGTAGAAGATCTACATTACACTGAAATATATGACACCCTGATTACTCATTTACATGCATGTAAATAACAACAAACACAGCTGACTGTGTAGGAGGTTTCACTGCATATAAACAACAGTATGAGGTTGTTGTTTTTTTTTTAACACAACAGCGCCCTCTGTTGGTATGAAGAAACACTGTCAGACTTACTGCGATGGCCCACCAGTGACGAAGCTTACAGACGGCGTAAGCCATGATGAGAGTGGCAAACCTGAAAACAGCCAGGAGCTGAGGGAGAAGAGGGAGAAGAGGGAGGAAGACATAAAAATAAGGGAAGGAAAGAAAGAAAGAGGAGCAATGACAGGAAGATAAAAAACACAAAAGACAATAAAAGAGGAGGGATAAGAAAAAATACAATGAATGAATGAACGAATAAAGTTAATCAAACATGATAATAAATAGGGTATTTCTGTAAGAGCTTACAAAAATATCAAAGAAGGAGGCGCGGTAGTCGTAGTGCAGGACTTCTATATTCAGCTGCTTCTCAATGCCACCGTTCACCTGTCAAACACAAACACAAACACAAACTGATGATGGAAACTCTATTACTAATAGAACCAAAACACATTCCTGATCTGCTGCTACGTTATGAATCGAGTCTGTGTTGCATTTGTTAGAAAAGTCCAACAAGTCTAACAAGTCACGGAGAAAACAACAGTATTATTCATAATTTCATATGAAATTAATAACACTATGTGATAATAAGAATTTGTCAACTACCCATATATCTAAAGAATATCAGCTGATATATCAATATCAAAACATTTTTACCTCTAAACATCAGCATCAACCAACTGGGCCAAAAACAACTGAGCCACTTTTCTGTTGGTCCACTTTAAGAGGACTGAGCTTGGTTAAAAGAGGACTATGTGTGAAAATACCCTAAAACTAAACATTTACAACTTTCTAGCAACAGCAAGATTTATGTGTCGAAGCCACTGCTCTTTTCTCTAGAGTGTATTTAATGAAACTATTTAATGGAGGTGGTCTTTACTTCTGGGGGGGGGGGGGCTCTGCTATAAAACACTGCAAGAAACTCTGAATGTCAAAAATAGACACAATGGGAATTTAGACTGACAATACAAACTATCGGACTCGCTTGACTGGATTCAGTTTGCTCAGCAGCCGCATCAGCTCCACTGGTATCATCAGTATGAGTGGAATGAAATGTTTGGCAGAAGTGTCACTTGAGATGTTGAAACTGTTTGGTGAATAAACTTTTTCTGGAACTTCCCGGCCCTGCAAAGGTCTACTGTGTGTTTATGAAGTCTGTATCTTTAATTCTTAACCAGATTATCAGATTGCCAATATTATTCAAGTTATTTATTTGTCATGTACACAACAATTACAATGAATGGTGGACTACTGGTTTGTTTAGGTTTGATTAGCACTGATAGCGTGTGCTAGAAAGGTGTTAAATAACGTTGAGGTGAACAAGGTGTCAAATAACTCTAAATAAATGATTGAACAATCATCGACATTAGCACTTTGAATTTCCTTGTGTCTAAATGGTGCTATGTAAATAAGCTTGCCTTGTTTTTTGTTTGTGTTTGTGTTTTCTCATTCCTAAGATGTTAAATACAGATGGAAAACATCCCAAGCACATTAAGATAACAAGAAAATAAGGAAATGCAGATACAGACACCACCATGCACCTCTAGTGGGTCACACATGATGATTGAAAGAGATTATGTTTACAAATCTATACATTTTTATGGAAAAATGTTGAATATCATGCCTTTAAGTTACTACTTAAGGAAAACAAGCTCACTCTCAGTCGATTATTTGATCGACTAATCAATGTTGTTTGTTTTAAAAGAAAACTGTGGAAAATATCAGAGTTCATGCTCAAATGTCTTGTTTTACTCACAACCAAAAGATACTCAGTTTACTGTCACAGAGGAGTAAAGGCAGTAAAATGGAATTAAGACGTTGGAATCAGAGAATTTAGACTTTTTTTTTCTTGAAAAATAACTCCAAATAGTTGCAGAATAATTTAATAATCGGTTATTCAATGAACTACTCCAGCCCAGATAAATCTTCTCTGATATTTGACAGTGCTGATGTTGACTTTATGACCACCTACTGGCCCAGTATGTTTGAGCATTTGAAAACTTTTTTGCTTTCTTATTTGTACTGATATGTTGTAAAACAAAGGTCATGTGGAAAGACTGTGGGGAATAATATTTGTTAAAAAATGTTCTGATATGTGTAGACAAAACCTAACTTTACTGTTTGTCGTCTGATGCTGGATTTGAATGAGATGCATTATTTTTAAAGCCTGACCCTGGTCTGTACACAGTAACATAACAACCAAACCACTCAAACCAGTGTTACACTGGGGAAGGGAAGGAAACTGCTGAGCTGAAACTGTTATGATTGTGAGGAGTTTTACTGTTTTTAAAGTGAGTCACCGGAATGTCCTTCAAAAAATACAGTTATACATTAAGTGTGTTTGCGTGTGTGTGTTTACACACATCTGTGTCAGCGCTCAAGGTTCACTTTGCTGAAAGTGGAGCATTATGGGAATGTGTCATCACTTCCTCATTCAGGGCACAAAGTTTTATAGCTTCATGACCTCGATTCACTTCTCCAGCGGCACCTGACCAGTCTCTGTTTGATGGCGACACAAAACCACAAAACCATGTGGACACAAAGTCGTCACTGTGTGTACGGCTGTAGCTACATTAGAGATATATTAATATCATAAAATCATAAACATACATCAAATCTAATAACTCACATTGACCAAGTTGAGTTGGATTCATCACCTGACACAGAGTACGTATAAATGTTAGTTAATGTTTGATTAATGTCTCTGTCAACACAACTGTGTCAACTCATGTCACACAAAATCAAACACAATAAAGTCCTCTATATAATTCTCCCTCATTACAAGCATCCTTACAGGTGAATTAGAGACAAAACTGATGGTAACAAAAGTTGTCATCCGAAAGCCAAATACTAAAATGTTCAGCTTTTTTACTCTATTTTCAGCCTGTTTTTATACACAAGATTTTGTGTGTGAAGTAATGGCAAATATTTGGAAACGCAAAGAGAATATTTAGGTATTGGAGAAAGTACCAAAACAGCTAAACAGCTCCATTTCAGAGACATATAAGTATTTTTCTGCCTTACTACCTTTATTTCTACAATCTGTACATAAACATTAGCATCCCTGTATCAGAATTTAATAATATATCATGATTCAAATGGTGTGTACCCCTGAAAACTGAGACACACATTCAGTATCAGACAATCATCCACAACACAAACAGTCTTCTTACATTGAGCTCTATGATCCAGAGCAAGGTGATGAACAAGAGGTCAAAGGTGACGAAGAGGCAGAAGGTCCTCCTCACGTCCGAGATGCACTTCTTCTCCCCGGCTTCGTACGACTCCACCCTCGCACAGATAGGCGTGGTGTTGACAGACGCCATCCCCCTGCCGGTCAGCCGTGAATCGGCGCTGCTGCTACAACGGCTGTCCATCCCCGGTCGCGCACCCCTGAGCAGGGCCAGCCCCGCCCGCCGGTCAACAGAAGGTGGACTCAGGTGGAGTCAAGAGGAAGAAGATCATTGGAGCAGGAGGCAAGGCCAGTGTAGAGGATGTGAACTCAGTCAGTGGAGGTAAACGTCATCACTGCATCTGCAGGGATGATGAAGCAAAAAATAAGATTTCAGAATGACAGATTTATCCATTTACCTACTTTAAAGCTGCACTTGACTATATAATAAAGTATGTGGTAATGAAGTGACAGTGAACCATTTTCTGTTAGAAGTTCAGCTCTTTGATTTGGCTGTATGGCGCTTTACTGGTTTGGTTCAACCTCAGTGCTCTGGTCTACCTTTTTACCAAAATATCTTCGATGAACCTGTCCAGTGTCAATCTGCTGGTGAATACGGTGAAACATTTAGCAGCACAAGAGCCAGATATTCACACCAGATATGTCCCCTGTCTGGTCCCAGAGCTAAAAGAAGAATAAATATTTGGGATGTCATGATACCAAAAATTCAAGCTAAAATAATACAAGAATTAAGAGTCCACGATTTAATATTCATTGCAATATTTAAAAAATAAAAAAAGAAAAACAACTTTGTTCACGTAAAAGGATTTTTTCCTTTTAAATTAAAAAGTGTTTCTGTTTTCCTCCTTTAATTAAATAAAACAAAAGTAGCTGGCAATGACTGAAAAAGCATGTGAAAACATTTGGCATTTGGGTGATGAAACAAAAGCGATATCTATCAGCGACAGACACATCATCAATAGCAACAAAAAAGCAGTTTGAAAATGTTCCACAGTGTCACTTGAATGGATTAAATGCAAAGCAGCGCTGAACACTTAAGCAAAATGTTACCGAAATCACAATACGATCTGCTGCAATTTTCAAATGACAGGATATGCAATATTTGTTAAAGCCGAAATGTGTGTCAGAATGCCATTTTAAATTAAACACTGGTGCTGCAGAGTCCTGGCCGACACACCATTTTATAGACTTCAGGAAACATCTTTGTTTAGTACAGATCCCTGAAAAAAATAACACACCACAATCACTTTAATGTGTTTTTCAATGAAAATGAGAATACGGATGTAATAATCTTAGAGATCCTTTCTTCTAATATCGCAACTGCAATATTAGACAAAATAATTGCTATTAGATATTTCTTCAAAATCGTTCAGCCCTAACCTAATGCTAACTAGCAAGAAAGCATAAACAACCACGCCCCGGCTCATAAACAGCCACATCACAACTGATGGGAAAAGCTGATGACACAAGTGTCACAGTTAAGGATGGCTGTCCTAAGTTGTGCAAAACTGCGTTTTCCGAATTGTTCTTGCACAAGTTTAGATTCAAGCCACAAAAAAATGTACTTTGGTGACCAAATTTAGAGGCTTAGTGAAATGTGGGGCTAGTGCTTAAGAATACTAGAATCTATCTGTGCTCCCTCCAAGTGGCAAAAAATAATAAACGTAGTTTCAAAGTTTCCAAAGATTTTAAGTTTTTCAAGGAACTGCATAAAGTAGTTCCAAAACTAAATACAGTGCACAGAGTCTACAGAGAAATCTGTAGATTATTTGCATTAATGTGGTCGCATTCTTGACAAACAGACAGTTGTGTCATTTTCAACAACAAAGCAACAAAAACAGAATCCCTTTTGCATCCATTGTATTGGGATGCAGATAGAAATTTCAGATATCTTAAAACTTAAATGAAACCAACTATGTCAGCTTGCACTCTTCCGGTTTTAGGCTTTCCTCAAGATGTTGAGCCATTCACAAGCAAGTGCATCGATGAATTAATGAATGTTTTCTTGCTGATGTGTAACTCTGCCCTACTGGGGGAAAAAAAATACATGACTGCTTAATTTCACTCACATGAATATTAAACTGTTGTTCCATGACCCAGACAATAGTGTTGTTATTATCTGGATGCTTTGAACTTTGACCAGAACACTTGTTGCTTATTATGTCTATGTTGTAGGAAGTGAAAATAGGCGAAGTGTTCTGTAAGTCACACTGATGCAGAGTAACTAAAATAAGAGTGGACACATGAATCCAGCGGTTTGGTTCCAGCAGATTTTCTCTCCTGCCTCAATATAAACTGGTTGTGTCGTTGCACATGACCTAAGGATTTTCATATTTTATGGTTGTGTGGGAAACCAGCCTCATCTCAGCATCGCACACAAAATGCATCTGCTTTCAGCGTTACGTGACCTTAAATTATCTGCAAACTCTCTGCAAGAGGCTGGTCATTAATCATCATTAAAAGGTATAAAGATAAGATTTCAAGGTTTTTATTGAAGCAGAAAATTTCCAACCTGAAAAGCAGCCTTAGATTAGAGCTGCATTTTGTAAATAATTTGTAAATGATTCAGAGGTTTAATGGATAATGTCAATGTGATCTACTGGGAAAAAAATATGAGCAATTGGGGGCAAATAAAGGCCAACATACTGTAACTCCTAATCATGTCATGCACTGCAATTTCTCACAAAGAGCCTCTTCCTCTTCACATGTCTGTTAAAGTTACACCACGCTTGTCATCTAAACTGATTTGGCTGATCTTTTTTTTTTTTAGGGAAGTGGTTCTCTGACAAAAATCAAAATTTCGTATTATAGGTATTTCTCAAGTTAGTTAAGCTTCATTTATTCCGGACATCTCACTGAGGTCCAGACATCTTTTGCAGGAGATGTCACAGTGAAGTTGACCTTGGACTTTTTGGATATTAAATGTCATTACTTCATCAGTTTATCCTACTAGATGTTTGTATGTAATTTTGTCACAATTAGTGTATAATTTTTTTAGTTAAAAATGTGTTTAGTGAGGTCACTGAGTGAGGTCATTGAGACGTTTGTCCATCAAAATCTAATCAGTTCATCCTTGAACCAAGTTTGAAGAAATTCCCTAAAGGTGTTCTTGAGATGTCCCAGTCATAAGAATGGAAAAACATCTTTGGTCATGAGAAGATAAAGGCATAACAATCATTAAAAAACTTTTTTTTCCTAAAATTCTGAATCAGTATGCAGTCATGGATGCACACAAAAAATGAGGCTAACTGGTTGAGAAGTATTCAAGATTAGCTCCAGACAAGATGCTTTCCATAAGTGGGTCAAGAATCACTCATATGCATCTCCTACAAAGATTTTGGGAAAAAAGACTTTCCATTGTAGACAGTACAGTATATGTGTATGTATATCTCTGCCAATAAGTAGCAAGAAAATTGCAGTGTAGAAATGCCAAACTAGGTTTTTAGGTCATTTAGAAAGTGTGTTACATGCTGCAGTTTGTCCATCAAAGGACTGATAAATCTTTAACTGTAAAAGTCCCTCACAGTATGTCTCTCAGGCACAGTTATTAAAGAAACCAAACAAGTCTTCAGGATTAGGATCAACATTATTTGTTCATGTTCTCTGTATGTTTGCTTTTAAAATGAAGGTCAATCCCATGCAGTTGGTGCACATGCAAACGGCAACCTTCACATTCAATTTCACCTTTACAGTCTAAGTCTAAGAATCTTTTGGACTTACTTGTGACACAAGACCATAAAATATTTTACATTGTTTATTTTGAAATCGCTACGTCATTTCTTTCAGGTGAGATTTTTTTAAAGGATAGCAATTTCTCCGGTTTTATGTCAGGCAAACTTAATATTTGATCCTTTTAGCTGGAGAGTTGAGGCTTCGTGCATTAAGACTAATGAGGTTAAGAAAGCCAGCGTGCCTTGTGCAGAACCAGCCCCAATTTGAGGTACTGTCAGGAGATACAACACAGTCTTTAACAAGAAGTCACCTGAGAGAAGCTGATGGGAGCACAGGTCTGACTGGTTTCTGCGAGCAGGAACTGGAAATGTCAGATGAATAAAACTGGAACACCAAAGAAACTTCACAGACAGCAAAGAGTCTGGCTCTGCCAGCTAGACAATATTTGTCCAATGGCCCGACCCTACATGCAAGTTATATTTCATATTGTAATTCAGGGGAAGTGGAGCGAGAGCTGAAAATTATGGTCTCTGTTCTATTTAGTCAATCATGAATAGATACTGAATCAAATAAGACAAAAAAATCCCTTAAATTTAACATGTGTATCATGTTTAGGGCTGCAACTAACAATTATTATCATTATCGAGTATTCCCTTGATTAATTGATTAATTAATTAATTAATCCTGTCACAATTTTCACTTGAAAAAGAGGTTCAAAAGTGGAGCACACAGACAACACAGTCCATCATTTTCTTGATTAATCAATTAGTGATTTGGTCCAAAATGTAAAAGCCAAGATGACGTCCTCAGAAACCAGAAAATATTCCTATTTAAAATGTAGAATCAGAGAAATAATTATTCATTATTTTAAAATTCTGTATAGGATTTGATGCAGAATAAACAATATTAAAGGACTTGGGTTCAGGACAAAACAGATATTATTACTTGCTCCTTCTTAATGTTATTAAAAGATGTGGAGAAACATTTGCAGCAGGCCAACTGAATGATAATGATCTGTGTGTTTAGATTCCCTTCAGACTGTTCTCAACTTAAATCATAGTGGATGGTTGGTCACAGGATTTTTACGGATTAGTGGATTTCAATGACATATTTTCTGAAACAGTTTCTCCAGTGTAATCGCTGATCTGCAGATGAATGCGGTCATGCTGAGGAAGCTCTTTAAATCTTGTGCTTATTTGAGACCAAAGCATATTTGTGGATATTACTGTGGTACCAGAGCTGTGACTATCATGTCCTAAGCATGACTAATCACTACCAGCTCAACCACACAAAAAAGACATTAAAATAATATCCAATAAATTTGATTACATTTCTTAAAGCTGGATTAATCTGATCTTTTGGGCCACTCAAAGGAAGGGGAACTCCCAAAGCTTTTTAACACACAAATGACACACAGAGAAACATACTCAATAATGGAGTAGTGTTTCACTCTCCTTTTTGCTCTGGTTTTGTGTCCACCAGCTCCTACTAGAAGTTATATATGAAGTTTGGCTCTTTAGCTGCAATATGTTCCAGTTTCTTCACTGGTTGGTGTCTACTAGATACTAGAAACTGTCTGATGAAAACTGCTGCCTGCTGCAGCTGGAGGAGTACAACACTGAGTAATTTGATTTATTGTTAATATAAAAATGCTGATTAGGGTCTTGAAGGTGAACACAGCGTAAATAACCAGTGTGGGTCATTACTGGATAAAGAGAACTTTGCTTGGTTTAGTTTGTACTGGTGAGAGCAGCGACAGTTAGTCGATTACTCAGTTAGTGAAAGAAAATGAATCAATAACTATTTAGATAATCAATACATGATTTTAGCAATTTTTCAAGCAACATGACAAATATTTGTTGGTTCAAACTTTTCATATATGAGGCTTTGTTGCTTTCCTTTGTCATATACAGTATGACAGCAAATGAGACATCTTTGGGTTTTTGGACTCCTGGTTGGACAAAATCAGCTATCTAAAGACTTGACTTTGAGCTCTGTTATGGATATATTCCACTTTTCTCAATTTATGGACCAAATGCCAAATTAACTGAAAATATAACCATGAAACAAGGGCAAATCATCAACAATGAAAATAAGTGTTAGCTGCAGCAAAGATAGAGGAGCCAAACTTAGCAGACTGGTAAATACTGAAACTGGGTTCATTCTCACCGCAGAAGGAAACTCATCAATGAGGTGTTAGGACAGCAACTAAAATGATTGTCATTCTAGATTAATCTGCCAGTATTTTCACAATAAATGGATGGATCAAATTCTGATAATGAAAGGAGTCATTTACACCCATGACACTCAAAAAAAAATGTATCCACCTCTTTCAAAATGTAAGTCTATGGGGGAAAAATCTTTTTGGAATGCAAAACATTACATGGCATTGTCATTACACAGTTTGGCCACTGTCAACCTAAACATGTAAGCATTAATGCCCCAAAGCATTAATAAGAATATAACTTTTCTGCCATGCGCAAATTGGCTCTGCCCACTGTGAAGCATTTAATTTGTCAGAAATATGACAGAATAATAAGTGGTTCCAGTTTGCAAGCCACCAGTAAACAAAGAAGAAGTGTTTCCACCTGCCAATTTTTAATATGGACCCATGTCACTTCCTGGGAACAAAATTAGAGTCTTAAAATCTTTTAAGGTTTCTAAGAGAAAAGTTGTATCTGCTACTCACTAGTTCTGTTTTGCTGCCACAATGTTTCTGTCCCTCCTGGAAACTGACACATTACCTACCTCAATAATGGGCAGACATGCACAATGCTGTTTTGTCACATATTTTTCCTTCATCCAAAAATTGCAGCATCTGTAATTTGGATATTGCACTTGGCCATATTGAATTTTGATAATACTGCGATTAACTGTACAGCCCTAGTTAAAGCCTTACCTTTAAGAAGCTGGAACCTGCAAACTATTAATTGATTATCAAAATCGCTAGGAACTAATTTTAATTTGATTACTCAATCATTACTTAATCATTGCAGCTCTAATTTTGCGATTAATTGTGCATCTGTACACCAAGCAAAGCCTCACATTTAAGAACCCGGAACTTGCAATGTTCAAAAAATGACTTAAACTATTAACCAATAATCACAATAGTTAGGGACTGCAACTACTATTTTCATCGTTGCTTAATCTGTTGATTAATTTCTCAATTTATTAATTTGTTGTTTGATCTATATTATATCAGAAGATGTCAATCAGCATTTCCTAAAGCCTAAGATGATGTCCTCAAATGTCTCGTTTTGTCCACAACCCAAAAACATTCAGCTTACTGCCATCAAGGTGTAAAAAAACAGAAAATATTCACATTTAGAGGGCTGGAAACACAGAATTTTGACTTGTGTTTTTTCTCAGTTCTCAAAGTGATTAATCAGTTATAAAAATAGCTGGCAATTAATGTATTAATGTGCTGTGTTTTCTTGATTAATTACTCCTGTCACAATTTTATCAGTTGAAAAATCAGTCCAAACATGTCAAGCATGTTGACATACAGTTTTTGTCACAATTATTATTTATTATTAATCAATCTGTTCATCATATACTCCATTAATCTATTACTTGTTGGGTCCATAAAAAATGAAAAATGTTGATCAGTGTTTCCCAAAGCCCAACATGATATCCTCAAATTGGTTTGTCATGACTCAAAGATTTTCAATTTGCTGTCAGAAAGGAGTAAAGAAACCAGAAAATATTCACATCTGGGAGGCTGGAATCACAGAATTTTGACGTAATTTTCCCCCAAAAAAAACAAAATCTCAAACTCAGGTTATGACTCAAAATTGTGACACTAGATCTACTAGTACATGTTGACTGCCTCCCAAGGCCCAAAATACTGTCCAAACCCTGGATGGCACCGCACCGCACACAAAAGCCTGTTATAATGGGTGCACGGTGCTGGATGATCCTCGTCTGCAGCTCTGAGGCCATGTCAGTTCACTAAATGAACACATGAAGCTGCACTGGACGAGACTTTCCCTGCACAACTTGACATTACTGATGATGACAAACTGCAGCAGGAAACGCAAAGTGCAACACTGGTTCATCAAAAACACGGACAGTCCGAGGTGCAGAGGAGGCCAACAAACAGCCACAGAAACGCTGTAGCTTCATTAACGTACACTTGAACTGCTTTATATCAAATAACGAACACAGGAAGATGAAATTTACCTACACAACTACTCATGATGCGGCTGCAGCCGAAGATGCCATCATAAAACAGAGGTGTTTACCAGCATCGTTCAGTTCATTTGACAGCTAGTTAGCAAGTTAGCTTAAAGACACGTATTAAAACAGGGTTTTAAAAGTGTCCATTATGTTGCTTACCCTTAAAACATGTTCCTGGAGGTATTTTAATTCTCCTAATCAGCCCTCGGAAGGTTTCGGTCGGCAGGTTTTAACGCAGCAGACAAGTCATCTGTTTCCTCTTCGTCTGCTCAGACAGGATGGAGGCAGCATATGAAAAAAAAACTGACGCAAAGGATTCTGGGATATGAAGTCTGAAGCTGGACCGTCGGTCTTCTACAGTAAAAATTCTGATTGGTCAATAGCTTTCTAGTTAAATTAGGCAGCAATTTAACATACAGGGTGTCCATAAAGTCTCTTTACAATTTAACAAATTTATTACAAAAGCAAATGAATAGACAAATCTGTGGAAATTATTACAAAATGAAAAGAAGACATTGAAGGTTTTTTTTTTCTCATTTAATACACCTCTATATGGGCACCATTAGTTGCACAAAGTACATCAAGACGGTACTCGATTTCTTGCCATGTTCGCTGTAGCACAGCCTCATCAATGGTGGCAATGGCATCAGTGATCTTTTGCTTCATGTGTGAAACATGAATGTGATTAAAAAACTTTGATAACCGCTGAGTGCATAGAACAAATCTGATTAACATATCTCATCATTTTTTTTTATTATAGAGACTTTGTGGACACCCTGTACATTTTCAGTGAAAACAATTTAATTTTCAGTCACCAAACCAATGACAAAACAGGCTGCTCTGACAAATGTTTGAAATATAACTTTTTTGAGTTTCTACAACTCAAGATTCAATTTTATCTAAAGAAGAAATAGACTCTGTGGTTGTGTTTTAATCACTTAAGGGTAGAATAAGAAGGATTTGTCAGTTTCTGATTGTTAACAGACTAATTGTTGAGTCTATGTATGAGAATGTCAAATACCAACATTTTGGATTTGAGAAGCGTCCCAAGCACTGCAAAATCAAAAATCAGATTTCTCATGAAGTTTGTTATTGAACTCCTAAAAATAACAAATAAAAAAGGAAGATTTTATCAATATTGGACCCTTGTTCAATGTTTCCATGTAATTGTCACCCTCTTTTCTTGGTTGTTGGCATTCCCCAGT
The DNA here is from genome assembly GCF_056507025.1 of Lutjanus erythropterus. NCBI lineage: Eukaryota > Metazoa > Chordata > Actinopteri > Lutjaniformes > Lutjanidae > Lutjanus > Lutjanus erythropterus. The sequence continues at coordinate 26,875,358 of NC_139328.1, read as the reverse complement.
TCTTCCAGGCTGTGGGTAATAAGCAGGCTACAACTCTCTCCATTTAATGTTCACCACAATGGCAAGACAGTGTAAACACATTATTACTACCTAAATGTATGTATAAAGTACCCACTACAAGTAACACAAAATTACATTAGTTTATTTTAACAGTGTAAAGGTAAGTAAATGGTCATTCTTTTGACACCACTGACCATGATGTATGACACAATTTTTTTTTTTTTTTTTTTTTGTAAAGCATCTTTGAGTATCCTGAAAAGTGTAATATAAGTATAATGAATTATTATTATTATTATTATTATTATTATTATTATTATTATTATTATTAATTACAATCACAAAATCTCTTATCAGTTTAAAATCATGGTCTAATGCATGCAAACAAACTGAGCTGAGCTGCTTTAACTGCCATGACATCCCTGGCCAGCAGGATGAAGACGCCCTCTTGTGTTGTGTATCAGTTTTTACAGGTCAGTTGTTAACCTGCTGTGACGTTCACTTTAATAGCTAAATTTGACTATCCGGAATTAACATTATAGATATCAATAATTTCATTTTGACTAGTCGTAATTATATTATGACTATTAAGTATTTTCATTGAAGATATCTATAACTTCATTCTGACTAGTCAAAAGTACATTTAGAGATATCTGCAATTCAATTGTGACTAGTCAAAACAGAATTGCAGATATCCGAAATGACGTCACTTAAACCGACACTCGACTCGTCACACATCCTAAATGACAATTACAGATATCTGTAATTCAGTTTTGACTAGGCGGAATGAAAATTAAAGATATCTCAAACGTAATTATGACTAGTCAGAATTGTTGTGCAAGACGTTGCGCATGCGAGGCTTCCCATTCGTTGCTCATTATTATGGCAAGCTTTCCATTGGATACTGGCTCAGTAAACAAAACAATTGAACAGTGTTAGAAGAACAAATGCACATGAAGAAGAAAAAGTAGAAGAAATGGCGGTTGCTGTTGTGGACAAGGTTGTCAGAAAATGCCACGAAATAGAACAAGTTTATCGCCAAGGAATTTGGTTTGAAGGGTTTTGATTGATTGAATAGGAAGCCCTATAGCCATACACATGGCAAGCCGCTCCTACCACCCACTTGCTCCCGCCTCCCACTTTTACAGATATCTGCAATGTCATTTCGCCTTGTCAAAATCCCAATACAAGATATCTGCAATTACATTCTGACTAGGTAGATTGCAGGTAAAAGATATCTCCAATTCGAGATATCTCTAATCAAAATCCATTCCAAGATATCCACAACCCCATTATAGATATCTACATCTGAATTATGACTATCCATAATCCCAGCTAGAGATATCTGCAACATAATTTTGACTAGTCGTAGTTCCAACTCAAGATATCTATAATGTAATTCTGGCTAGGTAAAACTCATTTTAAGATATCTCGAAAAACAAAGCAGATATCTTGAATTAAGGGCATTTGGAGATATCTTTAAATGGAATTAGGGATATCCATAATTCAGATGTAGATATCTTTAAATGGAATTAGGGATATCCATAATTCAGATGTAGATATCTGCAATGCGAGTTGTGGATATCTGCAATTTAATTACGGATATCTGTAATGACAAACCCCATACACATGAATGGGGAAAGTGATGTCATTTGTCCTAGTAAAAATTACATTGTGGATATCTGAAATGATAATTGTGTATAGGAAGAATTACTTTGTGGATATCTGAAATGTTATTTTTGAATAGGAAGAAATTAATTACAGATATCTGCAATACATATCCAGCCTATCTATTAAATGTTAAAACGGCTTGCCATACAAAACTTCACCCGAGCCTTTGGCAGCTTCAACCAGTTCAATAAACAGAGATTTAAATATATGTGATATCACACTGTGCGAGTTTGTTCACAGGTGTCACAGCAACACTGATGCTGCATTCAGGTCACATGAGAAAGATGGAAGAGTTTCCAGTTTCCAGTTCATTTTCAGAGTTAATTATGACTTGACTTGACTTGACTTGAAATGTGTGCATTTAACTTTAATTACAAATAATCAGATGGCCAGATCCAGTTTCTTCAGACAGTCTCCCCTCCTCCATGCATATAGTGTATTGAGCTCCAACAATTGTGACTGCAACCTGGATTGTTTGTGCAAGATTGCAGATACTGGCAGAATATTGAGAAGATGAAGAGGCTGAGTATGCAACTCCCCAACTGTAAACCATAATAAAAACAGTTCTGTTTTCTATAACTGGCATCATGTCAAGTCTTTCACTTCCTCACTAATAAGTTACAAAACAGGATACTGAGAGAAATAGAAAACATACATAGCAATACATTCACGTTCTGTGCAATACAGAGTTAAACAAGTAACTTATTAAATGTATTTAAAATTAAAATACATCTTTTATTCAGACTGATTCTGAATTTAACCTGTAATCTTCAAAGATAGTGAAGGGACTTCAAAAAATCTTGAATTATATTTTACAATATGTTTAGAGTTTCCTTACCTTTACAGGAGTGATTCATTTATCTGTTAGGAGTTTTCAAAGTCTGAGATGGTGGCCCCTTACTTTCTTCATATTTTCATTTCAGAAACTTCAGCATTTTTCTCAGCATTTTATATTAAGTATTGTTTAATAATTCAAGGATGGCTAGACAAGAGAAAAATATCACATTTGTGTGGGTCCCAGCACATTTATGTAGCCTTGGTAATGAGAGAGCAGACAAACTGGCAAAAGAAGCAGTCAAAAAAGACAAAGCTGAAGTCAGGTTTGAATAATCAGAATCAGAGGGGAGAAGTGTAGTGTAGAGGAAGTGTGGCAGCAGTATTGGGGTAATGCAATAAGAGGCAGGCATTTACACTTGATCCAAAACACAGTAGGTATTTTCAGAAGTAGAGGAGCAAAAAGGATAGAGCAAGTTATAACACGCACACTGAAAATAAGCCACAGCAACCTCAACAGCACACTTTTCATAACAAGGAAACATCCAACTTTCTTTCGTGATCATTGCCGTGAGGCTGAAACAGTAGAACTTACAGTATACTCCCACAGGAAATTTAAACAGGAGAGACACGAAATGATGACAGCATTTTGAAAATAGGACAGGTGGAGGACAACATCTGAGTTGTGGGGGACAGTATGCAAGGAATAAAATGATTGTTTTGTTTTTAAGGATGCCTGAACTAGAAAATGACTTTAAAGGAATAGCTCACCCAAAAATGTAATGTAGTATCAGTCACTTTCTACTCACCCTCATGCTGATTGAAGGTCAGTTTGGTTTTTTAGTCCACAAAATACTGCTGGAGGAAAACGGTGTTGCAGAATCTCCCAAACAATGGCAATGAATGGTAACCAGTTTAAATGTTAAAAAAATTAAAATTAAAATTAAAATTAAAAAATGAGAAAAAAAAAATGCCTCCGTACTCTTCATGTCAGGACTGTTGTTGTTTTGTTTTTTTTACATTTGAAAACTGGTCACCTCTGAAACTCCAGCAGTGTTTTGTGGACTGAAAAACTAAACTTGACCTCCAGTCTGCATGAGGGTGAGTAGATAATGACTGAAATTTAATTTAGGGGTGAACTATCCCTTTAAAGTGAATGGATATAGAGGGGTACTGAACCTCAAGGTGGCAGTAATGCGAAATATAGGATGGAAGATGCCGTTGAACGTCAAAGAAGATGAAGAGGAAGCAGAAGAAGAGGAAGAAGAAGAGCGGAGAGGGAGGGGGAGCGCTTGTTTTGTTTTAGGAGACGTCCAGAAAGAAAGAGCGGTGTAGACAGAGGAAAGTTACAGCGGCACTTCCTCGATGCCAAAAATAAAACACATGCACGTCCTCATGTGATTTTTTTTTCTCGATTCAAGACTAACTGGACTAGACCAACCAAATCTTGATATACTAATACTAATTACTACTACTACTACTACTACTACTACTACTACTAAAACTACGAATTTCCCATGTTATTTAAAGATGATTGCATATCACACATTGTTGGCAATATTTATTTGAAAGTATGAAGTCAGGTGTTGCAACTGTCCCCACAGGGGGTGGTTTCAACATATTAAAAACTATATATGTCACAAAGTAAATGTAATTAAAGGAATGTTTTATGCCAGACGAGGAGTCTGGATTTTCTGTTTGTTTTATTTTTGTTTTTTTAAACTTATTATGTCTTAATGCTTGTTGATGAGATTTTTTTTTTAAGAATGAAGACAGTAGCTTTTGTTTTCTTCATTACAGAGTATCATACAAAGCTGATTGAGAAAATGTGAAACTAATATGAGAGTATAACTGAGGCAGTTTTCTCCCTGAAATACCACAAAGTACAGTGTTCATGTTTAGAGCAGAAGATTGTTTGTCAGAAGAACATTTCCCTGCTAAAACAAGCTTGGTCACAGAGTTTTCTACCACTTGTTGCTTTGTGCAACCAAGATTTTGTTTGTGCACTTATGCAACAAAGACAGAATTAAACAAATAAATTAATTAATTAACAGACAAATGCAAAAAAACTAACTCGACTTTATTTTAACAACAAATTAAATGTGCAGCCTACATCAGGTTGGATCATAAAATCATGAAATTAATTATTCTTTACATTTTATTACAGGTAATTCTATGTTTAAATCAGAAGTCAACAAGCCATACATTTTAACTCGTAGCCTCAAATCTAACTTCCCCAAATACTACTTACAACTTGAGAGCTGAGCTGAATATTATCTGTAAACTGGAGACTCGTCTCTGCCATCTTTCCCATGTGACCTGAATGCTACATCAGTGTTACAGGCTGTGAATCCAGTGAACAAACCCACATAGTATGATACTGCATGCATTTAAATCTCTTTAGCAATGTTGTTTGAAGGTGTCAAAGGCTCGGTGAAGTTTTTTACATGTCCTGCTGCAGTGAACGTCACAGCACTGAAATGTGAGAACTAATGTACAGCACAAGAGGGCGCCGTCATCCTGCTAACCAGGATTGTTGTGTCGGTTAAACAACACAGTTTGTTTTAGATGGTCAGACTTTGTAATTGTGTTATGCATCATGGTCAGTAGTGTCAGACTTCTGTAAATCAAAAGGGACAATCCTTTAAAGGAAAAAAACAAGCAGAAAGTATTGATTTTTCTGATGGTAGTTAAGCTTATAACACTAATTTGGGCATTTTTTATTAAATTTAAAATAGCTTGCTCAGGTTGCTTGTGTGTAGGGTCCATGACAAAACCTCTGTGTGCGACGGTCCTTGGCTGCTGTCGAGCCTGTGAACATTTCTATTTCAACACAATATAGCTTCTTTTATTGACCTCAATCTCCAACAAGATTTAAACATGTTTAAAAAAGAAGAAGAATTGAAAATGAACAATCCACCATCGCCCCATTTTTGTCTGTATATGATGCTGTAATGAAACCCTTCCACTGCCACTGGCTCACTTTAACTCTGCAGGTGTAGCTGAGCACATCAATTATTTAATTTTATTTTGGTGAATATTCCCCAAATGTAACTGTGTGTAATATTCCTTTATATACATTTAGAGAGAGCTGTTCTGGTTAGTATCAGTTTTCAGTTTACATAAATATGCCTCCATATGTATTATATTTCATGAGACACTCTAGATTACAGACAGACGTTCTTGTTCAAAAATACACTTTTCCTCTTACCTGTAGTCCAGATAGTTTCACTGTGAGTTGCAGAGTTTTGGCTGTAGAGATGCCTGCTGTCTTTCCAGTATAATGGGACTAAATGTTATCTTAATTTAAAATATTGATAACTCTATATCACCTACATAAGCAAACAAGACCACCAGCAACAAGGTTAGCTCATATAGTTATTCTTCATACCTGTCACCAGGTCAGATTCTCCCTGACATCAGATGAAACAAGGCTGGTTTCACATCTTGCCCTGAAAAGTTACAGTGAGTTGTACGTCAGCCAGTTAAAATGTCTATTCCTTAAAGAAACAGTTTCTTTAAGATTATTTTGTCCATCTACCACTTCCAAAAACAAAAAACTACAACCAAAACAACTAATGCTCTACATACATACTTTGCAAAATTGCAACTTTGGTGCCCCTAAGTGATCATATGAAAAAGACAGTGTGGCAGACAAGAATCAGTCTAAAAGTCTAAACTTGAATGTGCAGCTCTGTCATGCTGCTGCTGCTGTTATTCCTCCATGCTGTCATGAATCTGAGAGTTTTAACACAAGTTCAAACATGGAGCATCTGTGTCAGTAATGGGAAAGTAATGATGATGGGACAGCTGCCACTGCCAGGAGACAAGGATGATGATGATGATGATGATGGTGATGATGATGATGATGATTTTAGTGAAATGACCCGCGGTGTTGTTGGTGTCCCTTGGATCAACTTCAGCTAAAGCTTGTGGTGAGAGTAGATGGTGGAAGCAGAAAAAGACTCATGTAAAAAGTTACTTAAAATGTTTATTCTCTTTAGGCTGGAGTAGGAGTCACAGGAAACAAATGGAACTATGGGAAATGTGGTTCTCTAAATTTATTTGAAAATTTTAACTTTGCATCAAAAATTATTCAGAATTATACGTCAAATTTATGTAAAATGCTCTCCATAGTGCCATAGAGTCAATGGCTAGCTCTATTAACCCACTGTACAAGGTCCAAGGTAGACTGATTTCTTGTTCACAACCTGCTCTGCAGCAAACACCAGACATAAAAAGTCATGTTACTTTCCAAATGTACTGCAAAATTTATGTTCATCAAGATGAGCAGTAGGGGGCGCCAATTTTCCAGCCAGAAAACCTATATACCAATGCAGGGGAAGGAGGTGCAGTAAGATGAAGTAAATAAATGAGCACTAGTCAATGTAAATATGCCATTTATCTTTGTTTCATGTAATAATTAATGTGAAGAAGATACAGTCTCCTCATAGCACCGCACCGATCTGATGTTTTCGTCTGCTGCTATTTTTCGTCGCGTTCAGTTCCAGTGGATGTGTGCCACATGCTTCATGGAGGTTGTGATTTATTCACTAAGAGTGATTCTGTTGCACTTTGTCACATTGGTTGTTGGGGTCACAGCTTTGAATTAATGCACACACATAGAGAAAAACACGTGTGTGTGCCCCTTTAATTTAAAATTAGATTATTCTATTATCATCCCCATGATTAACATGTGTCACAATTTTGAAACTGCTTCACATGACACCTTTAATTAATGCCCTTAATGTGTTCTTGTGGGTTTTGAAGAGCTTAATTTTTTTTTTTTTTTTTTTTTAAAGCCAACTTTTAAAATGCTTTCTGTGCATACTTCATTTGTAAAACAAAACAAAACAAAATAAAATAAAACAAAACAAAACAAAACAAACAAACAAAAAGAAAAAACAGTGCTACAGTACTGAATACAAAGTTCATCAGATTAAATCAACTCATTTGATTCTCAACAAGTGAATAAAATGTATGCAATACCCCCTTTTTTGTTCCATATTTTTTAATATCATGGAAATATGACATTATTTTAAGGAATATGTGCTTTATCTGTATGTGTAGTTTCAGTCAAGAAATAGATAGATAGATAGATAGATAGATAGATAGATAGATAGATAGATAGATAGATAGATAGATAGATAGATGTCATATGGCGCCCTCTGGTGGTTATTTTCAGTTTAATAAAAATTAGCAGTAGTTTCAATTTTTTCCTCAAAACATAAAATCTACAACTTCGCCTGAAGTCGATGAAAATGAAATATTTGATCTGTGCGTATTTAATTTCTGATGTTTTCATTCCTTCCAAAGTCACCTACAGTAAATTCTACCTGCGAGGTGCATCAATATCGTCGCAGTTAACAGACAACAGACAGGAAGCTAAACGACTTCACCTTCAAAATAAAAGCATGATAGAATTACAGTGGAGTGGGGGTGGTGGTGGATTGGTGTCTGTAAAGCTACCAAAGTTGTATCAAAAGTAATGGGCTATTGAGATTTAATTGTGGCATCTCTTTACAAAACACAAACCAAAGTTGCTCTTTAAACAGTTAAGTATTTTAGTCTGTTTCACCGTGGCCATAAACTGTTTAAATCTCTTGTCCTGTCCTCTTTGTTCTTCATAAATGACTTTATAACTATTGCGTGATATTTGCTTTTGTGTGCAATCAATATTTATTCAATCAGTTTTCTGTTTATTTTTAAGCTTTACCTCCTAATGAAAGATGGATAAAACAAGAGAATATGAAAAACACACCAGAAAACCCATTCATCTATATCAACTGTCGCAGAAGTAAAATGTAACATTTAAAAACAGTTTCTGCAAACCTGTGAATTAGATATAAACAGCACCAACTGAAATTAATAAAATAGGATAAAACACATAATACAGCTCATAAATAGGCTGTTTAAACCATATTAATTGCATTAATTGGCTTACATACAGTGAAACTTTGCGGTATTGTAGGCCAACATTAATAAGACAAGGACAGAAAAGTCTTTGAAGAATGGCAGTGACTTCCAAACAACATGAATTTAAAAAAACATGTGGGATTAGATACATTACATTAATTTCAGGGGTTCTCAAATAGTGGTCCGGGGACCCCCAAGAGTCTGTGGCACTCTGGCCAGCGAGCCCAATTAAAAGTTTTGAGACTGATTTGCTTGAATGCTCAAGATATGAAAAACAATGTTTGTTTGTTTATTATTTATAATTCGACAAAAATATGATATTTAAAACTAAAATTGTTCACATGGCTCTCTCTAACAGACTATAGGCTTATTATCAAACTTTTTGTAATGTTTTTATTTCGAGGGCTTATTTTTCTTCCTATTATTTAGATTTTATGAAGATTAATATATCTTTTTTTTTTAAAACTCGTTTGTTTGTTCATTTGTTGTTCTCACAAAACTAATTTATGTTGGCCGAGAAAAAACACAGAATCTCGAATCTGTTGTTTTGAAATAAACGCGGTTTTTATTTTTAAAGTAAAAGCAGCGGAAGCAGAAGCGCCGTGTTGTGTCCAGCTTGCCGCTGGTCTGCAGAGGGAGGCTGACAGCGCTGCTGCTGCTGCACGGAGTGCGACACACACACACGCACACACACACTTACTCACACACGCACACAGTCAGTCTGACTGACTTTGGATTTTGGGGGGGATTGAGGAGAAGCCTGGAGAGAGAAAACAGGGAGAAAGAGGCGGAAAACAGAGATTGAAGTCGGTTTCTAACGGCGGAATGGCGGACCGGGACCCGGTACCGCTTCCTGCGGAGGTGCGGGCCAAACTGGCCGAGCTGGAGCTGGAGTTATCGGAGGGTGAGTACTTGAATTTCACCGCTGAGCTCGGCGGCTCTGCCCGGCTCTGCTGCTGTTGCTTCCCAGGCTGTTTGGGTTGCTGCTGGTCGGTGTGTCTCGGGAGGACAAACCGGTCCAGAGTTTGAGCTGCAAGGAGGGAAAGTGTTGAGCTGCAACTGCCACAAGTTCAAGTCCATCTTCTTAAACACACACACACACACACACACTCACACACACACACACCATAATGCCATAATGAGTGCTTTAGTTTATCTGGCTGTGATTTGGATGCAGGGATGTGGTGTTTTGGTGCTGTGGCAGTGAAGTGGGCTTAAAATGCGTCGTAAGGACTATAGTATTCTTATGATATTCTAATGGTATATCACATTACATTACTTTATACAAATTAAATCAAAACTATTTTAAAAAGTGCAATTAAAATCACATTTGAGCACCACACTTTACAATGTACATTTCTCATGCAATTTTACAGAAATATAAAATTATTACAGAGACACAACATATAGTCATTACTTAGCACCAGTTTTTGTAAAATATTACGGAAAGCACTATATTAATCCTAAAATCCTTATAATGCACCAAACAAAACTATAGAACTCTCGAGACAGGTTACAGTGACATAATGAGGGCTGTAACTGTTGATTATTTCCATTATTGACTAATTTTTCCAATGAATTACTTCATGATAGTAAAATAATGACCATTATAAGTGCACAGAGCCCAGTTAAACATCTTCAAATTGCTTTTTACAACTTGCAAACCCAAAATATTCAGTTGACAAAGACATAAAATGTCAGCCATTCATATATTTAGATATGCTAGAAGCATACATTTGACATTTTTTGTGATTCATCATTATTGTGTAAATGCCAGGAGCACTCAGAGCCAGAGGTGATGTCTTCAGATGACTTGTTTTGTCAAACCAAGCCCCAATGTTCCAGTTAACAGTGATATAAAATAGAGAACAGACATAAATTCTTATTTAGATTACGCTAGAAACTGAGAAATGCAGCATTTTTCATGATTAATTAATTTATTGTTTATGATGAAGATAGATCCATATTGAATGTGTTCATGTAGCACATTTAAAAACAACAGGTGTCCAAAGTGTTAAAAAATAGTGAAAAATGCTCATCATGAACCCAAAAGCTAAAAATGACATCTTCAGATGACTTGTTTTGTCTATCTGAACCCCAATATATTGAATTTACTAACATATAAACAGAAAAAAACAGCAAATTCTCACATTTAATAGAATATTTGGCCTTTTTAATGATTGATTGTTTTAGTGTTTACACTGAAGTCCAATCCAATCCAAATCTATTCATAAAGCATATTAAAAACCAACAGGTGACCAAAGTGTTAAAAAAAAATAGTGAAAATGGCCATCATGAGCTCTCAGAGCTACATGTGACTGTTTTTTTCGTCTTACCAAATCCCCAAATACTCAGTTTATGATGATATAAACAGAGAAAAACAGCAAATTCTCACACTGACAACGCTGGAACCAAAGCAATTAATAGTAGGTCTTGTTTATTATTTGACTAATCTTTCCATCATAGCAGATAAACATCACCATGAAGTCCACTTAAAAGACTCTGTCCGAGTCCCAGAGGGACATTAAAGCCCCCAGTGGGAATATCATAGGAATACTATAGAGATTTATCTTTGGGCTTGTCAATAAGAAGTTGTTGTTGTCAGGGAGGTTTTTTTTTTTTTCATTGTCATTTTGGAAAATCCCGCTCAGCAAAGCCCTGCATGCTGCTTAGATTATGTGCACAGAGCGTGCAGCTGTTACCAGACACAGTTTTCACATGACACACTGCAGCCAGGCAGCTTTTGGAGGGGATGAATGATTTCCATTATATTTCAACTTCTTTCCATAACACCAGAGCACATATTGGCTTCTTTTGCAAGACGGCTGTAATGCAGCCTTGGTATTGATTTTCTCATTAGCCCCCCTCCCTCCTCCTCCTCCTCCTCCTCTTCTTTTTCAGATTGATATGTCACATTGCTGCAGACTCACTCTCAGCCTGGAGAGTATCATAGTGTCATATTTCAGCTGCCTGCGAGCAGTGTTTTGCCTGTTTCTCATGGAGTCTGGAGGCTTTGCGGAGCTCAGCCATGTATGGAGAAAGAAAGAAAAGGCACAGAGGGAGAGAGGGGAAGCGATTTTAACAGCTGACTGCTAATGCACACATCGCATTTTAATGTTTCCACTGCTGCTGCTGCTGCTGCTGCTGCAGACGCAGGTTTCAGAGGATCTGAGTTGAGAGGAAAATGAGGGAGGAGGGGGATGGATGGGAAAAAGGTGACACACATTCCTTTTCTCTGTCTTTTTTTATGTAAACCGCCAGCTCAGAGTTGCTCCAATGTAAACAAGTGCGTCTGGGGGAAATGGGGTCAGATGCCCCATTGCATTATTTACATGCTTAGCTGACGTTGTAAATGCATGCCGGCAGTGAATGCAATGCTTCCTCGCATCCAGCAGACTTTGACCTAATTTTTCGATTTCCACGCATCATCCCTTCCTCCTACAGAGCCCCTCGCCGCGGGGGGAAACAGCGCTAGAAAATATCATTATCAACAGTCAGGTGTCACTACAGCTTCACAGGGACCTCGTGTCCCACTAAGGAGTCCTTGCGCAACGCGTTTAACTCCTCTATTCCCCACTTCCCTCACATCCTTATGGAGGTTTGTGTTGAATCGTCGTCTGGAGGTGGAAAACATCCTCACAGCGCCACATGTCTTGGCTCCTCTGAGGTTGTCAGGTTTGAAATTGCAGTTCTGTCTCATAGGGAGAGGAGAGGTGGGATAGGATGCTCACCGACTGAGGATCCAAATAGAAATAAACTCTTTTGGTGCATGATCAGGCAAAAATATCACAACTTTTTTATTTATGAGTGAATTAAATAATAAATCAAATACTTCAGTGCATTCCAAGAGTTATTTTAACATCAAATGTTCACTGTTCACTGATGTCCACCTCACCTTTTGGCCACTGACGCAGTCGGGGCTTCGCGCACATCTGTGTTGGTAATAAGAGACGGTCAAGTGCTGGTCTGAGAGTTGAACCACCAAGCATGTCAAACATAAGCTGAACTTTTTCTCAGTTGCTTGATTTCTCTCAGCCTTTCTCTGTTACTACTTAAGTCAGCAAATTCTTACATTCCCAGAAAGCCCCCTGGCAACCTTAAGAGCACGTGTGAACTCACACACATTACCGTACATTAAAATACTTGCTCCCATTGTTCACTATGGCTTTCTTCCTAGCGGTGTTGTCGTCCATACCACTATGTTAGTAACAACATGGATTCTGCTCAGCCGGCCCCCTAGATTTGAAATTGTTGTTGTTTGTCAGAATGCGAGTGACACAAAAGAGAATTTGAAATTCAGTTCTAGTGTTCAGAGTGTCCAGACTGAGATGCATCTGTTGAAATTTGATTGGAAAGGCATTTCAAACCACTTTTCCAATATTCTGCCAAACATGGTGAACTTCTGCGTGCCATGGCCAGGTTTGTTTCCACTGTCACTTCCTGTCTTCGATTGCGTCTTGGGCGGGGGCTGTATCGGGGCTACTTCCCAGGTGTGGATTAGTGGCTGAAATCTTTTTGGGAAAGGGATTCTTGTGGGATAGTAACCAGTGGGAGTGAGCAGGAATGGGAATCATAATAACAATAAGTCAGTTTTTTGCACTTGACTGGGGCATCTTATGGGTGGGTTTTAGGACAATACTGAAGGGGTACTGTGGGGTACAAATGTTTTTTGTTCTTGCAGCTTGAGATCCTGAGATTATTAACACCCGCTAGCTCAAGCTCGCAATGGTGCAGTAGTGGAAAAGCAACTATCATGGCCTGGATCCAGTTAGCAAAAAGAAAAAAAAAATGCGTCTGCAACTAACAGTTACTTTCATCATGGATTAATCTGTAGATCATTTTCTCTATTAATTAATCATTAGTTGGTCGATAAAATGTCGGAAAATGGTGAAAAATGTTTTCCAAAGCCCAAGATGACATTCTCAAATGTCTTTTTTTGCCCACGGCCCAAACACAGTCAGTTTACTACCACAGAGGAGTAAAGAAGCCAAAAAGTATTCACATTTAGGATTTTGACTATTTTTTCTTTAAAAAATTACTCAAACCGACTAATCCATTATCAAAATAATTGGTGGTGAATTTAATAATTGATTAGTAATCGATTATTTGATTATTTGTTGCAGCTCTGATGTGTTTTATTTTTTTGTCTAGACTCTCTGAAATACAGTCTGGATATGCCAAAAGTGGATTTGGGCTGACAGTCTGAACAAGGCCAATATAAACCCATAAACTGGTGGTGTTTGATGCAGTTCAACCTGCGAGATATTGCAGAATAGATAACACGTCACTTCCAACTGTTTAAACCTCCAGAAAAGCAGAAAATTTTATCGCAAGTCTTTATCCTGTGAGTAGTTGGTTAACTTTGTGGAGCCACCTTTTTATCCTCAGATAGGAATCTCCATAATAATACTGTTTCAATGTGATAAATACAACATACTTGTGAGAACCTTCACTGATTAAGAAGCATTTCTGAGCCCCTTTAACCTCCACCTTATTCTAACCCTGAGACAAACCACTGAGGAAGTAACGGCTGGAGAGAAAATGTCCCTGCTTCATTAAAATGTCCTTGTTCACTTTTCAAGGTCTAAAAACTCCAATTGGTCCTCACAGAGACTGAAGCACAAGCCAACACACACACACACACACACACACACACACACACACACACACACACACACACACACACACACACACACGAAGCCTCCTTCACTGTCTCTCCATCAGTGTGTTTCCCCCTGCAGCTGCAGACTGACAGGTTGTCCTGAACTAATCTGGCTGCTGGCTGAATATTAAGCTCTGCAGTTCAGCCCTGATAACAAGCTGTCCACCTCAACACACACACACAGATTACACACACACACACGCACACGCACACACACACACACACACACACACACACACAGAGAGAGAGAGAGAGAGAGAGAGAGAGAGAGAGAGAGAGAGAGAGAGAGAGAGAGAGAGCTAACCCCACCTGACCTGCAGTGTCTGTGCATTGTTGTATCAGTTGTGTTTCTGTTGTAAGTTTACTTTCCTTCCTGGTCCGTTATTTTTTTCATTTGCCATCTGTCAGTCAAACAGTGTGGGTGGGGCTGTGATACAGTCTGATTTAGACTCTTAGTTACAGTTTCTGTTGGCGGTGCTCATTTCTGTAGCTCACTCTTGAGTTTTCTTACCCAAAACAATCCAGGAAAAGTCAGAAGCATCATTTCATGGCTGCAAATGTAGAATACTGCACATGTGAAGGGCTGCATGATACGGTAAAAAAAAAAAAAATCATATTGAGATTATTTTGACGTTGCAATTGCAATATGATTCATGGTTGGGGGGATGCATTTTTGCATCATAATTTTAATTTTCACAAGAAAATATATTAAAACCCTGATGATGTGACTTTTGTTTGGATCTGCACTAAACAAACGTGTTTTCATATTGCAATTTCGAGAATATTTTGATTACTGTGCAGCCCTAGCTGGATTCATTTATTGCTAGACAGGTGAAGAACAGTTTAATTGAGTCTTAAAGTGTTCAGTGTCCATGTGACATTTGAAAAGTTCATGTCTTTATCACTATTGATCCTTTTTATACTAAAATCACTGCTGCATCTTTCATTAGGCTGATAAAGTGATCTTGTTTAATCAATGAAGCGAATAAAGGGTTTATCTCGACAGATACATTCAGACTCGTAGATTTTTTTATTCACTGTGCTTCCTGGACATTAAAGGAGCATTTACACAGCCTGTACATAGAGTAGAGGCATTGGTCTCATCATTGTAATCAAGCTAAGTTGCTGTAGCAGCAGGATGAAGGTTGTTTGTTCATCAGCGAAGTGATGCTGTGAGGGGATAAAAAACACTTGATCCTCTGGTAACATTTCTCTTTCTTTTCCTCTGAATCATCTCACTTTAAATGTTGATTCGTTCCTGCAGCTGTGTTTAAGACCTGTGAAATTGAGATGACACCAACAGTTGCCCACAGCTGCTACCTGCTTCATGCAGTGTAATTTGCATCTATAGCAGAGTATAGAGCATCCAGTAAATCTGTCCTCTGGACACAAAGACATCTGTGAAATTTGCACGATGTTGCTGTACTCGTAGGGAGATCTGACGGATTTGATATACTGGATCGATATCACCGCTGGTATTGACCTGATTAAGCGGATCAAGTATTGGCTGTGACATAACTGATCCACATTAAACACAGTCTGTCTGTTGGTGCCATTATAAAAATCAGTGTTTCTGCCCACAGTTACATTCGCTCAGTCACTGCAGGACACTGACTCCATTTTTAGCACCACAGCGATGCCTGGCCTCATGTGACTTTATAACCTTAACACTTTGGGAACAAAGGGATACAGTATTGATAAATACCCAGACTTGTGGTATCAGTCGATTGGTGCTTTCCTACTTGTTCTCGTCACCCTGGCAGTACAAGGCAATGTCACATTAAAGTGCCCAGATATACCAATAGTTTGCTTGCAATAATGTGTCTGATAAGACCCACCCCCCACCAAAAGTATAAATTGTTTAGTAGTATTTTGTGTAATTGCATCATTAAAAGTGCATCTACTTCTTCTACCTCATTAAAAATCCCAGAATGAATGTGCCAATTTTGCCAATTTTTTAAGTTTTCCTGTTTGATACAAGCTGTTCCTGCTTCACTGTTTAGTCCATTCTCAGTGTACGTGTACTGGCAGCTTCAAGTTTCCTCATCACGCTTGCATAAGTTGCAAATTGGACCAGCATTGACTGTTTGTAATGTCACAATTCATGCTCGTGGGCCCACCCCATAAAATCTGATTTTCATTGAACATGGAGAAGCGTTGTACTTTCACTTTCAGAGTAGTGCGAAGATCAGTCTGCACAGTGAAGCTCAAACTTGGGCAATGTCCACTTTGTGGAGAGTTTGGAGGTGGGATTTTAAAAGAGGTTGAAATTAATTAATCATTAATATCCCATCATATAATTGTTCGGTCTATAAAATATCAAAATAAAGTGGGAAAATGTCCATTATTTCTAGTGCCCATGCCTTTGATTGTCTTGTTTTGTCAAACTGAAACATTCAAAATTCAAGAATTCATTCAAAAAATCATTCTTCAGCTGGTATTAATAGATGTATTGTTTAAAACTGAAGCGTGTCTGTTTGGTCGAATGCGCTTCAGATAAATAATCCAGAAATGTAAATAAAATCACATCACATAATCATCACATCACAATCACTTATATCAAATTAAAATCTGGTCCACAGACTGACTGAATGATGTTGAACTCTTCTATAACACTGTAGATTTCCTTCTCTCCTCCTTCATTCACATCTGGTCTTAATAAGATCCCTGTGTCTGTTATTTTAAAGCTCTCGCTCTTCTCTTTCTTTCTTTTCTGATAGATCTGTGCGCGCAGGAACAGAAACTCGTCCTGCTGCCTCATTTCTGATAACTACAGCAGTCTGTTTCAGATGAGTTCCAGTGTCCGTGCATGATTTATCAGCCTCGTTCTGGTCCACAGTCACCGTGTTTTGCTCTGAAAATAGCTGTAAATGTGAGTCTAAGCTCAGGCAGACTCCTGCTCTGTTAGGGTCAGCTCCCAGAATGCATTTCCCCAAACTTCTGCCATCTCGGTT
Organism: Lutjanus erythropterus; assembly: GCF_056507025.1. Classification (NCBI taxonomy): domain Eukaryota; kingdom Metazoa; phylum Chordata; class Actinopteri; order Lutjaniformes; family Lutjanidae; genus Lutjanus; species Lutjanus erythropterus. The sequence goes on along the minus strand of NC_139328.1, from coordinate 26,858,384 downwards.
CGCTTGGTTCACAGCTGATCTGAGCTCAGAGGGGCTTTTGGAAAACGTAACTGCACTTGTAGGCTGTTATGTTTGTTCATTTGAGCTTCATATCCAGAGAGTTTGGGGCTATAACTCAGAATTTGTGTCATTATTGATTTGTACATAACTGTTGAGTCGATTAAAAGGCAGAAAACACTAAAGAAAACAGTTAAAAAACACTTCTCTTGACTAACCAGTGGTCGAAGAAGTACTCACATCTTCTACTTAAATAAAAGTAGCAATACTACAATGTACAAAAAAGTACAAGTACAAAAAGTATCAGCATAGAAATATACTAATTTCAGAATAATATATATTATAATTCTTGATGCACTGCCAGGTTTAATCTGTAAAAATCCATTATAATTTATTAGTTGATTATATAGGCCTACTAATAATCTAAAACTGCAAAATAACAAAAGTCTTAAAATAGATGTAGTGGAGTAAGAAGTACAATATTTTCCCAAGAATGTAGTTCAACAGAAGTATGAAGCAACATAAAATTACTCAAGTTAAGTACAAATACCTCAAGAAGAAAGGGCAGTACTTGAGAAAATGTACTTTAGCTAAATCCCACCAGTGCAACTAACTGATTCCAGTTGTGCAGGTTTTTGTTTTGTTCCCAGGGAATCAAAACCAGCTTCAGGTTCCTCTGTGAACTGTAAAGTGGACCCATGTTGTGGTGGAAAGAACGGCTCCTCTGGTGCTTTCACAGTTCAGTCCGGTGAATTTGCTTCGCACTCGTCGCCAGGACAGGATGTGATGTGACATTTTTGACAGTTTTTCAGGAGACTCTGACTGGAGCAGAGTGACAGCATCTTTGAGGAAAAGGAGAGCTCTGATCCTGTGAGCTCAGCTGCTCGGTGTTAATACTGCAGTTTGCAGATGCCTAGTAGGCCTTTCTTGAAATAGTTAAACATGCATTTGTCACTAATATTGAGAGTTAATTCTCTCCTTATGGGTGAAGCAGATGTTTGGAGAAGTTGTTGACAGGAAACTAAACTTTAAAGCTGTCTATTTCTGTTTTCTTCTCTAAAATCATTTAAGTATTCAGCGTTTAGAAAACTTGTTTATGAACACAAGAAAACTCACGAGTGTTCATGTTGAAAGTCAGACGGATAGATTGATCTTTGGAAGTTGAAATTGTGTTTTTGTTTCTCCAAGTCAAAGGTGCGAGGTCAGATATTGATCATGGGCACTTATGCAGGACGGATGCTCACTGAACTGGGTTCATCATCAGTACGAACCATTGTGACTGTAAGTTTTGAAGACTGCAGTTATTGTGCTGCTCTGTTGGATCAGATTACTCTTACAGTTAATTGTTAAATTTACAAAATTGTGAAAGAATGCTGCACAACTTCTGAGAAGATGTCTTATTTTGTCCGACCAACCGTACAAAACCCAACGATATTTAGTTCACCGTGATAAAAAAGCCACAAACTGACTGTGACCTTTGACCTTTTTCTCATGAAAGTCCCTTCTCTTGTTTTTCCTGTGCACTAATTAAGCAGAAACACCCAAAAAGTTATCAAAATATTCAGATACATGTCTTCACTGTGGCTCTTTACAAACAACCTGATGAATTTTTCATTTGCTGACGACTGAAACTCCAACAAAGATGTCATTTTCCTCTTTGACGGGCTGAACTGAACTGAGGGATTTCTTGCTGTTTAATAAAAGGCCAGACTTGCCAAGCTTCCTGCTACACAGTTTAATGTATTCAGAAGTTGACATTTCACTGAATCACTTACAAGTTATGGACTGAAAAATGACAACCTTATTTTGTTGTGTCTCTGTCTCTTTTTAAATTTTTCTTTTTCTTACTTTAACCAATGCAAACTGATTCACCAAACTGTCAAATTAAGACATTCATTAGCTGAGTTTGCATCTGTTGGGCTGAAGGAATAAATCAGATTACTTATTGCCAGCAAAGTCCATTAGAAAGTTTTGTTTGTTTTCTGATCTCTGCTATCAGTAGCTGTATTTCATGCTTTTGTTAATGCTAATATTCATCAAATCAAGTGATGGACGCACAATCAAGAGGAAGACTTGGAAACTGATGATGTGCATGACATTAGTTTCCATGCTTTCACTGTAATTTATCACCTTCTGTACTGACTGATGTGATTTTGTAGAAATTTGAGCAAATTCAGCGTGTCATGATTACTAAAAATCAAAAAAAAAAAAATTGAGCTGCAAGAAAAGTAAAGTGTGATTCACTTTACTTAAATGTTCAGTCATCAGATCATAACAGTAATGCTGAAAAAGACAGGTGCTATCTTGCGACAGGTAGGCGCCACAGCAACAATGATGCCTGCTGTCACTTTGCCGAGGCTTTTATTGGTTGCCTGGTGAATGAAAGTGGGTGTGGCCCGACCTTTGGATGAGAGCATGTACCAGATTATGTATGTTTTATAACACACTGAGGACACACACACACACAAACACACACTTATCTTATCAGTGACCCAGACTATGAATGAATACTCAATGATTACCTGTGACTCAGTGATGTGTTTCAGTCTGTTTCATCAGTGGCAGTGACTCATGTTTGGAGACCAGATCTCTGCAGGCCGGCTCACACTCTCAGGTCTCTCTGTGGAGGATGCTGTTCTATCAATTAAAATTGTTAATTTGTCATATTAATTCTGTTTTTCACAGCTAGGGTTTTAGTTTCATGGCCTTGTCTGTCATTTCTATCAGTGAGAATCACGTCGGACCCATCAAGCACATAGCTGACATCTGGGAAAGTGACGTCACTAAAAGGCAGGGATGGGAATTGATGAGAATTTATTAAGTGATTCTGCATATCAATCTGATTCTTCATCAGTTAGCTCACTGATTCCTGATCAGTTATCTGTGTAAAAATATAACTGGACTACACAGCTTTTCAGGATCAGATTTATTACCTTTGAGATTGTAAGCAGCTGTTTTGACTATTGTGTGTAGATGGGAACCACAGACCCACAAAAAGATCTTGTGAAAATGATCATTTACTGAAAGTTCAACCTTTTCCTCACCGCGACCAGGTGTTTTCTGTCCCTAAACCTACTCAGATCTTAAACAGGTGTTGTCACATTATACAACATAACATAATGTTGCAAGGGTTTGACAAATAGAGTTCCCTTCTAGACACAACCGTTTCCAAAAGAGACTCCTGAACTCTGCTTGAGTTTAGAAAAGTGGATTACAGATCAGTGATTTTCACAGAGACTTTTCTCTCATTTTACGTTTTATCATCAGAAGCTGTAAATATTTGATTTCAGTTCTCAAGGGAACAACAACCCCTGCTTGTTTTGTGCTGTAAAGCAACCTGGAAGATTTCTCTTTCTAGGTAATGTTGATGAAATCTCATTTCATTTACAGGCATCAACATGCGACAGGTGAATAAATCAATGCTTTCCTATTTCTGCCTCTCTTCCCTCCTGCTGTTTTTGTTTCGTTCTACAAGTAATTCAGTGTTTTATTTAAAGATGTACTGTCACTGCAGGGTGAAAACATATGTTTCTGCTTGCGTCCTGCAGCCTGTGGTCACCGAGTCTTCTGCTGCATCGTAACGTCTCACCTTTAGACCGGCAGTTGCCATAGAGATATTATTTTCTCTCCTCCTTCCTGGGAGATTATGACCTGTGGGGATGGATAGAGGCTTGTTCTACTTTAGTGGCACAGAGCTTCTATCTCACAGCAGGGCCATAAATTCATATTTGGTCTCTTTGTTGGCTCCCTCGAGCGATATGAACAGTGATTCCAGACTCCAGACGTGCAGTCACTTGACGTAAATCGGCCGCTGTCCTCACTTGACTCCCACTGGAGAAATATCCGCCGAAATTGTCACTTTATTGCAGTCGCGGCTGTTGTTAAAAAACAGTCTGAGGCGAGCCGGCTGAGGTGAGAAACACTTCAGATACAGTCTGAGATGATCAGCCTCTCGAACGTGCGGCTGTGGAGGGGTGAAAACCTCCTCTGGGCACCAAAGTTTTTTTAGGAGGGAGAGAGAAAAATTATTTTCTGTCTTTAAAAAAAAAAAAAACAACTCAAACAGGGTTTCAAAAGCCCACAGGGTCATAAAACTCAGTCGGCACACAGAAGAGCGTGTAAAACTTTCCACTCAAGGAAGAAAAACAAAATGAAAGTTATGTTTTCTTTACCAAACAGCAGCTGTAAGGATTCCCCAGAGCGCCAAACGCTGTCTTCATCCACAAACACTTTTTCAGTTGAATGCAAATCATCCTGCAGCAGCTCTTGTCCTTGTCCCTGAGTGGCCTCTTCATCTCCTTCTTCTTCTACTTTATGGAACACTTTGCTGTTGGTGGACAATTCCCCTGAGGGACAGGATTCCATTCAGTGCCGGTACCCAACTTTATCTTTTTCTGTACTTTACTCAATTTCAACTTTTTTATTTATTTAGACCATTTTGTTATTTATTTAGAACATTAAAAAAGCCACCCATATCTGTCCCTGCAACTTCCACCTCCCCTAAGAGTTGTCAAGATGCCAGAATTTTAGACTTTGATGCAATACTGATATTGAAATATGATACAAAATTTGTCTATTGATACCACATCAAAAAGAAAAAAAAGACCACCATACAAAGGCGTGCAAAATAGGATAATTTTGAGTTCCACTCAGAATTATACACCTCCAAACAACAATAAGAGGTGAACAACATGAGAGAAGTTCTTAACAATACAGTAGCCTTGTACACCTACAATTGTGGCTGCATTTAATGATTATTTTCATCATCGATTTATCTGTTGATTATTTTCTTGATTTATTGATTATCAGATGGTCTCTAAAATGTCAAAAATTGTGAAAAATGTTTTCAATCAGTGTTTCCCAAAGTCCCATACGACATCCTCGATGTAAGAATTTTAACTATTTCTTCGTATGAAATTACCCAAACCAATTAATCCATTGATGATCTTAAGTTTTTCTTGAATGTTTGTATGTTGAAGCCAAAAACAATAAGGCAGATTACTGAAAAAAAAAAAAAAATCCAACTTTTTGACTTTAGAAACAGTTGTAACTCACTTTAAGAGTCAAAGACTTTAATGGCTGAATACAATGCCTGATACTGCTTTTGTTTTTTGCAGTGCAGCTCTCTGCATACAGTCAGTAGGATTGTACGGTATGAGGGTGTGACTGTCCTGAAAAGCCACAACTCCTGAAAACATAAACACATCAAGTGGATTAATAAAGCTTAAAAGCGGAGCATTTAAAGTATAAACACACCACGAGGTTGAGATATATGCAGTGTGGCAGTGCATGCAGTCAGTCCACATGTTTGTCATCAGCTGTCATCCTCGGTGAGAACCGGGTGGCTTCTCGCAGGAGGCAGCAGCATAAATATGCATCTGCCCTCGCTGTCAGCCTCGTAGCACAACAAATCTGAGGGCTGCAAATGTCAGCGGGGTGAACAAACGATTGTTTCAGCCCGCTTTAGGCTGTCAGTTCTCAGCAGGCAGACAGAGGACAGGGGGATGACCAGTCAGGTATCAAGCAAATAATAATTTTAATTGGCTGTGTTTGTTTTGTCTTGGATGAAGCCCCCTGTGGACATGCGCCTCTTTATGTTAATCAATTTAACATGTCTGAATCAGCACCTGAGTGGCTTTTACATGAAAGTCACTCGCAGTTTTACGGGTCAAACTGAGTCACATCTCTGGATCAGTTTCAGCACAAGTCTGAACTGAATGCTGCCAGATGAATGTAAAGGCTGCAGCAGCACAAAGTTTAATATGTACAGAGAGATGAAATGTTCTCCTGTTCCACCTTTTAACATCACTGTAAAAACGTTATTGGTAACACTTAACTACTCTAAGTCCCCCTGTGTAGCACTTACGCACAATTAATCAAAATTTTAACAAAAGGCTGGTGCTAAGCTAATGCTAACACTAATGCTAGTGATGTATCTTTACAGTGATGGCTCCTGTGTGATCGTATACTTTTCAGAAGCTTTGTAGTCCAGCCTCGAGCTGCATCTTTTGTTTGGAAATGTAAAATAATTCCATGATGACAAATACAACTCTGAATGTCTTCTGTGGTTATTTTTCAGTTTTCCATCTTGAAAACAGTTAATCAATCCCAAGATGCCTTGATCCTGACTTTCAACCAGTCAGAAGTTGTGTTCCCAACTTGTGTGTGACAGTGCTCATCCTTAGGTGTATTAAAAGAACAACATGAGATTGACCCTTCAAAATAAAATCTGAGCACATCCCTGTGGTGTAGGCATCATGTCATCACAGTAATCTGTCATTGTCACCGTCCAAGTACTGTTATTGTAATTTTAAAAAAGATACTCAGCCCTATGTAAGAGTCACTGTTAAAGACGCAGTTTGTTGTTGTTTAGGAGATTCTTTTCATATCAGACCCATCTATAAAACCTATTTTCCTCTTGTGGTGCGACTGGGACAAAAGTAATAATAGTTTAAAAGTAAGTAATAATTTGGCAACAGTCTGATGCTTTATTTTCAGTGTTCAAAAGTCACATACTCTAGGTGTGCATGACAAAATGCCATCACAACAGATAGATGAAGCCATTCTGTGTCTGTAAATTCACTTTTTCCACGTTAACAGCTCTTGTTTCTTGTCGGTCAAGCAGTAACGGTGGTGGACAAAGTATCACAAAGGCCTTAAAGTTAAGTGTTGACTGATGCATCAGCAGGTCAGGCACTGCCTCTCTGAAATGCTGTAACTGCATCGATATCTTCACTTTTAAAAATCCACTTATAAACCGAAATAAGTGCTGCAGCTGTTGCTTTCATCTTTACACCAACATGAAAAAAAGCACTTAACCTTTCAGATTTCAACCCTCCTCTCAACATGTTGTCTGAGATTAGACATGAACCCTCAGTGTTTATCCGTCTCCTCCTCCTGATCTGAATGGAGATGGCATTTGTGCTTGCTCAGGCGATTTGGAAAAACCCTTCGGATGCTCGGTGTAATGGGCTTCGGCCGCTCCATCTGCCATTAGAGCAATCAGAAGACCCCCAATCAGCATTTTCATTTGCTCAACCTCCTGTGTCAGTCCGATCAATGTCAGATTTCAGAGCCTGGTTTTACAGCACGGCAGCTTCTGATGCAAAACCCCTTCAATCACCTAATTGGCTTCAGCGTGCAGGCGCTGATCATAAAAAGCTGTATTTTCCTGCAGAATCAATGATTAATGAGCTGAGTTTACAATTCCCAGACTGTGGTGATTGTGTGAGTTTCTTTGTGGCATCACGGCAGCTGAGTTTTGATTGTTTATTTGGAACTCAGGCCTGTTTTTTTATTATTATTATAATACATGAATGTGCAATTTTGGCAGCTGCCTCCTTGGCTGTGTGGAGGGGTGTGGAGAAGGAGCTTCTGGGTAAAATGTCATGTCATGCATATCCACAGGTTTTTATGCCAAACATGTGGTGAGTAGGAAAATTTCTATGGTAGCAGTGGGACCACACAACAGCCAATACCTAAAAAGTACCACAGATTTACAAGATTATTTAGAAATAAGGGGCTAAAACTAGCAATCACTGACTAATCTGGCTATTGTTTTCTTGATTAATCATTTGGTATATTAGGTTACCAGAGGCTTAAAGTCATTCATTGATTATCAAAATTGTGGTGCAAGAATTTTCTGTTGATCAACCAATAAAATAATAATTTGACCTCTCATTAGATTTTTTTTCTAGGGTTGAAAATGACGGTTAGCTTCCAGCAGTTGGTTTTCTGATTATGTTTCAGATTGGCAAGACACCTGTATGTCTTGAGCTGAGATGCTATAATTAGGACAGCAAAAATCAAAATGCTGTTAGTCATCAAATTATTGAGAATCTCCTCCTGTAGATTCAGCTCACTGGATGGTTGTCATTGATTTAGGCGTGACACAATCAATAATTGAATCAGAATTTGCGCAGGTAATAATGTTTTTTGGTTACTGTTCTAATTTGAGTTGGAGATGTTTGTTTTCATGCTAAAGGACGCGGCGTCCAGACTCCAGAGCTCAGGCCATGAGAGGCCGTGGAGGGTTAATCCCGTCAGACTAACCAGGAGAGTTCACTCTCTGCCACAATGAGAACATTTAAACCCTGTAACTCCCCATCTGTCCTCCAAGGCAGCCTGTAAACACACCACTGCAGTGGACTACAGCACACTCATCAATACAAGCTGTGGGAACACCAGAGAACCCAGAACCCAGAATTATCACAATACTTAAGTCGTCATGTGATATTATTGTGATTTTAAACATTTTATGATATGATGTGTTTTGCAATTACATACATTTAAATTTCTTGCAGTTTCCTAACTTTATCTACTGCAAATGATGTCCTTAAGTGCAAACTTTGTTAATATTTGTTTTAGTTTACAGTCTGTTCATCTCAGTCGAATTGCTGTCATAAAAACCAACCAATCCAGCTGACAATGACCTCGCACCCAAAAAAACAACACAAAAAACAACTCTAGTGGACAATTGATTTTATTATGAAAAGTCAAATTCACATTTGCAATTAATCGGCTGATTATTTTCTCGATTAATTGAGTAACAGGTGTTTGTTTTAAAATGTCAGAAACTGGTGAAAATTGTCAATTAGTGTTTCCTAGAGCCCAAGATGATGTCCTTAAATGTCTTGTTTTGTCCACAACCCAAAGATATTCAGTTTATTCTCAGGGAAGTGCACGCCTCTACGAAGGCCAAAAGCCTTGTTTAACGAAGTTATGTATCTATCCTGTGATTTGGATTTACTCCGAAATTTAATGTGTTCTTTCTTTGCCCATGTTACACCCTTCTACCAAGTTTCATGAAAACTGGGCCAATAGTTTTTCTGTGATCCTGCGGACAAACGGACAAACAAACAGCAACTAACCTCGCATATGGAGGTAAATATTACTTGGAACCGGAACTGTTGGAACTGTTTTACAGTGTAAGACAAAAATAATGTGGGTCTACTATGACCTCCAGTTGACCGTTTAAGTAAAATCTTTTTCATATGTTTGACATGTTTTACCAATGAATCTAAATCATGAAAAAATACAAGCAGATGTCACAATAGATTTACTCTCCTTTCCACGCAGCGTTGTGCAGCTGGATTTCCATCATGTACGCCCACATTTCCTACTAAAATTAGGGAATTACGGCACATGAAGTCACTAATCTTGGAAACAATTCACTCTGTTGCTGGTGTGACAGCTTGAAGTAACGAAACTGCTGTCGGAAAAAATTCCCAACGACCGCACGCAGCCCTGCAACTGTTCTCTGCCATGTTGCTTCTCAGGGAGGTGATGTCATGCTGAAGTGGGAAGGGGGAGGGAGGGAGATTTGGGGAGGCAGCAGCCGGGGGAGGATGGGGGGTGTGTTTCTGGCAGATTGCATCATTAAGCTGCTCAGACAGGCACTTTCAGCCCCTCTCTTGCCTGTTTTCTTCCCTCTTTGCCACTTCCCGCCTGTCGTGGAAGCTGGCGTGCCGCGAGGGGCCCGCCGTTCAGAAAGTGAGGTCTCGAGGGGTGAAGGGAACAAAAACAGCAAAGCAACACCCCCTTTGCCCTCTCGCTGGGAAAATAAATGAAACTGATAGGGAAACACACTCCCTTTTTTCTCTCTTCTAAAACACACGCCACAAATATTTGCTTTAGATGATGCGTTTCCTCTCCATCCTGCTTGTGTTCGCTGTAACAGTTAGTTTACGGTTTCAGCTTTGACCCTGCAACCCCTTGATCCTTTTAACCTCGACTGGTCTGAATGATGTGATGAATATTTTCCTCTCCGTGTTGCTGATTGTGGGTAATTACCACCAGCTTCTACACCAGATGCTGCCTATTTTTGTTTTTTTTTTTAAAACACTATTATGTTCAAAACTTTGGAAAAATATAATATAAATTATAAGTTTGGGACCAAAACTCTCTCCCAGCTCTATTACTTGTCATATTTTAAAGGGTAATTTGCATTATTTGATGTGGGATTGTATAATGTACTTAGTGTATTAGCTACAGTGGCACCAGCACAGAAGCTCAGCAATGAACTGCTCTGGACAGGGTTAGCAACAAAAGGTATTTTTAACCACTTAAAAAAGGGCCACCCAAGAAAAAATCTGTATCAGGTAGTGTACACTGTATTTAGAATATTTTCACTGCTTTACTTTGCTGTCAGACAGACTTTTCTTAATGGGAAACCACCATTATATAAGCCAAATATCACTCTCTCCAAACCAACCAAACTCTATTGGCAAAATCAGTCATTTTACTTGACAGAACATGGAAGTTGCTGGTCTACTGCTGCCTTGATGGGTTAGTTTGTTTGCAGTATTGTGACTGTGGTAAATCATAACTATCCTTTTAAAACACCAAAGTCACACAATAATACCAACAAACTAATAGATCGGCAGGCAGAGGTAGAGCAGCAACTCTGTTCTTCTGTGAAGTAAAATGAGTGATTTTGCCTTAGGAGTTTGGTTGGTTAGGAGAGGGTGATATTTGGCTTTCACTGAAAATATTGCGAATACAGCGTACACTTAAACTGAAATCGTTTTTTTAAGGTGGATCTTTTTAAGTGGTGGTGGTGTAGCTTCAAATAAGAAATGTTGTCCTTTTAATCATTAAGGATTCATGTAATTAATCACTTCTTTTCATCTATTGGTTAAGGAAGCCGCACAAAATTTGCAACCCTCGTCTGTGTTATCCCTTTAAAAAGGTTTTAATGTTCAAAATATAATATACAGTTTAAGTTAGGGTCAAAAACTTCCCTTCAGCTCCTTTGCTCATCATCCAAGCCAACTGTTGTGTCTGGAGCTCCTTGGAGAACAATACTCACAATTAATGATCCCAAGGGTGACACAGTTCCTGCAGCAGATAGGGGAGGGGGGGTGGCTGGCTGCTGAACTCTCGGGCTGTAGGGCTCGCACAGACAGCCTGGGTCGGACAATGAGGCTCTTAATCCGTTTAAATAGCACAGCTTTATTAGACTCTCTTCAGAGGAATGAGATACGGAGCTCCCGTGTGATTGATGTGGTTGGCCGAGCACCGCCGGATTCCAATTTTGTTTTTCGGCCTTGGCAACAGCACCATCAGCGTTCACTCTCACAGTTTATTTCACCCTTCTAACTTGTTATTTGTGCGTCCATGTATCCCTGTCGGACTTTCTTTGACGCCATTTATGCTATGACTTTTATTTCTTTGTCTCCTCTGAGGTTTTTATTGCCTCTTTTTCAGCATTTATTTTTTTCATCTCTGCAGGTGAACGAGGCAGAGAGGTATGCTCGTCGTTCATGCCGCTCGTTCTGTCCTGTATGGACCCTCCTCTGTCCTGTTCATGTCACTGTGTGTGGAAACACTCCTCTTCAAACGCTGCTGCCCTGTGACTCACCTGCTGCCAGCCGGTGTTCTTTACACAGCAGCTAATGTACAAGAAAAAAAAAGTCTTTGATACAGTTGTAGTATGAAAACAGGTTTGGACACAGGAGGAGAGATTGTTCCTTGTGATCTCAGGATGGTGTTTTTGTTTCTTTATGCTATTAGCAAGATAAATAAACATCCTGTGATGCTTGTTGAAGTGCCCTTGAGCAAGATCTTGACACACTTTCTGCTCTCTATATAAACAGTCTCTGCAGTCACATGAGTTGATTAAATAAACCGTAAAATGTGCTTTTAAAGACATAATTAGAAACAAATCAGCAGGCCTGTGGTACAGCTTTTGCAGTATACATTCAGTTGTTAGTTTATTACACCTATCTAAAACAATGCAGTCTAATACAACAGTCCTGCAAAAATCCTGTCTGCATAAAAGTTAAAATGTTCTGTTTGTGTTTTAGAGAATATAGGTAGTGCTTTTCCTCTTTTTATCATCTATCAATTAACTGCCATTAAGAATTTAACTGATTAAAATGTATAAATTGATAACTAATTGATGCTCTAGAAATGGCAGTAATTCCACCTTATTTGACATTATTTCTGGGAGAGATGTGTTAAACTTAAAATGAGAAAAAAAGATGAGGAAAAAAGAAAAAATACAGAATCTCAGTTATTAATGACTAATCGATAAACTGATTGTTAGCATTTTTAACTCAGTCAATGAAAAGGCACAAACTTTGCAACCTTAGCTACACCGTTCTGCGCTGATATGCACTTCCAGGATCAGTTTCACTGTAAACTAAGTTAGCAGTACTTAAAATAGTTGAGGCAGAATCTTCATTCACCCTTCTCATTGCAATAAGTTAACAGAACTAAATAAATTTTAAGTGAATACATTTAAAAATCCATTATTTCATGTTCACTAAAGTTCATATTAATCAAAAATTATGAGAGTAATAAACACAAAAGAATGACAGTTCTACTGGCACTTAACATTTTTAAGTTAGTAGAACTTCTAGACAAAAGTTTGCAGCTTCTCATTGAATCTCTGTGGTTTGAAGTTTAATTTCTTTCCTTCGTCCCTGTTTGGGTTTCTGCTTTATTTTACCATTTCATTGTCACTTTCAGTCGGGGAGGAATGAAGCATTTGAGCAGGAAATTAGCATTTCTTTGGCTCCCTCCACAAAAATAGGATTTTTCTGTTTGGATTAGTGCAGAGAATAAGCTTTGTGGCAAACAAAAGTTTATGATACTTGTTTCATTCAGTGAGATAATTTTTACAAATGAACACCACATTTCTGACTCTTGAAGTATAACTGCAATTACTACACGGTGGTCGCAAGACTCAACATCACCCCCACTGAGTTTGCTTCTTGTTTAAGATCTGCAACAACCACTGTAGTCTCATTTAGACACTTTTTGTAAGACACGTAAAATCAAAAAAATTCAAAATTCACAAGTAGGGCATTTAGTGATGAATCTTATTTTAGATCTTATTTCAGACAAATAATGAAAAACCCACTGACTTCGAGACAAGGGAACCAGAAGTCCTAATATGCTAACTAATTTCTGAGTTGTAGGACTCATTCCTGCAGCACTCTATCATATTAAGTTACTGTGGATGGACATTTTCTGATTAATGGGGGACTTTAATTGTGAAGAAAATGGCACCATTTTACAGCAGCTCGAGTCAAGACAAGCATTTGATCAGTTAAGAGATGTTGACTGTGATGGACTGATAGCCACGTCTCTAAATACGTATAGCCTTGCAACGTATCTCTGCTCTTTTTTCCTCTAAAAGCAGCACTTAATACATATTTTCTCAAAACACTGACATTTTATTACCATATAAACTTGTTGTGGCTAAGTTGCTAGCAAATAGTTGGCTATTGACACATTCAGCAGACACAGAGCAACACTGATATTCATGTTGATTTGTGTTTTTGGTCATCTGATGAATTTAAGACCAATATTTTAGCTCTGTTTTTGTCCTCAGCTACAAAAGAAAAAACTATCTGGCTCTTTAGCTGCGAGATCTTCCACTTTGTTGCCGGTCAGATGGCGTTCAGCAGGTTTATCAGAGCTTATTTTTATGAAAACAACTTGTTTGCTGAAAACAGCTGGGGACAGGGTTGATGTGAGCACTGAGAGGGAATCAAAACAGTAAAGCTGTGGGCTGTAAAACAATGAGCTGAAAGATGCCAAAAAGCTTCTTAGAGCAGCAGGGGAACTGCAGCGTTGGTCGGTTGGTTGGATATTGATCGTATCATCCCCCACTGGTCACTGATACATATGTTCTGTTTTGATTTATTGTCTCGTAAAACCCTGATTTATTGCCCCTGTAATTCACTGACAAGCCCTAATGACATAGGTCTTAAGTATCACTTCCCACATTGCAAAGATCAAGCTGAACTTACTGTCCTTAAGGTAGTTTTAACATCCTAAAGCAGGTTTTTAACACTCAGCTCTGTGGGTCACAGGAGGAAGCATCCTGATCTGCACAGAAAGAGTACAAGTGATGAATTCCATCTGTGCCACTACATTAAAAAGCCCTCTCTTCTTCTTATCCTTGGAATCTGCCTAAAATTGCCCTCATCCTTGAAGACATTCCCCAAACTGGTTTAAACCACTTTGGAGATTAGAAAGTTGTTGGCTTTAAGAGACCAGAGAAGAAAAAGGAGCAGAGGACGGATAAGAGGAGCATTGTGCTGTGAACGTTAACAATGCCACGGCCTGCTGGAGCTGAGGCCCGGGCCGTTGGAGGGTTGGCTGCTTGTTTGTCTCTCGGTATGTCGGGGTGATAAACTTTTGAGCGGTGCAGATCCACAGAGCCTGCCAGGAAAAGCTGCCTGGCAGATTAGTTGCAGTACTACGTGGACAGCGTTTCTTTGACCACCTTCCAAAACAAGACCACACTCTCATGCTGTGCATTAAAAGACTATTGTAACAGGTCATGCGATGCCGTGTTCGAGCTTTAAATCTGCAGAAATGCAAATAAGACCCGAACGATACCAGTTGTTTCCAGAGCAGCTTGAAATATCTCAAAGGCCAAGAGGCTTGAAACAGCTGGAGTGATCTGCACGGCAACTGTCACGGAAAGTTTGAGAGGAGTAACGAGACACACGCCACAAAACTGGAAGAGAGACAAGAAAATAAATAAAGGATTCTAAGCTTGTCAAAAGTATCAATACTTTGATACTTTTTCAATATCAGGTGTTTAAAGCTAGGGCTGCATAATTAATTGAATTATTATTAAAATTGCAATAGGGCCAAGTGCAATATCCAAATAGCAGAGAAAAAATGTGTGACACAACAGTATTTTAATGAAGTGCTGTAGTGCTGCAGAGATGCCTTGGCCTACAAATCTTGTTTTCAAGACTGTACAGACACTGACAAATGTCGCATCACCATGATTTTAATTATTTTTTAAGTGAGAATGAACATTGTGATGCAAAACTTGTCATTTCCACTAATTTTGAATCACATCACAATTTCTATATATTTCAAAAATATTCATAATATGCTCTTTTTCCATACTGCACAGCTGCATTTAAAATGATAAAATATTTATTAATTACAGTATTGAAATTAAATAAGCTATAAATAAGATATAGGTGCTGATTCAATAGCTCAGTTCAGTTCGGTCTTAATTGTCCTGCCTGAAATTTGGGCTTCTGCAAAACCAGACAGTGCTCAGTGTACTGACACTGTGTGCAGGCTACTTAAAGCTACTAGAACTTTCATTGTTGTTGACTTTGCAGGCCCCTGTGGACAAACGTGGTAGTTTTCCTGCTGTAGTAAAAACGAAATATAATGTTACATTGAAAATTATTTAATGAAAATCTCCTCCTGCTTTTTAACTGGCTAGCCCACTACTCACTGTCACTTTGGCTGGGAAAATATAAACACAGGCTCATTTCTTCTGATTTCACAGAGAAGGGGCACTTTTCCTGTAGAGCAGGTTTAGACTATACTTGTTATATTCCTTATAGCACCCCAATAGTTGACACCATGAGCAAGCACTAAGGCAACAGTTGTGAGGAAAAACGTTCTTTTAACTGGCAGAAACCTCGAGCAGATCCAGACTCCATGATGGGCCGCCATCTGTCAGTCTGATTTAGAGGTTGGGTTGGGCATCAAGAACAATTACCATAATTACAGTTCCAGAGGAATCTTGAAGAATCATTTAGATTTTTTTTTTTATTTCACGCACACTTGTTTCAAATTATACCGTGTACTGCAAACACCCACCGTGTATCGACCTGGTTGTCTGTCTGCGCCTATAGCATGCAAGTTTAATGCTTGCATGCTTTTTTGTCCCCTTATGCATTTGTCTTGTTAAATTGTGAGACTAGAATTTTTCTCAGTTAACCTGGTCAGACTAAGTAGCTTAACTAGCAGCACAAATTGTGTAATTGTGTAATAATATTCAAGAAACCAGAAGTGAGACCACTATAGTTACAGTTATGTAGCTAACATTAGTTTAGCTTAGTGTTTCCACTGGTAACATTTATCTGTGGTAATTAGAGATTCATATAACTGCTGTGAGGAATACAGAACGCTCAAAGAATCGTAATAGAGAATTGTTAAAATCCAAACAATAGCCAACCCTATTTTGAGGCAACAAGTATCATTTTTGTCATACTAGTATTGAAGTTTAAAATTCTTGTATCATGACAACTTGTAAACATTCTCACCTCTCCCCCTTGAACTCGTAAAATCTTGGAATCGACTCTCCAAACAGTCTGACAGGTCACTGCAGGAGACCACACTCACAGCTAAACACAGATTACGTCCCACAAACCAGAATGTAAATGAACTGCATGAACTGATGATGCTTTTATACGGATTCAATCAGCCGGAGAGGCACGGCATGAATTTCAGATGTTCCAGCTTAATTACCGGAATCTTTAACCATGCCTTCTCCTGTAGTGACTACGTCTTCCATACGACCTGAAAATCCTCCCAAAGTTGGTGTCATTACATCTGCCCAAAAAAGTCCAGCCTCCAACTTGCCCCGGGGACAAGACACTTGGCTCGGACTCAGTCTGTACTCATCGGGACAGGTTTTGGCAGCCTCTTCCCAAGCTTACGGAGGAGGAACCGCTGGAGAACTTCGACCTCTGCCTCCCTCTTTGTATACAAACCTTGTCGCTTCCCCTCTAAATGATGGGATCCAACCCCGGACCTGACTGTTGGGAGCCTGGAGCGTGGCCAAGTGTGGCTCGGCGGGGCGTTGGAGGTTTACAGTACTCCAGATGGTGTCTTTTACATATGTAAATAAAAATGCCTCTGTACTTGACAAGTAGAACCCCCCCCCCCCTCCCCCATATTGTTTGGTGACTTCCTTGTGAGGCAGCCAGGTGCTGATTTTACACAACTGTCTCTGACGCTGTGGCGTTACGATGCTTCGTGGCTCAGGTGGAGGATATCACTACATTATCAAAGATATTAAGTTTGTGTATCCTGCAGGTGTGCAAAAATAAGAGGTGTCTCTGTTGTTTAGTCAATCCCCACTGATATGAATAGGGTGGACAAAATAATAGAAACACCTGCTGCAATGATTAATCGGTTATTAAATTAATCGCCAACTATTTTGATAATTGATTAATAGTTTTGAGTAATTTTCAAGAAAAATAGTTCAAATTCTCTGAGCCTGTTAAATGTGAATATGCTTTTTTCTTTATTCCTTCATGTTTGCAAATTTCTGACACTTTATAGACCAAACGACTAATCCATTAATTGAGAAAGAAACTGATAGATTAATCAGTGATGAAAATAATTGTCATCTGCAGCCCTACACCTGTCAATATAAGGCTGTGCAGCATCACTGCCTCCAAAATGATCATGCAGTTTAATCCACACATCATAGTGCAGAACCCACTGAGAATCAACAAGTCTACAGCTTTATTCACCTTTTAGCCTCTTTCAGCTCATTGTTTTGGCTCTTCAGCTGCACATAGACTGTGTTTTCTTTGGTCTTTATTTTGTTTTTTCAGGCAAACTTTAAAAATATCATGTATCACTATTTCTGCTTTCTGCACTGATGTGTAAAACCTGCTGATGTGACACTCAGTTATGTCAGATTTTCCCACAGAGTTTGAAAAGCAGTAGATAACATGAGTAATTGCTGGTCAGATGTGAAAACACATAAATACATAGATGTTTTGATATAATGTATTACTCAACCACAGCAGTTTCTTTCCCCTCCACCCCCTCTTTGTGTAATTTTCATTTCAGGCTTGTAATCTTTAAATCTCACCGTGTAGAGAAACACGACACCTTTTTTTTGCCGTTGATGGTTTTTGAACAGAGAATGAAGCTGATTTGCATTTTTATGCTGTTGGCTGGGCTCCATGACCAGGGGGCAGATTTATCTTGGTGTAATCAACACATGAACAAAGAGAAACAGTCTCTGGATGATTATGGAGTCATGAAAATGACTTTGCACCAACTGCTCATGTGGAAAAAGCTGCTTGTTTACAATTGAGCTTAAACCCCGAAGAACAGTAGCAGTGTTGTGGTTGGAAAGTTTGGGGCGCAGCGTGGAAAACGTCTCGTGACTGAAAGGTCACAAGTTCAACCCCTGCAACAGCAAACGTGTCCATCAGCTGCAGTTTGTCCTGTCAAAGCGAAAAACACTGAACCACAACTTGCTATACTACTCTGGAAAATAACTGTTAAAAATGCAAAACACATAACATAACATCTTTCACACGTTTCACAGAATAAACTCATTAAAAACAACTTACATTGAACATGATACTGATACTTTATTCATCTTTAAGTCTCTGATGTTAAAATTAGGAGGCAGTATTGCCCTCGCTATCATAGTGAAACACTCAAACTCAAAGCTTTGTTTAATTTGGAGAATGAGTTGTAACCTGAGTCTAAACGCTTGTCATGTTCAGCAACAGCTAATATTTACCATTTTTCATAACTAAACTGTCTTTATCAACAACTTCTCTGATATCCTAAAATAATTGTAATCACTCAGAACTAATTTTTGCTTTAACTTTGTGTAATTACATTTTCTGGACACTGTTTTAATATTGTAATGTCCATTATTTAATTTTTCCTTTTCTCCCCTCTTGTAACTCTTGTAACAGAGATCAAAGGTACACTGTGACTTTGTTGTCTCACAACTAATATATTTCCTCGCTTTGTTTCAGCCTGGTGTTTTTGCTTTTTTATTCATGCAGTCTGTAGTCTAACTTTAATTTAGTTGTATTATTTTGTGCCCGACAATGGAAGCCCATCTATACCAATAATTAGAAAACAGATTAAATGTCAGGAATTTGAGCTGCAAGACAAATCGATTAGTTGTCAACTATTAAATGAATTGCCTGCTTGATAGTTGATTAATCATTTTGAGTCCTTTTTTAAGAAAACAAACTTTTCTTTGCTCCACTATGACAGTAAACTGAATATCTTTGGGTTGTGGACAAACAAGACATTTGAAGACATTATCATGAGCTTTAGGAGACACCGATTGGTTTAAAAAATCAAAAAAAGAAAAAAAAACAAAATCCCTACATATTCTGACATTTTATCAAACAAACAACTAAATGATTAATTGAGGGGAAAAAAACTCTCAGAATTAGGCAGAATTACTTAACATGTGAAAATAGTCAGATTGATTCAGAGTCACACTTTTGAATTAATATCATGACTTCAACTGATTATTGCAGCTCTACTATTTTTTATTAATTATTTCATCTAATTGTTTCCACTGATATGTAATCAGCTGATTATTTCTGTCTTCTTGCCTGTTTTGAGAAGCTGGAAGCAGCACATGTTTGGTATTTTTGTTTACTGAACAAATAATTGATTATCACTCAATCATTTTTTTCAGTTAACTAATTGTTTCAACAGAACTTGTATCTCATCTGTGTTTTTAGTACTGTTTATTATTCCTCTTTTTCAGCTATTTTTTATTCTTCTGGCAGAAATGGTCTTCCACATAAGCACTTTGTAAGTCTTACTTTGAAAGGTGCTGTACAACTTAACGTACTTCCACGGTGGGAAAACAGTCAGGAAACAAAAGGAGCGGCAGCACTCATGCGAACAGAAAGCTCTCAAGTTTATTGAGTGACGGCCATTCTGCTCTGCTGAGTGCTGCAGCTTTTGACCCTTAAAAAAAGGGCAGAAACCTTTTTCACCCACGTCATCTGTTAACGTGCACACGGCCCATTTAAATGAACGGAGGAGAGAGAGAGTATGTGTGCGGGGGGGTGTCACTGTCTTCTCTGCTCGGCGTTGAAGTGATTATCCAAGTCCAGCTCATGATGAAGATGGATGATTGGTAGTCGTCCTCCCTCCCTCGCGAACAGTCAGAGGCAAAAGCCTCCAGCTCACATAGGATGTTCCGCTTCACGTTGGAGCTGATTTTCTCTCTGCAGGAAGGAAGGAAGGACGGGGATTTCATCATTTGTTCTTTTCAGGCTAAAAAACAAAAAGGCTTTCCATATTCTCTTTTGCGAACCGGAGCTAACCGGCGCCCCCAATTTGCTCATCAATAGCATCAAATGACCTCCTCCTCACTCCTCAGTCTGTTGTGTAATCCTCAGCAATGTGACTTCTCTGTGCTCCTTCAAATGAGCCATTGTATGCTTTTGGGAAGAGAGTGAGCGGTGTCTTATGTTACACAGGCCCCTTTGGTTTGTTTTCTCACATAACTAGGCAACTGGGGGAGCCTTAAGTCAGTAAGTGAGACTGTGAAAGTGCTCATGAAGTCCTGGTGTGTGTTCATTTTGTCCAGAGTTGGAGAATTTATCCCTACACTGAGAACAGTGCAGGACGATTTGGATAAAAAGTGTCCAACAAATGGCAAATTCTACCTCAGATTGTTATGCGACAGTGAATATGACTGCTTTAACCCAATAACAGACATGCTTTCAAAGTTACACAACACTGGCCTACTTTGAATATGATGGGGGCTGTGACCTGTACAGTATTATGTCATGCTAAGAGGGCTCTGTCTGTAGGGATCCAGCTGATCAGTCTGTGGTCACAGCAGTGTTGTGCAGCATCACTCATCACAGATATGAGGCTTTGAGCCTTAACCTCATTATTACTGGTGGCTTTTAGTGCTGATGATCGAGGAAACAAAATGATTTTAGTGCAGCAGGCTAAAAGGAGTGCTCCTGTATTTTGGGAAAAAAGTGTAAATGACTTTTCAGTTTCAACTCTGTGAGTTCAATATAGGGGGAATTCAGGACATGTTTAGCTTAGCTTAACATAAACACTTTTACAACTATTAAAGCTGCCCCTTTAATATATTGGTGGCCAGCTTGCTAGCCAATAAGGCAATGCGATCGATACGAGACGATATCACATGACTAGTTAATACAGTCAGTTACCACCCCTTTTTATTCTGCTTTTGGCCATGAAATTAAAATACAGCACATAAATAATTGCAAATAATTGTAACTGATTAAGTGCAGCAAAGTTTACTTCTAATTGACTCCACTAACTGACATAAAACACAGTTTAACAACATTAAACAAAAATATATAATTTGGCTCTAAGCTTCATAGACATAGCAGTTGTTTTTGGCTAATCACCATTAATTTCTTAAATCTGTGGCATTTTACATTGCATAAAATTGAATGTATTATTTACACTTTTTCTTACTCACTGCTGGTTTAAGTCACTGCATGTCACAGAAAACAGTTCTCAGCATAACATCTACAAAACGTAGCAGCTAATATTGGCGTAGTGAGAGCTACAAGTTCGAAGGCTGGATGCTCGGCCAGGTTCTTCACGTTTCCTGTGGATTTTATCTCTATGGCCAGTTATCTTTGCACAGAAACAGCCCGTAGAAATGTTCCTCAGAGGGTGACTTTTTACTTTTATACTTAAAGTACATTCCTCAGCCTGTACTTTTTCACTTTTACTCACTTACTTTTACTGCCTTGTTCAACTTGTACAGTGTATTCCTTCCAAACGCTCGTAAAATTGCAACTCACAAGTCTCCTTTTTTGTTTCTTTGGCTCATGTGCACATTAGAAAGTCTGACATTTGGCTGACACTTTAATCTTGAGGTGTCTACGATACAGTGAGCACGAGGCTCAGTGTCTCTTCTCAGCACTGATCAACTGTTGCAGGGATCAAACATACAATCTTTCAGTTACAGGATGCTCTGCCACGCTCTGGCCTCATCGTGGCATCGCTCCAGTAATGAGAGCCTGCTTTTGGCCAATGTTGTCAGTGTTATCTAAGTGTTTGGCTGAGTGGGAGCTGTGAGTGGTGGGAGCTTTGTGTGTGTGTGTTTTTATTTTATCTACCATGCTCGTGTTTCTGTCTGATAGCGTCTCATCCAGATAATCGCTCCCACTCTCTGCTTCAGGGATATTAGCATGTTGTTCAGCCTGGCTCCACATTTTTTTTCTTTTTAAATCTCTCAGACAAAACAATCTGTGGGCAGGAGAGAGGCTGGAGGGAGGACGAGTGTGTGTAGTGTGATTGGCCAGGTAGAACCAAAACTGTGTGTGTGTGTGACTCACAGTATGAGCCAATGGTCTTATCAGCTGATCAGAGGTGCCGCCAACATTTTTGGGCCCCAGAGTGGAATCTGACACCGCCAACCACCGGCTTTTAAAAGAAATTGACAAAATAAATACATGAAAAGGAAATGATATAATAAAACCAGTGAAATTTAATTAACAGGATAATAAGGTAGCATTTAGATGAAAAGAAAATAAACAAAGGAGTTCTGCATCATTTTCAATAATTTGAAAGATTCATTTTCCTACACAAATGGAAACCATTTCTCTTAAGGCTCATTCAAAGTCTTTTAAAAACACTTAAAGTGAGACTGTAACTCCAGTAATATAAAAATATAGCATTTCAGTTATATTTGTGTCTACACTTAGTGGCTCAGATGTTGAGAAATCAAGACACACCTGCAGGCAGACGATCAGAAAGCTGGATTCTGTTGATCACGTGGATATGAAGAAGCAGGTTTTTCATGTTTTATGTAAATGTCCTATCATGAATATGATCAAAAACAGGACAAGACTGAAAGCCAGGATAATTGTGCACATGCAAACATAGTTAAAGGCAGTGAAATGACCCAGTTATGCTAGTAAAAAAGACATATCTGCTAACATTAGCGACGGTAACCCTTAATTAGCTCGCACAAATTAAAGCAAAGATGCATCCTTTCAACTTGATAAAAAAAAAAACATCAGTTTAATCCAGACTTTATGAATGTACTTCTGATAGTCTCCAGGACACATGTGTTTTCCACCCCCTTTGGTCTACTACTAAAAAAACATTCTCATTCAGCTAAACATGTTCTTAAAAGTGCTAAAATAATTTGAGTTTATGGTGACACTGTGTGTATTTTATCTCACAAGGACAAGTTGTAAGATGATGTAGCAGACGCTGACTTTGCTTCTGGCTCGGTCTGGCTGTGCAAGTGGTAATTTAATAAAACTGGCTAATGAAATAACAACTAGAATGTCGTGAAATGTACCTTTAAACAACACAGATATGTGGTAAACACTGTGCAAAATGTGATTACATTGAGGAAATTGATGGGAATTTAGCAGCTTCTCCGACAGAGTCGAACATGTTTAATCAAATTTATTGTAAATGTAACAAAATGAGCGTCCTTGTGATGAATCAGCACTCATTACAGGAGACATTTAAGGACACATTATCATCACATACAGTATAATCTGTGTAGAAAACATTATAATTCTTTCACAACTTAATTTTTATCCCTACAGTATTAAATAAACTGAAGTGAATGAAATTGAATGGACAGAATGAAAGACAGAGTCATGCTAGACTAATAAAGAGTGGACAATTAAATAGAAATACAGACAGACAGAGACAGGGACTGACAGAAATAGAAGGACCGGGTGAAGAAGAGTCAAACTGTGTAAAGTGAAACCTGAGGCAGCGTCGAGGTCTTCAGGTCAGAGGTGGATTCACGGCTCTGTGAGAATGGGTTTGTGGGAGCCTCAGGTCACGTTGGTTTGGACTGCTGCTGAGAGAAAACATATAAACTTTACAAACACACAGAGGAGGCTTTGGAGCGCCCACACACTGTTTATATGCCTTCCCTCACATGTAAACACGTTCTGATAGGCCTGCTTGTAATTCCCAGGCTATTTTATTGATTTATTTATAACAAAATCTTTGTTAACCATAGAGGTTTTGCAGTTGAGTCAAATCCTTAAGTAGGGCTTGGAACTGGCACTGTGCGCCGTTCAGGTTCAGTGTTTGTTTCAGGTACACTTTAGTGTAGTAGAGTTTGGACTAAAACAGTGTACAACGATCAAAAGAAGAAGTAACGTACTGGGACAAACTGAGGAAGGATGCCAGAGAAACAGAGGTGGACAATAACAAGAATAAAACTCTAATTTTGCAGATTTATTTACCTTGAAACACCTGAAGCATGCATTATTTCTTTGTTGAATTCACTAACACTTCATAATGGGTTGCAGTCAGTGTATCACAATACATGTGTAAGCTTAAATTTTGTGACTTTTTCTTGGATGTTCAAGGAGTTTAGTGAGGTTCTTGTCAACTTGTCAAATTATTCCCCCACATTTCTTAAACATCGTCAATTGCAGTGTGATATAAAAAATGGAAATAAAGGGCAGTTGAGCAAAAAGTATTAATGAAAGTTTGAGAATACCTGAAGTTTAATTGAGTTCTTTAATGCTGAATTAACCACAACACACTAACAATTCATAATGGGTGGCAGTTGCTGTTTCACAATGCATGTGATGTTTGCACATTGTGATGCAACCTTAAATTTGCAGATTTTTCGAGGGAGTTTTGTGACCTTTTACTTGGACATTTAAGGAGTGCATTGCTGCTTTTTTCACTGAGGTGAAGAATGTACAGTTTTTACAAATGTCATTTCCCAATATTTCTGAATCATTGATAATTCAGTGTGATATGAAGAGTGGAGAGAAATTACAGTGGACTTAGGAAAAAAGCATGAATCAAAGTTTGAGAATAGACCTGTTCTCAAATACCTGAAGCTTGACTGATTTCTTTGATGCCGAATTCATTAGAGAACACTAACAATTCATAATTGGTTACAGTCAGTGTTTCACAAACCATGTGTTAGTTGCACTTTGCAAGACAAACTTAAATTTCCATTGTTACCTTGTAAAAATATAAGGAGTCATTGTGGACTGATGTTACATTCTCTCCCTCTATAAATATATATATGCAAAGTTAGTAATTATCTTTTTCCATCATAAACCCTGAAACACAGAACAATATGGAAATGTAGTGAGATGTAAATTTGCACGACTGCTGATACTACAATGAGTAAGACATACAGGAGGTTGTATGTACACACACAGGAGGAATTTGTGTAAATCCAGGATGTACTGAGCTGCCAGGCAGAGATGAGAGGATTAACCTGCTAGCAGTCCGGTCACACGCTGGAGAGGAGGAAGCTTGCGTGCTGAACATAATGCTAAAAAAACCATGCAGAAGTGGTTTTGGGACGAAAACGTGCCGTATAATGTTTTTTTTTTTTTTTTTTTTTTAACTGCTTTGAAGAACCAGTGTAGTCATAAAGAATCCTCAACATGTATCATACTGTATAATCATGGCAATTCGTATTTCAAAGAGGCAAAGCATTTAAAGGGAAAGGAAAAATGTTCTCATTTTCAAGCTCTGAGAAAGCTATTAAATGGAAGCTGATGATCAGACTCACTTTTCATTTCACTTAATGCACTCAGGCGTGGAAACCAGGTGAACCTTTAAGTTTTGAGTGTTTTGTCACACTTCACTCTGTTCCCAAATTCAAAATGAACCTCAGAGCTCAACTGGAGCTGAAGTTTACTACTTTTTCTGCTAACATTGTAAGAGTCCCTTTTTCCTGGCATATCTTTCCTTTAGGGCTGCAACTAATGATTATTTCCATAGTTGATTAAGTTGATTATTTTCTTGATTAATCGTTGTATAGTTGTTTACCTATAGAATGTTAGAAAATGGTGAAAAATGTTTCCCAGTTTAGCTAAGATGGCTAAACTGGGCAAGTTCAGCAGTTCTTGGGAAAGTGTAGTGACATTTTTGTTCAGACTGATTTTGTGCCTGGTCACTCTGTGTTCAGGCTCAGTGTGAACACTTTAATCCTTTGCCTTGAACAAAGTTGAGTGGAAGCATATCTTGAGAAGTCATCGCTGTGATGAACTATTATCAGTATACACACACAAAGAAGCAAAGTTTGAAGAAGCTACCTGCTGGTGAAGCTGCATGTGTAGCCGTTCCCATGACAGCTACTTGTTTTGGGTTTTTCTTTTTTGTTTTAATTTCTGGTGCTGACTGGCAAGGGTAGCAACATTTAATCTTTTCGTCAATAATCATGTAGACATTTTTCTCATTCCAAACTTCCACTGGGCGGATGTTTATTTAGACTCAGTTTGCTCCACATCATCACCAAGATGATGTGATTTCAGCTTTTTCTCTTGAAATAGAATTGCTTGTGTTTATTTTGACTGAGTATAAAACTCCTCAGTTCAATGTCAAATGTGGTCGAAGCGATTCTCTCCCTATTCAGATGTATGAAAATGCTCCACTCTGAGGGTTAATGACTCCAAATGTATTCTTTTAGATGTAATTAGAAGTTTTGGTAATTAGTTAAAGATAAAGCGTTAAGATGCAAATTTGGTTTGATTGGCTTTATCTGATTAAGTGTAGTGGTTTTGGATCAAAGGTAGATGAAGAGAGATGTCGATGGTTGACCTTTACAAAGGTCAGTAATGGGTCTGTTGCTCTCTCTGTGGCCTTTAACACAGATATACCTTACCCTTACCCTTTAAATCTCAATTATACCTCTGTTCTTTTATAACGATGCTCCAGTATTCCCTTTTCCTCTCTGTTTTCCATCCACTTTTCTCTCTTCCTGACTCCATCCTCCCACATCCCATTCATTAACCCCATGTGACTCTTTTATTTTTCTATTTTCTTTCTATTCAAAACCAGCAGCTGGGAGATGAAGACTTTTTTTTTTTCCTTTCTCACTTTGTTTCCTCAGATTTCTCAGTGACGGAAATCCTTTTTCTCCCCTCTGGTCGTCCTTTTTTTTTTTTTTTGTGATTGTCAAGAGATTTAGAAATCCGAGCCCTAATTATTTATAACCCGAGCACTCCTTTATCTCCATCTCCTCTCCCTCGCCATCCGACCTTTTTTGAAATCACGTCTTAATCTAGCCGGTTTTTACTAAATATTTAATGTTCCTGACACAGCAGGCTGTGGCTCTCTGCTTCGCTTTATTGCCTCGAGGTCGGTGTGTGTGCGATCTAAGACGGCAGAAACGCTTGACTCTGAACGTCTGTGAAAGTGCTTCGTCTTGTTTAAGAAGTGGAACCTCACCGCTCCAGCCTTCTTCCCTCCCTCCTCTTCAGCCGGCGTGGAAAATACTCCTGAGCAGATGGTCGCCGTGGCTTTGGATGGAAGTCAGGGCCGCCATCGAGTCCTGTGTAGTCTGCTGTACGTCCAACACTGTCCCTCTGGTGCTGAATGTGACTTCCTGCTGCCCTTGTACCATATGTTACTGATATGCCTTGTAAAAATCTATAATTTATTAGGATCAAAGCATCAGCTGCACCAGCGTCATCAAGAAAAAAGTCTGCATTTTCGTCTCACTAGAGGGAAATTACAGACTCTGAGTTCTGGGCATTTATCTGATGGTCTCCTCATGTGATAAAGCAGGTTGACACCTCATTAATCCTCCATCAGACAGTCTTGAGTCCTGTTTTAGACCATCAACTGATGTTTTAACCATGACCGTGATCTTTCTGTACCTGTTACTGAGCCTAACCAGCACACAGAAGGATCAAATCATCTACATAGTTCTTAATGAGCGTAATACAAGATGGGAATTATCTAGTATCAGCATTCTGTTGGGTGAGTCGGTTACATCTTATGGTTGCAGTCTGGACTGTAACTTCACAAGCATCTACAGCAGGTGGTTTGACTGATCAAACACAAATCAAATGAATGGAAATGACAACTGCAAAGCTTTCTGCTCACTGTGTGTGCTGTTATATTGCTGGAAGGTCAGATGTGTTTTTATGTCAGAGATCTTGAGCGAGAACGATCTTGCCAAGCTTCTGACTTAGAATACCGACTAGAATTAATGTTGCTTTTTTTTTTGTCAGAGTTTGTTTTTGTTTAAGTTCCTTGTAGAATAGATTTCAGCAGCCAACCACGCTCCATACCTCTCCTCTGAGACGTTTTCTGGAGCTTACAGTGTTACCCTGTGATAAATGATGACCAGTACTGTTGTGTGTTCTGTTGAGCATGGGACATGTTGCAGGATTTGGACTTTTGAAAAGAAAACAGTGTTTTTCTTTTATTACCTGGGTCTTTGCCTGCTTTTGTTATTTTGACCATTATCTCTGTTGGTTATGATAATAATTTACTCACCGCATTATTAATTGAGGTCTTGGGATATAAAGACAGGAGTAGAACAGAGACCCAAGGCCAAAATCAAAAGCAGTTAGATGATTAGAGGAGTTTATAATTAAATGATGAATCATTATACTTTATCACATCTCTTTTTATTAACAAAATGTGAGCGCTTGGCTTGTGTTTCTGTGACAGAAAAAAGATAAATCTGCTAAAAAAACCATGTGTTTTCTATTCATAAATGCTGGTATTGTACCTTTGATTGGGCTCTAGGTTGAACCTGTCATCATCCAGCTGCTGAACAGTGAAAACACAAGTGATTCAATAAACAGTCGATGACAGTTGTTGTCAATAGATGCCAGATCAGTTGGGAAATCTCATCCAGAGCATCTTAACTCTATCTAACAGACATTTGTGTTTTGCTCAGCTTCACCTCATCAGGGACCTGGAGTCAAACCCTCTGATGGTCAAATTGTAATAATCCACATCAGCATCATCTCAGGGCCGATGATTGCAGTGACTTTGGTCGACATTCGGGTCAGTCACGAGTCCCTACATTGTGTGAGATTTCGCTGCCAGCCACATTAGACATGGAGCTATGCAGAGTCTATGTGTCTTATTGTTCTGCGTACTGTAGCTTTGCCCTGTAGGGATGGAGGTTGGCTTGTGAATTAGGTCATCACCAGCCCTACTGTATGTTGTCATTGTTGCCAGGCCGCAAAAAAACATGGCATCTGCTGCTCCAAGCAGCATGTGATGGTAGTTTGTGGGCCAATTTGTTGCCAGTTCCTTCAGTTTCAATCAGACATTGGAACATGAATTAATTCTATTATTGTAATAAAGCTTTCATTCATTTCTTTTTTTACTCTATGCGTTTAGGAAACAGCAACATTTTTTTAGGATTTTTAAGATAAACCCAAACTGAGTTCCCTTTCTTCACAGTCAACCTATTGTCCTCTAAATGTGGATCATAGAAAATTATGTCTCAGTGGCATTAATGAATGGTCATGAAATCACATGCTGTGCACAATGATTAGTTAATTAAATATTGGAAAAACAGGTCAAAATTGGCACAAAAAAACTCCACAACTTGATAACACAGAAATGCTTGATAGAAATTCATGTATACAAGTAGGAAAACAATATGCAGCTCAAAACCAAACACTAGTTTGCTGTTTTTTGGAAGACTTAGGAGGACTTTGGTATATATAAATGGAAGTGGACAGTGTTTTCTTGGAGCTGGAGACAGTAGTTCTTCTTGTAAAGAGATATAAATTACAGCAGATTGTAACCAGCGTTTCACACAACAAAGAAAGAGATTAGCTAGTAAAAAAAATTGGCACAAAACCTTACTTGTTTCAAAGCAAATGATGGTACACTGTCGGTAATTATATGGTAGTTTTGAGGCATTTTATGTCACTGGGAACATTTGCAGATGAATAGCATGTTTTCTAAAAACTGGTGTGTATTTTCTAAAAGTCTGTCTTGGATTGAAACTCTTGTGTTCACATTAGGTTTACATGCACATTTTCAATTTGTAAATAATTACTGGACATGCCAGATAGGGTTGGGTATTGGTACTCAGTACCTTTAAAGTATTGACCAAAATAAGTACCAAGTTGTATCAAAGCTTCTCCAGTCAGACAATAACTGCATTCAATCCTGTTTGTACCCAGATCTAGAAAAAACAAGAATATGTGTATGTTTATTTTCACTGCTAATGTCCGCTCGACCTGCTCTGTGCAGACTGGCGCAGCATTTGTCAA
The DNA here is from genome assembly GCF_056507025.1 of Lutjanus erythropterus. Lineage (NCBI taxonomy): Eukaryota > Metazoa > Chordata > Actinopteri > Lutjaniformes > Lutjanidae > Lutjanus > Lutjanus erythropterus. The sequence continues at coordinate 26,828,880 of NC_139328.1, read as the reverse complement.
AAATAGACAGAGCGTGTTTTAAGTGCAAGAGACTATTAGACAGTTGGTGATAATGTTCTCTCTCTTTTTTTTGGTTTTCTCTCTTTCTGGTTCATGTGCGAGCACCTCCCATAATCCCTCTGTGTCTGCTGCAGGCTCAGAGAGGGCCGTATGTTCTGCCCTTCTGTCTCAACCCTTGTTTTGGGGGCAATGAGTGAACAGAGGGGAAGAGAGTGGGCAGGGTTGAAATGATGCGAACCTGACACATGGACCTATACTGTAGGTGCCCCAAGGGGTGGTGGAAGGTTTACGTACAACCTCCTGCACACACCCACCAACCCTTAACACCCCACCAACCCTCCATTTCCATCATGATCATAAAGGCAGACGAGGTGCATGTGCTCTGACCTACATTTTAGCCTTAAACATCCTTCACAGCAATTATTGGATGCACAGATCACAGGTGGTGAGAGGAGGGGGGGAGGGAGTGAGAGCAAAATCTTGCTTTGTTCTTCAAGTTGAGCCAAAATGTCAAATTTTGATTAGCATTTCCTCAGTTTTCAGACAGTTGGAGTTCCAGCAAAAACACAAATTGTGGCCAGTGGTTGAGAGACTAAAGACCAGTAACATGTGTGAACAGTAACATGTGTTTGTGATATTCAGGATGTTGATCCTTGTGTTTCTCTGGCTGATGGGATACAGAAACGGCATAGAGAATCCAGTCACTTTTCAAAATAAAAGATCCTATGCAGACTCTGAATCATAAAAAAACAACTAATAAGAAATATGCGATATAGCCTAATTACCCACCTTACTCTTGCAAATCAACAAAATCTGAACCAATCAGATGCTTTCTGTCTGTTTCTGTTAGTTATTTTTTAAAACAGTTCATCCTGACTGCATTTAATATACGGAACAAACTTATAAATTATGCATTTCTAAAGGCATGGAGATAAAGAATGAACAGAGACACTGATAGTGGAGGTCTTCTGACAACAAAAAGCACTGCTGTCAGCTGAGGAATGTAGTTTCAGCCACTTGTTTGTCCTTCATCTTCTACCATATCAGTCTTTCATTTTTCACCTAGTTTATCAACCAAATCTTAATTATTGGGTTCTGTCTACCATTTTTTATGGCTTAAGGTGATCTCTCCTTCACTGTAGCTGACACAACCACTCACCGTCAGTGTTTTAATCTGTCAAAATGACAGACAGCCCTCACATTTTTCCGTCATTGTCAGAAACTTCAAATATTTGGTTAACGCACACTCTACTAGACATAGAGTGACAGAGAGAGAGAGAGAGAGATTCTCCATGTGCCCTCGCTCCTCTCTTGTCATCATAGTGTCAGTTTGGTGACATGTTGTCTCGAATCGGTCCTGTCCAGACAGCGAGGTGATGGAGAGGTCGACAGGGGTCACACAGGTGACAGAGGAAGCTCCACCGAGGTGCCGCCCCTCCCTCTCACTAACCCCCAACATACCCGCCTTCCCCTTTGACTCCCAAAGATCTCCTTTCCACATCCGTCTCCTCCAGTTCCCCAACTAAGGCAGTTAGGTGAAGATGCTGCACAGACAAGCATTAACACAGTATTTACAATCATCTAAAATCACAAAAATATATAGTGCACATAAAAGTAAAGGGAAAGAAAAGAGGAAGTAAATATTCTTAATTTCAAGAAGAGATTGCATGATGGAGCGATTACACTGAATGGAGCGTGTGGAGGGATTGGCTCGTGGCAGATATTGGCAGCAGGTTGCCAAAGACTTGGTCTAGAAACCCAGTTAGTGCTTCTTACTGGACGGAGTCCAGAGACGATGCCTGAGTGAGACCAGCTGATCTCCAAGAACGCTGCAGATTAAACTGCCGTTACACAACCAGCATCTTAATCTGATTGGATGATACAGCTCAGTGGCGGTGGGTGATGTGGCCTTAATTTTCCACTGTGCGGGGGTCATGTTTTAAAGTTCACCGATGAGGTGAAACGAGGTGAAAGCTGTTACATCTAAGTGATTTTCTCTTACAACAGTCAGAGAGGAGGTGATGATGATGTTGGTCTGAGGTGAAATATCTCAACAGCGTCTTGTAGCATTGTCATGGATGATGGTACAGGCATTCATGGCCTTTAGAAGATGAATCCCAGTGACCTTTATGATAACTTGATTTTTGATTTAGCGCCACCAACAGGTCAAAATGTTTTGACATTTACACTTAAATTAGAGACAGGAAACCCCTTAAAATGGGCTGAGCAAAGATGAATTTACACAGCATACTAAATAGCCAGTGTTTAGCATGCTGAAATGCTAAATGAAGGGTTGGGATGGGACATAACTTACAAAATAGGAACATTAGGCTGGCTTTACACAATCAAACTTTCATCCAACTAGTTTCAGGTTGCATGAGCCATAATTTCCATGCAACTTGACAATGGCATGAAGCAACTCAAAAATAATCAGTCTCATGCAACACAATTTAATTATTAATTTTGCTATTTTTTAATAAGATAATTTTATCTTTAGATTATATCAAATGGGATGTGTCTACATCTACCTAACTACATTTGCATCTTTGCATCTTATTTTGTATAATTTCTCCGCTAGGTTGTGTTTGCTTTTTCTTCTAGCACTGGCTCGCTACTGTGTTTCATAATTGCTGTCCCATAAAATAAAAAGAGAGCTATCAGTGCTTTAATGCTTATTGATATGCTGGAAGAAAAAACACAACCAACTGGCTACTCAAAATAGAAACCAATGGATCATTTCACACCATTCAGGGAGCTTGATCTGATGAGCCTTCAGTGAGTGCATTCACTCTTTGATTCAAGAAAAATAAAGAAAGAAATTGCTCTTTAGTGCCACATTCTGACATTAGCATGAAGTTATAGCTTAATATATGAACAGCTGGGATTCTCATCAAATCTTTATATTAAAACAGAGCTATAACTAAGCTAGCAGTAACAATATTCATCTCCTAATTGCAATGTAAACAAGCCTCACTAATACTTGTTTGTTTACAGCGCAAGTTTATGATTATAATCTTCTGATTCGAGAAGCAAATGAAACCGCTATCATCTATGTCTAAATGGTTTCAGATGATCAGACTGTCTCTCAATATAAATGGCATAATATAAAAGATTTCAATTCAACAACTTCTTTTTTTTATCATGAAAACAACAGTTAAAATCAATTATAATGTTTGGAATCTTGAATGTTGGATGTCAACGTATGTTATCAGCAGTTTGACCTGTTTTTGTAATTAGAGTTTTGCAGCTGTTCAGCTCAAAGCACCACTGAGGTGACGTGTGGCAATGGTTCCCAAATTTGGGGTTGGCGCGCTCAAATAAGTCGCTAGCCGTTATTTTTCCCCCAAGACTGTCCCACCCAGTCCCAGCCCAATAGTTGTGTGAGTATAAGTCCTGCTCAAATGTGTTGTAAGCGTGAGTGTAGATATTGGCAACTGGAAGATGTTTACAGAGGAGGATGAATAACTTTTTTTCAGTTTTTAAAACTATTTTCAGTTTCAGTTGCACCAAAAACACTTGGTAATGTGTAGGACAAGATGGTAATGTGTTAGAAAGACTTTCTGACAGTCACAACTCACAAGAAGTGATAATGGATTACAAGCCAGTAAGATTGGGAACCTGCTATAAACTACATTGTTGCATACATTAAGTGAAATATTGAAATCTATATTTCAGTATGCTGCACCGTTACATCAGATGGATATATTCTTGATATATTGGACGCACATTTCCCTGTAATTCAGCTTGACCTGTTTGATATCTTTGGAATATTCTCCTCTACATTTAAGTAAATCAGCAGTTCTGCACATTGGAACAAAACTCAGCTGTACTGTCAGTGTACCTGGGAGCAAGGCTTTCTGGGAGATTTACTGGTCAATTGCAGAACAGAGATTTAAAGAGGATGACGGAAGTGTGAGTTAGTACAGATGACGAAACAAAAAAGACTTCACCTCCTGTCTTGTTTTTCTCAGTCATCATCAACACTAATAACTATTATTATTTCTTCAACCTTCTCTGTTTGAGCTCACACACAAACACGCTGTGAAGAAACACACTTTTCCACTTGAAACCAGACTCTCACCTATCTCATTTATTCCCTAAACTGTCTCATTATCTTTCCTGTCTCTGTGTGTCATTTTGATTTCCTCCCCTGCAGTTTGCACTCACTTATTTTCTCATGACATCCTTATGAATTTAGAAGAAAAACTACATAAAAGGCAGAGCCAAGGCCGCATGTTTATTTTCAGCTGCCTCACAGTATATGATGTCGTAAACATTTACGTCATCCTGGTAGCAGAGGAACAAAATAAGCAGGGAGATGATTTCATTCATCTGACTAACTAAAATGGAAAAAAAAAACCATTGCTGTCTTCAGATTCTTACCAGTGAAAAATATGATATGCAGCATTTGGCCTGAGGAAGGTGGTGGAGAAATACTGCTGAGTACCATCCCACCTTAACCACTGATTTTTGGAGACCTGTAAAAGGCAAAATGATTCAGTAATTCACCAGAAACAAAAATAAGCTAGAGGAATGTCTGAGAAAAAAAATTGTGGCTGAAAAGTTTTTTTCTTAGTTTTTTATTTTATCATCTTGTGGCCTTTTAGATTTATCTTGTGTTCTTCAGTATGGAAAGTATAGTACTGGCTAAAAAAGTTGGGGCATTCTGTAAAACATAAGTAAAAACACAATGCAGTAATTTTCAAAAATCTTTTTTGACATATGTTCAAGTGAATGCATTTTGAAGACAATATATTTAAGTTTTTTTTTTGTAAATCTACACTCATTCTGAATTTTAATGCCTGTAACATGTTTAAAAAAAAGTTGGGACAGGAGCATGTTTACCACTGTGATACATGACATTTTCCTTTAACAACATGCAGTCAGCATTTGCACTTTAAAATGTTAAAGTTTTGAAAGTGAAATTCTTTCTCATGCTTCCTTGACATATGACTTCAGGTGTTCAATAGTCCGGGGTCTCTGTTGTCATACCGCACATTTTCAAAGGGAGACAAGTCTGGACTGCAGGCAGGTCAGTCTAGTACCTGAACACTTTTACTACGAAGCCACGCTGTTGGAACACATCCAGCAGTGAAATGTGAAATGTGGACACACTTTTCCACATTGCGTCAACCTGCATTTGTAGATGCAGCATCAAACTGTGTTTGCTGACAGCACTTTTTCAAAGTGTTCCTGAGCCCCTGTAGTGTCCTTCTTATAATTATGTGGGTTTTTAATGCAACTTTTAAAGCAGTGGTCAAAAGTCACAGGGATTCAGTGTTGGTTTTCAGCCTTGCTCTGACATGCAGAGATTCTTTTAATGATATTATGGATTGTAGATGGTGAAATCACTAAATTCCTGCAGTTGTGCATTGAGAAATGTTGTTCTTAAACTATTGGACTATTTGCCCACACAGCTTTTCACAAAGTGATGAACCTCATCCCATCTTTGCTTGAGAACAACTGACCCTTTCAAGGTTGCGCCTTTAATACTCTATACTATCATGATATTGTCACCTGTTACCAGTTCACCTGTTTACCTGTCAAATGCTCAAAACAGCTGTTTTCAGAGCCTTCCACAAATTTGTCAGTCTTCTGTTGCTCATGTGCCAACATTTTTGAAATGTGTTGCAGGCATCAAATTCAGAATGAATGAAGACTGCATGCTGTATCAAAAAAGAGATGCAAAATCTTCAGTACTTGTGTTCAACTTTAAAAAAGGTTTAATAAATTAACAAGAATGTCTTTTAAAATGACACTAATCACTCTTCTGAATAAGTTTCCAATACTGTACAGATTAGGATACTGTCTTCCTGCTGAGGAGCCATGAACACACAAATCATGAAGTCTGAATTTACATCGCCATCCAATTGAGATATTTCCATGGGTATTTGTAGTTGGTGTGTTTGTTAAAAGCGTTACGGCTCACTGGTTCGCCTCCAGGTTTGGAGGGCAGAACTCGGTCAGGCTCCGGCTTTACTATGCTAATTTTCCTCCTAATGAATTTTTGAACAGAGTCCAAACCCAGAAATGTGTGTTTGCTGTTAAGTGAGGTTCTTTGAAACACTGGAAGCACTACAGGCTGCTTATAAGTCCTAGCACACACACACACACACACACACACACACACACACACACACACACACACACACACACACACACACACACACACACACTCAGCTTCCAGTTTGTTGAGCAGAATATGTACATTTGACTCAATTCACTGTCAGTACAACTGGATTATTTTTTAATCTACTCACATGAATGTACACACACTCTGTGACGATGCCTAGCAACCGCCTCTGCTGGGAATGAGAATGACTGAGGTAAAAATGTGATGACACAGCATTAATAGGTTGAACGCTGCAGAATCTCCTTTCAACATTTCCATAATCTCCAAATAAGTAGTTTTGGGCTCCTTTTGTTCCAAAGGAGATATTTGTATTATAACCATGGAATATTATCCTCATTTTGAGCATTCTTTGGATGTTTTCTTCCCAGAACTGTGACTTTTTAGTGGATACGCTCTTTATGTCTTTAATTTCAGTGTGGAAGTTCTTTCTTGACTTTGACAACAGTATGTGTCACAATATAATTTGAGATTGAAGGTGCAATTACAAGAATCTTTGAGCTTTCAGCATCGTCTCACTGTCTTTGCTGTCTTTGATGCTTGAAGAAATCAGTGAATGTGAGATGTGGCACAAGACTTTTGAATATTCATTTTAAATCCCTTTTATTGAATAAGTAGTCATGAAAGCACATTGGGTCCCAATGTCTTATAATTCTTCATAATACTGATCATTTCTAACTGAAAGTTATTTTAATAGTGGGTCATGAATCCCTTCTTCTGCCGACCTGTTTCAGTAAATATGTTTGCGATGCGTTGTACATGCTGTTCTCACTCCCAACATGTAGCTAGGTACTCTTCTAGCATCATTTCTGGTGACACGTCTCTAGTGTGATGTTTTGATGTATGGTTGAAGTGTGTCCCTGTCCCATGTGTCCCATGTGAAACCAAGAGCCAGTGTTGATTTCTTTTTAACTTGCACACCTTATGTTATATACGCAAGTTACGTTACATACGTGAACTCACTTTTCTTTTCTGAAACTTACCCAAATAGTTTTTGTGCCTTTATTTTGAAAATCTACCTCGATGTTGCATGTGTGTTATTGCTAACTTGACCATGGAGCCCCGCACTTGCAAAACTGACGCTAGAGTGGTACCAGTCTCGTGATACCACACAGTTGGAGTTCTTACCACCTACCGGTTGTCTGGGGATTTCTAAATGCAAGTAGAGAATTGAATGGTAGCCGCTTCAATGGCTGCTAACAAACGATTACCCCTTATTTTTTAAGGACACATCCAACCAGGAACAATGCTCTTTTCTCTTTAGTATAAGGCATGGCAAGTTTATTTATAGCAACATTCAGATGCAATGCAATTGGAAGTGTTTTACAGGAGCAGAGAAATACATTAAAATAAAACAGAACAACAAACAAATCTAAGCACACAGTGTAATTGTCCCAGTATAACAGGTGGGTTTGTCAGTGCAGGTTTAACTCTCAGTTTCCACCAAGTTTTAGTAATGAAAGCTGGGAGACTGTCCTCAGTCTCTACTAAGCAAAGGGTTTAGAGACCGACTTGGCCATGAGTCTACATGGGTACCAGCAGTATGATAGTTAAAAGCGTGAGGCACTGACCATGCTGCCTTATTTGACTTTCTTATCATAGTGTCAACATTTTAAGTACGAGATGGAATCTCATTACATGCAAACTATCTCAATATAGCTGAAAAATCTATCACAGTAGTGGAGTTACATATCAGTCAGTATCAATAATTATTGATCACATAGGTTGTGACTGACTACATGTGCATATTCCAAGGGGTGGCTAAGTTGACAAAATGAGAAAAAATTCACAATATTTTTGACTAAATACCTTTTTACATTGCAACAGTATTGTAGTGATGACTATTGGTGCTTTCACAAAATATTAAACCAATGAGATTTTTTGATAATTACTGGCTATTATGACTAATTAAAACAGCTAGAATAGTCTTGTACGTTCAGAAAATTCACTCACTAAATCACTTTACTGTAATGTGGCATTTAAAAACAGGAAAAGACATCACTTATGCCATATCACTATATAATTATATCCAAAATCTAAGACGATATCTAGTCTCATATCACAATACAATAAAATTTTGATATATTGCAGAGCCCTATGAGAGACATGTCATAATTATGAGAAAACTATATAATTACAAGAAAAATATCATCACACACAAGTTATTTATAAACTTAAATGATGGTATATAATTGGGAAAACATTTCTGGCAGTCTCATAGATGATTGATACAAATCTGAGATACGGATGCACCTTAAAAAGGCAAGAAAGGCAGAAGGAGGACAAAAGAACTTGTAAGATTTTGGTCAAAACTGATCTGTAAGATGGAAAAATATTTGTGAAAAGATGTCACAACTTCTCTGTAACAAGTTTTGTTTTAACAGTTGTAATCATTGGCATAAACTTCACGTCTTACTCAGCTTAACAAAAATGTCTTTTTCATTCTTCATTTGAATTAGCTGCGGTCACATTTTGTTCAACACACTCACAGACACCCATCTTATGACTGTCACGCTCGCTCTTGCTCTGCAGGCTGTGCCGCCTACCGCTTGTTGAGCCCCCTCCTTTCAAACCTGAACAGCTCCCCGGGGCTTCTATACAGCCACTTTGGGACACCAGTTCCCATGATCCCCCCCTGCTGAGGTCAGAGGTCATCCGTCTAGAGAGGCTCAGGCCTGCTCATTAATTGTAACAATTGAGTGTCAACTCTCTGTGGATACCATGTGTTTGGACTGATATGATCCCACAAAATATTTGAAAAAATCTATGTATAAATTATTTGCTAATGCTTAAAGGGATAGTTCAGATTTTTTGAACAGGGATTGTGTCAGGTACTTATCCATTACTTCCAGTAGTAGCTAAATAATGCTTACCTAAAAAATAAATATCAGTTTGGAATATTTTCACCATTTTTCCTTGCTGTCAGACAACCTCTTCTGATGGGAAACTGCTGTTATATAAGCCACTCCATTAACGAAAATAATAATTTTACCTTGCAGAAGGCAAGAGAGTCCTCGATGAGCTGCCTTGTTTGTGTTATTCTACAACTTTGGTGTTTAAATGGTTAGTTCAGAGTGACCAAAGTCACATAATACCACAGAAACTTAACAGATAAAGGCAACAGTAAACCAGCAACTCCTGTGTTCTATGAGATAAAATTACTGCTTTTGCTCAAGGAGTTTGGTTGGGTTATAGAGAGCGATATTTGTCTTGTAATACATTGGTTTCCCATTGTACGAGGCTGTCTGATGACAAGGCGAGGGGACAAATGTATTCTAAATACCCTCTGCTGTTTGTAATACACTGACTATGGGTAAGTACCTCATACAGTCCCACTTCAAAGGATCCAAACTCTCCCTTTAAAGTGATTTTCTATGCAGATAACATGGTTTTATATCAATCTAGCAGGGTCTATTCCCTCAGTCATGTGCCATGCATGCTTCAGACATGAACTATTTCCTTATTTATTCATGTGTGACCTTCCAGCGTCAGCAGGCAGACCGTGACGCTGGGCTTTCTGAACTCCAGGCCCTGAATCCAGTTTAAATGCTGGTGGGCTGAATGTGCAGCCATGTGATCTCCGCTCGGCTGTCAGCTGCAGCACTCAGCAGCCAGCAGAACAGTCAGAGCCTGTTTGAAAGTCTCCAACAACGGGTGGTTGATTAAGAACCCACACACTTAAAAAAAAAAAAAAAAAAAAGCAGATTAAACAGAGGGAGGAACACGTCACCGTAACAGCTTTCCACAGTTCTGCAGAGACCAGTGACAGACGTGAGAAACGTAAGAAGACGACATTTAAACCCCATCTCAGTGTTTTATAACTGCACCAGTCCATCATATGGAAATATTTCTATCTTTTGCAACATATTTGGTATCTTTAGAAACTTTTGGAACTCCACTAGAACTTAAAATAAATTTCTAAAGGATTGAAAGTTAAAACGTACTTAAACAAAAGGACACAGAGCTATTTGCGCGTGAATTTTTCAAGTACTGACACTCTTGATCGTTAAATTCCCAAACGTTACAAAATTTATGTTTGCAAAACATAAATGCGGTTCTAATACATACCGATCTGTACAATGCCGACATCCACACAGACAGCGGCAAGAAGACAACTCTTTAAATCCTCTATCAACAGGTCGCTGATTCTCAACAAACATGTTCAGAATCCCAAAATATTATAGGTAATATTATATAGTATTTCTTGATTAATCAATCATTAATTTAGTTTAAAAAAGTAATGTAGTGAAATATGTTCATCAAGATTTTTCATAATAAACTTTATTTGTATAGCACCTCTCATACAAGAATTGCAGCCCAAAGTGCTTTACAACAAAGAAATTACATGCACCAAGTGCGTCACATAAAAAAGGCACAGATAAGGAAAACAGGAATGTAATGGCATAATTAATGTTAAATGAGATTAAGAATAAAACCTGCATGTAAAGATAAGGTAAGATGAAAACAGAGTAGAATGCACAACATAAGATGTAAAATAATAAAATCTTGTTTATGTTTTGTTTTTTCCAATCAGTAGTTCAAAGCCCCAAAATATTAATTTTGTATAATTTTGCAGTGCAAACTGAGCATCATTTGATATGTTGAAACTGTCACATTTAGTATTTGTGATAAAGACTGACTTAAACCAAGGGTTTTAAAAGTCTGAGACTGTGGGCCTCCCCTTACTCACACTTGTGAACTGAGCCAAGATGGCGTAATATTGCTGTTTGACATAACTTCTGACCCAATACATTAAAAAGGTCTGTCCTAAAAATGTATTTGTTCATGACAGGGAAACACTGTTAAAATCTATTCTGTATGATCCCCTTTTGATAACTAATGTAATAACTACAGTAATATTTTTTCACTTTACTGAACCTCCCCTGAAAATAGTTTAAACTTAACCGATGAATTGATTGTCATAATAGTTGCTGATGCATTTTCTGCTGATCAATAAATCTACTAATCATTGCAGCTCCTAATATAATGTAATAAGGTCGATTAGTCCCTCGCCAATCTTGTGGTTGGTTGCCATGGAGATCAGCCTTGGCGCAGTCATTTATTTTGATTCAGCACACATGGCTGCTTCGCCCTGCCAGGAGTTTGTTTTCCTTCATTTTATCGTCTCGTTAAAGTTCAGGTTAAAAGTTTAGCTTTAAGTTTCCAGAAGAACGTCAACATCTGAGGTCATGTTACACCTGGAGGGGGTGTGCAGTGCATTCTGGGTGCTGTAGTCTATTTGAATAGTCGTTGTACTTCCCCATATTTTTCATACTCTCCAGTCAGGCCATGCTTTGCTTTTTTTCTCGTCATCTCACCTCCCTTTCTGTCTCTCCCGTCTTCCATTCCTCCTCCTCTGTCCTTCTCTCCTTATCTGCCCTCTTGTTTTCCATCTTCCTGAGCTGCCTCTCATCTTTTTCTTTCCACCTTCTCTCCTTTATCTATTCTTTCTCTGTCTTCCTTCTGTCTCTCTTCTTCATTCTCTGTTGCTCTTTGCCCCCCCACCTCCTTGTCTCCTTCTCTTTCCTTCTTTTGTTTCTCTTTCCTCTGATCCATCCCCCCCCATTCCTCTCTTCTCTCTTCCCTGTCTCCTATTCTTTTCATCCTTCTGTCTTCCTTTCTCTTCTGTGCTTTATTCATTTTCCTCCCTCTCTCCTTCTTCTTCCCTCCTCTCTCTGTCAGGAATGCAGTCATGTGGTCTGAACTCCAAACACACACACGTGCAGTAACACACTGTGACGCACACACAAACACACTCATCTCCACATGTTTACCTCTGTGGTGGAAAAATGGGCGTAGCTCGAATCTGCAGAGAAAACACACAGAATGCACCTTTACAGAGAGAAGCAGACTCTGAGTTAATCCTCGGGACTTTATTCTGAGTGTGTTTCAGTCCAGCAGCTCCTGAATCTCATGTTCATTGTGCTGAACTCTGTTATAAAAGAAACTCTGTGTGGTCAACTGAAGACGTACAGAGCTGCTTTTGTTCACAAAGGACAAAGAAAGTGAGGAATTATTTCCAGAAGCTGGAAAAATGTGTTACAGTTAAACTCCACACTGGAACTCGGTACATTCTTTGTGTACTTGCAGGAAAACATAGTATTTAAGTACATTATAAAGCTTATGTTTCACAAAGAACATATTTTGTAGGTTTTATTTTAGTATGGCCTCAAAATTTCACCAATGTTTATGAAGAATTAGTGATTTATGTAGCTGGTTAGCACATTGTCAGTAGGGCTGGGATGACATACTTTGACACCCGATTAGATACTATTGCAATACTTGGGTGATTTGATATGCATTGCGATTCTAGAAGTATTGCAATTAAATTTATGGCAGTAATATTTCCAAAAACACTGCACATATCATGCCAATCAGTCATTCTGAGTTGTTTTTTTTTTTCAGCTATACTGCATATAAAATTGCATAATAAAATACTGAATATGAAGTACACTGCTACTCTTGCTCATTACACTGGAACCTCAAGAAAATAATAAACAAAACTAGATGTTTGGGCAAAATGAACAGAAGTTTGAGTTTTGACCCTTTGAGGCTGCTGTAGCTGCTGACTGTGTCGAGGCTGCAGATTGAGTTAGCAGTGTAAAATTAGAAACTATTAGTTTGTTTCCACAGATCAGAGGAAATGCCTGAAAGGCTGAACACACATGTTGTTTTATGTTAAGCATGTGAAGTAAATTGGACCCATTTGTTAAGATAATATTATCTTGGGAATGGTAGTTCTCATTATGTGTTTGCACTGAGCTGAAAGACTAAGCACAAATTAATTTCATGTATATATATTAAAAAATCAGTTCAGTGATTGAAAAATTGATTCAGGAATAATAATAATAATAATAATAAAAAGAATCATGTTACTTAAGAGAATCGATTTATTCTCCCATCCCTAATTGTTAGCTGTCTGAAGGATTAGATGTTCAAAAGGTCTGCATTAGTCCTGGTTTATTACAACTTTGGCCTCACTTTCAAAGTTTTAGCCATAATTTGAGACCTGAAAGCTTGCTAAGACGATATCAGACCGGTTGGAAACAAACCCACAGGTTGGCTGAAAACATTTGGGAGATAAAACAAAGGAGAAAAATACAGCTGTCTGCTGTAAACATTCATCACAGTTTAGAAACCAGATGTCTTATGCCATGGGGGATTATTACAGACATACAGGAGAGCTTTAGGTTTGATTTAGATCATCTGAGAAAACCTTTGAGTCTAGTACTGTCAGATCATCTGACTGCTTGTGTTTCTTGCCTCGTCAGACTTTGTTGTTGTGATTTCTGTGTTCACAGATCTCAGCGACCAGTTTGATGAGTACAACTAATTGCTCAGTCACGACTCCAACTATGAAAATGAGACCAAACCACAGCAATCTTATATTATGTGGGATTTAAATACATTTTTAAACTCTAATTCCGAAATTCACATTTTGTAGCCTTTCTGTTAGTCCCCAGAAACTGGCCTTTAGTCTATTAAGATGCATTAGGATTAGCATTACCAATAGCAACTCAGTTTACCTACCTGTAAGAATTTAGCTCAAATGAAAATAGGCGATATCAGCCTGAAAGTATGTCATTAAAGTTTTATTGATATGTTAATCCTCTAGCTTTAACCCTAACCCACAGCAGTATATTGCTTAACTTACCACACCAGGGGGATGTGTTACCCACCATCTACTGTAGGAAATACACTGGCTATAGATAAGTACATCATTCAGCCTTCACTTCAGAAAATCCTGAACCATCCCTTTAGATTCTGCTTGACCAAAGCACAGAGGAATTTCATCCCAAACTGTGTACACAGACATCTGTGCCCTTTTGTAATAGCGTAGGAAACAGATAAAAGAATCAACACTTTCTGTGTGTCTGGCTGGAGGTGTCGTCCCGGTCACTTCCTCCCGTAGGCTGAGGAGGAAAAGTGTCGGCGGTGGTGGGAACATGGTGGAAACTCCCAGCATTTTACGCCAAAAACATGTTTTAACACCTGTGCAGTTGAATGAGTGCAACCCTTACCAGGACAAAAAGAGAAACAAGTCATGGTTATTATTGAGTTGTGTTATCAGTTTAAGGCCCATAAATCTATTAGCTACTAATAAATTGTTACAGTGCAGATTAATTCTTTCTACAATGCAAACTGCATGTAAAGTTTTCCAAGTTAGTTTGAGTTGAGACTTTTACTAAATCTATGGGAGACCATAAAGAAAACTAGCTTCATTTAACAACTCTTATGTTCTTAATGCTGCTTTTACAATCATGTATTTTAAGCTGAAATAAAGCTGCAAGTAACGATTATTTTCACAGTCAATTAGTTTTTGTCCATAAAATGTCAGAAAATTGTGAAAAATGTTTATCAGTGTTTCCTGAAGCCCAAGATAACATCCTCAAATGTCTTGGTTGCCCCATAACCCAAAGATAAAGAGTTTACTGTCATCAAGGAGTAAAGAAACAAGAAAATATTCACATTTAAGAAGCTGAAATCAGAGAATTTGAACTTTTGACTCAAATTAATTGATGAGCAAAATAGTTAGCAACTAATTTAATAATCCATTCATAATCTGAAATACACACATGAACAGGTGCAGTCAGTCCTCTGCCATGAAAACACTGTACTGATTGTTGTCTTATCCATCAAAATCCAAAACTACAGACTGTAAATAACTGAAGAAACTGAAACAAAGTCTCTACACTAAAGCCTATAAGCTAAGATTAATGATGTAAATGAGGCGTTGAAGCTTTTAGAAAGAGGATAAGGTTCAAAGAAACCAATCAAAACTACTTTAGTACTACTATATCTACTTTATTGTCTTACATAGGTGCATTTTCAAGAAGTTCAGAGAAACAGCGTTTTATCAACAAATTACATTCACTTTTTTGTCAAAAAAGCTCCACAGCATGTAGTAGAGGGTGCAGTCTCACATTTCATGCAGAAACATGAGATGTCAGTGTAAGTGGAGTGAAGATTTCGTTCTCATGTCTGAGAAAAACTCTTTTCTGGTTTGTTGTTCCTCAGCAGAACAAAGTTTGCAGGAATTCCAAAGCCGAAGAAAAAAAAAAAAAGACAGAAAGCAACGGCACATTCGGCATTCAGGCTGTTTTCAATTTTCTATCTGCTGCATATGTGTGTGTGATAGAGACACAGTTTTCTGTTTTTGGATACCAGGAATGTGGATGTAGCTGTTAGTTTGCTGATGTGTGTGTAACACAGAATGTGTGTGTGACTGTGTAACTGCAAATGTGTGTGTGTGTTACTGGAGGAGGAATGCTCTCTCTTATTCTGATGACCAGTGACAGATGCCCTGCTCGAGACGGGGCTAACATCTGCGTGTACACGTGTGTGTGTGTGTGTGTGTGTGTGTGTGTGTGTGTGCATGAATGTGCCATCAGCTTCCAAGAGTTAGTACAAAAAGGCTCCTGTGTGTGTTTGAGTTTGTTTGTGCGCGCTGCGACCACAAGGAATTATGGGATGCGTGGGAGCTGGGACACCGCTCATAAAAGCAGAAGGAATAATGAGTGATGTGCTCAAAGGTCTGTCTCTTAAATAAAACTACCTCAAAATAAAAAAAAAGAAACACCTCATCACAAACCCTGTTTTCAAAACGTTTAACAGGATCACAAGTATACTTTATGGTATTGCTTTAACTTGACTAAATTATTTGAATACTTCTTCCACCACTGCTGCTTATAATCAATTTCACTGCATGTTACATAATGATTTAATGGATTAATAGGGTAATATCTTGATGGTGCGTTCAAGGACCTTGTTTCAAGTCTTCAGCCCGTTTCCCTTTCAGCCTCATTTCATGTCAGCTGCCTTCATTTTGAACAGAGCAGAACTACCTTAACACTGAGCTTCATTCTTGGGCGTGGAAGCAACAGCTGACAACATTTAGTTTTTTTTTTTTTTTCAGTTGTTTCAGTTGTTCATATAGATTTGCAAATTAAAAGTTGAGTTTCGAAGTTTAATCAATCAATTTTTTAGTGAACAGGATGTCTACAATAGCCATATACAGATGATTATTATACATACAAACAGAATACACGTCACTAGTCTCCATATTTTAATTTAAAAATAAGAAAGTTATTAGTTATTTAGCTAAGTGCTAAGTAATTAGCACTTATAGTTGCTCCAGTTTTCTCCCAATGGTACTTTTCTGGCCTCTAGTGGTCAATGAATGCATTTATTCATTGTCTGTTATATTGGAAAATTGGAAAAGTATCATCAGTAGGTAAAACAGCAAATAAATGTTACTGCATTTGTTAAAATCATATCTGTTAGCGATATTAGCATGGCCGCATTTCTCTGACAGTGAATTACATTTACTATAGTGGAGAATATTAAATATTAAATGCGTCTGGTTGGATTCGGCTTATTTTGTCTACGTTGAGTCGTGTTATGATTTCATATTTGTTGCAGCATCTTAAAATATTATTTTGTCTCAGTTTGTGTCTGATAATGCTAAAAAGACAGCCTGTCCTCGCCGGTCCTCATCTCTCTGTCTGTCTTTTCTCCCCACTGAGGCTATTTCCAGCCCTCATCTTTTATTTCTGAATTATCACGCATCATCCCCGTCTGGCCCTTGAGAGTCTGATTTCAGGCGCAGAGATGGACGACCTTTCAGCAGCAGGGAAAAAGCTTTGAATGGCCGAGTGCAGCTCCGCACTTATTGATGTGGTGTAATTGTCTTCTTCTGAGCGGTGTAATTCTATCTCCGTCTATTCAGGCTGAATGCCAGGGCGGTTATGAATAAAAATGTGCTGTAGTGAGACTGTGGGATGAAACAGAAATTCAGCCCCTTTTTTCTGGTTGGAATGGTGTGATGGAAAGCTGTCCATGTTGATGCTTTATTTATCCAAGAAGTGTGGACTTAGCACTTAGTTATTCTGTCCAGGACATGACTGCCTGGTCAACTCTGGACAGCTCCAGGAATATAATTGGCTATTGACATACCTTACTCAAACGGACACTCAAGGTTTTTTGTGGAAAAGTTAAAGAAAAATAAAACTACTTTTTCTCCTGTACTTACAGTATGGGTCCCCCCAAACTTGAGGGATAGCTCTCCAGCTTTTGGAACTACAGTTCCCATAATTTGGAGGCTGTGGTGCATGTAGCCTACACAGGAAGTATAATGCTGCCATGGAATCAGCTATTTAGCTGTGGCCTTACACAATATGCTAATTTCAAAATAAAGGTGCTTAAAGATGATGATATGGTTTTGTTTTCACTTATCACTTAATGACCATTTTTTTCTAGTATTTTTAAGTGGATTCATGGAATTATTAGGGCTGTTATGATTCGATTTGACTTAGCATTGACCACACAGCCATTGTTGGACTATTGAGTCTTAATATATAAAAAGACTCTGATTTTGGCCTCGAGGACAACTCTTCTATAAACTCTACAGCTACAATAATGGTAGAGTATCATCATTAGTATGTCAGCGTTCCAAAAGTTAGCATGTTAGCTGACAGGCTTTTGTTCCCTCATACTTCAAACTGAACTCTGAACTCTGGCCACTCAGAGTTCCCATGATACAATGGGGCATTTCGGGTCCCTGCTGAAGAGCACGCTGACTGTAGAGCCATCTTTGGTTTTTCTTTGTGTTTTTGAGTGTGGATTAGCTAAATGACGGAGTATGAGATGAGATCACAAGGCCAGCAGTGGACTGTGTGTTTGTGTGGGTGAATACAGCTTTCTTTGTACTTCTCAGTCAGTGTGTGTGTGTATCTATGGCTACCTCATCAACACACCAAACTGCAGATAGACACACACACACAGTGGCCATTGTCCATCACATAGCATACAGGACACACAACCTACACACACACACACACACACACACACACACACACACACACACACACACACACACACACGCACACAGACTTTGAACTTGATGTACTGAGAAACATGCAAACAGGCATCTCCTGTTCAGGCTGTGAATGACAGTTTTATGGCTAATTCTGCTAAAGAGATACCCAAACACACACACACACACACATGCACACACACGCACACACATGCACACACACACACACATCATGGATGGTATTCAGTCATGCATTCCAGTCATATGAACAGCAGCGCTGGCAGTCAGATCCTCAGCTGTGCCTGAAGGTCACCATGAACACACACACACACACACATGCAGGAACACACACTCTCCTGTAGAAAACAAGAAAACACACAGACTCTCTCACACAGTTGGTTTTATTAATGTAACTGGGACAGTGTACCTCTGTTTATTGATTCATATTTAATGTGTTTGTTCAGGGGCGTCTGGCTGAAACCATGTGAAACAGCCTATTGTGTTATGTAGTGTGTGTGTGTGTGTGTGTGTGTGTGTGTGTGTGTGTGTGTGTGTGTGTGTGTGTGTGTGGTCTAGAACAATACAGCACCAGGACACACACACACTCTCTGTTCCCACATCATGTTGAATAAAACTGGGCTTCAAATGTATCTAACCCAAATATTTGACCGGTGGCTCTTTTGTCCTGCAGCTCGTCTTGCTGCAGCTCAAGCTGGTGCCTGTGTTGTGAGAATTTGTTTGGAGCAGAGGTTTGGACTTTAGGGAGACTACAATGGACCTTTTTGGATCATAGGTGCTTTCCCAGGAACTGTTTTAAAAGGAATACATGACTGACATTCTTTAGAGTATCGACCACCACCTGTGGGCTTCAGATGTGGCTCTGAAAAGTTTGTAGCATGGTCTGTCTGCTGGAACAGCAGCTGTAGGCCGTTTAGATTCACAGCAGTCATGGTGGATTCCAGTGGTGACCCAGAGTCATGTCAAAAAAAAACTCCCATAGAAGCATACCAGACCACTCCTGCAACATAACCCACCTTTACACTCTTGATGTAATAGTGATGTAATATCTGCACAGTACTGGATTATATAAAATCTAAATAACTCTTAAAAACTTCTAAGTCAGAATTTGGTGTTGAATGACAAACCAATTTTCCATAGTACATAGTACTTGAGCAATTCTATCGGTGCCATAATGGCATCAAAGTTCAGTAGCCAGCCCTAAGTTTTTCTTTGTCTTACATGTTAGTAAATATAATAATGAATATCTTTGTGTTTGGGACTGTTTGTTGAGTTTGAATGCGTCATCTTGCAGGGTTAGCCACAAACATCTTTAATCACTGGCCCAATGTGCCACCAAGTCCCTAAATTTGGTGGCCAGTTCATGAGCAAGCCAGCTACGAGTATTGATCGTTGTTGACTTAGAATGTTGAACTAAAAAGCACAAATTAATCAGGAAATTAATGTTGTGTTGGTGTAGACTCACAGTATGGGGATAAAAACACCGGCACTGGATATTTGGTGGCCACAGAGTAAGTTTTGTGGCCTTGGGCCATTGAGCTATATGGTTAATGTCGAACCCTGCCATGGGTCTTAAATTATAACTCTCCCCTACTTTCCAACAACATAATAATCAATGAATTCATAAACCTAAGTTGATAATAAAAAGTTGCTTACAGTCCTAGTTCTCAGTCCTTTACAGGCCACTAGTTCCTCTACAACAGAAATACTTCAGTCATGAAAGACAAGTGAACAAAATGCAGATGCTGTATTTAGTGTTGACCTTGCAAAGTGGATCAGTTTATAGGGCCTAAACTGTATTAATAGCATCAATGATGGGGTGTTTTCACTGATGGCTGTGGGGTGGAGGGGTGACACAGCATTAACTGCAATGATCACAGAGAGAGGAACATACTGAAAGGTAGTTTAAGCTCCAAACACATTTTTAGTTGAGTATTTAGCTTAATTTAGATATTTAATGGAGATGTCTAGTAAGTTTGACCACAGGAACGCAGTCCCAGTTTTGGTCTCTGGTGTCATAATGCTCTTATAGCATGTCACTTATTCCTAAAGTAGGACTGTCTAATGGCCTGTTACCATTGCAGAAACTTTTCCAGAGGCCTAAGAACTTTTTTTTAGGGAACATTACTGCAGGAAACCAAACTCTAAATCCAGTCCCTCAGACAAAATTCATTTCCAGGTTGAAGTGAAAATGCTCTTCAAGAGTAAGATGGCTTTCTGGAGGTTCTGTGCAACATGATCAGTTCTTCTTGAGGAAACTTAAAGACAGAGATGTGTGTGATCAGCTGTCAGAAGTTTATTTAGCTGCCACTCTGCTGCTTCTCATGACCTCCAGATGCCTGATATAGGTGACCTGTCACATCCTGGTCTGTTAAGTATGGTGTCATTTAACAAAAGAAACATCACTGCTGTTATACATCGTCACCATTATCAGTGAACAGTCTCATCTGATAAAGATCAATGAAATACTGTAAGGTTCATTCATGTAAGGAAACTCTTGCCTGTGTTTCTACTTTCTTTTTATGTGCGTGTCCCTTAAGACCTAACATATGCCCCTGTGAGAGTGTTATATAGTTCAGCTCTTTGGTCTTTTTTTAGGCGGGTAAACGTAGACTCTGGCTCCTGAGAGTTGACCCTCCAGCTGACCTCTGTGACCTCTGACACGCTAAATACACTCACTGCTGTGCGAGCGACTTTATTCAGTCCTCCAGTAATCCGCCGGCTCCACACTTCTCCACTTCTTCACGTTTCACTTCTGCACATAAATCACCGAAATCACCTGTCAATCAGACTCTATTTTTTTTTTTTTATATATATGCTTTCGCTTTTTTACTTTCTCACTGTAAGCTCCTGAGTGAGCGAGAGAAAGAGTGAGCAAAGTTGGCTTCAGGTAAAATTCAATTAACTTTTATTGTTTTTGTAAATATACGATCATTGTGAATTTGATGCCTGTAAGACGTTTCAGAAAAATTGGGACAGGGACAACAAAAGACAGAAGGGGCATCCTTGAAAGGGTCAGTCTTTCACAAGCATGGATGGAGCGAAGTTCACCACTTTGTCACATAATCACCTGATTATTTCACTGAGACAAAGCCAAGACAGATTGTGTGTGTTCCAACAGCATGGCTTCGTAGTAAAAGAGTTCAGGTACTAGACTGACCTGCCTGCAGTCCAGACCTGTATCCCACAATGTCCCAACTTATTTAAAATTGGGGTTGTAGTTCTTATCGTCCTGATGTTTGTTCAAGTTTGGTTTCAGTAATTATTTGATGCTATATAAAGGGGGATTCGTGTCATGATTGACAGCTGAGCCCTGCTCACCTCGGCGTTCATTCGGTCAGGTGTACAGCACCTCATAACACCACCAACACAAGATGGCAGGACTCATTTCTGGGATATTTTGGCCTAACTTTTGTCCAGAGGGAAGAAGTAGAGAAGCATCATTCATCTTTATTTACAGCTCGTGGTCGTTATTTCCAGTCGTCATGTTTGCCACTTACTCATGCCTGAATATCAGATGAATATATGAATGTACCTCTGAAACAGTTTGCATGTCTGCTCTTATGTTTTGAAGCTCAGCTCTGTTTTTGAAAATCAGTCCTCTGGAGTGCAATTTAACAGAGATAAAAAAAAAAAAATAAAATTATAACCCCACTGCGGATTACTGAGGGAGTTGCTGGTTTTATATAATTGATGTTCTTAAATTGTTGTTCAACTTTATGTGTTACATGCTTGTTTGTCGGTGTTGTTTCACCTTAATTATTTAAGAACGGAAGACATCAAACACAGGTTGGATTTGACTTGGAAGTGTTGCAGTCTTGTAGTTCATTTATATTTCAGGCTCTCAGTTGATGCTGTGATCCAAAATGACTTTCAGTGAGCAGGAGAGAGGCTCAGTGCCTGTTGATAGACACGGCTGGCTGCTGAGAGAATTCAACCAGACACTTTGGAAAAAGACCAAAATGTGGAAAATACTAGTTGGTTGGTTGTTTGACACTGAAGAAACTTTTGTGACTTTAGTTACTGTATGCTCTTTTATTTAAATTTGAATTAATGATTGTTGAAGGTAGAAGACCTGTACAGAAGGTTGCAAGTCTGCGTACTTCAGGAAACAACGAAATGTCATTAAACAAGGCAGTTTACAGCCTGTTTATGAGGTGAAACTTCATGAATGAATAACTATCAACATGAAGCAGGGTTTCCAATACCTTTTGTGTGAATAAATGCAGGCGTTAAATGGAAAAGCAGCACTTTAATACATTAAATGTCCTTAATTTCAGGGACAAACAATTCCTGACTGTGCTTTTTGCAGACAGTGTCTCTTCTGACTGGGTTTGACTGGAGCTGTCAAGCTCTTTAACCTCATAATACAGTTTGTTAGTTCTTGATTCAATTTGACAATTAGGAGTGATTTTCCAATCGTTGCCCGCTCGTCCCCGAGGCTGGATGGGGGCCAGTTTTTGTCCCGAGTATTTACTAGAACTGCTCCTCTTTCAGCTCATTTGTCTTCATCTTTTGTCTGGTTCTGAAACCGGTCCAGGCTCTTTCAGAGAAGCCTCTTGGCTGTCGCTTTGCATAATTCAACTTTGGACTGGAAATGATTTGCATGCGTATTGTCGACAAAGGGCGGAAAATTAATCAACAAAGATCTGTAATGTATAGATCAAGTAGTGCCAATGGACAAAAAAAGAGTTGAAGTTGTTGGAGTTCTCATCTTCCACGTCGGAGAAAAACTTAACTGTTAATTGTGCTGCAGAAATGATGTCTGGCTGTTAGATTTCATCTGCCTGTGATGCTTGACATCCTCCAGGAGCTACTTTGAAATGTTAAACTAAACCTCCCTTGTTTTACTTCTGCTTTAGTTTGTTGTTTTCCTGCATTTCCCAGAATTCCTTTGAATGAAAATCCCTTTTGGGTTGGTGGAGAAAGAAGTGACAGCATATATGAGTTTTTTTCAGGTGAGATAGAGCAAAACCTTACCTCAAAAATGCCTTGCATCTGTGTTTTGGTGTGGTCTATTTTCTGCATCTGTAGAATTCGGCGCTGCAGTGAAGTTGTTGTGTTGCACAGTGGTAAGTTTCACATCTGTAAAATGTGGCACATTGCATTGTGGGATTGTTAGCAGCAATTAGTATGTATAGCCACCATTATGTCCTTCTTTGATTGGTCGTCCACCAATCGTATTAAGTCTAAATAGTTTGATTGGCTGTTTGTCTCTATAAAGGCCAATCAGATGATGAACAGGCAGCCAAATGCAGGTAATTTTTCTCTGAACTGCAGGGGCTTCATGGTGCATTCAAGTGCACCTTACACATTCAGAAATCTATATTTGAATGACCACCTAGTTTGTTTAAAAACGGAAAGTTTTTTTTCTTCTTGTTTTTTCTTTGTTGAAATACACAGGCCTACATCTTTCATTACTTTCTTGTTCTTTCTGCATTTTTCCCTTTTTTCAAACACAGATTTTAAAAATTATCTAAAACATCAAAATCACTAAACTCTTGTACAAGAGGTCCCCAAAAACATCTGTGATCATCAAGTTGTTTTATATCTATGCTTAATACACAGTGTTATTAAGAATAGTTAAGTAATAGATGGATAATGCTCCATAATTAATAGAAGACTTCATATAAACTTGATGATTGGTGATTGATCCTAATAATCCTGACAAGAGCTTTACTGTGGGACTTTTGAGGGAACGTCCTGTGTATTGATCACATTATTGTGGATGCACAAGAAGCTTATTGCTATCAGTTATTTGGTCTATAAAAACTAAGAAAATGTTGAAAAATGTAGATAAGTTCTTGCCAAGATGATTCCCAAGATGACGTCCTCAAATTCTTCATAACTCAAAGAGATTCAGTTTACTGTCATGAAAAATTAAAGAAACCGGAAAATTGGACTGGTTTTCCTAAAAAATAACTCAAACTGATTAAACAATTATCAAAATAGTTGATGATTAATTTAATAATTGATTAATCAATTAATGTTTGCAGGCTCTAATTCTATCTGCCACTTGTTCCCCACATACATCGTGCCTATATTGAGTCTCATCATCTCTTGTTATGCAGCATTAACAGTGTGATGTATTTATTTTGTACCTTTTCAGACATTCAGACAACTTTATGTGAGGGATTCTCCCCTTTAACGATCAAATAAGAAAGTGACATTAATATCCGGGTTAATAAATTGATTTTCACACTGACAGACGCCCTGTTATTCATTGGAAGAACTAAAACGGAAACAAAAGGGGCAGGTTATATGCTTATATAACACACAGAGACGTGGCTTTTTAAGAGGATTAACTGGATTGTTCTTGTGGGGTCGAGATGTCGAGGGCCCTCGCTCTGCACTGATAGGTCAACAGCATCGTTGACCCAGTAAATCTGGGCAATTAGACCAATCACAGCGCAGCGGCTGGTTAGATGACAGAGGTGGGGTCAAGTGAATCAGGTCGACATTGAAACTGAATATTTATGCTGTTTGGTGGCTGCTGTCATCCAAAGCCTCTTGTAGCAGAATGACTGTTATATATAGGCATTATAATTAGGAATCAAGCTGTGTTAGTGTCTTGTTGAGCTGCATTTAGTTAGCATCAGCTCTGATACATAGTTTTTAATAGAAAGACATTAATTAATGTAAATAACCACTAATATGGATAACAAATGAATCATATTTTCGGAAAATTATCATTTATCCCATTAAAACACAGGATGCTCTTAAATGTATCACTTTGTATAACTTTGATGCCACCTACAATAAAGATTATTATGAACTTACATGATGCAGATGATTAAAAAAGAAAGAAAATAAACTTTTTACATGTATAAAAAATGCATGAGTGTTATAGTTTTGTACCTTTAGTGCCTCCGTGGTGCATAAACATAAAAGATAAAAGCTTTACAACACCCCCCTCTTCACCGTCTCCCACAGCAACCCTGCGTCCAGCAGCCCTCATTACATCCTCTGCTGCAGAACATTATTGCCAGCTTTATCTTCATCCTCCTCATAAATGCTCTCGCTGACTCCATTTGTCATTTGTGTTGCTCTCGTTTTAAGTAAATTGGCTCGTACACTCACCGAACTTCACAGAGTTCATTAGTGGAATAGATGTTTTTTCTCTCTGGGTCCAGCTTTTTTCTTTCCTGGTACCAGTTCCAACACCTGGACTCAGTGTCTCTGCCAAATACTGCTACAACGCTCTGTTTTTTTCTCAAATTCAAAATAGGATCATTTTCATGTAAGGTAACTTGAGCTCAGGTATGCAAAGACAGAGTGATCTGAACTGGTGTGACAGAATGCATGTAACCAAAAATGAAGATCATTGAGACAAAGAAAAAGAAACTATTTAAAGGAACATTCCATTTATTTATATTTGCATCTTAGTTTCTTAGTTTTGGTTCCTGTTCACGTGGACAAACAAGCCAAGAAGAGCAAACATTAACTTATACAGAGTGGCAGGTAACTTGTTGATTGGACAGTTTTCACAATTGTAGTCCTTCATCGTCAGGACCCATGTGAGGAAATCAAATTCAGGTGACTCATGTAAGTTTATGCAGCTTTTTAATGCTTCTGATGAATATATTTATGTTCTTAGTGAAGTAATAATTGATTACAGGCATTAGTAAGATTATTAATATTCATGTAATTGACCTGACAAACAGATATGTGCACACATTTCTTAATAAAGACCCCAAATGCTGCTCAAATCATTATTAAAGGGGCAGTTTGAATTATTGAATGTGGGTAGGGACTATTTGCATATTCATGAATCCTTGAATAGTAAGTGAAGGCAAAAAGTAGAGCTATATGTAAGGCATATCAACAAGGTATTTGAAAAAAGACAAAGACAAAAAAAAGATATGAGGCACAATTTATTGCTTCTTGAAGAGCATTTTATATTGTTTAAAACATGACTGGAGGGGGACTTTACAATATTTTCACCAGTCCACGCCATCACGGATGACAAAGGCAAATGAGCACATGCTAATAGCAGGTCAGAGCTCAGTGTCCGTCAGCTCCAGGATTTATACTCGTCCATTTATTTTAAAATCATCTCCCTCCTCTGACAGACACGACATTTAAACAGCAGCGGCGTTTGAAACAGAAACCCTGGTGTCACCTGCACTCCTAGCTAACAAGGTGACAGTGAAAGTGAGATGACGTCCCTGCAGGCGACAGAAATGAGAATCTGCACCTGAAGAAGTATTTCTATAGTATGACAGCTCTGTTCCAACTAGAACTGAATGTGGAGCTGCAGGGTGATGGGATCCTGACTGGCGTTTGACAGACGCCGTTATTAAGACGTTTTCTATGTAAATCCCTCTCACTGGGCTGTAAGTAAGCACTGAATCTCTGCATTCATTTTGCATGTGTGCAGTCAAACGTCCAGCTTCATCCTACAGGCTGGTTTTTAGATTGTGAGATTGTTTTGAGCTTAGAGGAGCTGTACTGCACATGAAAAAAGCTCAAAGGTTCAGTCTCCAGTACATGAAACACTTCCAGCATCATTCATTTCCAGTCAGTCTGAGAAAGAGCAGTGGATAATATCCAGAAAACACACATGTAAATCAGCTCTCCAACAGGTGAAGATGAGTCTTTACTGTGAAGCTTCAGTAAATTATACAAATTTTAACTTTTTGTATCAGATGGGAACTAGCATGGAAAATGAGATTAAAATGTTTATTTTTAAATAGATTTTTGCCTTTTTCAATTTAAAGGTTTGTAGTTTCTCAGTTCTCCAAGTGCCCCCAAACTGGAGACCTCCACCAAGGTCCAAATGCCCTGTCTTGCTATGGTAATGACAGTGGAAAATAATTTTTGTATCCACTTATGATTTGAATCTGCCCCAGAATTTAATGGGTTGTCCCTTGAACTATCCTTCACCTGCCCACCAAGCTTTATGAAAACTGGGCCAGTAGTTTTTTCTGTAATCCTGCTGACACATAAACAGGACTGAAAACATAACCTCCTTGGATAAAATACAAAATTAAAATTTCATTGATAAATTATTTAGTTATATTGTTACTGGTTAATATTAATGCTTTTGTTTGAGAGGTCGCTATGGAAAATTATGTAAAGTGGTGAAATAGATGATCAGAGCTGACCCACTTAACTGTAAATGCTGCATGTTGACAAATCAACCACTTCTGTTTAGGAAGAACAGACATGTCTGGTTATTAGTAGAATTCATACTGGGAGACACATTTTCTAATTGCAGTTTTATTTTTTGTCCCTCTGCAGCACATACAGCACTCGTCTTCACACTCAGCTAATTATCTTCATTATTAATTAATAAGGTGGTGATTAACCCACTCTCACACTCCTGCAGCAGCCCCATCTTTCCCGTGTTCATGACTGCTGCTCTTCACCAGCTCAGCTGATACTGGAAATGTCAGTGTGTGTGTGTGTGTGTGTGTGTGTGTGTGTGTGTGTGTGTGTGTGTGTGTGTGTGCGTGCATGTGTGACAGACTACGGACGCCACGTTAGAGGCAGTGCAGTATAATCAGATGTGACATTTTGGCATGGAGAGGGCTGCTGCTGTTACAGAGATATAATGATCGTTTGTCATGGCAGAGCCACATGGTTAACCCTATGAGGAGTCAAGGAGGGAAGGAAGGAAGCACTGAAAGAAAATGGGTAAAGGTCTGTTTAAATAAATAAATGAACTGAAAGCACAAACATGGATGGATGTTTTTTTTTAGTTTGCTGACTTTATATTCTACCTTTCACCAACCATTCCATCTCTGTTCATATGTCTTGTCTTCCGTCATGTTTTTCGCTGCTGTCCATCTTCTTTCCTCTCCCCTTCTGTCTTGCTTTCCATTTCATTTTATTCCATGCGTTCATCATCCTGTGCTACCTTACTTCATGTGGATATGGGGAGAAGAATGTAAGGAAACATGAGGAGGGAGAGAAGGGAGGGAGAGTAAATGGGAGGAAGTGAGACAAGGATGAGGAATAGTGGGAGGAAAGGGAAGCAAAGGAAGAAGGAAGCAAAAAAGGATGGGATAGTGGGATGAGAGGATAGGGAGAGGAAAGTAAAGTGTGAAAGGGGAATTTGCTTCCTTCAATGCTACATTACTCCTCTTTCTGCCTTTCTTTTTCCCTTATTTCTCTCCTTGTCATCTTACTATTCTTGCTTGCTTACTCACCTTAAATCTCCCTCCCTTCTTACTCCCTTCCCTTATCCTTACATCTTTACCATTTGTTTCCTTCCATCCTTCCTTTTTACCCTACCCAGTCTTCTTTCCCTCCACCCCTCCTTGCTTCCTTCCATCTAACTTTGCATTCTCCTTTGTGTCCTGTTTCCTTCCCTCATTGTTTTGTCCTTTCTACCTTCATATATTTCTCTTCTTCTTTTTCTTTTTCTTAATCTCCATCCTCTCTTCTTTCTCCCATCACTTATTTGTACATCGATCCTCCTTTGCTTCTTTTTATGGTTCCTTCCTACCATACCCCCTTCTTTTCTTGCCCTTTTACCTTCCCTCCTCACCTCCTTATATTTATTATCCCTCTCTTCCCCCTTTCTTTCTCTCTCCCTTATATTTACATCCATCCTTCTCCATACCTTCTTTCACATCATCCTCATCTCCCTCCCTTATTTCTCCCTTTCCTTACACTTACATCCTTCCTTCCATCTTTCTTCCCATCTTTCTTTGTGTTCCTACATCTCCTTTCTCTTTTCTTATACTTACATCCTTCTTTACTTCCATCTTTCTTCTCGTCTTTTTTTTGCATCTCTCGGTGTTCCCTCCATACTTTACACCTCTGCCTTTCTTCTTCCTTTCCTTGTCATCCTACCATCCTTCCCCTCATCTATCCATCATATGTCCCTCCTCTTGTTCTCCATTTCCTTTCCTTATTGCTTTTTCTATTTCCTTTTTTCTTTCTGTTTTTACCATCTTACATCCTTTCCCACTTCTTTCTACTACTCAAGTTTTTTAATGCCTTGCTCAAACGTGAGTGTCAAGTTTAAGGACATACTGGCTGCAGTGGGAATTGAACCTGCAGTGTCTGACTTTGCAGTGTGTGAGCAGAGGTGAGTCAGATCGCATAGCTCTTCCTCCTCTCTGTGTGTGTGTGTGTGTGTGTGTGTGTGTGTGTGTGTGTGTGTTGACATTGCAGTTGCTGGTTGGGGACGCAGTCAGTCAAGGGGAAAGAATCTGTATACTGACTCTGACACACTCTCAGCTGCTCAACTTTACATAATCATTTTAACACACACACACACCTTGACTCCCACACCTTTGTGCGTGCGTGCGCGTGTGTGTGTGTGTGCCGACTGGAGCTTAAAGTAGAAGATTTTATGCCTTGCTCAGCGGCATGTGGGCAGTATTTGTTTGAAAGAGGAGGAGACGACGCTCCCGGAAAATCCAGTGATTCAAACTTTGTGGTTACAAGTTTGTCTCTGGTCCATTTGTAGTATATAGAAACACACACACACACACACACACACACACACACACACACACACACACACACACACACACACACACACACACACACACACACACAGAGGCTAAATGCTGTGTTATTAATAGAAGTGTCAGGGTGACACAGTAATCCCACATGGCGGAGGCATTCCTCCTCTCTGATATCAGCACACACACACTTCAACTCAGCACTTTACAGAGACAGAGGCTGTGTTTGTGTGTGTGTGTGTGTGTGTGTGTGTGTGTTTGAGAGTACTTAAGACACCTTAATTATTTCTGTTTAAACGAGTCTGATTGACTGGTTTATTAATTGGTTGACTAGTACTTTAACACTAAGGAAAAGTGTGTGTTTTTACCTGGTGTGAACTTGCCAGCACACCTTATCTCACCTGCTCCTGTGACCATAATTTAATGGTTTAAACACAGGGTTGAACAAAGCACCGACACCTATAGCTGCTGTTTGAAGTCTATGTGGTTTAGTGGTCTACAAGCTGAGTCTATTTGGGTCGGATTTGGGCTAATTAAACTCACCTTTCATTATTCTCATATTCTATTAGTTACCTATTAGGTAACTAATAGGTCTGATAGGTCTGGTCCCTCTGTGATAGAGGGACCAGACTTTTACTTCAGGGACCTTGGACACCCAAAATAACTTTCCCTGCATCGCTACTCTGTTGACAACCTGACTGACCAGTTGACTGCTTTAACAGGTTTACCATGAGGCTGGTTTACTGGCTGGCTGATCACACCGCATGTTCATGAATTAATCGGTAGGCCAAGCCAAGCTCTTCAGCTGGGACACCAAGCTGTGATTTCCAAAAGAACAGACACACACTCAGTGGATTCAGAGGACAGGACTCCTGACTGTTCTTGGGACTGACACAGTGCGTAGCTGCAGGG
Source organism: Lutjanus erythropterus (assembly GCF_056507025.1). Classification (NCBI taxonomy): domain Eukaryota; kingdom Metazoa; phylum Chordata; class Actinopteri; order Lutjaniformes; family Lutjanidae; genus Lutjanus; species Lutjanus erythropterus. The sequence continues at coordinate 26,798,582 of NC_139328.1, read as the reverse complement.
TTCTGGCGATACTCTGGACGCTGGCAGAGACTGAACCATGTGACTCAGCGACTCGTCAGAGCCGGCTCTCTGTTCAGCCCAGCAGCCTCAGGGAGCAACACATCTCACAGTCAAGATCTGAGTAACACACACTGGGTTTTAGTCCACAAAGAAAATATTCACCCTAAAAGACACAAACATTAAAGATGAACATTGAGTAAATTAAAAAAACAGGCTTGAAACAGGAGACAGCTGAGCAAGTCTGTTGGTTTTATACTTTTTTTTCTTTAATTACTATATTTGGTTTTATTCAGACCAAGTTACAATTGTTGATGTTTATAGAGACCCGATAACTCAGGTGGTCAGTGGAGAGCAGAGCATGTTTGTTATTTATTTTTTATTTTTTTGGCTGTTTTTTTTTTTTTTTTTTTTTTTTACAGTTGTGTTTTTTTAGTTTGTGTATTTGGTTTTATTTAGACCAAGTTATAATTGTTGTTGTTTGCATAAAGTTACAGTTTATTGTACCACTTCCCGTTTTTTCCCCACAGTGAAATTTTGCATTCACATTTCCAGAAACTTCATGCCGTATACCCGTATTATGAGCACTCCTGTGTTCACCATTATTCCAAACGGTTACAGATAAATAGCTGAATCACATCTCACCACACTGGAAGAGATCTCACCCTTCTGCATTTCACGCCTCATTTTCCAGGCAACTTCATTAGCTTTGTCTTTTCCTCCAAGTGACAGCGAACCAGTTTCATATTTCATTCCTGGCACCAGTTTAGTCGGACAGTTTTGCCAGACAAAGGTCTGGTTCAAAACATGGTGGATTGTGTTCAACATCCACCATCAGAACGAGAAATGACACACGGTTCACGCCTTCTGCTGACATGGTTGTCTTACTGCACCCGACCATGTGTGCACTGCAGAAAAGACCAGTTGTCTGTTGGCATGGTGAGACCGTGAGTCTTATTTGTGTGTGTGTGTCTGTGTTGGTGTGTATCTGGATGGGTTTCTGTGAAGCTGGATGGAGTAGAAAGCCATGGGCTACACACTGTGTGCTTTCTGCTGTTATTATTACTATAATGGCTTAAATATAAGACAGCATTTTCATCTGACATCTTGTAGTGGTCATATATCTGAAGGCTGGCTATTTACATCATCACAACAACAGATGTTCTTGTCGGAGTGAACAATTACTGGCTCTTGTGTTACAGTGAAAGCCTCTTATTTTTAAGAGTATTACGGGTTGTTTGTCGCTATAATGTGGCAAGGTTAGCAAGTTTCAGTCTGTTCATCTGCAGTGTGTTTATTGAAGTTTTGCCATATTTACATTATATCCAGATCATGTTCATGAGTAGCCAAGTCAGGGAAAAAAATGGTTAAAGTCAGCATCCTAGTTCTGAGTCTGAGAGTGCATTCATATTTAACATGTTTGGTTTAGTTAAAACAAACACTGGTGTGTTTTCCAGGTTAGGGGGATTTGTTTGGGCTGGTGTGAACACAGGTGGTCATGGTGCGGTGCCAGATGGACTCTGGAGCGGTTCATTTGTGGTGAAAACGTGATCCAACCTCAAACCAACCCAACTAACAGGTGAACTTAACAATTTGAGCCAAATGTTTTTTTTGTTTTAACATGTTGATGGTTAACATGTTGTTCTACAAGCCCAATATTAGCTCCCTCGTTCTGCTCAGTCATCTGAAGGCAACTGAAAAGTGTGCAGCAGTACAATAGTTTCTTCGCAGTGCATTCAGCGTTCTGATCGTGTAGTTTTGCCTGATACATTGCCCAGATCATTATCACAGGTTTGAGCCAATTCCAACTCTGCCGTTTGTGTATTTATTTATTTATTTTTTATTTTACTGTCATTTTGCCTGGAAAGTCAATTGAAATCCAATTCTCATTAACAATGAAGACGCCAAAAGGCAGCGGCAGGAGGCAAGTTGATACAAGACAATAAAACATAGACACGTCTAGAACAAGAAAACAATCTCATACGAAATTAAAACATCACAGTATATACAGTATATAACATCGGTCTTCCAGAGAAGCAAACTCAGAAGCTGGTGGAGTGATCAGAGATAATTGTTTGTAGAGAACTGTTAACAAATCAGAATGAGGGTGTGGAGTTTAGCTTCTTTTGCAATTTGTTCCAGTCACCATGAGCAGCAAAGTGAAATGATGAATGGCTGAAGGAGGTGCAGACTCTTGGGTTGTTAATTAAGTTGCTAGAACATCAATTGCGGTTGCTGTTGGAGATATTGTGAAGTGAGCGGAGATATGGGAGGTTTGTGCCAGTGATAGTTGCTTCATGTTACGATGCATGGACTAGTCCAGAACACATGACCTTTGTCCTGCATTTACTTTATTGCTTGCGCCACAGACAAATCTGACCAACCAGTGAACACTCTGCTGTGGTTTGCAGTGATGCATTTTGGTTGACTTGGATTTTCTCTGTAATCAAACCAAAGGAAAAAAGTTTCCAAACTGATCAACTGATGTGGACAGGAGCAAACAAACTATATGTGTGTAGCTGTGAAATATCAAAGTGGAAATGATAGTTCAATGGCTGTAAAGAATTAAAACTGAAACAAATCAATCCAGCGCACTAAAGAGTAAAAACAGCTAAATACATAACATTCCCAAAATTACATGCTTAGGCTTAATTCTATTTATTATAATGAGGATAGCCATCTTGAATTAATGTATAAACTCAGCTAAATCAGAATAACAGAACAGAAGTGACTAAAACCAGTTCAGTATTATTCTAATGGTTCATGTTACATGTTTTTCTAACATGTAGGAAATAAACTCAAGATTGTGTAGCACAGACACAGATTGTCATGCGTTAAAAAAAGCCTATAATATAAACGTCAAAGAAATCAAGTCTGTGGTCCCAAAACCATCTGCTTACACGAAGCGAGGCCTATCAAACATGTAACGGCTCAGTCCACAGGCTAAAGGGACGGTTAACTTAAACTACAAATTAAAACGTCAAGTGCGATCTTGTCATGCAAATAGCCTTTTATTTCCTACGTTTTCAAATATTCATCAAGATTTTTGCTTTCAATCAGATACAACCGAATGGAATTTCTTTTTGTGGCGTTTAAATGTTTGAAAAAAGTACGTGGAAAAAAAAAACCTCTTTTCAGACACCGTTTACCTGTTTCCATAAGTTTTTAAAGGGACTGTTTCTTTGGTAGAAAGCAGTTTTAATGAAAAAAGTTCTTCACAGTGAGGTGGTGATTCTTTAATATGTAGTTAGTCATGTTCACTCAGGGTTCTTTTCCCCAGTAAATGGAAAAATGTCTCTGCATCACCACAATCATATGTCAGGGCTTTCATAATCTGTCCCATGTGATGTCTCACATGAAATCTTTTGCTTTGACTTCTAAATACGCGCATCTCATGGAAGTCCCCTGATTCATAACGACAAGGTGATTTGTGTACACATTTATACATTTAACTAATGCACACAGTCTTACTTCTTGTGTTGCCTGGTTAAATAAGGGTTAAAAAAACAAATTACCAGAATGTAAATGGTTGAAAAATGTGCTGACACCAGAACATTGTTGGCCGTTTATGATAACCATGTAGAGCTGGTAGACCTCGAGGGATATTTCACTGCAGTCCTTGTGCACTTTGTTGATTTTTCTCCCCCCACAGGAAACATGCGTATCAGTGTATCATAATTAACTGAGCTCTAATTCCCTCTCTGGCGGCCTCCATGTGTGCTATATGGGTTATGCTGTGACCCAAAGCAGTGATAATTTATTTCAAATTCGTATTTTTAATTAATGCTGCCTCAGTTGGTGCTGTGATTGATGTGTTACAGCTCGTAGGGACGTTTAATGGCCACAAATCTCCATGGAGAGCAATTATTCAGCCGCTACTGGGCATCATCGTGTCAACAATGTCACAGAGACACGTCCTCGTGTGCTTTTATTTGATTTTTCACTGATTTTTCCTTTCTCTTACATAATCCCAACAGCACAAACAAAGTGGAACATTCCTGCTCTTTTTCAATGAAATCCGAGCGGATTGCACAGCAGCGCCGCAGGGCTATCTTTGGACAGATGCATTATTGTGCCAAGTGTACTTCAGTATTTAAGGAATGCTTCTTTTCTCCATTACAGAATTGCCATTTTTGGACTAGGGTCAGCTGGTTTGTAGCCTGTTGTGAGGCTTCTACCTCTAACAACACAAATCAGACTGAAATGGTACAGCTACTACTCTGGTATCTAAACTTCAGCCAGTATGATGCAAGAGGGCTCAGAGCTGTGTACATGCGCTCACAAACCTTCTCCAGTAAATATTTTTTTACATCAACTTTGAATCAGATGACTGTAATGTGATAGGGATCCTTTGTAGTGAGAAATCCACGTAAAATGATTATAACTCTGCAGCTTTTTGAAGCTATTTAATCTCTTGTTGCTCTGTTTTACGACAGTTTTACCACATAGTTCAGACTCACTGTACGATACCTCCTCAGCACCGTGGTTAGTGACTAGCTAAAAGGCACCACTCGAATGGGATTATAATGCTGCTCAGTGTCTGCTGGACGTGGACGTCGAAGCTGTTTGCTAACAAGTTAGCCATATAAACTACATTGCTGGAGGCAGGTGGTGACTGTGTGTGTATTAGCTTGTTTTGCTGTTTTTCCGACCCTTGTGGCCCAAAACCAATTAATACAACTTTAAAAAGAGAAACTCAATGCCCTGTTTCTGATATTTCTAAGCTCATGTCTTTCTAGCATTAATGCGTCTCTTTAGCTGTAAAGAAGTAGAAAGAAAATTTGATAGAGGATCCATATCAACCTGTTCCTACTATACATATTTACCAGTATGTCTTCAACAAGCTCTTTTTGGCCGATTTATCGCTCCAGCTCTGTTTCAAAGTTCTGTTCCCTCAGACTGATTGGCACTGGTTTCCAGTTCGCTCATGATGAGAGGCTCATTAATGATCGCCTCTTAGCTGAAAGCCAAATGATGAAGCCAGACCAAATCTGGAATCACTTAAAGCCTTGTTGAATTTACAGGGCATCAAACTTTCGCTCTATACCTTTGGAAAGTACGTAACTCCCAATATGGTCGTGCGATATGAAGATATACAGTATAACACAAAACAAAAGAAATGTTCCAACTGTGAACCATTTATATCACATTACAGTTGTTTAAAATGTTTCAAATCAATGAGCTGGATGGGGAATGCTGTTCTAGGGGATGTTTGGATCAATATAGTGAAGTATCTTGATTTGTCAGGCATTGAATTCACTAGATTATCAAAGAAACCTTATCCTTTGGTTATTTAATCTCTAAATAGTTTCTTATTTTATTATTTATTTTAAATAATGCTATATATTGCTATCAGGATATAAATTTAGATGATTTCCATTAATGTTTACAACCCTAACCCCACCAAAATAAGTCATTTCGACCTTTTTGGAGCAAATCTTTTGCCACAATTTCACGGCTGAAAGAAGCTATTGTATTAATTGGATTTCCATCACTGTGAATGACCATGGAGAAGAAAAGCCCTGACCAGGCGTTAATCTGGATTAGCATGGTTTAAGTGTGGTGGAGCCTCATTCACATAAAAACCTTTGAGGCCTCAGTGTCGACTCAGGTAATTATACTGGAAAGTGAAGAGGTTAGATTGTTATTTCACATCGTGACTGAATGAGTTCAGAGGCTTTGGGAGCTACTGAAAATGAGGAATTTGATATTTAGCCTCAATCCTCAGTGTCTAGATCTTGTTTTTCAAGGCGTATTCGTACTTTTGAATATTTTGAAGAACCTGTGATTTCTTCAACACCTGTCAAGTGAAAAGTTTGTAATTTCAGTCAGCCTTGTAACTGTCTGTTTCATTTATGCCTGGGGAGTCTGGACTATTGTCTGGGAGTAGTTTCCCTGAGTCTGGTGGAAATATTATTTGATGTGTTGCTGCAGAAGTTGAGTTTAATCCAAGTTGTACCACTGTGAACCCAGTGACATGCTCATTCCTGCACTCTCCTGTGCAAAACAGTTCATTTAAACCACCTGTCTTTATCTCGGTCTACTGCGATCAGAATCAAACTTACTTTAACCACAAAAAACACAACAAATTAAAGAGCTCACAGACAAATAGCCATAAAAAAGCTTTCATTCATGCACACCACGTAGTAAGATGTATTTTAACAATTCGAAATAAATCAAAAGCAGTCAGTGAAACATTATCTTTCAAGTGTTTCCTCAGTCCTGCACCAAACTCTGAAATGGTTTTAATGAATAAGTGGAACTTAGTAACTCCTCACCTAATGCAATTTTAATCTTTCATTTATCTGTCAAGGCTGTAAAGTTTTTTACTGTTGCACATAATCCTCGGAACTACAGATTTATGATCAAACCCTGTCTCCTAAAAATTATCTTTACTGACTACTAAATGTTTTTTTTTTGCCAAAAGCATTTAGGAGGAAACTTAATTTGCTGCCTGGATTCTGTTCAGCGGCACAGCTTTTTCTTTTGACCACTCAATACATCCTTTTTGAGACTTTCATTATAAGAAATGTGAACATCTTTTAGACTAGATCTGAAAACATCACCTCAAAGAAGGCAACTAGCCAATGAATCTACTTTCGTTGACTGACCTTTTCTGGTGGATAATCAGCACCAAATATACAAAATATACCCAACATCACAACATCATGAACCCTTGTATGAACTGATGCAGTCAGACTGTGGCTCAGGAGGTAAAGCAGGTCATCTACTGATCACAGGGTTGGCGGGTTGATCCCCACCTCCTCCTGTTCACGTACTAAAGTGTCCTTGGGCACCACACTAAATGCCGCAGTGCATTCATAATTGCCAGTCCCAAGACTGGATAAATGGGGAAGGTTGCGTCAGAGAGGGCTTTTGCCATAAAATGCCAATGCCAAATCAAATATGTGGATCATAAAATTAGATTTCCATGTGGGTGGTGTTTGGTTTGAGACAGATGATCTGTGGTGTGATTCTCTGTGGTCAACTCTACTTGGGGAGCAGCTGAAAGAAGAAATCTAATGTGGAAGTACTGAAACAAGTATTGTTCTTATGAAGGGTTAAAGTTCAGTTAGTGTTAAGACTGCCAGATGTGTGTTCATTTAACACTTGGGGCTCCTTAAAATAGGGCTGAACAATTAATCATAATATTATCGGAATTGTAATATGTCCAAGTGCAAAATCCAAATGACAGGAGCTGCAATTTTTTGATGAAGATAAAATGTGTCGCAACATACTGATGTAAATGTAGCGTTGTGCTTCAAGATGTCCCAACCTACAAACCATATTCTCCAGACAACAACCAATAAAAATAATAAATGTAACTGACATTAATTAAAGTTAAATATATTGTTATATAGTGTTTTCCCAGAAGTTATAGCAACTAGCTTGCAAAAGCTAGCAGGAAATACACCATTACCTTGAATTAATTACAGTTTTCTGTGTTTGACCATTATTGGAGACATTTTGGAGTACACAACTAAAAAAGATCAATGAGATAGAGCTGATTCAGCATCTCTCCAAATTTCTTATTTTCAAAAATATATTCCTAAAAAAAAATTTTAAAGGTGGCTTGTGGGACATATAAAAGGCAGATGCTGTTTCAAAGACCTGGAATCAGCTGGAGAAACTGTTTGCTTTACGCACTTTACTCAACCTGTATAGCTGGACTAAACTGAAGAAAGTGATGAAATACTGCTACAGTTTTGGACTATATGAAAATATAAACAAGTCTCAGAACTCCTTGGATATTGAAATTTGGTTGAATAGCAAGACGATGAGGCAACTGAAGCAATTCGCAGTCCTAATCACCACCATGTAAATGTATTTCACAGTCTAACTCTAGTATTTCAGTCTGGAGTCTGGTGACATGCTGGCGTACTGGTCACATAGCATTTTATGCATTGAAAGTTCCCCATTGCAGGATCAGTACAGTAGATTGAAGTACATTGTGTTAGATTGTACTTGTGCACATATGTTCTAGATGTTGTGACCATTCCTTTTTAAAATCATGATTTCTAATATGTCATATTGGTAATTGATTTTAGCTGTGTGTGCCACACCTGACGTTTTGCATACTAGTATGACCCATCATCATTATGCTATATATTTTTCCCACATCTTCCTGTTACATATAATACAACATAATATTATAAGGATAATACAATATGACTAAAAGTTGTTTCCGTGACCCAATTTCCTTGTGAGGAAATTCAAATTTCACAGGCCTGTCTGACTTTTGTACTTACGGCTACGTGGAAGCAGAGAAATAAAGCTATGAACCGAGCCGGTGTTTCTCTTTACAATAACAGAGCCAGGTGCAGCAGCCTCTGTTTGCCTTTCTCCTCTTTGAAGAGTCATATATGGCTTGTTGACTCAATGATGTCAGTCTTTTAGCCACTTGTAGGTTTTGAATGTAAGCGATTAATGTTTGTCCGGGCTCGTATATGAGAGGGAAGACAAATATCTACTTAAGTTGGGTGGATTTCTCAACTCTGTTTTCTTTAATTAGATGCAGTGGATGGAAATACTTTAGATCTTTAAGAGGATTTATTAACAGGACATTAGCCCAACCCATCGTTCAATAATTTTGTTGTATTTTTATGGAGTTATGGAGTCATTTATCCATGATTATCTGTATCATTTAGTTCTGCAGTAGAAACTTTTTTTTTTCCTCAGTTTTGCCGATATTCTGATATCTGATAGAGATTTATGATGCTATCTCCACCACACAGGGAGGATCTAGAGGCAGTTTAAGTGCTCACCATCACTTTCTCACATGCTGTATATCTAATCTTGCAATGAAACTCCTCTTTTGTTAATGTCATCACAAAAACTGCCAGCTGCACATCGTTCCCATCAGCAGGATTCTGCAGCACTTGCTTTCTCTTCTCTTTCAAGCTTTGCTGTTCAGCTTTTTTCCCTCCGGATCCTCTGTCTGCGTGTCTCTCTCTGTCTGTGATTGATGGCTGACAGAGAAGCCAGACGGAGACCGAACAGACTCGACTGCTCTGCTCGCTGCTATCGATTCTTTTTCACTTAGGCCATAATGAAGTATTGGTCAGCCTCGGTGAGTGTCAGCAGTGCTTAGCGAGGCAGCAGGTGAAAAGAGCCCCGAGACACTAGACTTAATTACAATTGCTCCGTGTGTATTCAGCGTCTCTGTGAGCGTGGTGTTAGTGTAGAGGTGGTGGATGGACAACAGGAAGCTGCATCCTGTGCACGTCCTCAGAAATTAAGGCTACACGTCCGCAAGATGCAATATACTCATGAAAGGTAGGGGCAGTGCTGGGGCAGTATGAGGATGTGACAGAGCTTGGTAACTGATACCTGTTGCTTACTCTGCGTTGTGTTAAATTCATTAATTCAGCTGCCTAATTTCACCGAGCAAATCATCAAACGTTGTGACATTCTTAAATACTGGTGCTACGTCTCTGTCACGTTCTCACATTGTCATAATGAGTGAAATAGCCTATATTTGCCAGTGTTACGATCTGTTTTATTTAGGGGGATTAGATCTATGATGCCGCTGTTGCTTTTTCTGCCCTGATGTAAGAATTAATGAATTAGTAACCTCTGTGAGTGTTGCAGTGTCAATTGTTTACGTCATGCCGTCTCCGCTGTGCCCTCTAGTGGTGTCCTCCAGTAACACATGTGGTACATAGGCAAGTGTCTTTTTTTACATGGCAAGTATGTCTCTGACCTTTAAAGTCCTGCATTCAAAATGTTATTTAAGTAAAAGTGTGGACGGATTTTTTCACAAATATACAGAAGTGTCAAAAGTAAAAGTCCTCATTATTCTGCAGAAACAAAATAGTGATGATTTCATTTCATTTCTCAGACTTTCCTCCTCATGTTGATGATGGCTCAGAGCTGAAACATTTACTCGACCTGCTGGCTGATTGGCTTAAGGCAACTATAAGTGGAGAATCTGTAAGTGGGACTTAGATTTAGAAATCGCTTCAGTAGAGGTTCAGCCACAGCAACCTGCCAGTAATTAGCTAATTGTGCAAACGTCAACATTTCAGTATGGACCACTTAGTAGATGCATCGCACCATAACGAGAAAAAAATGGTTGTTCAGAGGTGTTTGTTTCTTTGCTCAGCTTTTAAGCGTCCACACTCCGAGCTGAAATGTGTTTTGTTTTTTCGCCCACTTTACTATTTATTAGTGAGTGCCGGTGTTTTGTTGCTTTCGATTCTCACTTTAATGGTGGACTTAATACATAAGATATGAAGCTGTGTGTGCTGCTACTTTTTATGTTAAATAAGATGCGACACTGACTCACTAAAAGCTGGACCTTCCACTCTACAGGTGTATTTATAATACAATCAGTTACAACCCACTGACTTGACTACTACCATGATTTATGTGTCCTGTTAAACACACATGCAAACAAGTGTTTTATAACTCAGCTTTGCAGTTAATTTAGATCCCATTGGAGAGAAGCAAATTAATCTGCATTTATTCAGTCTTGTGAATCAATTAAACATGAAAACTTCCAAAGAGGGGTTCATATTTTCATAGTCACGGTATCTTATTTTGTAGCAGTTTGTTGAAAAAAACATGGTGGCGGTTGATGAAGGTTGTCCTCACAGCTGCCAGTGTATCCTTGAGCAAAGAAATAAAACACCTCTCTACCTGCACAGCCATCCTAAGGTGTTATGGAAGAATGTATCTGCTAAATGTCGCAGATGGAAATGTTGACGTTTGCAAAATTAGCTTATTACTAGCAGGTTGTGTTGGATTAATTTCTACTCAACAGATATGTAAATCTTTAAGTCGCCTTTAAGACATCAACACACACACACACACACAGTCTCATTCTCCAGTTACAGTTGCCTTTAGCCAATCAGATAGCAGATAGTGTACATGTTGGGATACATATCAGAAATGTCCCCAAGGCACGGACACACATTGGAAACATATGCTTGTGGAAAAATTCTTGCATTATTTATCGTGTGCTGTCAACAACATGCGCCTCCTAACTGTCGCCTGATCCACAGAGAACCATGTGTTAACTCCCCTCCTGTCTATATGTTGGTGTTACGTGTGTGTCCTTGAGGCACCCGCCCATTTTTATCTGATAGGAGCTAAACATTTTGGGGATAAATATCTACTTGTGTTTGTTCTGAATGACCACAGAGAGACTTATACTTATAGACTTCCAGACTTAAAGAGACTTAAAGAGACTTGTAGAGACTTATAGAATACATGCAGAGAGACAGAGATTCTTGCCTGTTTGATATGAAAACTCATGAAACTTGCCACAGATGCAGTAGATAATTTGTCACAGTCGACGTCAAGTTTGCATTCATTTTGTAAGTGCAGAATGATTTGAATGACCTTCTAACCTTCTTGTGACATTGATGGATCATGCAACGCAGGTGAACTTCCTTTACAGTCAGTATGGAAATTGATGGAGGATAATGGCAGTCTGATATGTTCGTTATATACGTTCAAAAAAGCTTGAAATGCAACAGATAAATGTACAAAATGTTTAGATATGGAGGATTGTGTATTTTCTATTTCCTCTTCCCTCCTTATATTCACCTGTCCGTCCCAGCAGGACCTTGTTAGTCAGTCTGGATGGAGACAGACACACACAGTGGATGCAGGAAGGGATTGCAGATTGTGACACTGTCGGGTCTGCTGGCACGTCCACACCTTTGCATGCCAAGAGATGGGTATGTGTATGTGTCTGCTTGTGTCTGTGTGTGTGTGTGTGTGTGTGTGATATTCTTCATTGCATCAGCTGAACATGTTGCTGTGCAAATATTGGTCTGATTACAAATCAGTGACAAAACAGTGGTTTTCTTCATGATATACAGCCATTACTGTATGCCCACTACAAAATGAAATAGTTGTAGTCTTTTTGTTTAATGCAACTAAAGATTATTCAGATTTTTTTCATTTGTTATGTCAGTTAGTTTCATGATTAGTTGCTAATTAATTAATGAATGGCTCGGTCCATGAAAAGTCAGAAAAAGTTTCTCAAGACCCAAGGTGGCATTTTAAATGTTTTGTCCAACAGCAGTCCAAAACCCAAAGTTATTTGATTTAAAATGATATGAAACAGTGGACAGGGCCGGCAGCAAAATGTATGTTGTCTGTATGTTCATAAGTCATCTAATGGGAAAACACTAAGTATTTCTGTCTTCAAACCAACCAAACTCCTTTGTCAAAACAGGAAATTTTACTGCATAGAACAAGAGAGATGGTGGTCTATATATTAGATCTATATAATTGTGGTTTCCTGTCAGAAAAGGGTGCCTAAACTGATATTGAATGTTTTTTTTTTCAAATAATCTGAACTATCCCTTCAAATAATTCAAATAATCTTCAAATAATCTATTATCAAAATAATTGGAAATTCATTTTCTGTTGATCAGCTAATGGAGTCTGTGATTTAGCTCCAACTGTTTCTGCATCTTGTTCTATTTGGTGTTTAAGAAACACAAAAATGACATAGATTAACAGTGACAAGATACTAAAATTTGTATTTTTTATTAGTTCAAGTCAGCACTATTTAGAAAAACTGAAGTGAAGGTATAGAGAAGGAGCTGACAGGAAAGAGGGAACAACTATCTTAAGATAAATTGTCTAAAGTCTATGTGAGTTTGATCAAACTTAAGATAATTAAATGCAACTTGGAATAGGGAAGGGCCGAAATATTTCACAACTGACAAAAAGAAAGCAACTGTTGGCTCATCAGAAAAAGTCTGGGTTACTGCTGGGAGCATTTTGTGGTATTTTTCCTGTACTCGACAGTCAAGACAGTCAGGAAACGTGGAGAGACATCATGCAACAAAGGTCCCTGGCTGAACTAGTGACTGTGATTACGTGGCGTGCATCTCAGACCACAAAGCCACAAGGACACCGCAAGGACTTTTGTCATTCATTTAGATCACAGAGACAGCACATTAACTTGTTTGAGACTGCTGAGGATAAATTTAGGATGTCAAACACTAAATCTAAGCATTTGCGGTCTGGAAAACTGAAGGGATCGGGTGATTTGGTTCAGTGTTTCTAGACGTCTTCTCATGGGGTTTCTGACTGTACAGTATGTGCTATGAGCTGTCACTGTAACCTGTCTTTAGCTTTTCTCTAAGACATTTTGACAGAATGTGTCTGTTGTAAGGATCGAACCAGTTGCTCTCTGGCAGGACGCCATGCAGTACTCCATTCCCCCTTAAATCCAGGGAAACACTGACTGTTGGTTTGCCTGAAGGAGATTTAGCTCTGAGCACGCTGCCCATAAATGGACACAGTACACACTGAAAGGAGAGGACAGAAAGGGGGAACAGATAAGAAGAAAAAAGTAGAAAGGGGTGTATAAAGAGTACAACAGGAGGGGGAACAAGGTTAAGAAAATGTGAGAAATGTGAAGAGAAAGAATAAAAGGGAGGGAACTCAAACAGGGAGAGTTTGAGAAGGACGAAAATAGGAGAGGAAGGAGTGCCAAAGGAAATGAAAGAGAAGACGAGAGCGAGTAAGGGGGAAAAGTGATCCGTAAGCCAATCCAAACACAGGAAACGCCAAAAAAGAAAAAAGAGGAAAGAAACATCTTTTAACAGAAACAGAGATTCCCTCCTGACTCTTCGGCAAACACTGCCAACCTGCAAACACTATCCTGAAGTGAACTGAGGTTAGGTTTGTTGCACCTGTTTGAGATTAGTGACCCCAGCAGACTCCCATTTGTCTGATATCAGACTGAACTGTCAACTCCATTGCATCATGACTCGACTCTAACCTATTTCCATGAGTGAAGTGGACTCGATTTTTCCCAACCAATCGCTAGAGACCGACATATCCGCCTGAATCTAACGTGAGCTTAACAATAACGTTAGTCCAACTCAACGCTTACTGGATCAGTTACTTTTTCAACTAACACTTGAATTGGTCTATATAAAACAAAAATTACCCTCTTTATCTGCAATTTATTTTTCTCCCCAAAAAGCAAAGTCATGACCCTTCAGTGCCCACTAGTAATTATTGCTTTGCTTGGTTTGGGTCATTTTGGTTGGGTAGATTTAGGCATGAGGAGTGACATCGGTTAGGGTTAGGGTAGGGCAGGTCATACCTTCATCATCCTGGGAAAAAATATTGTGTACAATTGTTAGGGAGATTATCTGTAGAGAACAAAACATTTTTTTTGTACCAGGCTGTGAACGTGTTTATTTCTGTTGTAAGATTTAGGGTCAATGGGGATTGACGTATTTGGGGAGCTAGCATCAAGCAGCCATTTGAGGAACTGCAGTTTTTGGCACTTCGATGTTGGCTTCATTTTTCAGCTGCTCGTAGTAGATAAATCAGTCAGCTTGGTGGACTCAAAGGTCTGGACCCAAGCAGACCTTCACCTTTATAATAGGTCCAATCAGACAGGATAATGACTAGATGAGAAACATCTACAGTACAGTATAAGTCAGATTCTTGAATCATAATTGGGCTGCACCGCTTTTAGTTATATGTCACAGCCTATTTAGCAGGCATTTGATACAAGAGTCCTGCAATAAATTGTGCCTTCATGTTCAGTTTTTGTTTAAACTGTTTTTAAGGGTGTTGATGCAACTTTATGATCATGTCAGAGGCTGTAGTTTGTGCTGGTTTTCAGCTGCAATGCATTAAATTGAGAAGTGTTTCAAATATTTAGTCTACCCTTATTGATTTAAGCACTGCATAAACAAAACGCTGCCTCCAGCATTCATTTTAGAGAGTTTCAGAGAATCAAACCGCCTTCCTTCATTTGATGGTGGAAACTATTTTTGTCCTCTTTGGACTACCTTGAAATCTTTATGATGATATCTTAATCATAACTGATGTCTATGTTTCTATACCAGCATCAAGGCTGTAACTCCAGTTTCAGCTTGCAAGAATGGCATTTAGTGCTTTTATGTGCATTGCTAATAACATTTCTAACACTGATTCACATAACTTCATGTGCACAGTGTACATGAGCTTAATTGCTCAGTAAATGTGAAACGCCAAGCTCATGTCGGCTGAGATTTTCAAGTGATAGTATGGATTTTTTGAAGTGGGGTTGTGTGAGGTCCTTATGCATAGTCAGTGTATTAGCTACAGCAGATGCCAGTCGGTACACCCCAGGTTTGGAGAAGATGAGCAGAGCACAGCACAGACGCTAAGCTTGAGGACAAGTCATGAAAAGGTACTTTAGCTACTGAAAGAAATTAATATAAGTTGATATATACGCTATATTTAGAATATTTTCATTGCTTTACTTTACAGCCTTTTCTGATGGGAAACCATCGTTGTATATTGTTCTCTCCAAATCAACCAAACTCCATTGAAAAAATCAGTAATTTTACCTCACAGAGCACAGGAGCTGCTTTTCCCACTGCCTCAATCTGTTAGTTTTGTCCTTGTGTAGTTTGTGTTATTGTGAGACTTCAGTGGATCAGAACTAACTTTTTAAAACACCTAAGTCACACAATAGCACAAACTACACAAACACAAAACTAACAGCAGTTAACAGCAATAAACAGAAGAATTATAGATTTCACCCATGTAGCTTGGTTGGTTTTGGGAGAGCAATATTTGATTTATGCAATGGTGGTTTGATAGAAAAGTAAAGGAGAGAAAATATTCTAAATATAGAGTACACTTAAACTTATACTGATTTTTTTAGGTTTCTAAAATACATTTTGCTGCTGACCCTGCCCACAGCAGGTACTCCTCTCTGATTTTGGAAACAGGTGTTGTATAGGTAATGCATTATTAATTAGTATCAGCTCCACTTTAAATAACCTGAACTATCCCTTTAATGGTAAAGTTTCATTGGACCTTTTAAACAACTGAACTGGGTTATCCAGTCAGGAGGAACAATGTCCTAGAAAGCAGTGAGGATGAAGTATGTGTGTGTGTGTTACAGTTGTGTCTGTCTCTGTGAGTGAATATTATATGTGCATATATTATATTTAATGTGGTCTGTGGGTCAGTCTGTGTGTTCATAAATGACTGCACAGGCTGCATCTTGCTGTATTTTTATGCAACGGGACACATATTCCTGCTTAGGGACATTTTCTGCTCTAGGTGTATGTATGCACATGTCAGCCTGTGTGTGTGTGTGTGTGTGTGTCCGTCCAGAAGGGCCCTGTCACCCTGAGTGTAGTGCGAGGTGAAGTGACAGATTTGGATCAGCGGGGAGAGTGGCCACTGCAACTGTGCCACAGTTAAATAATGCAGCAGATCTAATTCACACACCTGAATTATAGAGAGATGGAGCCGCAGTGTTTCTAGGGAGCGTTTTTCTTGTGACACTGTCTGTGTCTGTCTGAGGACTTCATGCCAGACACCCAGCGGAGACAGCAGACAGTCTGGAGGTCAGTCAGGGAGAGACGACGAGCTGACAGACAGATCTTCCACAACGTTCTGCTCACTCTGGAGGTAAACGGATGGAATCATTACATCAATATATCGACAGCATGTTAACTTTAAGATTTTTGTTTATTTACTGTGAACAGTGATGTTGATGTTGTTGTTTTATTGCTCAAAACAAGTCAGAGGCTGCCGTTTTTGCAATTGAACAGTAAGTAGACAAAATGAATCTGTTAATCGTTTTAGGGAAAACCATGATCATTTCTCGATCCCAGTCTCAGATGTTGTTTCTCTTTGTCATACATGATTTTAAACTGAATATCTTTGTGGTTTTGGCTTGTTGGTGAAATCAAATGAGACATTTGAGATGTCAGTTTGTGTTGTGGAAGTTATTATATTCATTTGTCCACTATTTCCTGCTATTTTATAGACAAAATTGATTTATATTGAAATAATCAACAGATTAGAAAAATGATACATTTATTTTTCTTATTCTTTATAAGTCATTAATTAAGCAAGGCTTCAAGGTTGTGACGAGTTCCTTTAGCTGGTATATCATAATAATGATGTAGTTATAAATGACAACAATTGATCGATAAAAACATGTAGTTGAATGTAAGTAATTATTTATTAAGTATTTTTAATCAATCAAGCTCAGTTAGTCAAAAAGTGGTCATACAAAGGGATTTTCACAACTTCGCAACCGAAATCTTGCTAATAACTGATCATTATTTACTGATGTATAACTGATAATAAAGCTCTAGTTGTGTTTTAAAAACTCATTATGAATGGTGACTTATTAGAGAGCGAACCTGTGTGAACTGTGTTGATGACAGATTATTGAAGACCAATGAAAAATCAGATCTGACATTGGGTCAGAGGGGTTGTGGGAAATGCTGTTGTGAGAGCAGTAATATTACTAGTAATTTGAGATAAATGCCAAACATATTGAACATTAATGTTTATGAATGCTTCTCTTAGCTCTTTTAAAGGTATTGTCCTCGCATTTTTATAGGTAAATAATTTTCTTTCATTTTGTCTTCATGAATTTGTTCATGTCAGTGCGTAGTAAGAATGAACAAAATAGTTTTAACTCAGTGCGTGCACCAAAAACCAATATTTAGGAATGGAGTGACACCTGTTGTGTGTGTTTATCTGTTTATCATGTAATTTGAAGGGAATGCTCCTCCACAGTAATAATGGCTGTTATTTAGTCTGCAGGAGGCTGGACAGGAAACACGCAGCACCACCAGCCTCGCACACTTTCAGCTGTCCTTTCCTCCCTTCACACATCCACAAACTGACAGTCGCAGATAAGAACTCTTAAAGGTCTTGTGTGAGCGTCCTGGTGTGTGTGTGTGTGTGTGTGTGTGTGTGTGGTGCAGGCTGACTTATTTCAGCTGACACCTGATCGGAGTGAAGTGTGGACTTCCTCAGCTGCAGTTCTGACTTGTGAGGTCATGTTCAGTGTCACACTATTTTACTTTCATAGACTTTAATGTCATTGAAGGAGCGTTCAGATTTAGCAAATTTTTTTGATTCACTGCCACTGAAAATCACATGAAGGGGGAAATAAATAAAAGATAGGACCTTATGCTGAAGACATAATTGGTTCATAAAACAGGAGGAAAGTTTTTCTGAACTATAATTTATTTAGTTTTCTGCAATTACATTGCTTTACATAAACACCACACCTTCATGTAGTATTAAAGGATTCTTGAATATGTCAGTAGCCCCCACCCTCTCTGCATCCCCCACCACCCCCAACCCCCACCCCTACCCCTACCCCTAAGCACCTGCACCTGGCTTCTCCTCTGTTTTGCTAGCTTATCACAGTAACTAGCTACATCCGACTTCTCCTGTGGGATGGGCCTCGCCTCTAATGATATGTATAGTGTCACTTCCTCGATTAACAGGATCGAACATGGTTTTTACTGCTCATTTTGCTCCTGATATGTCTTATAACACATTAGGGATCCTTTCCATAATGCTGTCAGACTCCTAAAATAACAATCTGAGCTTGTTAGTGGCGAAAACAAGCACTTTTAGTGGGCATCCTTTGCCCAGAGGGATTACAGCATCTCAGTTTTATTTCTCCCTCAATACTGGACCGGTTTCAGAAATTGTTGTCCCCATTAGTCATTGAGACACAAAAAAACATGGAAAAAGGGATCAGGTTGAAAAATACACAAGTTACCCTTCAATTTGACAAGATGACGATATTTTTAGGTCAAAAGGTTTGATTTTAAAACATGCCTGAAATCCTGCATGTTCGTGTTTGAATTGTGCATCTATGACTGTCACAGAAAATAAGGAGTGCTCCAATTACAGTGCTACAGTTTCTTGTTTGTGTGGTTTGGCTGGGCGTGGACACTGTCTGTCAGATATTGAGGCCAGACGGAGGAGCCGAGAAAAGGGAATGCTCTGGAGATCAAATAAAGGATGAAAGAGACGGCAGCGTAAAGGTGGAGACACGGAAGACAGAGGAGGAAACACACAGTGGGTCATCCTGTCAGAGAGGGAGGTAGACAGAGACAGAGTGGTGAGAGGTCCCTGGTGTGGAGATGAACCCGTTTCCACAGCAAGGAGGAGGGGAAGGGTCTGTCGACGGGATTTGTTCCAGTGTGTGTTTTTGCTGTTTTAGACGGCATGAAAGATTCATGGAGATGAAAAGGCGGGCTGGTCGTCTGGGTAGGACGCTCTGATGGAGACGCTGGTGGTGCAGGAAGGAGCTGAAGTCCACATCTACAGACTGACAGACATACAGCTCGTTCAGGAAGGTACGGTGAAGAGTGAATGATGTATGTTGGGTTGGTTTTACAAGTTGTTCTTTGATGTGTTCTGTTACATGTTGCTGCTGCAGAGGTTTAGTTTCCCTGTGGAGGTTTTTTAACCTTAATTTACAGTAATGATGTGTCTTCTGGTAATATCACATGATTGAAACGACCAGTGGTGGAAAAAGTATTCAGACCTTTAAGTTACCCTGTGGCATTTTTGACCACTAATGGCGCTACAAAGCAATGTTGTAATGAGCGGTTTTGTTTTTATCCCGTGCTCTTATAGCAAATATGAGGACTCATACGCACACGAGCATGGTCTATGTACATCCCTGTCGACGACTTCATACTTTCCCACTTACCAAACCTACCAAAACTAGAGCTAAACAATTAAAGTTGAGTGGAGTTTCCCCAAGAGTCTTGTTGTAGCTGAGGCTGACTGACTACTGACCGATCAATAGGACCCATGTGCACCAGGTGTATATATTGTACATCATCTCAGTTATTGAACTACAGAGAAATGCTGTTATGTCTCTTTTTTTTCCCAGATTTGGTTTGGTTTTGTGAGGATCTGCGGCTCCTAAAACCCAGAGCAGACATTTTGAGTTCTACCTTTTTGTCATTGTGAAGTGGATTGAACTGTTTTGGGGATGAGACAGAAATAAAACAGATTCTTTAATGATTGGATTGAACTGCTTTCTGGTGACATATTTTATTCTTATTTGTTATTGTTTTGTGTGCTCTGATGGAGCTATTTTTTTTCTAGTTTCTACTTATTATTTGTCAGACGTGAGTTTGACTGGCACCCCTCGTCATTAAAAGTGTCATCTCCGATGTAAACAATCCATCCATATATCAGATTTCTATAACTGCTTATCCTTTTGAGGGTTGGAGATGTAAATAATGCTGGTCCCAACATATTCAAAAATAGCTTTGAACATTTGTTTCATTTAAGTGTTTTTTGACACCTGAAGAAGTGTGAAGTATACATTATTTCTCTAGTAAAAAGCAATCATTTAAGCATACATTTCTACTGTATGACAATGTTTTCGTACCTCTCATATCACTTTATCTCAGTATAACGGTAAGATGAAGGTAAAATCGCCCAGTGATTTAGCTGTAGATCTGTGGCATCTTGGTTCTGTCAGCACTGTGAATAAAGAGCGGTGAATTGCCAGAGATGGCAGCAAAGTTTTGTTACACTTTTGGGCTTCAGTCGCAAAACTTCAATCTGTTGCTTGACGTAGGAAGTTTTTAAACTCTATTTAAGCAACTCATGAGGAGCTACAGGCCTGTTGGAGAGCATGCTCCTGTCACAGGAAAGATTTGGGAAATAAATACTGACATATATATTGAGAATGTACTGAGTCCTGATAAAGACATGTTGGGGGTTGAAACGTTAGCCAGTCGATAAAACTTTGTCACCTTCGTGCTCCAGTATATTTGGGCTTATTTTCCATTTCTTTCCTGTGCCTTCGATGTGTTGCCCGTTCTTACATCAACAGTGAAACGACTGCAGAACCAACATTTGTGAGTGTGTCGAGACAGTTTGCTCATTCAGAGCTGTAGTTTGTGAAAACAGGCACAGCTGTTCCTCGAGGTGGACGACAGAGTAGGATTTGCGCCGGTGTTTTACAGTAGTAAGCAGAGCGCTGCATTATCTGCATACCAGAAGTTCCTCTGTCAGTCTGTCACCACATTCCCCTCAGAGGGACCACCTGCTGAGGGGAAACCACGCTGAGGGAACACAACTGACTCCTCCGCCTTCGGTTTTATCCATCTATCTGTCACCGGAGCAGTTCGTGTTGTTGTTGCTGTTATGATCAACATTAGTTCAACATGACAACGACTGCAGAGAGACCAAAAGGTTGTTATCTGTCCATCTAAACTCTCTGAACTGCAGGTTTAGTTTTTATTGTAGGGTTTATTCTTTGTTTATTCTTTGTTATTCTGTTACTTTTCACATCCCAGGAAGGCTTTTAGATTCCTAAGACTGGGATTGACACTAGAATTTATTATTTACATATTGTTTATTTGATAGGGACTGCTGCAGTATTTATAGACAAACTGAAAACAGCTATCTGATGAAAGTATCATAGCCTTTAAAGCAGATGATAATTTGCACTTGTCCCTAGAAGGACTTTCATGAAAATAAGAGATTAAAACAGTGTTGTAAAATGAAGGGAAATTGACTACAGCAAGATACCATGAAGCTAAATATAAGCTAGTTCTACATCACCTTTATTTTCATAATAATAACCTGCTCACTGTGCATTATCCCATTTATTTACATGATTACTGACAGATATCAATAGTTTGACACAAAATGTGAATTTAAAATGATTTCATGGATTCAAAAATGATTTTATTGCTCTCCAGAGTCTGTGATCAGAACTGTGCCCGTAGCAACGGCCTGTTATACAGAAATAACAGACCTTAGACTGCTGTAATTGATCAGTATCAGTATCAGGTATTTAACAAAGCCATGTAATAAGACAGAGTAAAGTACACACTTAAAGACAGTTTGCGCCTCTGACAAAAAATGTCAATCTGGATCAATTTTTGAAGAGATATAACATGAACTTTTTGCTTTTACTACTCCCCAAACTCTCTAAATATCCCTAACCCCTAACCTTAACTCATTATATACTAATTAAAGCAGTGTACGGTTTACTTTCTGTCCACCTCTTTCTCATAATCCTATGTACACTACAGAAGTGGATCCCAACCTTTTTCCTTGAGGGACCTCTTTTTGACCCAAATAGTGAACTCAACAACTGCCAGAGGTTTTTGTAAAATGATTTGGATAAATTTACTTTTTTATTATTTCTGTGAAGAGGATTTCCTGAGATTTATAGGAACTTTCTACAATTTTAGTCTGTATTATGTTGTAACAGTCATATATATTTTATATTTATTTATATTTTTGATTGTATTCAGATCTACATGTGTCCTAATCTAAACTTTAAAAATCAAAGAAACATTGTGACCCTCCTGTGGTGCTTTGGTGACCCCGAGTTGGGGTTGAGAACTGGTCCACTATAGTGTATGACCAAAAGTAGTGACTGTAGACACCTTGTCAACAGACTTTTGTCCACTTCTGGCCTGGCTCTGTTTTTCCTGGAATGGGATGGTTCAATAAATGAATTCCAGTGATAGGAAACTAGTTGAGTGGAGGCTGTAATAACAGCAGATTAACTCCCATGGTTTTTGGAATGACACTTTCATTAACCACATGTTGCTGTGATTGTCAGGTGTCCACATACTTTTGGCAATGAAGCGTATCTTGTGTTACTTCCTATGTCATTCCCCTCTCTCTCAAGCACTCTCTGTTATCTCTTTTGGCTTGAGTAGCGCATTGTTTGCTAATCTTGTCTGGTGTGACGGAGCGCTAACAGCCAGGAGAGGAGGTACGGCTCCCTGTCGAAGGAGGCGTCGTCCTCCCATGATAACACCTCCACCTCTGGCCTGCTCCTCCACGGCATGCTGGGGCATCTTATCTGGCCAAGAATGAGCAGCTGTCACCCCTTTAGCTTCAAAACAGATAAGCTAGGCTAACGGTTTAGCTAAGAGAGCCCAGACTTTCAGGATCAGCAGCACACCTGGGGTTCACCAGACATTTCCAAGGTAACTGGTACTAGATAAGCCAGTGGGTAAGATTACAAAAGAAGCATCTTATATCTCAGCTTTTCAGGGATAAAGTCTGCTCTTTTTTGAGGGCACGACAGCTAAGCTAAGTGAGCTTGGAGAGCCTGCACCTTAATATTTCTATGATATAGTAAACAAACAAAAATATAAAACAAACAAAGTAAACTAAGAATAAAAATTTAATGAAACAATGCCAGATTTGTAGGTAGGGTTTGGTATGTTTTGGTGCAAAAATAATACTTGAAAAAAATGCGTTTGAACATTTGTCACATGTCCCGATGTTGGAATACTTTCAAGTGACATTTTAGCTGTGTTTAAGGTAGCTACAGGCTAACAGTAGGCTCTCAGCCTCCATCAGACTGAGTGTAACATTAACTAGCAAAGGCATACATGATGATGCTTCTGTTGCCTGTAACATTCGTTTCAGAGCACCACAGGGCAGTATTTGACACCTGAGGTATATAACTGGATTGAGGCACCAAAATCTGAGTTGTGATTCGGTCTGGTACATTGAGATTGTATCTGAACTTGCCCCCAGGTTTCAGTACCGAGCCCAGTTTGTAGGGTCACCAAACACAAGCCAATGTAATTACCTCGCCATTCTTTGAACATTGAAACAAGTTCAGTTTTATTTGTACATTGGAAGGTGGACATGTCAGAACCCGACATACCATGCTTATGTTAACTAGCTAGCTAAATAGTGAATCTCAGCTCTGTGCTGCTAAAAGTTTAAGATTAATTGATGGGTGATTGTCGTGATGTGGTGAATGATGGTTCAAGCCCATGCCATTTGTTGTATCACAGGAAGAAAGCATGAAAATATTGTATTTTTATGTAAGATTTTATTGGCCTATATTGTTAAATAGATGCACAGTATGATTGGGGATATATGGTCTAAAATGTTTAAAAACACATTTTTCATTTCATTTCATTTTTCATCTCTTCAACTTTAACTGATGAAAACATGGTATATATACAGAGGTAATTCATTTATCATATAGAAGCTACATGACATACGGTATGGTTTGCACAAAGAAAATTCTCATTTCAACGTTTTATCTTGCTTAGATCCTCAAAATAGAAACACACAAAACTCTTGGATAATTTAACAATACTAAAGGGTTAATGTGATGGAAATATCTAACCTGAATTTAGTAGAAATTGTGGCTTTTCTGTCAGTTTGACTTGGCAGAATGATTTATTAGGTGCGTGATTAGTATAATTTTTTAGCTTCAGTTCACCAGAATTGTCCACAGCTTTTGAGATTTTAATCAAAGAACCTGATATTATCTAACCTAAATTTTAATCTTTTTATCTTTTTCAAAAAAATCCTCCACAACATCAGATACCCAACAGTCATTCATGCTAACAAGGCTATCATTCCTGCCTGGAGGTTCAACCTTCAGGTGGTTTCTCAGTGCAGCTGCCAGCAGGCGACCTTGCCGGCGCCATCGTAAATTGATTTTCTGCTCCGCTTCATTCCCTTCTGATGGTGGACGGCTTTAGATGGACAGATTCAGCTGCTAACGGCAGCTAGCAAGGCTAATCTCCCCCCTCAGCCAAAACCAGGCATCATAATGCAGCAGGTATGTCTCTCTGCTGCTTTCTGCTATATCACGCTGCTGCAGCTGAAGGAGAAAGAAGGTCGAGATATGAGAACCAGGGGTTTATTTTAACAGTAAAACAACTTGAACTCACTTATTGACCTGTTTTATGAGGAGGGCAGTTAACCCATGTGGTTTGGCAGAAGACAGAAGACAGCATCATGGATAAAAGTCTAATGGGCCTCCAGAGATTTACGGTGCTCAATAATGACAAACATGTTTTACAGTTTTGTCCAATGTCAGTTGTGTAATTCCAAGTATATCAATCATTTTACAATACACTAACCCTCTAAAATGAATTATGAGCTTAATTTAAGTGTTTTTATTTAAGTCATACAAGAGCAGAGAAAATAAAACCTGATTTAATGGTCCTGTGGAAATATAATTGCTTTTTGTTTACCGTGGTGGTTAGATTCCTCCTGGGAGTTGGAGTAACAGTACCTTCCTTATTGTTTATCATCACATCAATAAAAATTCAATTTCACATTGATTTTCAAATTACAGACTGGATAATAGATCATGATATTATCAGAAAAATGTGAAAACCACCCACGTCATGTTCTTAACAACATAATTTCAATGCAAATAGTCCAATTATATCCTTGTGCACTTGCAGTTTTTGGCCAAGATTAACACACATGGCTGAAGTGTCTTTCTTTTTTCCTCTTAGTTCTATTTAAATCTACGTGATGTGAGCTGCAGTGAAAAGTTAATTCAGGACAAAACCAGAGCATAAATTGTTCTGCTGACTTCAGACCCAGACAGAGCTGCTTCCTCTTACAGAATATGAGTGATTTTACAAGACTCATTACGACTTTTGGTGCGATGGAGCTGCCAAGGTGTCGTCCTCGCCGAATGAACTCCTAATCGTGTAACGGTTAAATGAGAGAGTGTAATTAGAGTTGATGAGGGGGAGCAGAGGGGTAGCGGCAGATGAGGACACTGGGTAGAGACGGAGTGTGTTCGTTTTATTCCTGCTGCAGTTCAGACACCAGAGAATCACTGTCTGACTTCTCATCAAAACACTTTCCCGTTTTGTTTTTTGCCATTTCTGCATCAAAACACCCACTGATCATTAAAAATCCTCTCAGATTCTGTTTGGCTCTCTCTCCCGTTGCCTCCGCTGATGTTTGAAGTGTTGACGCTTTTCGCCCGGGTCGCAGTCTGATTTGTCAAAGTGCCATTTAGGGCACACGAGGCTCAGATTGTGATATTGTAAACACTGGTGTCAGGCAGGTTCATTTGTGCTGGAAAATATCAAAATGCTTCTTGCTTTACAGCCTAAATTTTCATTCTCAGAACCAGTCAAAAACATGCAGTGAAAAGGAGATTATAATCACAACCGCGTTTCTAAAAACGTTGTTAATCAAAACAGAATGCATTAATGCAATAAGAATGCAGTACTTTGCAAAAACTTTTTGACATATGTTCAGATGAAAACAGCACAAGGACAAGAAAGCAGAGAACAGGGAACAGGAAAAGACCAGGACAGACTTGGACGAAAAAGGATAACAACATCATGTTAACAAATATCTGAAAGCTGAAAAGTTGAATATATTTTTGAAAAAAAAATAAAAATAATGTTGGAATTTGAACCATCCTTATGCTGTATTTTCCTCACATTTGCCCTGGAAAATAATCGATTGGTGTCTGTTAAAATCATGTAACAGGGTTAGTTAAACAACAGTTTAGCCATAGTCCTAAATCAGTGTGGAATGTATGTCAAACTGCAGGTAACCATAACAGAATAGTTACAGTGAGCTGTCCTAGTGGCCTTAGACTTTAATGGAATATTTCAGAATTTTTGAAGTGTGGTTGTTCTTATCCATAGTCTGCATATTATCTATAGTAGACGGCAGGCGGCACAACCCCAGTGTGGAAAAGCAGCAGGAGTAGTGGTGTAGGGAGCTAAGCAATATATTAGCATCAGTATTTTAGCTACCTAAAAAAAATCTATATTGGTTTGAGTGTATGCTAGATTTAGAATATATTCACTGTTCTACTTTGCTGTCAGACTGCCATTATATAGATATCGCTCTCTCCAAAGCAACCAGCAATTTTACCTCACGAAACACAGATGTTGCCGCTGCTGCCTCAATTGGTTAGTTAGTACCAAAGTAACTCAATAACACTAACTACGTATCCAAAGGAAGCAGCGACAGACCAGCGACTCCTGTCCTCTGCACACTAAAATGACTGATTTCGATTCTGAAGACAACATGCACGTCACATGCTTGGTATTTTTTGTGGTGCAGGCAACCAAACCCTCCTGAAATCAATTTCAAAGAAAAAAAGTAAATTTCCACACTAACGTTTCCTCTGGATTGATTCATTAAAGAAGTGCTGATGTTTTGGTCACAAGAACATTTCTCAAGACACAGGCCTCATAAAGTGACATAGTGCTTAAATATAACCCACAATTGCATGATAGCCCACAGCTGTGTTGGAGGTCTGTCTATAGTCACATGCAATAGCTCACTCAAAGCCCTGAACTGCAGCAAGGTCCTTGTGACTCAAGGGTTAGGATTAGGGTCTATAAAAAAAACAAACAGTTTTTGCCAGAGGAGTCTGGTGACTTTGGAGACAGCAATATTTGTCTGTGAGCGTGTCCACCACCATACAATTTCAGTTTAACTTTAATCAGCTTTATTTTAGATCAAACCAAAGCAACAAGTCATATTATACACAATATATACAATATAATATACAGTAAACAGTAAATGCTAAACATGAAATGGAATAAGAAAAGAATAGTAAACCTTGAACATTGAAATATTTTTTGGTTTGTTTCATGCAAAAACATATTCTCCTGTCGGTTCTATTGTGATGCTGTCTTCTCCTAGAAGGGTTTGAATGAGTCTGTTTTTTGGAGGGTAAGAAAGTCTGTGATTTTCTGGATGAATTTTGGGAAGAAATTGTCTCTAACTGTCTAATATTCTCTGCACACAGATACATACAGTCACCACCACACACTGACTATGGATAGTACCTCATACAACTGTGGTTATGTAATTGCAACATCTTCAGTTTGAGTCTTGCCATTTGCTGCGTTTAATTCCCCACTCTTTATTTCCTGTCATATCTCATATCTACACAAGGCAGAACATGCCTCAAGAATTCTTAAAAAAACAATACTTCTTTTTGATGCTGAATCACCTGATCATAATGCTCTCTGTTATGATTTGAACATAGCCGACCTTGGTTTTCTTTGGTACGTGTCCATGTTATGAGTGCGGTAATACACTATGAAATTTCCTATTGTAGAAAGTAACTCAAAGGGGAAATACCACCTCGCTTTTCATCATGCTGTTCTTTACCTCTGCCTCATCTGTTATCATCTTATCAGGCTACTGTGCTGTCATGTCTGAGGTGTTGGAGGAAAGTGAACTCTTAACTCTTCAGCTGTTAGTGTGTGAGGTATCCTCTTTGTAGGTGTCGTCCAAGCAGAACCACCACATCTGTTCTCATGTTTAAGGACTGCTGGGATTTGGTGGGGTGTAATGGATAGATGTAAGGTAATACAGGGATTATTGCAGAACAATGCAGACTCCTGGTGTACCTTTAACACAGATCGCTTCACTCCCTTCGAGTCCTGCGACAGACACTGAATGGAGCTGCTGACGGAGCTTAACAGCGATTTGCCTTCGCTGTGTTTTTCCAAACGCACCCCTTTAAACCCCTCGAGGTCCGGTTTCAGATATGCTGAGAGGGCAGGGAACGCCGCCGCTGCCTCTGACATGATGCCAAACAGGCATTATGCTTTTCAAGAACTGATAATAATACTCTTTACTCTGCCTCCCACACAATAAATGGCTGGATTTGAAATGGCTTCATGAGAGCAGAGAGACAGTGGCGCACACTTGGGTCAAATTCAGTGCAGTTCAATCCGAAATATCATTTTCCTGTGGGGGGAAATTGGCTTCACACAAAAAAGGCACAACACTGAATTTACTGTACAGACACATTTCCTTCATTAAAAGACAGCTTGATTAAAAAAGCTTATTCCTTGTTGCAAAATAGTCTCCTAACCTGATAGATTATAGAGACTGGTACTTAAGAGTTTCATGCAGCAATCTGATTGTTTTAAGGTACTGTGTGAAGCAATTTACATGCATGAATTGCTTTGTATTGCCAGTGTGTGAACAGAATGTAACGTAACTTAGGTCTAAACAATGTCTTGGCCCCCAGAAGTTGGGCCAAGACATTGTTTTGCAAGTGACAGGAAAGCCTCAAGTGTTTGCACTCACATCTCAAGTCAAGACAGGGAAGTCCAGAGTCCCAAACCTTGAGTTTCACATCCTAATCAAATCAAATCAATGTGCACTTCACCAACAACAGTTCTGTTCTTTCCAGTCTGCATTTTTTGTATATTTTAATTCCTTCTTTGTTGACCACCATAGTCATAGTTTGTATATTTGAACAAAATATCTTTGGTATCATTTTTTCCAACTGAAGCTTACCAATGTAACATCAGTTCCTAATGGTTCTCTGCTGTCTGATTGGTTCAAACAAACTTAATCTCTGAATTGAGTGTGGACTTGCTGAGGATGAACACTGTACACGTAAATTCAGGAAATTTGTAGAGTCATCATTTAAAGTCGACAAATATCTGACTCAAGTCTATCTCAAGTGAAAGTCATGTGACTCGATTCCACACATCTGTGCCTATAACAGCCCGGGGACTGATTTTTATGTGAAGGACTCTGAACCGTTTTTCTGTGCAAATCTTAAGGATGTGATGTTTATGCCCTCCTGAGTACCTTTCCTCTCTTCAGCTCCCCAGCAGCACTGACAGTGTGCAACGCAAGCTAACATTAGCTGAGAAATGAGTCTGCTAACATCAGCAAACAACTGGCACCCGCCACAACACGGGCCTAACTTCACTTACTTCATCTATCCATCACATTCAGCCTTGTGTATGTCACGTCACTGTTTCAGCCAATGCCCAGGATGCTGACTGCGCTTCGGCGATGTCATTAACGAAATTGAATTGTTTAAATGGGGCAAGAGATTACATGAAATCTAATTAACTAGATTTTCGGACTGTTAATTAGAGTTTTTTTTTCCACACATGTAACATGAGCATGACAAAATATGGCTGTGGCAGCAGTGCAGAAAGGAAACCTCATTACTTAATGTCTTTGTTTCTAAAGTGACTGAATCCAAAGTACAACTAAAACTGTTTCTGCAGCTATAATGTTGATTTTATTTGTACAATTCAGGCACAGAAAATGTGTGATCTTTCCTTGTAGCAGCTGTCCTGTCATCTTCATGTAATGCACGCCACAGTTCGCAGGGCCCTGCTGCCCCTGAAGTGGTGAGACAGTGTGAGGAATGTTTTTTTTTTTTTTTTTTTGTAGATGGATTGTTGTTGAGGCTGAGCCCGGCTGGGATCTCCCTGTCTCAGCTCTTTTAGCCTCCTGGCCCCACTAAACGGGAGAAGGGACGCTGTGTGAATGAGGATATGTGCTGGGTTAAGCATGCATGAGCATTCATCCATATGTTTGTGTACAATATTGTGTGTCTTGTGTGCATTTGCATAATTAGCAGATTTTAAGTTCATGTTTTGTAAAGGTGTGTTCGGACTCAAGTTAAAGTAAATATGTATCTCGCTTTAGTCTTGTTTATTTTCCACAAACTACCAATGTGCCAACTCTAAAGACATTACTTTTAGTTGTTGGCAAGCTGACAATGTGCATTGAGTGTTTTAGGAGTGTGTTGACTTATAGCTCAGTCCACATATTTCTATTTCTGTTTCAAATTTCTGTCCTTTTTTCTCATAATGAAGAATTATTAAAGTTGCACATAGCCAGATAAGTGCCAATTTGCTACTCGGTATGAAACATTTTCCACTCACGCTGACGTGTTTCATGCTACCTCAGTGAATAATTTGTTCACATCCTACCTTCGATTTTGTGTTGGTAGCAGAAGTTGTAAAAACAGTAATATTACCAGAAAGCACAGCTGTGCAGTAAGGTTGAAATATGCAAAATCACATATTAGAAAATAAATTGGTTTTCAAAGCAATGTAGTGTGTTCCACTGTATTATCTCAGACAAAACTCACATATATACTGTAAAACAGAAACACTGCAGTAGGTAGTTTGTTAGATCTTAATGACAGTTTATCTATAATAAGCCTGCCTGTGTGTGTGTGTGTGTGTGTGTGTGTGTGTTTGTGTGTGTGTGTGTGTGTGTGTGTGTGTGTGTGTGTGTGTATGATAACCTGTCTGTAAGAGCCGTCTCTCACCCCACACTGTTTAATGGAGTTTAAAATCATCTTTATGGACTGAAGACTTCCTGTTCAGAGACTGTAGCCGCCTCTGCCTTCTTGACTCTGTGTACTGCATTACTGTTGTTGAAGTTCATATTTAAAATAGGGATTCACCGATCAACCGGCCAGAGACCAGAACTGTCTCTGAACTGGTTTTCAACATGAGCAGCCCTGACCGGTGACCCGCTGAGTAGCATGACATATTTTTGTCTTCTTTTCTTCTCATACCACCCGTCTGTGTGAGACCTGTGCTATAAAAAATGGACTTGTTATTATTTATTATTGTTTCTGTTATTTATTATCTGCTAAACAAAATTAAATATCAAATCAATCAGAATATCTGATTCTACCATATTCTGTCATTGTGTGCGGCAACACAGACAGTAAAGTCACAGCCAAAGACACTCAGACACATACATGTGTGAAGTCAGTGTTAGCGATTGATTCCAAGAACAGGATGAAAAGAAAACAGGCAGTCTACAAGGAGTCGGAGCAGCTGAGCAGCTGATGGTAAACTTTCTAGCTCTTCAGGCTCATGGTTCCTTTCTTTCTTTTGTTCTCTTTGTTATCAGATTTCTGCTGCTCTGGTTTCATGTTTTCTTTTGTTTGTCTGATAAATGTTGCACTTCAATTGAAAGTGAAAGATTTCTTTTTGTTCAGGGTTTGGGCTGTGTTATCTTTGAATGTTCTGCTGTACAGTTTAAAGGAAGAATAAATGAATAAAACAAAGCAAGCATACACAAATATGCATCTGTTGTGCACTTATCCAACACATCTTAAACTCAGTGAGTCTCTTACTGAGTTTTAAAGAGTTTTACTTATGATATATTTGATTCTGTCCATATTATCCACCTCTACTGTTGTGTAGTTTTATCAGTGACAATAAAATGCACTATTTGAGAATTAAAGTGTGTCAGTATTGAGGTAAATATAATATATTGCTGCATAGCCTAAAAATACTGAGATATTATTCTCAAGCTGAATCGCCCTAACCTGACACGCCACATGGCTTTAATCTTATTTTTAATTGTACAGCAGAACATTCAAAGATATTCAATTTCAAACCCTCAACAAAAATAAATCTGTAACTTTCAAGTTAAGACCAGAGACATTAATCAGACAAACAAAAGGAAACGTGAAACCAGAGCAGCAGAAATCTGATAACAAAGAGAATAAAAGAAAGAAAGGAACCATTGTGATGAATTCAACCAACAATAATAACCTGCACTGACACGAGCAGGTTAAGTGTGTGTCTTAGTGTGTATTTGTGTGTGTGTGTGTGTGTTTTGTGAAAATATTCAGCCATATCTAAAATAAGCAGTAGTTGATGTTAATTTGTGTTCAGTGGCCTGTTGTTACCGTCTGAACCGCACAATTTCAAAATAAAGTTTTTATGGAGCTTCTGAGTTAAAATGAGAGGCTGCTCCGCTGCTGAGCAGTGTCCTGAGGTTTGAAGTGTCTCCCTGTGGGATTATGGGTATTGTAGGCTATTGTTAAAGTTGTTCAACTCGCATTTACCTTCCCAGTTAAGTGACATGCGGGGGAGGACTGAGGTCAGTGTGTGTGTTTTTGTGCTGTACTGAATGCGTGTTAACATGTCATCACCTTGACGCAGAAGTGTGTGTATGTTTGTCTTAGCATGAGTGTGTCTGTGTGTGTGTGTGTCTCAGCAGGATGTCTGTGTCCTGACTGGGTTGGCTTCTCAGTTCCCTTCTGTCTTTTTCCAACATCCTGTTTTCACACATATGTAACACACAGAGAAACATAAACACACACCTGGGTCCTCGCTCCTCTGAAACTGGAAACATGAGACAGCTAGTAAGCTAGCATGAAGCCTGTTGAAGCCACATGAGACCTCACAAAACAGCACATATGTCTAGTCTTGACAGTTATACTAAATGATATACTAAAAGCCATGGATAAAGGATAAAGCCCTGTCACCAGATCATCCGCCAAATTTTGTTTGTCACTGTCTTTTTTGGATTAAGGTTTGGCTCGGTGTTGACCAGTGGGGTCCACGCTGAATTAAGAGATATGTTTCGTATATTTTGCTGACAGTTTGACTGCACAAAGTTTACTTGTAATGGAACATTTCCACGGTGCAGTGTTGGTGCTTTCAGGATCTGAATACTTCCTCCACCACATACACCCCTGCGGAGCTACAGCTGCTGGTATAATGACGTTATGTCCGTTGCATTGTCTCCTTCTTTGGCAGATAGTTCTTACGTGTTGATAAAGTTTAAAAATGCCTTGACGTGATTGCTTCATATTTGTATTTGCCTGAGTCACAAAGCTCACGGGTTATGGAACAATATGGGAAGGGACATTTGATCCCCTAGTTTGTCCTCGAAGGGACAGGTCACTCCAAAATCAAAAACACATATTTTCTCTCTTGCCTGTAGTGTCATTTATCCATCTAGATTTGTTTCACTGTGATGAACTTTCAATGAAGAGGGACTATTTTCTTTCTCTGGTAGACAGAAATTAGTTGAAACTGCTCACTACAAGGTGTGTGGATTATCTCGGGGTAACTAGATCATGATTTCTGGAAAGAGACATTCCTGTTGAGTTTTTCAAAATAATCATCTAGTTCCATCATACTGGAGAACAGGCTGACATCTCTACGTCTGATAGCTGCAAAATCTCATACATGCTGTCTGCAGTTCACTCCAGTAATAATGTAGATGGATAAATAGCACCACAGGCCAGAGGAAAAATATATTATTTTCTTTTTTTTTATTTGTAAGTGAAATGTCCCTTTAAGACAGTGTTCCTCTCCAGACTTTGTGCAGTTTTATTGGGTTATTCTTGTAGCCTGGGAGGATTGAATCAGAGAACACCAGAGATTACATGAAAGACTGAAACATGATTGACTGGAGTCTGCAAGACTGATGCAGTACGTATGTGAGGCTATTCTTAGGTACAGTAAATCCCTCTGCACAGAGGTGGGAATAGACCATATACAGTACCTGCATACTGTATCATTTCAGCTCTGGTTTAGACACAGAAACTTGAAAATGAAAATGAAATTTCCCCAAGTAGTTCTTCTTCTGTTTCTCACTTGGTTAAGGTTAGAGAGAAATTGTGTTTGTGGTTAAAGGAAACCAACTGTGACTGTGGAACTATAATGTTGTGCTACTTCAGCTTTTGCCTCTGATGAAATTATTTACACAGCCAGTAGATGTCCTATACCAGTGCAAGCAGGTGTAGTATTTTGTTTTTTTAGGGTACAGTAGTATTTTAGTTTTTTAAGTGTGTCATTTTTTGGGGGGGTATAGTATTTTTTTTATAGTTGTTTTTTCACAGTTTAGTGTTTCTGCTTGCCTCTGTATTTGGAAATTAGTGTGTTAGTGTACAGATTTAGTTATAGATCTAGAAACATTTATTCATGAATATTTGTATAGTTGTACTTTGCATCAATAATGTATAACTGGCACAAAATCCCAGGGAACACCTGGACACTGTTTTGGAACCACTGGTCTACAGAACAAGCCCCTAATGCTGTAATTTTCCCTGGGAGGACAGTCTCATACCAAAACAGGAATGGACACCCATTAACAGGCAGTTTGTCTTGGTAGTTTACAGTAAAAGTACAGATTTAAAGTCAGCTTGGTGAGATGGTGGGTGGAGAGGTGAACAAATTCTGATGTGGAGGTGAGAGAGGTGAAGGTCATGTCTGCACTGACACCTGGATGGAGGGGATTATAAAATAACACCCATGGCTCACACCTCTGTTTTTCTGTTTGGTCGTCATCTACAGGCCACTCTTTTAAAAATGATCTCTCCTGCTCCTGATGCTGGCTATAAAAATCATGTTGAAAATGATGACTGACATCATGATTAAAGGGTTAGGGTTACCCAAAAACAAAAGCAGAAGTCTCAGGTTACACTTCCACATTAGAGAGATTTCCTCTCAGTATTGAGTCTGATGTACAGTCATGTCTCACAGTCATACAAAAGGATACGTTAACAGTATTTAAGTCTGTCTGTGTTAATTTGAAGTCGTCTCAGCTCTGAGCAGTGAACTGTGAGCTGTGCTGAAAAACTGGGTGAAAGTTCAGTCTATTTCTGCTCCGCTTCCATTCAGCACCACGTCCCTGTTATATCACCTGTCCTCCTCATCCCTTTGATTCTGTGTGTTTTCAGTAGAGGGAGTGGTGGTCGTAGTAACTGATTACAGGTCAGGCTTTTACTGTTTGATCCTCAGAAAGTTGGTCGTTGTTTCTTTCTCGATCTTATCTCACTTCTCTTGTTTTTTTTTTGTTCCATTTTTCCATTTCTGTAAAGCAGCTTGTAATTACTAGCGCTGTCATGAATAAAACTTTTGTTGCTTCGAAGCTTCCATGAGAATCACTTGCAAATATTTGCAAATGTTCAAAGCTACTTTGCTATTATTGTAAGTATGAGTTTAAATGCTGCAGAGGAGCTCTATTTCCTGCTCTTTATTAGTCATTTGCCTCTTTTTTTGGTGCAAACAATGCATCATTTCTTTCCTCTCAACAAAAACAACAAAACAAAGCATTCAAATAATGATTTGTTGTCTCTCTTTGTTCCACATCATAGTACTTTTTAGTCTTTTCTTCATCTTAAGTTTTCATGGGCATTAGTATTTTTTCAGTGCGGTCTGAATACATTGCAGCTGTCCCAGCAGGTCGCAGTGTGAACTGGTTTTCCAGGTAAATCTGGGCCGTTTGGGGCACGTCCTGTCACACCTGCCCGTGCCTGCGGGCTAAATAAATAACCCCCAGTGTCCAGTTACAGAAGGGATCAACTATTTATCCTCGTCATCTAACGGTAACTCGCAGTAGTTTTGACGTATTATTCAGGTACCACTGATGCAATCAGTGGAAATATGTGTCAAAGGACTAACTCATGGTAATCCAAAAAGTAATGGAGAATAATCAAGTTATATTACTTTTATATTGTGATACTTGGATTACGCTACTGTCTACATTTTTTTAACAGGTAATTGATCCTTCGTTAAGCGCTGCCTCCAAACAGCAGCTGTCCAATCATAGCTTAGCAACCCTAATTACAGTGCTGCAGGCCTGTCCGTTCTTCCTTTCCGTACATGTTGAAGCAGTGTTGGCTCTGTTATGTTAGCTCCTATCCCGGTGGACGATTGCAGTCCAGCTGGTCTGGCTGGGTGACGCGTCTCAAAGTCCTCTGCACTAATCGAGTCCCTGTGCTTCCTTTTCGCACATTAATGAGTGTATTTCTCTCATCAGTCATATAGATAAACCTGCCGCCTTTCCCCATCCAAACAGTGTTTGCTGAGATGTAAGCTAGCTTTAGCCTCAGTCTTTTAGCATTAACATTATACCATATGCAGACGCTAGGTAACTTTAAATTTACACTTTGACAGGGTCCTTGTTTTAAAACGTGGAAACATTAAAACATCAGCGAGAGACGGACTCCTCAGCTGTCTCAAAGAGTTAGCAGTAGCTAACATCAGCCAGCTACACTTTTCAAATCTAATTGTAAGTCGTAAGTTTAGGCGACAAAATCCACCATCATCAGCTAGAAATGAGAAGCTGCTTTTGTTTACGTCTCTAAGGATTCAAAGACCTCGTGTTTCAACATTACTCCCAATTTTCATGTTAAATCTGTCACCATTATCATCATAAACTGCATAAATGCAGTGCAAAAATGGAAAGTTTGGCAGGTGTAGCAACAGAAATTAAGGAGGGCGGGGCTTAGTGAAGGGTCAATCAGTGACTGTATCAGAAAGTAACCTGCCACACCCCTTTTGAATGACCAAATCTGACTAGTTTATGGTGTTTTTGTCCAAAACAGCAGATAGAAGACCATATTTCCAGACCCTCAAACTTCTAAATCAATCTCTTGTCCTTCAGCTCAGGTTTTCATCTCTTCACCTGAATAACAAAAAGCAAATATGGGAGCAAAAAAAAACATCAGCTGCAGCGGGAGACTGTCTGACAGTGTGTCAAGTGTGTATATAAAGTCTCAACCTGATGGAGGAGAGTCGGAGCACCACCTGTTGAGACGGTGGTGACATCTGCCTCTCATTGTGCAGCCGAGTGTCTTTGCGATAGAAAGCTTTTTTTTTTTCTCCTCCCAAATGGAAACAGTTTGCAGTGGTGGCTCATCAGTATGCGTCTGGGTTTGGTAGACGAGGCTGGAGCGTGTTGCTGTGGTGAACGCATCACAAATCATGACTCTCTCCGTCTTCTTTTTTCTTCTCCTCTCGCTTCGATCGATCGGTCCGATTTTTGTCTGAGCATGAAATGGACCAGCTGCTGTGAGGCGACTTGTTAAGGTGGGGAGTCACGGTGTGTGAGTCCCGGTGTGCGTGTTTGTGTGTGTGTGTGTGTCTTTTGCTGCATCACTCGCTGCCTCCCTCTCAGCTGAATTCAATTCATTAGTGTTTATTGGCATGAATGTTACATGAGCCGAGCTGCCAAAAGATCCTGAATGCAGCAGCAGTTTATCATGAAAAATAAAATCACTGTAAACATCTGCCAAATGTGCTGCTCGGCCTCTCCCCTTCTCTTCTTTTTATTTCTTTCCGCTTCTCTCCATCTCTCGGTGCAGCAGAGGCTCATGGGAGCAGCCCCGAGCGACCCTGTGGGATAAATCCATTTTAGAAACCCGAAATCTTGACAGATACCATTTTTTTTTCTGTATGAGAGAGCAGGAGGAAGAGGAGGAGAGGGAGGATAAGAAAAAGACATAGTGTGAGCATGTACACACACAGACACACAGACACACACACACACACACACACACAGCAGGGAGCTTGGAGGGAAGCAGGCAGGAGCCTCCCAGGCATTTTACTCATGTAGAGAATGTAATGAAATCTGAGCCACTCTTCCTCCTCTTCTGTTTCCCCTCCTCTGTCTCCTCTTCCTCATGCAGCTCATACAGGTACATGGCATTAAAAGAACAAGATGAAAAACAGCACAAATATGATTGTTGTCTGCGGATGTGATGATGATTTGTAATGGTATTGTATTTAAATACTACAAGGGATGATGGGGGGTTTTGTGAACAAAAATAGTTAAAAAAAAAAAAAAGTTAAGTTGAAATATCTTGACTTAACACATAATTGGCTTTAATATTTACTTCATTGTACCCTTTTAGATACAAAAAATGATTATTGTCCCCAAACATAAGGCCACCTGTTGATTGGTTTGTTGCATTCTAACATTACTTTGTCTACTCAGGTAGCTTTAAGCTTTATATCTATATAGCTAAATATCACGTCTGTGTCAGTTGGCTGGACAGTATCATGTATATTCAGTATTCAGCCTGTAATAGTTTAATGTGCTGTCATGATCAGTAGTATTAAGAGCAAGAAAGTTTGTGAATACTGTAGGGTTGCATGATATTA
This sequence comes from Lutjanus erythropterus, assembly GCF_056507025.1. NCBI lineage: Eukaryota > Metazoa > Chordata > Actinopteri > Lutjaniformes > Lutjanidae > Lutjanus > Lutjanus erythropterus. The sequence continues at coordinate 26,760,594 of NC_139328.1, read as the reverse complement.
TTGGCATGCCATTGGTATGGGAAGATATAGGTTTTAAAATGAAATATCAGCATTGGCTTGAAATGCCAGTATTTCTGCTTATATGGTGATGCTTTACGATACGATATGATACGATACGATACGATACGATACGATACAATATACTTTATTGTCCCCATAGGGAAATTTGTCTTGGACTCACAAGCTGCGCACAAACATGCCTCCACAGTTGTGGTAAAACAAACAACATAATAAATTGCACATAATCCACATTTAACATTACAAGAAATTACACATACATAGCACATAACTCATATTGACAATTTTTTTTTTGCATAGATATATTATAATGAACAAGATAGTGAATGGAAAGATTGTTCCCATTCAGTCCAGTGAGAGTTGCTTGACTAGTGCATAAGCCAAAAAGGTTTTCTTGCATCCTGGTTTACCTCCTGGTTATACAGCCCACTGAAACTGCACAGTAGTGTTTCCCCCCATTGCTCCCGAGTATAAAAGAAAGATTATTTGCAATTTGAGGTGTCTTGTCAACAGTTTTACAGACGTTTCAACATTTTCTGACATTTCATGGACCAAACAACTAATCGATTAATTGAGAAGATAATCGACTGATTAATTGACGATGAAAATAATTACTTGCAGGCCTAAAAACATTATATTAGGCTAAACAATTTCACCATTTTTTATTTTGAAGTAATCCGAAAGTAAAGGAAATCATCAAGTTACATTACTTCAATACTGTGATACTTGGATTCCTTATTACATTTTTTAATAGGTAATTAGTAACTGTATCAGAATACATTTTAACACAAAATACTTTATTTCAAGAAGGGTTGTTTGTTTGTTTTGTCTTGTCACCCCTCCCTCTGTCTGCTCTGTGTCCATCTTTATCAGCACATTATGAGTTCTGTTAAACCTTCATCACATAATCATACACACCTGAAATGAGGTAGTTGTGGAGGCGGGATTCCAGCTGCCACTTCTTGAAACAGCAGCTGGCACTGGGCAAAGAGGCGGAGGATGGAAGATGGAGGATGGAGGATGGGGAATAGGAGAGAGATGGAAGAGAGAGGGAGAGCTGAAAGTGGAGGAAGAGGAGGAGAGGTCACAACACACTCCCCTCGACCACCTCTTCTCATTCCCCTTCACCACGACAAATCCCCAAATCATTTTCACTAATTTGGGAAAAAAAAAAAAACTGAGACGAATGATCAGGTTGTGGAAAGGAGGAGGCGGAGGATGAGGAGGTAGTGGTGATGTTGGTCATTTATGGATCTTAATGGGCTCATCTAAATGTAAATGAGCACTGAGGTGGCGACAGTGTCTGTCTGTCTGTCTGCTGCAGGGAAAGCAAAATATTTAGAAAGAGGAAAATTGTGTTTCGAGTTCACCTCAGTTCACTTCAGTGTGTTTTAATGGCGAGAAGGTATCAGTACTGAGGAACGGTTTTCATTAGAAAGTGCCGTGAGCATCATTTGAACATCAGTTTAAAGACATCACTGAAATCACAGTAAATAAATGAGGCCATGAAGGTAAAAACTGCCAGTTTAAATATTTTGATTTTCAGCTAATGGGTCCGACTAGGAAGGAAATCTGTTTGCTTTCAAAACATGCACTAATTTCAGGTCTGAATCCATCTGGAGTTTGACTGATGATTGGTAATTGTAGATTTTTGTAATGACTATTAACAGTGATGACAGTGAATATTCTGTTTCCAGCCTCTAATTCAGCATGATATCATGAGATGGTGTATAAATAGGATGCCACTGTTAAGGACATTTCACGTCTCACATTTTAAGCTTTTTGTGTGTCATTTAAGACCATTTTGTCTGGTGCATTTTGACTTTTGGACATGGTTACAAAAGTTAAAGTTGTTCCACCTCACATAGAACAAAGGGAGTGTGTCTGAGTTCACTGCAGCCACTGACTGAGCAGTGCACTCAACAGACTCCGGTTGTTTGTCTTTTCACCCCTCTCCTCTCTGTCTGTGTGTTCATAAAGTAAAGTACACCAGCTCAGGACAGAATCCAATGTGAATTCTTTCTTATTTTACTATGATAGAAAACTGAGAAAACCAGCAAATATTCACATATTAGGACCAGAACCATGATAGTTTTGCCATTTAAAAAAATGACATAAACACTAATGATTGATCATCAGAATTGTCACCGATGAATTTTGAGGGTGATGGGTTTCAGTGGAATATTTAGCTGTGAAATTGTGCTGTTGTTCTGCAGAAAGTGACTGGTTTAAACACGTTATATTTTGATGAGAGTCTGCAGTCACCAGCTGCTCTGTTAGCAGGTCAAACAGGGATTTGGTTTGTTGATATCCACCCGCCACTGCGGATACAGCCACCCATGGTCTGAATGTGTGTGTGTGCGTACACATGTGTGTGTGTGTGGGCCGGGGGATTAGCCATATTAGCCATGTTAGATACACACATGTGGCCCGCACAGATGCTGTGGAAACTCAATCTGTACAGTTGGAACGATTGGGGTCACCAGAGGTGGTTAAGCACCAGCTGTGTGTGTGTCTGTGTGTGTGTGTGTGTGTGTGTGTGTGTGTGTGTGGAACCTGCTGGTATAACGAAGGCATAGCTGAGGCTTCTGGGCTCCCAGTATGATGGCCAGGATCCAGTCTGAGGAATTCAGGACTGCAGGATGACGTCCAGCTTCAGATTGTTTGTTAGTAAAATCAGAGGCAACAGAAAGGACACAGATTTATTTTGTACTTCTTTAAATACCGTAACTCGTAAAACATGCAAACTATGTTTAATTATTTGAACTTTTCCGCCTAATTTGCTCCAGATGACTTACTGTTTTCTTGTGGAATTGCAACAATACTAAATTACACTTGTATAAATAAAATAAAATAAAGATAAACAATGTCGATCATAGCAACAATACTGAATTACACGTGTCTAAATAGAGTAAAGTCATGGCAACAAGGTAGAGTGAGATTTAGACAAGTTATCATATATATAAATGAAGTGAATAAAGTATATAAACTATTAACGTTAGGTTGGTACAGACCCCAAGAAAAGTCACATTATCATGATTTTATTTTATTTTTTCTGTGAAAATTAAAATTATGATGGAAAAAAGATCATTCCCACTTATCATGAATATCACCATCGCAATATCTGTCAAAAATAATTGCAATATGACTTTTTTTTTTACCATATTGTGCAGCTATAATGTGCACATAGGCAGGCAGGCACTGGCTTTAAAAAGACCCCACAAAAGTTCCCACAAAAGAAAAAGTAGAAGCTGCTAGCTTGTTTACATTATTTCCGTTAAGGTAATTTGCCATTTTCAGCATGTGAGTTGCTCAGAGGTTGTTGTTTCTCGTAGTAACACAGATTTTGAATACGGTAAGGTACGGGTTTTGGAAAGGGAGGAGAATGCCACCTGAAACAGGTGGCCAATGGCAGGCCTTAGTCAGACTACATGCAAATTTATTTAATATTTTAAGTAGGGCTGGGAATTATTTGAAATGTTTTGGGGTTTTTTTGGTACTAATGGGGAAATTATACTTCTGTTAATTTGACTGTTATCTGAATCAAACAGAGGTTCTGATTACATGAAAAGTGCCTGACATCACTATACCACTATAATACTTTATTTTTTTGTTGTGCAGGTAATTTAGTTGGTACCAAAGAACTACTGAGGTCAGATACTTGCATTTAGAGCCACCTATAGAATGGGGGACACCACTGAATTTCTTCTTGCTCAAGGACAATTTGATAGACAGTTTGCCTATTGTAGAATAAACCGTGACCTTCCCTTCACAAGATCTTATTATTTTATCTTCTTCACCATCAGCTCACCCTGCTGGACAACTTTCATACATCACTTTGAGCAAACCAGAGCTGTTCTTTCACACCCAGTTCCTGTGGTCACATCGGGCTGTTTTGGTTGTAACGCCCTTAGATTTCACATTTCTGCTGCCACATGGTCATAAATCTGCTCCAAAGTGTTAGGAAACAAGAGTATTTATTCTTTCATAGCCTCAGTATTAAGTAGAATATACTGTAGGTCGAGTTGAAGAGGGAAAATGTGTGGGAGTTGGGGTGTATTTCACTTCTTTCTCAGTGTCATTGTGATTCCTGTGTATTGAAAGATGACTTTTTGAAAGAAAAAGAAAGTTCTTCCACCCAGACGACTTCTCCTTCAGCCGTAAAATGACGGAGAGCTCTGCCACCACCCTCGCTCATTATGCTGTGGTGAGGAGTGGAAAAGAAAACTCTTTAAAACCAAAGTTCACATGTCTCTTCTCGAGAAGGCTCTGGAGTCTGAGGAAGGTCAGCATGACGTCTCAGCCGCCCAATTATTCAGCACAAACAGATCCAAAACTGACAGGAAAAGATGCCTAACGTGTCCTTCAGTCGTGTTTTTTAATCATCTGTCAGCTTTGATCTGCTCTCAGCTGCATCTGTACCCCACTCTGAGCCTGACACGAAGCTTTTTCTTGTTTTGCAGTGGTCTATAATATTAATGGTTGCAGCCATGTTTGATTTGGGCAGAGTCTTGAGGTGTGAACAGCGAGGCATCAAGGTTAAGGGAGTTTCTGTGTTCCCACACTTCAGCGCTCTTCCACACTGTGTAGGAGTCCATTAGCGACATTCGTGTGCCGACTACCAGAAGAGCTGAAGAGGCAGGTAGGGAGATGATCAAAAACAGGGGAACAAAGAGAAAAGAGAGATGGAAAAGAGGTTTCTGAACCATCTTCTGCTGACTAAACCTCAGGAGTGAAAGTATTTTCTTGTACAAAGCTTGGAGAGAGAAAGAGCTGGAAAAAAAAAAACGCTTCTGAGAGACCGAGGGAGAGACTGAGTCGCAGTTTTAAAGGCCCGCACTCCTCTCAGATTAAAACCACATTGTTTTAGCAGCACACGCTGGTATTTCCTCTTGGTCGGACTGCTCAGGGGCTGCTGGGTGGAGCACCGGGGGAACGTGAATGCCTTGCCAAGCAGCACTGCAGCTGACTCTCGGCAGCACATGAAATTACCTCCACTGCTCTCGCCATGCCAGGCAGGAGAGGGCCGGGATATTTCAGAGAGGAGGTCATCACTAGTCGTTAGGTCCTGGAGGGCTGAAGGGTGCACTGGTCGGCTTTCTCAGGCTACGTCTGTCGACTGGAATAAAAATGCAAATAAACTTTTGGCAACTTAAGGATCATAAGGGGTGCTGACAGGCTGGTTGTGGCACTGCTTTGGATAAAATGTCCTCAGTAACACCACAGCTGCAAACTGTTAACGCTGCAGACCTGTGAAAACTTTTCATCTCTAAACTGTGCAGGTAAAGAAAATAATTATTTGGTGATTTGCAGATCAAAACATGTCTGACATCTAGTTTAAAACTAGTAAAAAAGAAACCCTTTTCAAGGTGACAGCTAACTTTGTACAACTATGTTTCAGCTGGAGTGGTTTGCAGTTGAACATACACTATATATGTATATAAGAGTTAAACTCTGTAAGAACTGACAAAGTTCAGTCTAGATGTTGGAAACAATACTTATGTATACTTACAAACTTTTTTCAGAGGTTTCAATCAGGGATGTTCCTAGTACCTAATTTCTGTGCCAATTAAATAGTAATTTAAATCTACACTAAGTCATCTATTCTGAGAAAACACTCAAGGGTGGTAAATGATGTCATAATGATGTGCTGAGTGTGGCTAATGTTAGCATTGCTAGCACCAGCAGCCTGCTCTCCTTGCAGGTTAGGGTCTACATGCCCATGCTGAATGTTGTGCATTGCTCCAGTTGGGTAGTTATATACCAGTTTTTTCTGACACAGACTACATGCAACCTTATTTTCATTTGTTAGATCAAGCAAGCTCTGAAATGTATAAAAGTCAAATTTGCCCTCTGAAGGAAATCTCTACTGGCTGTTTCTGTGCAAAGCTCACTGAACCTCACCTTTTCTCCCTCTCTTGTCTGTTTTGTCTTGTTAGGTCTTTTTATCTTGTCATTCTGTCATGCATTATATACACTGATGGATACACAAGTGAACAGTCTTTTCTCTGTGTCATTGTCCCATCTATTTAGGTTGAAATCAGTTTTAATGGTGGGAGCATGGGACGCAATGATGCAAAATTAATACCCCCAAAAATGCATTAAAATTAAAGTAAGGAGCCTGTCTTGAAAATGTGAGGAGTATAAAATACAGATATTTGCGTTAAAAGGGTGTGAAAGTAAATAAGTTGTCAGAAAAATAAATACTTGCGTAGAGTGCAGATACCTGAAAGTGATGTAGTTGTGCTTAGATACTCCTCATATTCATATAGGCTACAGCAGTTGACATGTTGACAGTGAAATGTAAAAGGAACTACGCATCTACTAAATATAACCTAGAAGCAGAGATGAAATTTGCAAAAGGAAAAATCAGTACTCACTGCAAAACAATACAACAGCCCAGCATGTTTTGTTACTTTTAAGCTCAAAATTGTCACTTTTTGTTTGGATTTCGTCAGAGTTGTGGATTGTGTGTCCATAAATTATGGATTGTTTTTGTATATTTATGGGTAGATCTGACATCCATTTTTGTAGCTTGTTTTGGGATGTTTGTCTTTTGTTGTTTGATAGGGATTTTTTTCTTGAGAGGGAAAAGGAAAATGTAGAGAATAAAATTCCACAAAATAAAAAAAAAAAACCACAACTGTAGATGAAATTTAAACAAAAGACACTGTCCGGTCTGCACACCATCTAATCGAGTAACGTCAATGGCTTTTTCATCTTCAGTTCTCTCAGGAAATCACAACTATTTTCCACTTCTGAACGTTATAAATCAAGTTTAAAGGCAAAATCATGTTGGCTCAAAAAGACAAGTCACAGGGAGAGTCACAGTTCATAGTTTATCACCCAGAATGCCATTTGGCAGTGAGAAACATGGTACTGGCCCTGTGATTTCCGGCCTTAGATACTTAATTTCCAGTGAGCAGTTGAGAGAATCCAGTCATATCTGGGATCTGGGTGTGAAAGGCTAATGCTGTGTGATGGTTTTACACAGCCACTGGATTACGCACTCATCTGTGTGTGTATGTGTGTGTGTTGTACAGTATATAATCTGCTGGGATTAAAGGCACTGCAGTCAAGCCATCAGAGGAGTTAACAGATAGTGATGTTTTCAACCCATTCACAGTCAAACCGAAACAGCGATATTATCAAAGAAAACTGGCAGCAGTCTTCTCAGAAGCTCCGTTTTTTTTTTTTTTTTTTAAACACAACCCGTGCCAAAGGACTTACGATCGGTTTAACCTGTACTTACTGAAGCTTTATTTATCCAGTGAAAGCTAACTGAGCACATATGTTCTTTTACAGCAACGCCCTGCTTCATAGCTTGCACATTTACACGACCATTCGTCCGCCGCCGGCCAATGAGCTTCTCCACTGGAGCAAATGGGGTTCTGTTTATTGTTAGAAGACTCCATGAAGGGATGGTAGCTGCTGAAAGACTCAATAGTCTCTTTCCACACCCACATTTTCTGACCAGTCGTGGACATTATAAACTTTGGTTTCCTAAACTTACACCCGACTGGCACATTTTGCATTAGAAATGGCTCCCGTTCAGAGAGTCATAACTCAGCCAAATCAGAAGACATACTACTGGAATCAGTGGAACTTCCTCTTCTTTGTCCAAATAGAAATTCTGCAAAAATGTACAGATCTTGCCTCATAATTTATACATTTTTTTCCGACCGACCGTTCCAGTTGGCAGTCTTCTCTGCATTCTTCTCCCTTTCCACTGTGTTACCATTTTCAAAGGCCCCGCTGTGATGTCATACAATCTCTGAGCTAGAAACCTGCACACTAATGTTTTGATGAAGATTAAGATATTGCTGGATTGTTTTTACTGTTTTATGCGGCATTTTCTTTTACCATTTTAATACCAGGGATTTTGCAGATCATGCAAATGCTCCACCAAAACAAGTTATCCCCTGACAGTATTTTGCATATATTTTCCCCTATTTCAGATTGATAGTGGGTTCATGCAGCCATAGACATGTGGAGATAGGACTAGTGATGCACCACTAGATCCAAATAGTATATTCAGTATAACCAGGTAGTATTCATTGTTTTTTAGTATATTTCTAATAATAATTAGCATTCTATCCATTTTTGTTTGTTCAGGTTTTTTAAATTTGGACTAATTATCACCCAGTTTTAAGTAAACTAGGCCTCACAAAGTGTAGTTTCATCATAAGTTGGTGATGTAAGCTACATTATTTATGGCTGTAATAAACAGAGTAGAAGAAGTAGAGGTCACGAACTGGAAACAAAACTGGCTGTTTGCCAACTGCCAATGAACCTCAAAGAATAAGACGAAAAAGAAACTAAACTTGTTGCCTCAGACACCTACGAGAGAAAAGTGGCAAGAGGTCAGGAATATTTTACAACTGTAGTTTCTCTTTCATTGGATAGTTAATGGCAACAGCTGAAAAAGATTTTTCTTTTTCTTCTGTCGGAGCTTATCAGTTGTGAGTTTATTGTTTGGAACGTCAGAACTTACTCAAAAAAAGTGCATATGCACATGAACTCTTCTTTGAAAAAGGCAAAAACCACCTCAAGTGAGCGTAAGAACATTTTGTGGAAATTAGGATGTTTTTTTTAATTTTACCTTTTCCAACAACATTTTCTAATGTGATACATAAAAATACACATAAATAAAATGCTGTTGGAAACATGTCCATACAGGCAAAATAACAAGCAACTGCAAAAAGTGCAAAACATATATAGTACAACCTACATTCCAGTTAACCCTACCTCTGTTAACTTATCCTGAAAATAACAATGATTTATGACATGTCTTGCTAATGCGGTGATGTTGCAATAAGCCTGTAAATAAAAGGAATGAAAATCAGGCATGACACAGCCGAGGGTTCAATAGGCTAATTTTTAATCTGTCACCTCTGTTACCACTGGGACTGAACATAATCTAAAGCATCACAAAGACCCGATGAGAGAGAGTGTTGTAGCTGCTGCAGTGCACCTCTCTGCGCTGTGTTGTACATTTCCTGGCTAACACAGCTGCTCCGCCGCTCTGTTCCCCCCTGAGATCACAGTCAGCTACACTGAGAGCCAAAGTCTGGGTCACCACTTCCTCCTTCTCTTCCTCCTCCTCCGTTTCTCCAGATTGCAGCTGGCGGATGTAATTGAATTAAGGAGGAAGCCTTGTCTTTTGGCCATTGATGCAGTAGAAAGATGGATGTGATGTATAGGATTGAGTACCTGTTGGTGTTTTTAGCTGGTCTTTGATTTAGAAGTGACTGCTAGGGATTGTACAATTTCAAGAAGCTTATTTTCCCTCTAATATTCTTGATTTATGCTGGGAAAGGATTTGCTGAACACTCATGCTGTTGTTTAGCCTCACAGTCATGTAGTATAGATATGCACAGCTGGGAGCTGCCCATTGCAACAGCTGTCTGTCCGCCAACTCGGCACATCTGCCAAAGCAATCAGGAGTTCAAGTGTTTTGCTCAAAGAAGATATTGGATTTTGTAGGCAATGGAGAGGGCTTCTTTTTCACTTCCACTGTCCAATTTTTTTTGTACCTTGAGGCCAAACTCTCCAGCACTGAAGAGTCAGAAAAACTGCCAACCCTGATGTCACACCCAAACAAACCAGTCCTGTCACTAAGATTTGAAATCAATTTTATTTTGGACCCTGAAAACATGAGTTTCTGCTTTGTTTGAAATTTGAAGGAAAACTCCACTCAAAATCTATTTTTTTTTTTTTTTGGGTGTATCATCACCACCAGTTTACTTGAAAGGTGACTTTTGAAAGGTTTGTGAGGTGATGTAGCTCACTATTTTGTCCACTGGGTGTTGTCAGTATAGGATGTTTCGGCTTTGTGCATCAACAGGTTCTTGCATCAGTAGCTGAAAACCCTTATTTTCTGATCAAGGAATACAGGAAGAAAATGTAAAATCAGAAAGTTCAGAGTGTTAAATTTACTAGAAATGCATTATGCAGAATTACTAAAGGTGTGTAAATTAATAGCCCGTCAAAGCAGCCCGTCAGTGGCCTCAAGTTTAGATGTAGCCACTACCGATTCCATCCAAAGAAAGTCTTGAACTGCTCATGCAGCTCCGCTTCTATTGTTGAGCCGTGTATTCAAAAAATTATTCCTTTTACTGATAAGTTGTTTAACACACTATTAAGGATGGCTTCCATTTGAGAACTGGTTCCATCAGAATCGTATGCCCCTGAATTTATCAATTCCTCTTATCGATGCTGTTGTGTAATCCAAAACAATGATGTCAAACTTGTGTGTCTATGCTGCTGGAAATGTTCAACTAAGAACTCAATCTGGCCTTGTTTCAGGAAGAAAGATGACAACAATGCTCATTATGATGGCTGTAAAATGATAATTTCCAGTAAGGGTTGAAACACCTGCTCCACAGAGGGATTCAAAGCCTCGGGATATATCAGCAGTGCCATGTATTTCACACTCTACACACAAGTTCCACTGCTTCCCAACTGAGCTGCCCAACCGTTACCAAGGGTAAATATCCTGTTGTAATAGTATCTGTGTCACGCAGGCAGACTTAGCAGCTTTTTTCTTGGATCAAGAATCAATAAAGAAACAAACTTATTAGCAGGATTGATAGTGTTATTAGTATTAATAAGATGTTATTAATTCAAATCCCTACATGCTATACTCAACAGAGAGTCACAACTACGAGGACATGACAAGGAATATGAGGGTATGGAAAAAGTAGCTTATGGTGTCTAATGGTAGCAAACTTTAAATTGATGTCACAGACATTACTAATCAGACTCAATGGTCTCACTCTTCTGTGGTTGTGCTACTTATATAGTGTCTTTTAACATGTAACAGATATATATTTCAATTATTTTAGAGCAAAAGATTGCTAATTTTAGGTTTTGTGCCATCCGGCATCCTCTAAGTTGAATTACTGCCTCCTTTTAGAAATAAATCCTTGTCATTGCCAATTAATCAGTTTCTCTCAGAAGACCAAACAGCCATCTTCAGCCCCACTAAATACCTCAGAGCAGGTACTTAGGAGGGCTATTGCAGGAAAGCAGGCTACTGGTGATGTTCATGTAGTTATTGTTCATAAAGCAACATATATTAGGAAATAATGGGAAATTAAAAGAGCTACTGCCCTGTCATTACCACTTGGCCACATTTCAGCAATAAATACATCATCATTGACAAAACCATTTTAACTTAAGGTGTTTTAGTTTCCTTGTCTATAGCTTTCAACTGTATCTCCAAGTCTTTGTCAGTGGTAGAGTTTACTCAGTTGTCATACAGATAGCTATTAGTTATTATCATGTAACTTAGAGTAAATATGGTCACGTCATAACCATGACCAGACTGTTGTTTCAGTCACTAAACAAGGACTGAGTTGATACCAGGGGCCAAAATGGATCAGTTACTCACCTGCCCTTTTGCCAAATTTCACAGGAATCTGTTCTTCGAAACATTCTCCAGGCAGAGAGCCAAACTAACTCATGGCAGAAAGAAAGATAACCTTTTTATTGCAGGGAAAAATAAGAAAACGTGTTTCAAGGTAGTTGATGGTGTTTTTGGCACAGACGGAAAGCAATCAAATGTCTTGGCAGGTTATACAAAGCAAATTAAACCCAACCTTTTACCCCCTTCAGTAGAAAATTGAGACGGGAGCTTGTGGGCTCCATTCACACACAATGCATTTTGGGAAGTGTGCGTCTATTTTGAGTATGTGTGGTCGCTCCTGTGGGTTCCCTCTAAGTAGCTTTTAGCAGGGTTTGATAAGACTTACACACACACATATACACACACACACTCAGTCTGTTAAACCCAGTAGTCTTACAGGCATTAAACCCCCATTTTCATTTTCTGTAAAGCAGCTTTTGTTTGAAGGCGTGTGAAATGCAACGGGCTCCCCTGATAACGCCGCACTTTGTAGGTTATCGACTGGCAGAGGTCCACGCTGAACTGATCTCTATCGGATCTTTACTGTGATGGGGCGCGTACTTTCTCACATGCCAGCTCCTGTTGGGTTATATCTTTAATCTTTCTTCACCTAAAGAGCTTTCAAGTTGTTTCTTTCCTCATTGCAGATGGCCAAGGATGGATTTGGGGATTATTTGTCATCATTTAGGCTGAAGGGAAGTAGAGAGGGCAGAATGGAGGAACGGGCAGGTTAGGAGAAAAGAGATCCTCTTTTATCTACACAAGCTGGATTTGACTTTTCCTGCCCACTTTTCTGCCAATATCTGCCCTCTTGAAGCAAATGGATCCTTGCCAGCTCCTGGGCTGGAAAGTGACCAATAAAAGTATAACAAAGAACCAACAAAAGTAAATTTTAAATTGAAGACCATTACAGTGTTATAACACACTTATCAGTAGTTTATAGACATGTACAAAGCTCTCACGTGTACATGTGTAAACCAAACTACTGAAGATATATTTATGATTAAAGTACTGTCTTATTAATAAGCATTCATATGACAATATGACAGGAGAAGAAAAAGAGCGAAAAAAGGAAAAGAAAATGTAAATGAAGAGTTATTTCAATTTTTAACCCCAACCATGATCTTATTCTAAACGCTACACTAGTATCATGGCTGTTTTTTTTTTTTTTTAGACAAACAACAGTCATAAAATATCCATCCAAAGTATTAGTTAACACTTCAGTTGATAAGTTTGTCAGGAGAATAAAAAAACAAATAAACTCTTAAACATAAACTTAATAAGTGAAGCTAAAGTTACTAATGTTGTTTGCTAGCCAGCTAGCTAACAGTACTCTGGTGGAGATAATTATGACTAATAGCAAAAAACTTCAAATATAAAACACATATTTGGCCACTAATGGTGTCTGTTACATTTATGTGCTGTTTGTATTTCTATTTTTGAAGTATGCTAGAGAGCTGAGGGTGACTGCTTCATTGACATTCTCACATTGTTGCCTTGGATAATATTTGTCTTTACATACCTTGTTGGATGCCGTGCAGTAGGTGGTGCAATTATCTTCTGTAAATGGACCCTCATGATTGTTAGCTAGCAGAGCTGGATGCCTGCAACATGACTCAGCATTTTCTGTTTGCAAAACCGTGTCCCGTATGTGTGTCAGTGCAGTTTCCATTAGTTTGATTGAGATTTGTTTTTATTGGAGAACTTCACACCGTAGCCATCCTGTTTTGACAGGAAGAACTCATTACAGTGACTGTAGATAAACGCTAAAATGTTTCTGTAACTGTAGAAATTTGTAAGTAAAGACCAGAGGACTCACACTCCTCTTCCATTCATCCCAATTTGTACTCAGTTTTTGTTTCTTCATTCATCTTGTCCTCTTCTAATTCTCTCAGTAGACTTACATTACTGTGTACCTACAGCCTATTCAGAGCTGACAGAGTGTGACTGAGGAGGTTTAGACTCCATGATGGGTTCAACAGAGGGTGAACTGGGGTCTGTTGCCCTCTCAGCAGTTGATTTAAGACCTTGGTTAAAATGACTTGAGTTTTCAACTGCTGCATGAAGTTTTTGCCCCAGTACAGTGTGTTGCTTGTGTCACCTGTGATGTACTGCACTCGTGAGAGAAATGTTTAAATCAAAGAAAAATGATTACTCAGAATCTCTGTGGTTCTGAATTTATTGTGCATGTGTTATAAGACAATACGACACACCTGCCCACCATCAAACCGCCTGAAACGTAGGAAGAATTCCAGTTGTTTCCCTGATATTCTGCTTGTTTATCTTAGAGACGTTCAAGACAACCACAAACTGCCAATTTTTACATCCCTAAAGCAGACATTTATAGTTTTCTCTCGACCCATGTCGCTCCATAAGGAGATCGAAGGGTAAGGTCAGGTGGAGTCAAGTGAACAGTTAGCATTTTGTGTTATTACTGCAGACAAACTGTCATGAGAGCTGCAGTTGTAAAAAAAAAAAAAAAAGTTTGTTTGTGTGATTTATGTGTTTGTCAGAGGTCTAACTGTCTCAGCCCTGAAGGTAAATATCATCTGACTGACAGCCAATTCTACCTGCACAGGTGCAAATGTTGTTTCGGTGTGCGAGTGTGTGGATGAGTGTGTGTGTGTGTGTGTGTTGGCTCAGTGGGACTGCAGCAGTATTGAGTATCAAAGGTTATCTCGTTCTATTTTGAGAATCTCTTCTGTAGGCAAATTTCTACTGGCTGTAGGATCCGGTCTGTTGGTCTCTCTCTCTCTCTCTCTCTCTCTCTCTCTCTCTCTCTCTCTCTCTCTCTCTCTCACACACACACACACACACACACACACACACACACACACACACACACACACACACACACACACACACACACACACACACACAGATATACACTCCCAATGTTCATCCAAAACATCTTGTGTATAGTCTTCTATATCTCTATTAAGAATATTGGCTTGAGATTAAAATAAGTCAACTTAAAAATGAAGACTTTTTGCACTGTCAGTCTGTCTCTGTTAAGTTTCCCTGTTTCTATTTTGGGAATCATTCCAGCAGGCAAATTTCTACTGGCTACAGGATCCAATCTCTTGGTGATATTTCCTTTACATCGCCCTATGAAATGTAATGAGGTGAAGCTTTCCACGTTATAAATAACCAAAACTCAAATTTTCAGTGTAGATCTATTATCACCTTTTTTGTTGGCTGAGAAGATGAAATGCTTCAGTCACATGACGTCACCGAAGCGAGGTGAGGAAGCCATTCGTATTTGACTATTTGGGGATTAGAGAGGGCTGGTTCATTGTGTGGCTCCCCATCCCATCCCTGACTCAACCAGATATTAAACCTGCTTGACCACTTTCAGGCATTTAAGAGGCATCGGGCTGCATTTTTGGGCAGCTCACACATAGGAATTCAGGCCTGATTTCCTTCTGGTCAGGGGGCTTTTTGTCAGGGAAAAAATCACTGTACTTTGAAGAGAAATCTCATCGTTATGAGTTTAAAGACTGCTGCAGAAAAGTTCTTTGGTCAGTCTCTGATTTGGTTTTTATTAATTGTGATGAACAGCAGAATAATATGAGTATATAAAATGTCTATAAAACTTCCTGTTATTACCAGAGATCATTAAACATCCCTTTAATGCATGTGTCAGCGGGTGAAAAACCTCATCAAAGAGCAGCGGAAACGTGTTTTTAATCTAAACCATGCATGGATCTACTGTAACAGACACATGACACTCAGCCTGGGTGATCTGCTGGAAAATCCTCGACCCCGAGTCGGTCCGCTCAGATCACAAGACGCCCAGCTAGACAGGGGACTTTCCTCGGACATGTAGGTCAGGTTGTTGAAGCTCAGAGTTGTGAGAAAATGGGCTCCCGGGAACTGCAGCGATGAACCTCTGCTGCAAACCTCTGTGTGTCCTTTGCTGTCTGTTTTCACTTCAGACTGCAGGAAATTAAATCACTCTGCAAGATTGTTTTGCTGCAGGATGACGTTTATTATTATGGTTGAATGTATCACATCATTTAGTTTTAATAGTTAATTATTTGACAGAGCTGTAGATCTTTTTGGAGGAGGGTTTGATATCTGGATAATTAGATGTGATGATCTCATGTTTTAGAATAAATGTGGGCAGCCTTAAGGCCTCAGTTTTTATTTTGAGCGTGGGAATATTCTGATGTGTTTGACCATCAGGAAACGATTGTCATTACAACGAGCAGCACAACACGGATCCCCCGGGTAGACAGGAATTCAAAGAGGCATGCAAGGATACGGTGAAAGTATTCGAGTCTGAGTCTCATCTACAAGAGCAGTAAAAGTGAGAATTCTTGATCCTGGTGACATTTTGGTTTTTTTTTATGTCCTTCACTGCAGTGTCTGCTCTGCACTTCACAGAGACCAGCTGCCAAACAGATGTCTGGGATTTTCTTTTGATGAAGTTTCTGTTGGTGGCGCTCTTTTGCTGTGCATCCACCAAATTCTTCTTCCATTTAGTGCAAACAAACCAGGAACTTACACCTCCCTTTTTCCCAGGAAGGATCTAGACAAGCAGTTGCAGTGTCAGTCTGTGGAAGTGACCTTTTTTTGGTATAAAAATAGGTGCGTTATTTACTTGAAGTGTTTAAGTTTTGTCGCTGAAGGCATCAAATGAGATGTTGCAGACTGGCTTGTTGGAGCCTGCAGGTGCAGTGGAGTTGAATTTGCTATGTTCAAGACAAGAGTCTGAAGAGACTGATTAACTCATGAAATTAAGTGAAAATGTTATGATAGTTCAAAGTTCTGATGTTGTGATGAGTCAGTTATAATCATATTTAGTTAAGAGCATCTTTTTTTCCCAATTTATCCTCTTTGTTGAAGGGCAGCTTCATGGATTTCACACATGAAAAGCTGTTTTCAGATATTAATTTTGATTTTTCTCACATGTCGCTAAGCACTGCACTCCTTAGTTACTGTTGCTACACCTCTCAAGGTTTCCATTCTTGCATTGCATATATGCAGTTTACGGTGAAAACGGTGGCAGATTTAACATTGAAATTGACACTGACATGTTTTAAAGCAAGAACCCTGTGAATATGTGTGTGTGTGTCTAAAGTTACACAACAGCTGCTTTTGTAATAATGACATTATTGCTAAAAGATTGAGGCTAAAGCTGGCTTACATCTCAGCAAACACTGTTTGGATGGTGAAATACAACAGGTATATCAAAAAAGTCAAAAAGTGTTTCAGGAGCAGGAGTCGTGTCTCTTTCTTCTCTTAGTGTCCATAAAAAGAGTATTGTTTGTCTTGCTATATAAATGTATTATGACAAAGTTCTCATGTTAAAATATCAATATTGTCTCAGTTTAGACTAATATATCAAATTTTAGCACAATCTGTAACATTGACAGGTGTAGAATATAATTGAGAACACAAGTCCCAGTGTAATTCTGAATATTTCAGTCAATATCAATAAATATGTCTGAGATTGCACCCTGATAATTATCACCATATTAATTTCATCCACATCGCCCCCCTTTTGTTGGCAGTTATCGCCATAGTAACCACCAGAGATGGGTGTTCCTGTTCCCGAGGGTTGGAAGCTGGGGATATGAGGACAGGCCCGGAGAGAAGTGTGTGTGTGTGTGTGTGTGTGTGTGTGTGTGTGTGTGTGTGTGTGTGTGTGTGTGTGTGTCCCCTCTCTCACCTCACTGTGAAGTCGGCCGACAAACAAACCAATTTGTTTGTTTTGCTGATGTCGCCCGGCAGCGTGTTTGGGCAGGCAGGTTTGGACCGTACCAACTGAGGGGAGACGGGGGGGACATGTTGTTTATATTCTCACACACACACACACACACACACGCACACACTCTGAACTGAGGTTAAAACTAGTTCCTTCCCAGGCTAAAAGAGGCCAGTAAACGGTGCAATAATTGCCAACCAATCCCCTGCTGCAAAGTGTGTGTGTGTATGTGTGTGTGTGTGTGTGTGTGTGTGTTAACAACAAAGGCAGCATCAGTAGCTAAATGTCAGCAGACACCTTCAGCTCTTTGTCTGTGTAGAGGAGGTTGACCTGCTCCTCTTTGAAACTAATAAGCTGCTTGTCTTTGTGTATGTGTGCTAATTGAGAGAGAGAGAGTGTGTGTGTGCGTGTGTGTGTGTGTGTGTGTGTGTTCCCCTGCCAATGGGGAATAAGCAAGCACTGTTTTCACACACTGAGTGGAGGGAGGACCACAGACGAGGACGGAGTCTCGTCTGAGAGGAGCATGAAGCTGAGTTTGACTGCTGTGTCACTTGTTTATTCCTGCTGCCTGTTAGCATTATGCTCGGTGAGTAGAAGGACGCACGCCTGTGTCTTCAGGTGTGTGTGTGTGTGTGTGTGTGTGTGTGTGTGCGTGAGCTGATTTTCTGGATCCAATTAGCCTAATTGGAGAAATGTTTCACAGTTCTTTGGCGTCACTTTGTTTGTTTTTCTCATTGATGGATGAAAGGAGTAACTGTGAGTTTTTTAATTTTTCAAAACTTTTACATTAACTTTGGTATGACTTTGGTTCTAGCAGAACTGCAAATGTCACTAACGGTACTATCATTTGTAGTAGTTCCAGTGGTAGTAGCAGTATAATATATTGTATAATGTTACTGTAGTTCTTCTCCACTGTGCTCTGTGTATCTTGCAGTGTGTGAGTCCTGTCTCTTGTGAGTTTGTGTACATGTTGATGATGTGATGAGTCATGTTGTGCTTGAGACAAATTCTGCTGACTCTACGTCTGTGGCCATTTAACTGCAGTGAAATGGGTTATATGATACCCTTTGCACCAATATGGTTTACATGCAAAAATAAGTGTGCAATGCACAAAAACGTGTGCTGATAAAACAAGATAAAGGACCACGGGGAGGTGAAGAACAGGTGCTCCCCTCAGAAAGTCAATTATTTTCTCTGTCAGAGCACCGCAGAGAGCGGTATGGCACTCATCAACCATCTTTTAAAAGGTTTTTGTGGTCAGTGAATTGCTAATCTAGCATGAAGCTTTGTTATTATTGTTAACAGTAGTTGAATAAACCTTACGCATGCTTTAGAATAGCAATGATCCCATATCACCCGAATGATGCTGCATTCAGGTCATACAGGAGTTACTGTAATTAATTATGAGTTTCCAACTTAGAAATAGCATTTGTTTTGACATTCAAGTTGAAATTATGACTGTGAACTGGGCATTTTCTTAAAGGAGACAAAGGACTGAAGCATAAAAACTTAGCAATGGCTGCATGAAAGTTGTGAACCTTGTTAACATTTTCCATTTGCAATGCAGATTCAGAAACACAAACCTTTCATGAACAAAAGCATGTCGATGCCTGTCATGGTTTTTGGGTGTTCTGCTCAGCTAACAAATGGAAATCATTCAACCTCACCAGATGCATCTACTATTGCAAAGTTTGCACTGGCTGTGTCTAAACTTTAGAAGTGTCTACCTTTGGACTTAAGATGTTATGTTGTACATTTATTATTCATGGCTGTTTCTTCTGTTGATACATCTATTAAGAAAAAAGTGCTTTATGGATATAAACTTAAGTTGCAGTTGAAGCATCAGCAGCAGAGTAGCAGTATGGTTACAGTCATTAGTTTTAGTAGAGTTCAAATTAATCCCACCTTTACCAAGAAGGGAAGCACACACCTTAAAGTGTATAAGATTTATGGGGTATATTGGCAGAAATTGCATATAATATTCTTAAGCATGTTTGAGAACGCCTCAATAATCCAGTGATATAATATATATTACTTGCATTCTGAAGCCAGCCATTCTCCGTTTTAATATTCTGATATGATACTTTTTTTACTTTAGCGAAAGATCGGAGTGCTTAGCCTAGTGATGATAGCAACAGCAGTAGTAGAAGTTATAAAAACAATAGCATGAGTAACAGGGGCAGTGTTAATGGTATTTGGTGATCATTTTAGTTCAGTACCTTTGAATTGTGCAGAATGTTCCCGTCTGATTAACTTGACTCACTCAGTCTGCATTTGAATGAACTGGCTGCACTAATGAAGCCACACGTTTAACACAAATTCATTTCCTCGATTGTCTCATGCGGTCAAACATAAATTGTTCTGGGGACTTTTCCACCCGGACCTTCTTATTGTGCGTGTAATGGTTTAATGGAGCTAAAGCCAGCACAGTTAGCTCCGTTTTTCCACAAGTGCGCTGGATACCCATAAATCATTTAAACTGAGTCCTGAAGTCCAGCTTCCATACATTTATAATTGGTATGTGCCACGCGGAAAAATGGTTACATGCTCCTCTCTCAAATTTTATGACGAGCAGAGGGGAAATGTGTTATTTAAACGCCTCTGACAAGTTATGTGCTCTAGCCATGTGTACTTTGTCTCTCACTCAGATGGGAAATGGTGTTAGCATTAGCATTTGTGGTTTTCTTTCTTTCTTTTTTTTCTTGTTTGCTTCTAGTTTGGAATAAAAAGAATAGAAAACTGACACTCCTAAACATTACACAGGCAAAAAGAGCAAAGGTGGCAAAAGTTCACAGATTCTTTACTTAAGCAAAAGGCCAGATACATGTGTGAAGAAAAGAATGAGTAGAGAAGTTGAATAATTACTTCTGCTTTTACCAAATATACTCAAAGCATATAATTCAAAATGTTGCCCTCTGAAGGACATTTCTTTTGTTTCTTTGCAAAGCTAACTGAACTTCACTTTTTCTCAGTGGTTACGGCCTCTGTCTGATCTTTTTTCGTCTTTTTTGTCCTCAATCTTTAATCTTTCATGCCAATTTTGTCTTGTTACATCTTAATGCCATTGTTTTCTTGTTATGACTTTCTTGTTGTTGTACGTCTTTGATGTCATTTTCATCTTGTTGCATCATCCCGTCTTTTTTCTTTTTACATCATTTACATTTTTTTCATCTTGTAACATTTTTTCTCTTGTTAGGTCTTTTTTTAATCTTATGTTTAATCTATATGATGTTTTTGTCTTGTGTTTTTTTTATCTTGTTGCATCCTTTTTTTTAATGTCTTTTTCATCTTGTTACATCTTTTGTCTTTTAAATGTTTTATGTCACTTTTGTCTTGTTACATCTTTTTTGTTCTTGTTATCTTTTTTATCTTATGTCACCTTTCCCTTCTTACATCTTTTACATTGGTTTTTGACTTGTAAATATTCTTTTTTGTCTTTTTGCTTCTTTTTTTGTCTTGTTAGGTATTTTTTGTTGTGTTTCGTCTTTACATCACAACTGTCTTGTTACATCTCTTTTGTCTTTTTTTTACGTTATTTTTATCTCATTGCGTCTTTTGTGCACCATTATGCACCGATAGATAAACCAAGGAATTATCCTTTCAATATGTTATTGTCCCATTAGGTTGTATAAAAATAATCAATAATTTCCCTCAAATGCATTAACAAGCCTGTTTTGAAAATACAGAAAGTACAGATATGTGTGTTAAAGAGAAGGGAGTAAAGGTGAAAAATTATCAGAGAAATAAATACTCAACTCAGATCCCTGAAAACTCTACTTAAATAGTTAAACAGTTACTTCCCACTTCTGAAAAACAGTCCAAAAATCTCTCTTAGTTTTGCTGTCCAGGGGAAACCTCACAATTTCAGAAAAAGTTTTCAGTTTTCTCGTCACACAGAAAATGGGGGGTTAGTTAAGGTGAACCATGAAAAGCACCACCTGACAGCAATGAAATGTAAAACCATGTAATGCAAAGTTCAGATGTATAGTGACAAACAAGCTTGATGTGCCTGTATCTGAGCTCCTTCCTGTGTGTGGAGGTGAGTTTCAATCCTGACTCAGCGTGTTGCTACTGCAAACACCTGCTGCCTCCAACTGCACACAGGACCTGCACTCACTCAGGGGCCTCTGTGTGTGTGTGTGTGTGTGTGTGTGTGTGTGTGTGTGGGTGTATGTGTGTGTGTGGGTGGGTGTATGTGTGTGTTCCTTTCCCTCTTTCCCGGGGGAGTCCTTGGGCGTTTCCTCTTGGCTCAACTGTGTGTTAATGTGTGTTTGTATGTGTTTTCATGGATGCAAAGCTCTCTGTGTGTGTGTGTGTGTGTGTGTGTGTGTGTGTGTGTATTGGGCTTTCTCTCTCCATCACTTTAGTTATGAGAATATGTCTCTAATCACAGCTTAAATGACAGTATTTAATGAAAAACCTGAGAAACCCCAAGATAAATGAAAATGCACCTGCTGCTTAAAGACTATTTGGTTAAATCTTACAGCAAGAGAAATGTGAATGATAATAAAGACAGTGTTGATAAGTATTACACCAGCAAGATATTTACGTTAAATTAAAGGCACTAAATTGTAATAATGACAGTTAATTTGACACCCTGCTTGAGATAATTAGGAGTCTCCATCTCACACTAGTTGTGTGAGGTGTGTTATGCAAAAAGGAAACACAGTCACACACAAGTCCAGTTTTCTTTTTTCTCTGAACCTTTATTTCTTTCCTCTTTATCAATAAACACATTCTCCCACTTCAACAAAGAAAATTAGTCCAGTATATTTAGTTTTTATTCTCTGGACTTCACACTCAAGCAAATTTGTACATATAGTACTGTAAACGTTTGCAGCCTCAATACAAGAATAAATGTTACTAAATGTAAAATAATAACAGAAATTGAATGTCTCATATTACTTCATCACTGCTCAGAGTAATGTATTACTGTAACACATTACTTATGTCGTTTGTTACCCTCAATACTGTTTTCACCATGTTAGCAACATGTGTGTAGGAATGCCAGAACTGTATCTGAACAACTACTGGATGGATTTTGTAGATAAGATCAATTGTGATAATTTTGGTGATTCTCTGCACCACCATCAGGTAAAAATATGTCCAAGACTTTGGTTTATGGCCAAATGCCCTCTAAATTAATAACATTCCCATCAGCCTCGGCTGTTCTTTGTGTTTAGTAGTAATTGCAGCTAATGTCAGAATGCTAACACGCTTAACTAACTGGTTTATTCCACTGGTCATGGTATGTCTGCGCCACAGGTTTGATCCATCCTTCACATATCTGCAGCCCCCACCAGCAGTGGAGCATGCTAGTCTGATTACGCCGACTTGCTCAGATTTTGTTGATTTGCCTCTTTCCTTGCACTTTGTGCTTCTACCATGTTCCTAAATAGTTTATTTTCTCTCTGCCTTTATGATTGCAAATGCATGGCATCTTTTATTTTGAAAATGGACCGCTTTCTCTCTTTTTCTGTGTCTGACTTCCTGCCTGCTTGCTCTGCTCTGCGCTAATTGAAACGGCAAGCGTTGTCTAGAATGGCAGCGATCAGTTCCAGCTGCCACAGCGTGGCCATAAGTCACCGCAGCCATGGCTGCATCAGTCAAGCATCACTATGTTAGCATTGTCACTTTGTACGTGTTAATGTTAGCATTTAGCTCAAAGCACAGCTGTGCATCACAGAGCTGCTAGCGTGGCTGCAGACTGAGTATTGCTTTATGTCTTTTTTTGTCTTCTTTCCATAATCTCAGATTCCTGCATCTGTTGGAGAGAAATATTAAGACAAACAGATATAGAGGGGTATGTTATGGTATTTTAGCTTCCACTGGCCCTGAGTCATACGACATATACCTCTTTTTCTCTCCTGTTTTTCCTCATTTTCTTACTTTTTTTCTTCTCTTCCTCCTCTGACTTTTTCTTCCTATTAAACATTTTTATGCCCTCGGTCCTCCATGTCTGTCCTCTATTTCTCTCTGTCTCTACTGTTGCAGTGTGGAAACAATAAAATCAACTCTGTTTCCTTTTTAGGTGCTGGACAGATGCAACGCTCCTCTCTCTCTCTCTTTCTCTTCATCTCTCTGCTTCATTTTATCAATGTAGCTCTTTCCCCTGCTTGTTCTTGTTCTTTCCTTCTCTTACTTTATCCTTCTCACTCTTTTCTTCATATTTCTGTCACACCCATCTCCCTCTCTGACTCAGTCTCTCTCTCTCTCTCCTTCTATTTCTCTGTCTCTCTCTCTCTCTCTTTGCCTGACTGTATATGGTCACAGACGCTCGGCTCTGCTGTTTCTCGACAAACTAAAGCTCTATACACACACATTCTCTCTCTGTGTGAAGTTGATTTAGTAGAGCAGAGTTTTGCCCTGAGGCTGCAGTTTTATGCAGAGCATATTTGTGCATAATATGGCCAAAAGTATGTGGACACCCGTATATTATCCATACGTGATAGTTCAGGGGTTTTCAAAGTGGGAGGTTTCCCATACGGCTCAGAATGATGCTCCTGAAGCTTTTCTAAAAAACAGTTTTAAACTATGTTGAACAAGCTTGTCTACAGGATCAAGTTGCTGCTACATGACTCTACAGATGTGCAGGAATTGACCCAAGCTGAAGGCAGTACCGTTTTCTGCCCACAGTTTAACACTTTGAAAACTCCAGTCATAGTTGAACATTTCAGTCCAGAAACATGGACATAAGAAACATGGACAGTTTTTCAGACTGAAGAGTTTGTTGTGTTATTACATAATCTGGAGGTCATGGCATCATCAGTTGCTATGGAGACTTCAGGAGCTCCCACAGATGTAGTGTAAGGAAGGGTTAATACATCAACCCTCGGTGCTTGACTGAGGGTCAAGGTTTAAGAGCAGACGAGCTTGACGTCAATGCCGGGGGTCACAGAGGGTGCAGGCTGCAATATGTATATCTTTGAGTGTCAATAATTCATAAGAAGCTTATAGAGTGGTCATACAGCCGTCATCAGGCTGCTGCATGCATATTTCAAAACAGTATAATGCACTTTACTTGGAGATTAATGCAGGACTGCAGCAGTATGGTGCACTATGAACTGGCTCTGAACTAAAGGCTATAGGATCTTCGTGTTGTTTTTACTTTCATTTACTCTCTTTACCTTTTCGTTTATTTTTCTATATTTACTTCACTTTAAAGTTTGTCCGATCCCCCAGACCTTTATTTTTCCACTTTTTTTCCCTGATCTGTGCGGTGCAAAGCAGATTCACTGTCTGTATTATGACTGCAGTTTGTGTTTATTACATTAACTTTTACTACAAACCGATAAACTCAATTTATGTGAATAATGCTCTGCTCCTGTCAGTCTTTAAACTGTTAAACCAAACTCCATTCTAAAAGTAGTGTTTTTTATGGAAAGTCTATATATTTTTTCACAGTTAAAATTTGAGCTATACCAACACTATGACTCTTTTCTAATTTGGTATTGATCTATTTACTTTACCATCATCAACTAACCTGTGATGAAGTGTTTGCCACAGACGTTCACCACATGTATTGACTGGCCTGGCACTACAGCGCTTGTTTTCACCAGATGAAAATGACAGTTCATACCACCCAGCAGGACAGATAGGGGAGGACATTAACACCTGAAAGCAAATAAATTGTTATGTTCGGTGGATGGTGATTTGCTTGCGGTGGTTATTGATCTTTAAGTCTTAAGATACATATTTAGATGTGGGTTTATTTTCCTTAATTTTTGTTGGTTGATTATCTCATAAATGCATTGTCAAATGAATTATTTCTGTTTAAGGTTAAAACTTGAAATAGGTGACATTTCATGAAAAAACTGACATTCTGAAGATGCATGAGTTACCTGGGCTGTATATTTCAATATTGTATGAATGAGTGTCTCACTTGTAGATATATTTCAGGATGGAGTATTTGAAGTTTATTGTATTCATTACAGGAATGTTTGTGTGAAGTGGCGACCTTTATAGTCCAAATGCATTTTATCTCCTGTCGGGGACAAACTGACTAAACTCCGAAATTTGTGTGTCTGATTCAGGGAGTTTAAAGTCGAAGGTTTCATCTTAGTCTAAACTGAAAACTTCTTTGATATGAAACATGTTGTCAGGCACTCTGTGTGTGTGTGTGTGTGTGTGTGTGTGTGTGTGTGTGTGTGTGTATGGACGAAGTGGAAGCCTCACAGTGCTTCACCAACTCTCTCTGACCTGACTCTAACGGCCTGTGGCAACATCCACAGCCCTGTTTTTCCCAGAAAGAAAGAGGCAGATAGACGATGAAGGAAAGAGTTTAGAATTGGGCAGTGGAGGAAAAGCAGAGCCTGAGTCATCCTCACCTCCTCTGAGTCTATTTAAAGATCTTCATCCTTCCATCCACATCAACTGCTTCTTCATTCCTGTCTCTGGACTAAGAATTGAGAAGTTTATTCCAGTTTATTACAACTTGGTTGTAATTTTCATTGTTTAATACTTAATTTCTTCTGGTAATAATATCATCATGAAATCATTTTAATGATTCATGATATTTTGTTGAATAAATTATTAATCCATTGATAGAAAAAAAAATCATTGTTAGGTTAATCCATAGTAAAGGTGAGATTACTACCAGCATTTTGGGTGCTCTCATGTAAAGTCTTCAAATCGAGTGGTTTACTTTCGTGATTCTCAATGTTTTTGGCTCAAGGACCCCCCAAAATGAAGCATTTACTTCTGACATTTCATGTTAAGAGTTTTGAGCTATAGTGATTAATAATAGTGATAATAGTGATTTGTAACATTTTGGGGTCATTAGATCAGGAAACACAGTGTTGCTTGAAAAGTAATAGTCAAACGACATATGTCTCACTCCTCAGGAAATGTGGCATTAGACCCAAATGCAGACAAAGCAAGCAGCAGGATGACGTCAGTGTTTTATTTGATGAGAAGTACAGGCAGGTTGTGGGAGGCAAACAGGCAGACAGATAGACAGGTTCAGGTACAAGTTTGTGTGATGCTCTAGTGCTGTGTTTCAAATTGCATACTTAAAAGTACAGTGCAGCTGCTCTTAGAAAGTACATACTGGTGCATGCAGTACGCATACAAGTCAGACTTACCAATGACAATAAATAAAGATAGATGACATGACTCCACTTCTTCCCACTGTACAAAAACGAAGCCAAAATATCCCAGATATGAGCACTGCTATCATGCGCTGGTGACACAATTTGGACAGTAGTGACCAGTGTTGGAACCACGTTATCAAGTTTCCGCCAATAAAACCAGCTGACTCAATCGTGAGCAGAGCTCAGCTGTCAATCATGGCATGAAACCCTGTTTTTTTTAAATCAAATAACTAATTAAGACCAAACGGATCAGAAAAATTTACACTTGAACAAACATCAGCATGGTAAGAAAGACCTAAAAATGATAGAAACCATCTCTGAGAAAAATGAAGTTGTCTTGTACTTTGAAGTTTTAGCTTGGCCCATGTCCTCTCTCTTAACACTGAGAGGCAGGATTTACGATACGCAGCCAGCCACCAGGGGGCGACCAAGGTGCTTTGCCTTCACTTTTGGGGAGCAGTGATCCTGTTAATTTCTAATATATGTTGTTGGTATATACTACTTGTCCTAACAGTGTGCCTTGAACTTTGACCCTCTTGCTGAAACGTGTTGCTGTCATCTCTCATTGCATCGTGGCCTACGTCGTCTGTCTGTCATCTCTGTGCGGCTCAGTTGGTGCGTCTTCCACTGCCCAGAGGATTGTGGGTTAGAATAGCCAGAAAAACATTCTGATGACCATGGAGTCCTACTGCAGATATGTACAGATACACATACAGAATTTGTTATCCTTTGTAGTACATGTTTTTCATTGCAGTCATATGACTTTATGTCACAACTGCTGCAACTAGGACTTAAATTTCCCTGACAACCACTGTATTCTTATTTACAGTAGTGATTTATTTTGCAGTAAAAGACACATAAAAACCTCAAATTCACAAATGGTGTATGTATGTATTACATATTTTAGGTCGTAGAGCAAAACAAAAAAATCTTTAAACTTTGTGACACATACAATTTACTCTTATTTGACAATGTTGATCTTGTCCAAGCGGTCACTCGTGACCAGGCTGATTGACCTGTCTCGCTGACTGACTGCCTGTCTTGCTGTCTGATTGGATGGAGATCATGAGCACAGCGGAGCTGTTACAATATCTGACAGAAGAGCTCGCTGACTGACATGTTCATTTCACTTTGACTCCTTTTCCCTGATAAGTCAAGACAATGGTTGGTAGCTGAGTATTTGTGTGTGTATGTGTGTTTTTAAAGAAGTTAGTCTGTTGAGGACAAGGTCAGACCTCCCTCCAGTTGTCCCTTGTGTCTCAGCCTCCCTCAGTGTCTCTCTTTCTCTTTTCAAACTGAATCTTTTGCCAGTTCCTCTGTGTCTCTGCAGGGTAGTCAGATCCCCTACCAGAGATGCTAATTATTGCCATGTGCCTTGGCTTCACGCTACCAGAAACACACACACACACACACACACACACAGAGAGCCAACAGTGTCACCGATGACGTCCGTGCCCACAGTTGGTTTCTTGATCCGAGCCAGTTAGTCACATGTATGTGTGTTTAAGAAGGATTTGTCAAGCCAGCCGCACAAACAGCTTTTTCCGTGTTCAACAAATCCACTGCAGATTTAACGTCACTCAGGTCTGTTTCATGTGTCTGTCGGTGCTTGAGTCAGGCGACGTTCTTCACTCTGATTTTCTCTGAATTTTCTTAATTCTTTTCACTGAGTCATCCTCCAGTCAGAGAAATCCTGAAACTGAAACACAGATATAGACTTTCACTTAAAGTCATCCCAAAATCTTTGTCTGTGTAAGAAAGCATATTTAAGCCTTATCAGTTTTTGAAAATGAACATTTACTTTGTCATTTTTGAGAGTTTAAGTGGTTTGCTTTTAACCTGTCAGAAAACAATATATACATACTGTGACACAGATCTTCAATTACAGATGGCAGGTGATACAAAACTAAAAACCATGATTATTCAAAATAGAAAGCATTTAGATTTAATGAAAACTGTTCTGCTTGACACATTATAAAATGTTTGGCAAAAGTACAGGTGGTGAGCACCAAAAAAAGTCACAAATATGAGTAAATCTTGTGTATCAAGGTACTATTTATCAGATTGTGTACTTTTAAACAGTAGTTCACAGAAATATTCGATTGCTCTTTCTATTAAAGCTAACGTGATCCAGCTGTGGTGCAGTGAACTGCAATAGAGTTTATTCAATACACAAGATGCAACAGGGAAAACATAAATTTCTTCATCTTCCTATTTATTTTTGTGCCTTTTCTGTTTTCTTTCTCCTTTTCTACACTTCTCACCTCCTCTTCCTCCCCTTTCTTCTCTGAACTTGCTATTCTTGTTACAGCTCATTCTCTTCATCATATAGATCACCTTCCTTTAGTCTCATTGTCCAGCTTATCTTCTTTTCTTCCCATTTCACTTTTTGACCCCACCCCTCTATATTCTCTTGTCATCCGTCTGTCTCCTCTTTTCTTTTTGTCTCTCACTTTCCTGTCAGTTTGGCACCAAACTCTTATAACAATCTCCATTCATATTTATAAAAGCTTATTCTCCATTGACTTGACCTCTTTCACCCACCTGCCATCACCAGTTTGATAGACAGGCCTTAATATCTGTGCAGAGAGATCCATCCCTGCCACTCAGTATTACAAACTGCATTACCCACATGTCCCCTCGGCTTTCACACTAATCTGTCTTGCTTTTGACTCGCCATCAAAGAATTTTTTTTTGTTTTTGGTACTTCTGTCAGTTCAAACTCCAATTCCCATGATGCTTATCTCTTTTGTTTTCTGCTCTCCTCTTTAGTTGTTGGCTTATTTCACCCAGAAACTATTTGTCACTGACTCCTAGTGTTTGTTTCACTTCACTTGGAGTAAAAGCAGAGCGGGGTTAAATGAATTCAGACGCTGTCAATCAAAAACAAACACTCAGTTGATATTTATTTACTTTCCAGTCATTTCCCAATTTCTTCTGGCTCTCTTTTCCAAAATGTTCTTTGTACACTAAATGTGGCAAACCTCTCCCATCTGGTATTCCCTGGTGGTTAAAACACAACGCCAAGAACCGTTCTGAAAGAGCTATTGGATTCAGATGTGCTTTGTGCTGTGTGCAAATCTGCTGATGGTACCGTAGGTAGGCGCGATTTATCACTTTACACGGGGAGATCAGTCAGCAAGTTTTGAGGTGGTTCGTTGCACCGTGAAAGGTGAATTAAGTGCATCTGCAGTGCTTTGAATCTCAAATTTATGCGCGTACACTCACACACACATACTCCCGAACTGCACCATCTGGTCATGGTTGAGTGGAGAGAATGACGAAGCATAATGTGAAGTCAAACAGCTTTCTCTGTGTGTTTTGATTTCTTAGACTGCAGCTTTTTGTAGATCATTTATGTTTTTGTTTCTTTCATTTGGTTCCATGTTTTCTCTGCAGATAGAACAGAATTTACGTTGGGTTTTCTAGATTTAATATCTTTTGTAACTTTGCAACAAAGTTCTCTGGGGTCTGAAAAGCCTTGATTTGACAGCATTTGTGAAGATGAACATGCTTTACTCTATACTGTGACTCTGCAGGCTTCAGTACTGAAAGTTCTATAGAAGAATACAGAAAGTTAATGTGTCTTTCTCTCTCTGTTTCTCTGACAGGTGATATCACACAGAAGGGCTATGAGAAGAAGAGATCCAAGCTGATTGGAGCCTTTTTCCCACAAGCACCAGGTAAACCTGACATTCCTTCACCTTTTCATTCAGCTCTTTTAGCAAATGTCAGCTCTTGAAACTTGTACTGGAATACTGGTTCCATGTATTGTCAGTGCAGCTTTTAGAAATTAGAAAAAATTGGCAAATAATAAAAATGAGAAAAACTTTGCTCAAAAACCTTGAACATGCTGCAGTTTGGTTGCCACAGTTTTCATCTTGGGAGACTAGCAGTGGGATTGGCCTATGAAAAAGGCTCATAACCCTAATGATTCATGTTCCATGATGTGGTGATTTATAACATTTCAGCTAGAGTGCACTAAAATATTTCTGGAAACATCCGAGGCGAGAAATGGGCGATGAAGTAACAGAATCTTTACTCATTCGATCCGTTCTGCCAGAGTGAGAGTTTTATCTGAGTTTTGAGAGTTTAGTGTGTTGCACTTGAAACGTGACGTGTGGTTTTTCAAATCTGCACCGCTGAGACTCTTCTGTCAGTCATTGTATTAGTCCCGCCCCATATTAAATAAACAGTTGTGATTGGCCTGACAAGAGGATGGGTGGAAATCTGGGTGAACAGCAGGGTAACAGGACATATCTGCCAGAGCAAATGAAACATGAGTTCATTGTTTCACTGACTGTTTGAAATTGCAGTGCTTTCAATCCTACCTATTTATTTATTTAGATGTTTTGTCCAATAGACTTACAATATGCACTGTTAGGATTAGGTTTTCTTCTAAAAGGAAACTGAAGAGTTTGATTTTCCTTTTTATAGTGTGATGTGTTGATTTAGATCTTCGTACATTTAATAAATCATCACCAGTTGAGTTGTTTTTTTATAATACACTACAGATGGATGTTATTGAGCTCGACCACAAAGGATCTAAAAGTCCATTTTGCAGTAACACATCAGACTGACGGCTGAGGATGGGACTGGAGCGTCACTGGAGACCAGTAGACACACTGGCACTGCCAAAGCTATTACTGGAACACACTGTGTGTGCATGTGTGTGTGTATTTGTGTGACCGTGTCTTCAAAGGGTGGGGGGAAGTCAGGAAGTGCATTATGGGAAGGAATGAGGGGTGTGGGATGGAGAAAATGTGTGGTATTCACATTCAGGCCCGGTGGGGGGTCGTCCCTAGTTCGCTATGGGGGACCGGATGACACACACTCCTCTGTGCACGCCCACACAAACACACACACACACACACACACACACACACACACACACACACACACACACACACACAGTGTTTTTTACCCTACACTGCTCATTCCTTCTTAGTCCCACTGCACTTTTTCATGTCCACACACCAGTAACACACATTTTGGCACATGCATACACACAATACCCCCTTTCTCTCATTTTCAGACCCTCTCTTGCATACACCTAACAACACAATGCTCCCTTTCACACGTGCACACACACACACACACACACACACACACACACACACACACACACACACACACACACACACACATACACCAGTGACATGATTCCTTCCCTGTGATGTATTTCAGCCTGTTAAGCTGCACTGCTTGGTACACAGTAAGGCTGATTATCATTTGATTAAAGAATTTACGGTGTTCAAAGCACTGGATTTTCCCTCAGTAACCCAGATTTACATGGTTTCACATTATAGATTAGGCTTAGTTTACTCAAAGAGAACTTAAGATCTAGTATGCTGCCCTTTCAGTATCCGTAAAAAAAAAAAAAGTTACAGTATCAGCATATGATTTGCGCAGGGTTGCGCAGGAAAACTCATGAACTTGTCATACTATTTATGATAAGTCTCATAACAGTTTTTAACAGTAAATTCCTTGAGCACTGAATTCACCTGCTACAGCAGATTAGTTTATCTGTTTCCCAAGGTCTGACAAAGAGTTGATACAGTTTTCCTGAAATCTTATTTTGTCTTCAACCATATTGTGTTTTAATGTTTCTGCATCGACAACAGCCATGGCTAGAGGAATTATATTTTCAGGTTGTCCGTCCACCCATACATCCATCCCATTCTTGTGACATTAATATCTCAAGAAAACTTTGCGGGTTTTTTTCCTCTGAACTTGGCACAAACCCGACTAACACAACATAGCTGCAGGAATGTAGTTTCAACTTTTGTGATGTGATGTTGTGGTAACTTACCGAGTTCAATTCAAGTGTCATCATCAACACGTCACATTATTTTAACTGCTTCTACTAATTTTTGTTATGATGTTTTAACAACATTGCAGCAGCATTATTGCATAAAGTACAGAAAACATCATGCAGAGGACATGTCAATATAGTGTTAACTTTTGCCAGAACGTCTTCACTACGTATATTATAACAATTTGGACAGACATGGACTAAAATGGATTATAAACTGCAACTTGACTGGTTGGTTGAAGCATTCAACTGCAAGGTGATAAATCTAGTTTTCCATCTCACTTCCACTTGACAAGTTATTTACCAATACCACTAGCTTTAGCTTGCACTAAATCTCTCAGGCCATGACACCAGGAAGTGTAGGTTGGCAGAATAAATTTAATTGATAACTTTTGAGTCAATAAGTACCTTAAACAACCAATTTCATATAATGAACTATCCTTTTAACTAATTCTATTCTGCTGAAATATGAAAAAATGTGTTATTGTTAGACATTGACACTTGACTGCCTTCTGTATAAAAATGCTTTTCCTGTTCAGGAATTAATCTACTAATGTTCCCCCTATTCCCATAATGTGTCAAACCTGAATAGTCACACTTTACGAGAACCAAGAACACTCTTGCTCCTCACAGCCACTCCTCTTTTTGGAATGAAGACAAGCCTGCAAAGCCCACAGTCATTTCTTATCTTTCAGTCATTAGACACCTGTTCTTGTCAGAAAGCAACATGGCACAAGGGATTCAACTTGAACGAGGAAAATTCTGCTGCTCGATCTGTGTCGATCTACTGAATGATCCAGTGACTATTCCTTGTAGTCACTGCTACTGCATGAACTGCATCAAGAATCACTTCGATAAAGAGGATCACAGAGGCATCTACAGCTGCCCTCAGTGCAGGCAGACCTTCACACAGAGACCCGTCCTGGTGAAAAATGACATATTAGCATTTGTAGTGGAACAGCTGAAGAAAACTGTAGTGCAAGTTCCTCCTACTGGTCCCTGCTACGCTGGACCTGAAGATGTGGCCTGTGATTTCTGCACTGGGAGAAAACTGAAAGCTGTCAAATCCTGCCTGCAATGTTTGGCTTCTTATTGCGAGAAACACCTCCAATCTCACTATGAAATAGCTCCGTTAAAGAAACACAGGCTGGTGGACGCATGTGCAAAGCTCCAGGAGAACATTTGCTCTCGGCATCAAGAAGTGATGAAGTTGTTCTGCCGTACTGATCAGTGTTGCATCTGCTATCTCTGCTCCAAGGATGACCATAAAGGCCACAACAAAGTCTCAGCTGCAGCAGAAAGGACTGAGAGGCAGAGAGAGCTCGAGATGTGTCGGAGAAAGATCCAGCAGAGAATCCAGGACAAAGAGAAAGATGTGAAGTTGTTTAAGCAGGAGGAAGACGCTGTTAATCACTCTGCTGAAAATGCACTGAGGTGCACTGAGAAGATCTTCTTGGAGCTGATCCGTATCACTGAGAAAAGAGTCTCTGATGTGAAGGAGAATATCAAATCTCAGCAGAAAACTGATGCAGGTCGGTTCAAAAAGGTTCGGGAGAAGGTGGAGCTGGAGATCGCTGAGCTGAAGAGGAAGGACGCTAACCTAGAGAAGCTCTCACATACAGAGGATCACACTAATTTTCTAGTAACCTACCCCTCGTTATCACGTCTCAGTGAAGCTAAAGACACACCCAGTGTCAGAATCCGCCGTCTGCGGTACTTTGAGAAGGTAACGGTGGCTCTGTCAGAGGCCAGAGATAAACTACTGGAGGTCCTTGGTGAGGAATATGCAAAGATCTCAATGACCATAACTGAAGTAGATGCTTTATCATCAGATCCACTAGCAGAGCCTGAGACCAGAGCTGACTTCTTACGGTATGCACGCGAAATAACACTGGATGTTAACACTGCAAACCCACATCTGTCACTATCTAATGGGAACAGAAAGGTAGTGTTCGTGAGAGAAGAATGGAAATGTTCTGATCATCCAGAAAGGTTTGCATATTCCTGGCAGGTCCTGAGTACAGAGAGTCTGACTGGACGTTGCTACTGGGAGGTGGAGCGGAGCGGGAAAGGAGTTTTAGTCGCAGTCGCATACAAGGATATAAGCAGAGCAGGGAGCTTTGGTCAGTCCGTGTTTGGACACAATGACAAGTCTTGGGCGTTAGATTGTTACAAAGATAGCTGCCAATTCTTGCACAACAACATGAAAACTCCCATCCCAGGCACGTGGTCCCCCAGAGTAGGGGTGTACCTGGATCACAGCGCAGGTGTTCTGTCCTTCTACAGCGTCTCTGAGACCATGATTCTCCTCCGAAGAGTTCAGACCACATTCACTCAGCCTCTTCATGCTGGACTGTGGCTGTCAGATGGAGCTGCTGCTGAGATGTGCAAGCTCAAATAGGCAGGAGTTGTTGAAGTGCTACGAGACAGAGTTTGCATGAAAAGTAAACTATGTAAGGAAAAATGCTTAAAACTATTTATAGAGGTCTAACCACTCATACAACTGGAGAGGTAAACATTGTGTAATATTTTATGAACCTGGTGTATTTTTTGGTCTATAGAACTTTATTCTACATGGTAACTTGTCAGTACAACCACTCAAAGAAAGGAGTGAAGGAAATAAGAACAGCATTTCTCTTGGAAAGACATTGATTATATATATGAAGTTTCACTAATGAAAGGCTTGGGGTACCACTTCACTTTCAGCTCACTGTCACTGCAGTTCATGAAAGAGTCAATAAAATATAATGTACTGATTCGTGCACATGGACACTAACTAAATATTTTCCCAAGTAATAAGGACGAACGTAGCATTAAGATGATCATTTCCTAAATTGAGCCAATTTTTGGTGACTAAATCTACCCAAGGCCTTTATTTTGAAAGTATGACCAGACATTGCATATTTATTATTAGTAAATTGACTGCAGAATCAGAACAAGGGGGGAGAATATATTAGTCATGAAGTCATGGCGAGTGTCATAAAAGACAAGTGAAAGCCATGCTCTCGAATCTAATAGTTAAAATTTTGTGATTATTTCACAAACTGTCATTAGACTGTCCTTATTTTACAGTTCTGACATTTATGAATAATAATTCTCTTTTCCTGAAAAAGAACTATGTAATGTGGCACTAATTATAGGAATTTCCTTGAAAGAAAAAGCTCTGTTGTTCATTTTTATTTGAAAAATGCTTTCTCCAGCTTTCTCTTTTTTCCATATTCAGCTGACCTGCTTTGCACTGACATAAATTCCCTCTTTTACACTTGCAGTTAAACAGGAATTAATTAACTGGCGTTACTCCAGTTGAGCTTAATCTCTGTTTTCCCTATAATTGGTACAGTACCAAAATGTGGACTCTCCAGGAAACTACTTAGTCAAACTATAAGGAAATTGTTTAGAATCTATGCCATCCACATTTGCAGACGAAGCACTGACTAACCCACTGGTGTTTGAGTCAAATGTTATTGAGTTTGTCTGCACCTAATGCTGATAATGATAAATAACTGTTCCTCTTTAGTTGAATATTTTACATTAATATACATTTTGAACTTTACCCATTCTAATTTGTCAAGAGTACTTCCTCATGTCAAATTGTGGTTTGACTTTGATTTTAGGTTTAATGACGTCCCTGTGCCGTGGCTAAATGTTGCTCAGTCGGCACTGATACTATGACTCATCATTGTCCTCTAACCAGAAAAGGAAATAAAAGTAAACTGAAGCGCTGGTTGCAGTAAATGTGACACATATGTCATCAGAAAAATGTTGCTGCTTACATTTGAGGTCACTGGATCATGCCAGTAATAACAAACAAATCATCTGAGTGGAAGTAACCTCACCAGTATGTGAACATTGCACAAGTCGCTGCATGTAAAATAATATCTGATTACACATTTTCCACATTATCTTATCATTGTCTGAGCTGTAGGCCTGTTTCTGTAACAACAGCAGGAAATCTTTGGCTGTGATAGACATATCTATATGCTTAGAAATCAAATTTAATCTGTTTGTGAAGATTTAAATCATGAGTTACAGTAGGCTGTTCTGAATGTAATGGTTGGAATAATAATAATACAATCAAGTGGTAATGAAAGTAATAAAAGGGTTCATGTCTGTCTTTTGTTCAGTATGTATGTTATGTGTTCTTAGATTATTTTACTCATAATACTCATAACAAATTTGCTCATTTGGCTCAATTCTTTCAGACTGACAATGTTTGCTTCAACTTTGAAAACCACCCCTGAACTCTTGAAAAGTTTTCACTTTCTAGCACAAACTGATGCAGGAGAACACAAAGCAGATGAGTCACAAGATGTATGATTCAAGAAGGCAGTGTTGGGATTTCCATCTTTTCAGCAAAACTTTGGTAATGAAAAGGAGGTTTCAGAAAGTTCTTCCTTCAGATCATATTTTACAAGGGGACAATATTTATGATAGATGAGGTTCAGTTCCAACTTGAAATTTTTTACTGAAATTGTGATCCTCCCCTAACTGCAAGGCCAGAGATATCTATCATTGCTGTAATGTGCCGTCAGCCATCAGGTGATGTAGTATAAAGCAAAAACAAAAAGGCTTGCCTGCTTGCCCGAGGCAAGTAAAATACCACATCGGGCAAGTAAATCTGATATCTGATATCTGGTATAAAAAAAAAAAAGAAGTGTGAACTATTAAACTATTTTGATAAATGATTAATGGTGAAAGAAATTTGTCACAAAAAATCACAGAAAATACTGTGTTGAGCTTCTCAAAGGTGGAGATCTCCCACTTTTCTCATTTTATTATCATATAAAACTGAGTATCTTGTGTTTTGGACCGACAAAACAAGACCGTAAAAGACATCACCGTCAACTTTGAAAAACTGTGATGGACAACTTTCACTGTTTTCTGACATTTTAAAGATTGAACAAGGCAATTAACCTGATAACGGCCAATAAATAAAAACAACAAAATACTTCGGGCAAGTAGATTTCTGACTCACTTTCCAAACCGGGCAAGTGAATAAAAACAACCCCGATAGAGAGCGAGAAAATTAGGGTTGGATGGATGGAAAGAGACACAGGGCTTTGACCCAGGAGACTGGGGTTTGTTTTTTGTGTTAAACCATCAGTCAACACTGACTTGTTTTTAAAACTTAACATATGTGATGTAACTTATGTACATAAATGATGAAATGTACATTACTTAACTAACATATGTTGCATTAAGTACCTGAATTCACATTAGTAAGGTGCCTATTTTAAAGCATGATATTTCCTTTAACCAAACCAACTAGTTTCTGTGCTGTTTTGGTCTACCCAGATGTTACTTATTATTATTGCTGTCCTGGAGCCCTGCACGTGCAGGTGGTAGAAGTTTGAAGCATAGGACCATGATTCACGCTGCTGTATTTGATGAGTTGGGTGTAAGAACATGTTAGATTAGGTCTTATTATTGAGTTATACAGTATGTACACTATCATCAACAGTTTAATCATAATCTTAGATATTTCACCCTTTACATAATATGTTTTAAACATTTTAAGACAGGGCTTTATTTATCCAAAGTTCTTGAATTGATAAAAAATATTGTTCTTGTGTCAGTAGATTACTGCAGTTCAGTGATTATGTCACTGAAAACTGTCGGATGATACTCAGCCCTATGCAAGCATGAAGTATGCAAACTACAGAGTGCCTAAACCTGTCGTATGGGTTACCTGTCAGTCTGACTGATGTCATCTGTCCACTGATTGGTTTGTTTTTTGATGAGTCAGCGTCAGCCTAAAAAAAGGTTGAACTACATCTCACTTTGAAGAGAATCAACTCAAATGAGATCATCTACTTTCTTACACTGATCAGCATTTACTTTCCCCTCTGAGAATTGTTCATCTCTTATTCAGAACGGGCTGTGAGCCACGTAGTGTGAACTTTTTAAATGATTAATTCAGGCCTTTGTTAACTTTTGCTTTGATCTGGAAACACACCGACTACAAACCTTAAATTATACATGATGGTCAACGGAGACTTGTGGAAACTTTTAAGGAATTGGATTTAGTATTTTCATGAGAAAATCGATTTAATCATTAACCTCTTTGTTAAGATTAATGACTTATGAAGATCTGATAATGTGAACGTGAACACATGCTATTATATCCTGCGCCATTTAAAACAAACCATCCCGACTCCCAACGCATCAAATACGGCAGTTTGGTCAATGACCCTGTGTTTCAACTGTGACACAAACACAGGACTTTCACCCAGGAGACAGGGGTTCCTGTCCCATGTGAAACCAAAAGATAACATTGATTTATGTCTCCTTTACATCTCTTCATTACAGCTTTTAAGGATTGTTGCAAATGTCTTTTATATTCTGTATATTGTATTCTGTAAAAAGAATATCTGCTGATGTAGCAATATCTGATACCTGATCTGGTTTTATCCTCCATGGCAATATATTTTCTTCTCATCTGTGTTTAATAGGGTATGTGGCTCAAAAGAGTTTCATAAAATATCTGTCTGCGGGTGTTTGGTGTTAGTTTTTTGGATAGTTGGGAGGGTTTTTTTTGTAGGTGTCAGGTCTCCACTTCATCCATCTCACTT
Organism: Lutjanus erythropterus; assembly: GCF_056507025.1. Lineage (NCBI taxonomy): Eukaryota > Metazoa > Chordata > Actinopteri > Lutjaniformes > Lutjanidae > Lutjanus > Lutjanus erythropterus. The sequence continues at coordinate 26,721,974 of NC_139328.1, read as the reverse complement.
CTTTTGTGTCTTTCTACCGGCAGTGGTTGACAGAAAGGGAATGACTGAGAGGCCTGCTTTGATTTCCTTCAAGGTTTCACTGTGTGCCTGTGTGTGTGAGGTCTTATCACATCTGGGTCAAAGAGTGTTGGATGGAGTATAACTGGGGAATTAAAGAAATGCCAGATAGATGATTGATTTATTGAATGTCAGCTACCTGCTCGTATTTCCCAGCAGTTGCTGTCGTGATACCTCACCCATCTGACAGCAGGAATTTATACATAAGCAATAATAAATACTTGCAGGTATGAGTCAAGTGCACTTGTATGGAGGTTCTGTCAGGTAGACATGCAGGTGCATCATGTGAACATGCATGTGTGAAGGTTATACAGATGCTCTTAATTAACTGCTGTAATTTGCTCAGTATAGACTCATTGCTGATGGATGATATGATAAAACTGAAGCAAAAGATGGAATCAAATTAATAAAAAGCATGGTTCGTAAGGATTTTTGCCAGTTTCACTGACTGGATGTTTTTAGTTGACAAAGTGACCCATAAAAATGCCTAAACAACATAATGACAGCTGCTCTGGTGCTGTTGGAAACCTTCACCTATACGTGATATTTCCCTCCTTCTCTGACATTCTTTTTATTGACAGGTCTGAAGATTAATGGAGCAGACAAAGGTAGTTGTAAACACTAGATCAAGGGCACATCTATGTCCATTTATGATTAATTGTGGAAGTGGAGTCAAATTTGTTAATTTATGCCCATTTTCACAAAGATTAAGATTTATAAAACAGAACTGTGAATATGCACAGGTATAAAAATCTGGCGTAAAGAATGCATGTCCATACTGTTTGTTTTAGTAATGAACCTACAGGGTTTTAGGCATTTGGACCCAGGTGCTTAAAATGCAAGGATCTATACATTTTTTTAAGTTTCAACACTTCAATCTAAAAACAGATGTTACTTTAACTCAAAATTAGCAGCTGAGCTTCATAGCTCTATTTAAAAAAAACATTCCAATCATTTTGCTGATGCATCTTTTAGATACTGTGCAATGGAACCAATATGGCTGAAGTCCTGTGGACCGAAGGTGATAAATGAGATTATGCTTGTAGATATTAATTTTAACGATTAATTCTCATGGCAGCTAATCAACAGATGTTGAAACTTTAACAGGTGTCTGTGAGCAAATGTTAGTGAATGAATGAATGGTTGATTGGACACAAACATATATAAGCCTGATGTGCATTTTTGTGTCAGGAGCCCTGATGAAGCCAGCTGGTCACGTTAATTAAACTGTATCAAATCCCCAAATCCAATTTCTGCAAGTTTTGTAGTTTTAATGATTGTTATGTCTATGCCTCAAATAGACAAGGCTGCATTTTTTCAGTTGTTTTGTATTTATAATGCATTTAAACAATTAGCGACCTTATTCTTCTGTTATTTATTTAGATCTTACAGCCTTAATTGCTGATTGAAAACTTTAAAAATCAGGCCTGTACAACAAACAAGACATGCTGACAAGACAAGACAGCCATGTCAACAGCACTTGGGCTCAGTGATGCTTTAAGTTAAAAGCTAGAATTTATAGAATTTATAATTTGCATCAGTCTGCAAATCGAAAATTATCAGATTATGTATAAATCTATAATAGATACATAGTATCTATTAATATTAGTATACATAACTTAAACTCTTCTGCAGTCTGAAAAAGGTATAGACTGAAACCACAGCTTATAGTGTAATTACCAATACACACAAAGTACAGCAGAGACTGATGTGATTGGTGGTTTTGTTGAATAGAAAAAAGTATTAGACCAATTGAAATTTTGGCCAGATCATGGCATTACATAAAATGTGACAGGAGCACCTGGGCATCTTCTGGGCATCATGGGTATCTCTATTAAATTTCATGGCTATCTATCCAACAATTGTTGAGATAATTCAGTCTGGACCAAACTCCTGGACCAACAGACAAATGACTGACAGCCATGCTTTAAAATGTAAAAATGTTCTATAGTTATTTCCAGTGAGCGTTTTTAGTTGAAAAAATGTTTAAAAAATGACTAAGGTCACCAGTGAAACGGTGTTCAGAATAGGTTCAAAAGTGCCTATTTGAAGACGCTGATTGAACATTCACATTCAGAAAATTGTGAAAATGACATTTTTTCATCCTTTACAATGTGCAAATAAAAGCCTAGCATCACTTTGAACCCTCTCTCACTGAAAAACTACATCCAGTTTTCTCAGGTAAAAGCAGATAAAAGTCTGTCGTGCAAACCTTCTTTCCAGGGAGTTAAAAGAAAATATAAAATGATTTAACATGACAATGTGAAAGGTTTTGAAATTCCTGTTTTTGAGATGTCAAGGTTGGCAAGTGTACGGCATGCAGTGCAATTTCCTTATTTTCCCCAAAGCTGCTTTTTGGCAGCACACAGCCTATATAATTCATGTTTATGTTTTTTAATATAAAACATTAAATTTCGTGAAATTCCATCATGGTGTAGACCAGATTTCACCAAACAGTGACATTTGATTTTGGAGGAATATCTTCACACTTATCAATATCATTCCTGTTTTATCCTACAACTGAACAAATTATCAAAATGATGAAACTAATTTGTGAAACACACACAGAAATCAAAGTTGAAATCCTGGTTGGTCACTAGGTTCTGTGACAAATGAATAAATGGACAAATATATAAATATAAAAATAAATTGAGTCAGAATTCGGAGAGAGAAAGAAGACATTTTTACAGAGCATGTAGAATGAGTCAGGAGGGGTGAATCCATCTGTCCAGACTCCCCGGAGGAACCGGGAAGGAGAGGTATTTCCCAGATCTGCCATATATCTCCACACTGGCTGCTGGTCGTTATATGGTCGGCTAATCAACTTTTAGCTTCCCTCCTGAGCGGCCGCTGTGAGCTGTGCTGAGAGCTCTAATGAAGACGGACGAGGTTCGAGGTGTGAAGCTGAGATGGATGCTCATAGATCAGCAGCTGTGGAGCGGCTGGGGCTGTCAGGAACAGGGTGGTTGTTATCATCAGACTTATTGATTGGTGTGTGGGGAGGTTGTTTTCCCTGTGAGTCTGTGTGTGTTTTTACAGGCAGACGTATGTGTGTTTGTGTGTGTGTTGCTGTATTTCACATGGCAGGCTTGATTCAGGCTATTTTTAATACTTAATACTTATTTATTTTTACCACATTTCTATTTTTTGTATTTTGTATATTTTTACATGAATACCATTGTGTTGACTTTCCCATTTTAGTGAAAATTATGATGAATGATGACAAATTATACTTAATTGGCCTCATGTGGCACATATTTTTATTGCTAATGTGTAATTAATTTATTTTACGTAAATATTTGATTAGAAAATATTTTTAAGTTTTTATTGAATAGCTTCATTCCTGCATAAAAATGTCGAAAAACGACTAACCCTATGTTATACATGTTGTTGAGTGGTGGATTAACATTATCCCAGATGTTTCCAACAATGTTCAAACCAAAGAAATGTGTCATTTTATTCAAGTGTTTATTTGATTGCCTGTTGCTAACTGGATACATCAGAAAGTCAAGAGGGAAGTAGGAAAATGTGACGAAACGTAACTTAACATGAACTTTAATAAATTACATTGCCTTCCCTTCAGATTTTCTTGGGCAATGGTGGTTGTTTAACAAATGAAGACAACAACTTGTTCATGACCATTTTCATGATTGAGAGATCCATAGCAGCGCAAATTACAGACAGTGCTTTTAACTTGGTTTGAGAATGTTTAAGAGATCTTCAAAAGTCAGCCTGTACTTTGAGTGTGACACACCAAAACAAAGGAACAAAAAGAACAAATCAGAAAAAAATAGTGAACAGGTAGTTTCGTAGCTGCTGCAAGGTGAAAATTACAAGTAGTATTGTACAGTATAGTTATAATGTATAGTCACAAAAGAGCAAGAGGATCATAGAGACACTGCTGCCTTGCTATGATCATTCTGTTTGTCTGTGCTGCTGAGATACATCCACAGACCAAACTAGTTTAGATAGTTTTCCGCTGCCAAACACAGAAAAAAAACTGAGATAACTGTTTTGGGATCCAAAGAACAAAGACTGAAAGTCAGTCCTCACCTTGAATCCGTGACACTAAAACCAACAAATCAAGTCAGAAATCTTGGTGTAGAGACAATTACTAAATCAGCCTACTACCACCTTAAAACATGGAGGAGGAATTAAAGGATTTCTGTCTAAACTCGACACAGACAAACTTATTAATGCTTTCATTTTCAGCAGGCTGGACTATTGTAACGGTGCGTTCACAGGTCTGAGTAAAGAATCAATCCGACAGCTGCAGTTTGTACAGAACGCTGCTGCCACTGTCCTCACCAACACCAAGAGAGTGAAGCATGTTACACCAGTGCTAAAATCACTACACTGGCTTCCTGCATGTCAAAGGATAATTTTTAAAATCCTGCTATTTGTCTATAAAGCACCAAATTGTCTCAGGCCTAAATACATCTCTGATTTACTTGTACTTTGTGAAGCAACCAGACCACTCAAATAATCTGGAACAGGTTTACTCAGTGTTCCCTGGATCAAAGTGAAGCAGCCTTTAGTTTCTCCTTTCTTTAGTTTTCTACCTGCAGAACAAACGTCCTGAATACCTGAGGACGACTGAAACTGAAATCAGAGACATTACTGTTTACTGCAGCTTTCCAGTAGATACATAACTACTTGTTAAGATAATCTTTACGTTCGCTTTTGTTTTTAGGTCTTTCAGATGCAGTTTCTGTAATGTTTTAACTATTCATTGGCTTGCTTTTAGCTTTTGATAATGTAATTTTAATGTTCTTTTAACATTTTATTTTAATGCATTTCTATGCAACTGTAAAGCACTTTGAATTGCCTTGTGTCTGAAAGTTGCTATATAAATAAACTGGCCCTGCCTTGCCTGTAGGGACATCCCATCAATTGAAAATTAACAAATCACCAACTGAGAGCCGGTGTCAAAAATATTAATAGAAAATAAAAAATACAAAAGGTTAATATTTTGCAGGGCTGTTCTGTTGAGTAGATTTTATACTGGAAGCATATGAAGGCTGTCATTTAAATCTGAACTTTTCTGTTGCAGGAATGGATCCGTCCATGGGCCAGGAGAGGAGAACCCCAGTCACCCCGTCTTCGTCCTCTCGCTACCACCGCCGGCGATCCTCTGGCTCCAGAGACGAACGTTACAGATCAGGTAAGAGGCAGGGCTGTCCCTGATGATGCATCTGTGGGACATTTGTCTTCATGTCTTACTAACCCCACACAAACCAGATGAACCGCACAACAAAGCAGTAATATTAACCGTGGTGTGTTCATGTCTGACATGCTTGCAAAGAAATATTTGCTAATCATTATGTTAATCAGCTTCATTAATGACCTCATTAGCATAGTGGGTTATGGGTAATAACTTAAACAAGACATGATAACATTTTTTAATTTTACTTCAAAAGTTCTTCCAATAAAGGTGATGGTGTGATTAGAATTTGGAGGTCTTTGCTGCATAAATTTGCATATCAATAAGCTGCTTTTATAACTGCTATAACTCTTTCATGCTTTAATACATAGAGTTCATATTAATATTACCCATGTGTCACATGTAGAGATGGACACAGAAATACTTAAAGTGTATTAACTGGCTTAAAGGGGCACTTTACCAATTTCACACATCAAAATTGGCTCACTTGTCACCTGAAGTTACTGTCTCCAGTGGTTCTGGGAAGACGGGAGCTTTTACCAGGCAGGGAGGGTCAAACCACGGGATGCTATGGCAAAGCATTATGGGAAATCCAGGATCTTGTGTTTTTGGAGCTTGGATATCAGAATATCTAAACCACCACTGCTTCAGCTTTGACCATTTAGATTTTTAATCTGTTTCTCATGACTCCTGAAATTTAAAGGGACAGTTCGCCCCCTAAATAAAAAAAATACATATTTTTCCTCTTACCTGTTGTGCTATTTATCTGTCTAGATAGATTTGAAGTGAGCTGCAAAGTTTTGGAGATGTCAGTTATAGAAATGTCTGTTTTTCTTCCTCTGCTTCCTGATGTCCTCAACCTGTCCAAGAAAAAAAACATTTGAAAAACTCAATAGCAATTTCTCCATGACCCAGTTACTCAAGATCATCAGCAGACCTCGTCAGAGCAGTTTCATGCAGGAACTACAACCATCACCCCATCACATCCCTTAAATGTTGTTTGTTACATCTTCTACATAATTCTTGTGTTGTCACATTTTGTTAGTTTGTTTTCTCCATCTGGTGTCCAGTGAAGATTAATATAGGATTAACAAACTTGGGTAAACTCTTTTCAGTAGCAACTCATTCAAAATTAATCTGTAAGAATTTGCTGTGGTGAAATCTGGGGTAAGCAGTAAAGATAATAAAGGAATGCAGCAGCCCGATAAGTTGTTATTTTTAAGGTTTGTGTTGCGGGACTGGTGGGAAAACCAGGCTGGCTTTATTATTATAACATTCCCACATGCTGTTGGAGAGTCTGAGTTTGTTTGAGTTTGATTTGACAGAAAATAAATCCTATGAAAACCTTTTAACCCATTAAATTGAAAAAGAAAAGCTGTGTGAGCACCTTCAAACACCACACACACTCACTTTCACGCACTGTGCGGTCACACTCAGTGAACCGTAAGACAATAAACGTGCACTTGAGATTTAAATTACCTCCGTTCCCCTACATAAGCACACACACAAGCCAAACAAACGTACATCTGTGGGGCCCATTCATTCTGACAAATGTCTTACTTGTGTCATTATCGGGCCAACAGCCTGCATCGTTAGCCGCTCTGTGTTTGCCTTCTGCCAGCAATGGACACCATTCAAACAAACCCAGCTGTGGCTATATCGCGGCGCTTTATCTCGCTCTTAGAAACACTAATTTGCAAAACGTCTTCGCCGACACTCCCTGAACTTAATCCAGTCGGAAACCACAGGGCCCCCTGGGAGCCGCTGTCAAGCTGGGAACATTTGTGTACGTAAACTGAAAGTGAATAAATGGGAACATGGCGCTCATTGTAACAAGAACACTGCATCACAAACGCAGAGCCCAGCTGATCGTCCTGCTGCTGTTTTTCTACTCTGTCCTTCAGCGATGGTGCTTTGGCTGAATGGACTCTCTGATTTCTCTATTATTTAACCGCTTCCCCAATGTTTACGCTGGACTCCACAGCTATTATCAGTGCCTGAAGAATCAGATTCTTCGCTTAGTTATTTAAAAGGCCCTGTCATGTTTATGGTTAGCAGTGGTGGATGGAGTACTCAGACCCTGTACTTAAGTTAAAGTACTCCATAACTAGGAATAGTCCTGCAATAAAATCTTACAGACTTAAGGGACAGTGCAGGATTATTATGAGCTGACAAGGTGAAATTCAAATTATGTCCATGTCTTTTAAGTTATACTCTGTTTTTTTTTCATATGTGCCTATTTTATTTAGACCAAAATTATAAATCCACAGCAGTGAACTTACAGTATGTCTTAAATATTAGGGATACAATACACCAATGACTGCCATTCATTCAGGTGAACAGTGCTGGTTTAAGTTTTCAAATGTGTGTTTTCTTCTCTGCATGCAGCAGCTGTCTGTTACAGCTCATCTCACACTGCATTATACAGCAGCAATAAGAGCTGATAAGGATATGGATTATCAGTCTCAAACAAATTTCAAGTGTCTGCAAGATCATTTTATTACTGTACAGAAATGAAAGGAAATCAATGGCTTTCTGACATGGAGAGAAAACAAAACCCGATGAAGGGTTTTGAGGGTTGTGATAATTTATTGTGTATAACAACTGTAAATTAAAAGCTTCTGAAAGATAATTCTCATCTGACTTGAAATCCATTGTTCGTCTGTCTTCAGATGTGCACACGGAGGCCGTACAGGCAGCCCTGGCCAAGCACAAAGAGAGGAAGATGGCAGTGCCAATGCCCTCAAAGAGACGGTCGCTGGTGGTTCAGACCTCAATGGACGCTTACACACCACCAGGTAACGAAACACACTGCTCTCACAAGACTGCATCAAACACAGACACAAATTATAATCCCAGTTATTAACTATCAGTCTCAGCTCTACATTGACATACGTGACTCATTTTACATCAGAAGAAGCAGTTTTCAGCCACAGGTGTAATAAAGATAAACTAGACTAAGAGGTGAATGCTTATGTTCAGCTTGTGGTTTAAAATCCAAATATTAGTGTATTAATTTCCATGTTAACTGGTGGATGTTTATGGTTAGCATTTAGCATTTTATCATGCTAGAGTGATATGATAATATGCCACCATTTACCGTGTTAATGTAACATTTAGTTGGTTGGCTTGCTAAGGGTTAGGGATGAAGACTGATGATTGGTTAGGGTAAGAATATCAGGGTAAGCACATCAGGCACAGCAGGGTGGGTGATGCCTTCGCTTCACCATCCTAGGGGGGAAAAAAAAATTACCTTATAAGTAAACTGAGTGAAACACCATGTTTGCTTCATCTTGAATATATCTTATTTGTATGACTTAAGCCTGGTCCTTGACTGGCCCTTGACAAATGATTTAATCTTATAATGGTGGCACACTGTGGCCTACACATGTTGTAAATTAAATGTAGAATACATACAAGGTGAGAGAATTTTTTTTTTTTTTTTACTGTATTGATTGCCTCAGAGCAAAACTATATGATTACATCATTCAGTTAAATCATTCATAGAAACTTCATGTATGTTCATAATGCACAATTAAAAAGCAATTTTTATTTTAAAATATATGAATCATAAATGATTCTCTCTTTGTGTTTTGTGAAATCAACCTGATTAAGGTCATCACATCAAAATGTTGTTAATAAAATGTTTAATTTCCAAGTGCAGAAGACAGTGTGCGGAAGTCTTCTTGCTTTTTATTATACTGATTGCAAAATCTGGATCTCTTTTGTGGCTGATGTTAATTTCATAATGATCCCTTCCTGAATTCAAGCAGCAGAAGTTAAGTGACAATGTGAAAAACTGCTGGCCCATTTTTGGATGAACTAAATATGCAAGAGTAGTCCCGTATGTCACTGTTTATAAGCAAGGGAGTTTATACTGGATGCTGCTTAAAACAAAATTAAATGTGCGCGTGTGTGTGTCGGGAGAGGTAAATTAGGAGGATACAAACCTGTTTAGGCATCACTATTCATTAGGATTCATCCTCTAAATGTCTGTAAATGTCTGCATCACATTTCATGACAATCTGCTGGATAATTGAAATATTTCTCTCTAGACTAAAGTCTTCATCAACAGACCAAAAATGATTTTGATCCATAGAGCCTTACCACACTGTTAACACAACCCAAAAGTGCATTAATAAACACTGGCAATTGTATCACTCCTCTAGAGATTGTTTCCTGTGCACCACTGTGGATAAGACTTGAATGTTCTTTCTACTGTTTTAACGTCTATAAAATCACTGTGGGTGCAAGTTTCTCCTGCATGCCTAAAATGTAAACGTGTGATACTAAGCAGCATCCTCTTGTAAGCGACACATTATTCTGTCACAAATCTAGTTTGACATTCAAGCTGTCAGTTAATTTAATAATTAAATAAGTCAGTCATGCAGTGAGTCTGTCAGGCTGCTGGCAACCTCCACAATCATGTGGGTGATTACGGAGCATTTTTTATTTTACGTTTTGATGCATGCAGAAATTTTAAGTGCTTCTTGGAGTAATTATGTCAGCATTAAAGAGAGACAGTGATCAGTTTGAATGAATATGAAGCTGTTGCTGCAGCAGGTGATGTAGCCGCAGTATCGATGTCCTCCTTGTGTCGGGGACGTTAGCCGATGATTGAACTGGACGAGTCTTCATTGACTGTTTTCTCTGCGAGACCTGGAGATTGATGGGCGCTCTGCTCTGTGGTCCAAGTAGAAATAGCTGGCCATCACTTTCAACTGTCAATACTGCAAGAAAAGAGGAACTACTTTATCACGCTGGCTGTAGTCACTACTTTGGCATTTTAAGCGGATTATGGTTTGGGAAGTGAGAAGGCTTAAACCTGGAAAATAGATTTCTGTAATTTTCTCTCATCAGTTTGACCGTCGACCACAAGTTGTGGATGTCAGAAAACGCCAGACTTTAGTGGCACAGCAGACAGAGAGTATTTGTTCTGGCTGACACTGATGGCAGATTTAATTTTATGTTCCGCTCTCATGAGTTGGGATATTGACTTAACAGAAAGAAAATGGTTTGTTTGGGTTATTACCTTTGGGTTATACAGCAGTGAAATATGTGACTAAAAATATAAAGAGAAAACAGAATTTTGCTGTTTAATCTTTAAATCCTTTATGAACCTGCCTCCTGCCTCCAAGAACATCTGTCTGTTGAACTATGTATTAATGCTTTGGGCTTTTTTTTATTTCAGGAGAGAAATCTTGAGGTGTTTTAGTTCAGTGAAGTTCAATTATTTAAACTTAATTCACATTCTAATTTCTAATTCTGCAGTTGGGAGTTGGGGTTAGGGTTTGATCAGCCTATATCTGATGACTGACTGGGGCGCACCAACTGAAGTAAAACTGATTTTACTCCAACATTGGACATTTGTCTGTGACAGTAAAATCACTTGAAAGGTCTGAAAGATAGCCTATTAAGGGCAAAATCCCCGCCAATTCAGCACCATTGACAGGGCCGACAGTCACTGAATTAACAAGTGCAGAGAGAGTGTGTATTGTCAGAGCAATGGGCCTTTGGAGTTGTGGACATTGTACACAGGGTGCAAAATTCACTTTTTTTGTCAAAGGGCCAAATGGCTGACAAATGTTCAGATTTTACCAGCCACTCAAAAGATTAGCATTGTTTTTTTTGGCTGCTAAGTGAAGTCTACCAGCCTCATGCATATTTTACCAGCATTGGGCTGGTGTCTGGTGCTAATTTTGGTCCCTAAACAGGCTGTTGGACAAATGGGCTTTCGGTCCAATGAGACATTTTTGGAACCATTAGGGTTTGAGAAGAATGGGCTATAGGATGGCACCATGATGATACAATGCACAAAAAGAGGAAAAAACAATACAGGAAATGTTGTAATACAAGACAGCCAGTCATCCAGGGAAAAATAACTCCCAAAAGTGTGAACCACTCATATAGTTTATCAATTACTAATATCTGAATGTTATTCAGTTTTCTTGAATTTTGTGGAAAACTGAACAGTGTGAAAGGGTGACAGAGGTCTGAGTCCTTTTGTCACACACGGATCAACATGTATTGTATCAATCGAATGTAAAACTAACAAAAGGCAGGACCTTCACAAATCAGAACAACTGCAGACTTTAACTGCCTGCCATTAATGAATAAATTGCAATTTACAAAATGTGCTGTGCAATAATAATGTATTGCCAGAGGAAGTATCATACATGATTTATTGCTGTGTCAATTACTTCGCTCTTATAAAAGAGGCCATTACGATGTTTATGTGGAAGGTTTTTGTTTTTTTTTCAGACCAGCTGAACTCAAACTTGTCAAACCCTGCAGGGGATTTTCTGAGAGAGAGCCATAATCAATAGGATCCATTTGGAGGTTTTTGATAGCTGTATTTCCCGCAGGCTTTCATTTTTTCTCCTGACCGAGTAACACCACTGTTAATTGGTTAGTTATATGGTCAGGTGCCAAAAAAATGCCTAAAATTCTCCTCATTTCCTCTTTCCACATCTGAGGGAGTTATAACAATGAAACTGCGGGATTCATTCTTGTCAGTCTGAGATTTGATCCCTGCTCCTCTGACCTCTCTGAACATGTCTATGAGACATATCGCCTGTCTTTAAATGTGCACTGGATACACCACACAGTTGATCTTATTCCTGTTGCGTGCGAAGCAGGATCTGTCCCGTGCGGGAGGTGGTGGCGGCCATCCATGTCTTTATAGAGCTGGTGTCATTTAATGAGGGTGTTAATGAGGCCATTATTTCTCTGGCTGCAGGGTCGAGCTTCACAGAGATCCACTGAACAAGGCATGATTTAAACTAGCGGAACAAAGTGCGCAACAGCCAAAGATCAAATATAAGGGCATTTTATTGGATCAAAGCAGACTGTACAAACACCGTTCCCATGTGATGTTTGACTAATTGTAATACGTCCATCCCTCCATCCTCTTGCATCTCTTCCTCCACCTGTCTTCTTTTTTTTAATCAGTTTTCATTTTACTTCTTTACTCTGATCCTGCTCCACCCCAACCAAGATGAGATGGAGATGGATGTGCTTGAATTTACACCTCAATGCAAGTTGTAAAAACCGACCATATTAGTAACATGAAGTTCAATTATTTTGGGGAAATAACCTCAGAAATAGGGTTCAGTAGTATTTTATTAAATCTGAGTACTAGATCGAGTTCAACCTTCTAGTGACAGATGTAAAAGTAAAACTAGAAGTTCCACCAAATTACAGTTTTGTCCATTGTCTGTTTATTCTTAATAAAAATGACAAAGTAGTAAAAGATGTCATTAGAAATGTGATGCATTTTTGTTCTTGCAATGCCAGACAATTGGAGATCCCGCCACCTACTGGTTGCTTGAATGGCGGTGAGTATAGCAGCTAACAAGCCTACGCCCCTTACATTTTTTGCAAGGATGTGTTTTACCACAAACAATGTTCTGCCTCAGTACTCCTCAGTACTAAGCATGCACAATGTCACCACCCCAGTTTAAAGCAGCACCTGAAAGATTTCAGATTGGGTGAGAGTTTTTTTTTCTTTAACTTTCTAACTATTTCACCCAATTTTAGAATCGAAAGCTGGAAGATTGCCCTCACTCTCTATTGAACAAAGCGTTTAAAGACTGACTTGTGAGTCTACATGAAAAGCAGCACATACTCATACCTAAATGACAAAACAGGTTCTTTGCCAGTGACTCCCAAAACTACATGTCTGTTGGAGAGTACCAGTGACAGGTGTGCTGAACCTTCAGTGCTTTCCTGAAATGCTGGTCGCTGTAGTTTTCATCAAACGTCACTCAAACATCAGGGAATAGTTCATTTATTGGGGACTATTTTCAGTTGCAGATTGTTGTTCTAGTGAGTATTTGGGCAGCACTGAGTCAAAATAAATATAGTTTTAGATACACAGATGATACTTATGTGTGATCAGTTCATTGTTGGTTTTGGTCTTTTGATATAAAATATCACAGATCCGGGAATTTTTCGCAATTCAGAACAAGCTCCCAGATTGAATTGGCTGCCAAAGTTGAGCCCTTGTTGCAGAATTGGTATCTGTTATTTTGTCAGCCCCTTTGTGCAGTGAGCAAAATGTGTAAGCTCATAAATATAACACCCAAACACACACACAAACACACACACACTCATATTTATAGACACACATGCATGCAACAATCACCAACTGCTAACATAAATCCTGCACAAACACATCCTCCACATAGACATCACATTCATCTGCGGCTTGTTTGTGTACTGTGAATTCATAATACACAGAGTAATACTTTATGTACACACATATGCACAGTATTCACATGATCTTTTTTACTCAAAGCATACTCTCACACATGACACAGAAACACACACAGTCCATCTGCGGATTTAGAAAGCGTTTATGTCCTGAGGGAGCGGTAAAAGCAGTCACACACACACACACACACACACACACACACACACACACACACACACACACAAACACACACACGGCTGTCTGTCTGCCAGTGAGGTTCACTTGAGGACAGTGGAGTCGCGTGTTGCCGAGCAGCATGTCGTATCGTGCAGAGATGACAAGCGAGGGAGGACTCTGATGTGCTCTTTACTGGCTTCTGACTGATTTTCACAGCTGCATTTTCTCGATTTCTCAATACATCATCAAATATATTTCAGCCTTATAAAGAGCTGCTTCATGTCAGGGACTCTCTCTCTCTCTGTGTCTCTTTTCTCTTTGAGTGGTTGTTTCATGAGATTCCCAGGTTGCCTGGCAGCATCTTATTTTTGTCAACATGTTTGTGTTTTGTCACTGGTCGTCTCCGTGGGGCCCTGCTGATAATGAGGCGCTGATTGGCCAATCAAGCAGGTCAGCAAAGCAGTGTGGTAGTTCACATGTCGAGGCTGTGCTCAGTCCTACAGCATTTTCAACTGATGAACAAGAAATTTCACGTTTTAAAGTTAACAGTGACCAAAGGAATATAAAAATGCACTTTCAGTATTTTAAACTGTTGGTTAAAATGTGATAAATAGAAAAGAGATGAGAACAGACAATAAAGACACAAAAAACAAAAGTGCAAAAAATAGTAGAAACGGGTGTGACTGTTACTGAAATAGATGAAGACGCTGTGCACTTTTAGGAGTGCAAAAGGTTTGACATGGAATGTGCAAGTTCACAGTCCATGCTATGAACTGTGGGTAATTCTCTTAGGCAAAGTATGCAGAGATGCAAACTTATGCAAAGTGTGCTTAAAAGGCTCCAAATGTCTGTGAGAGAACCCTCATGGACCTGATGATTTGACTCTGGGACAGCACTAAGTGCTTGATGCCACCTGCCACAGCTACGTCACATTCTGGTTGCACCTCGGCCACCAGAGCTGATTGCCGTCGTTCTAGACGACGCACGTGATCGCACCAAAAGTGCAGCAACACATTTCAGAAGTGGGCCTCCACTCTGCTTCAAATACATGCTGAGCCCCCTCAGGCTTCACAGAGCAGATCAAGCTGGGCAGGAAGTCAGACACACATAGAGAATCCAGTCAATTTTCAAAATAAACAACTCCATGCAGCCTTCCAATCATCAAAAACAGACAAAAAAAGTAACCGCATGCTTATCCAAGATAGTGGCACAAAAATCAAGGACAAATAACCAAGTCAACAAAAACAGGCAGGCAAAACGCTCCGCATCTGAAACGGTGCTGGCGGGGCATCATGTGGCGGAAGGATGAAAAACCGCTACAGAAAAGTGATGTTCCCAGTGGAATCATGGCAGAAGTCCTATTGGAGTGTGGACACTGGGACTGGACTGTGATTTTACTGAGCCAGCTTAGCACAGAGCCATCCCCTCTGATCACCTCCACCAGCACCATTTGGTTGACTTTCAGATGTGTCTACGAAGTGGTCACAGCCTGGCATCAAGTGTTTTATTATTTTGTAAGCGCTGAAACCACAAAATCATTTGAATTTTAAAGATTCTATTGGCATTCGCATTGCAGCAATGCAACCTCATTACTGTGATTCATTACAACAAATTGAGTGTGTCTGTCCACCTGAAGAACGTCCAATATTCATCTCCTGTGTTAGTCTGATTTGGTCTCCTGACAAATATACCTGGTTCTTTTTTGTTCTGGTGATTGCTGTCAGTCATTTACTCTGTGTGTCTTCTCTGCAGGACAAATACACACACACACGCACAACACATGCACACAAACACGGAGCACCTGCGTGTGTGTGAGAACTGGGTCAGCTTCTGTTGTTATTCATATCACCACTATCCGTCTCATAGCCGTGGGCATTATGGAAACCACATGCAAACCATGTGCACGCACACATACACACACACACTCACTCTGACACACTCTTTCTTTCAGTCTCACACACAGCTTTCGAAAACAAACTTTACTCTATTCCCCCCCTGTGGCAACTCTAAACAGATGGGAGCTGAAACGTTTCCAGGCTACAGACAATAAACTGCGACATACATAGAAACTGTTCGTCTGTCTCTAAATATAGATTATTAGCTTATTATAGACCAGTCCGGATTGGATTAAATAAACCTGGATGATAAAAAGATAGTGATATGTACAGCCGATGGACACTTCATCAACAGCAACATAAGAAAATAGTTCAGTATAAATGTTTGATGGCTATCATTTAAAAAATTATGATACAAGTGCCATCACCAGTACCCTTAAAGTTATATTGATACCAATGGAGTACGTCATTCGATACTTTTTTCAAAGGTTCTTCTTCATTAATATTATTTTTTTTTTCTAGATCTGGGTACTCAAAGGATTGAATGCAGGCATCATTTAACAGGAGAAGTTTTGATATTTTTTGGTGCTGGGTTACAATACTTTAAAGGCATTGTGTACCGATACTCAGCACTAATCATATCCCTTGGCAAGGCTACAAACTTGATTTATGGTTCTATTTCACTTATTTATCCTTCTCTTCCTCATCTGTTTTCCTCCTCAGATACCTCCTCAGGCTCAGAGGGCGAGGGACAGGGCGATGGGGACGAAGAGGAAGGAGGAGATGGCGAAGACGAGGATGGAGGAGGCGGCGGAGGAACCTCATCCAGCCGGGAGGGGAGCATCAGCATGGAGCACTGGATAAGCCGGGCCATCCACGGTACCTCCTCCACCACCACCACCACCTCCTCTACGGCCTCCTCCTCCTCTTCCTCCACGCGCAGCGGTGGGAGCGGGGCAGCCGGCGGCAGGCTGGCTGACGTCTTGGCCCAACATGTCCACATTTCCGCCCACCACCACCTCCGCCACCACCACCATCATCACCACCACCACAAGACAGGTAAGAGGTTTAGACAGACTTATCCCTGATTCTAGAGTGAATCCTGACACCTTTTAACCAAATCTTAAAACTCCAAGTCAAACACAAACTCTTTTAGCAAAGACCACAGACACCTTTAGCAAACCAACACCCTAAACCAACTTACACCATCGTCAGCCAAATACAGACACTCTTAGCAACATCTAGACACACTAATCCAGGGTCTGCAATGATATGGAACTGACATAACATTTGTTTCTTAACATTTTAATTTTCGTTTATCAATGCTGTAGGTCTATGAAAAAGTTGAGACAACTCAGAATTTCAAGGCAACGTAACTGCAATAGGTTTTTGAATTTTGACCCCAACTCCACTCTTGAGTTTTGAAAAAGTTTTACCAATTGCTAATCTTTTGTTGAGACACTTTACTTTTCTTCTTCAGATAAACTTTTAAAACCCCTAAAAAATCATATTTATATGGTTCAATGTTTATGTCAATTTGTGATGTTTAAATTTTGCATTTCTAAAACTCAAAGATTCAAGTTTATCTAAAGAAGAATAGTAAATTATCTCAACTAAAGATTATAGGTCAGGAAAACTTTATTTAAAACTTTTAAAAGTTTATTTCAAAACATAAGAGTTTGAGTTGGAAAATGACTCAAAGGAAAGGAAACTAAAGAAACTAAAGGAAACAAAAGAAAATATATTTCTATTTATATTTGTTCCAAATTTAGATTCAGAGGTATTATTGCCGCCCACCATGAAATTTGTCTGAGCTTTTGTTTTGTAGACTCGTAATTCCAGTTGATAAAGTTTTCCTGTCAGGGAGAGAAGATTTGTTGAGTCTTGAGCAAAAAAACTCCCATTAAATCAGTCTCATATATATAAATTTTTCCTACTTTTAGTTTCTTAAGAATAGAATATAAACAGTGTTCTTTCCATATTTTGCTGAAGACCTACAATCCTCCTGAGACCAAGTGGAGGCCCCTGAATCCCAGTTTGGGAACAACAAGGCAAAAAACTGCAGCAGAACTTCAAAGCTTGTCTGCTTCAGTCTTTAAATAAAACAACAATCCTTGAGTTTATTTAGTTGTAAGCAGAGTTCGGAGGTTTCTAATAAAAGTGTGTTTGGCCGGGAGGACTGTCGGCATACAGTAAGTGAGTGAGTGGGTGGGCTCACCGCTCAGTCTTTGAAGTTTAAATGTGTGAACTGGGGATGTTTGGTGGTAAAGTGTGTTTGGTTGGAGGGTCGTATCTTTGTGTGCTGTGTGTAAAGGCAGGTTTTAAAGTGAGCCTCTGCTTCCTGTTTTAACTTTGGTCTGTTATCTGTGCTGCTGTCTGTCATATGCCTGAAATGACAACAGCACCTTTAAACTTTACTGTTTGCTGCTGCTCTACATTTTATAGTTTCTTCCTTTTTCTTACTTTCATTGATATTTAATTTTATCATTATTTACAGATTAGTTCCATGAGTCTGATTAACTTGGGCTCTTTTATATTTTATTTTATTTTTATCAATTATATGTCCATTTCTTTCCTCATCAAAGAACATAACTTTTTTATATTCTACAGTATTATTGATACACCTTTATCGATATACTTGTTTTATGGTCTACAAATTACAGGAGCCATGAATCAGATCAACATCTATGTTCTTTTGTCATATTATGTATATTGTTATCTATACACATCCATTTTCAAAGCTTGAAATATACTTTTCAGACTGAAAAGTCCACAGAAATACAATATTTGATATTTTAGATATTTTACCACCATCCTGGGAAAAACTAATCTTTTAAAACATCAACTTTTCATGAGCCAGGAAAAACAGCCCCGTTTCAACTTTCTGACAATGTATTTTTCAGATAATCTGATTGGTTTTTAAATGGTTTATTTAGCCCAAGGAGCAGGATAATTTTCTCAGCCTGTGAAGAAACACTTAATCCTTAACTTTTAGTAATAGATTCACTTAATTTGGTGATGCATGAGATGAGAGATGTGGACTTGAGTCACATGACTTGGACAAGAGTCCGACTTAAGGCACAAATTAGATGACTTTAGACTGGCCAAGTTAAAAAGACTTACATCTGGACTTGCACCTAAACATCAGTGACTCGTCACTTCACATGGACTTAAACCTTTGGACTTGAAAATACTTGATACCTTCCCCCTAAATCAAAGAAGAAAAAGTCTGTTATTTAAAAAGTGTCAATGCATGATTCAATACATTTCCCTTCATTTCCTGAATCAACTAATGTAAACTATTCATTCCCAGCAAGTCAACGCTTAATTACCCAGATCCACTGTGTTTGAACCAATCTGACAACACTGAATCAAGTTGCAGCAGAGAACCAAGACCTAACGCTGTGTGACTGAGCTCCATTTGGAAAAAATGACACAGAAGATAATTTTGCCCGCGTACAAAAACTACAAGGTGGTCAACAAAAAAACAAATTGCAGTATGCAAAATGTGTGGCATGAAAATTACAGTCTTCCAACTTTGTTTGACATTTAAAGACATTCAACAAATGGAAAATTGAGGCTCTGTCGTCAAAATTGCTTTACATTCTGTAAAGAACACATTCTAACTTTCTTAGGACTCCAAACTCAATGTTTTGTTCAGAATACATATATTAGAACAAAACGTTTCTGTCAAGGGATGTTTTCTTTTTTTAATGCTTCTCAGAAATACTTTGCCACAATAATAAATCAAAGAGAAGGATCTGCAATAATCTTATGTACACTCAGCAAAAATATAAATGCTACACTTGTTTTTTGCTTCTGTGTGCACAAAAGGTTTATTTCTCTGTTAGTGAGCACTTCGCCTTTACCAAGATAATCCATCTACCTGACACTGGCTGGTACTGGGTGCCTTCTTTGGTTGGGCTGGTTAGGTTTAAGCGAAAGGAATAATTAGTTGGGATTAGGGTAAGAATATCGGGGTAAGCCAATCAGAAGCAGAGTAGGGCACGTCATGACTTTGCCCTCCTGGGTAAAAAAAACTGGAATCTGTAATTTTATGTGGAATTGCCAAAGTTTAGTGCCTAATAAATGTCTTTTTCAAAGTAAAATTGCACCTTTTACACAGTAAGAAAAGAAGAAGTGCTCAATAAAACAAAACTTTTTACAACATTTGGGAACAGAATTTGAGAGAAATGAATCTTTTGTGTGTAGATAAGTCCTAGATTTCTTACGTCAACTTATGAAAAATGAGAGCAAAACCAAAATTGTTAGGTTTATATTTTTGTTGAGTATATCATCTTATTAGGGTTACTCTTTTCACTCACTCATAGAAAAAATAGGTAACTGCAAGGTAACTGCACTGACAGTCAGTGCATGAGAGAGTTTATTTGTAGAGCATATTTTCAAAAAAAACCCAAAAAACATTAAAACCTAGTAGCCAAAGAACTGATTGTAAACTCATGGCACCAACACTACAGCGGGGAGGAGGTTCCTTTGTGCAAAACATACGCTACACACATAAAAGTGAAAAGCCATTCTGCTGCTGTCACAGACTCTGTTTGCTGAGGTGGCGTCATGACTAAACGCTCTGGTGGCGACAGGTTTGTTTTCATGCTGGTGCTGTTGGTATCCAGCTCTGAAGATAATGCATGAGCAGACAGACAGAGAGAGAGAGAGAAGAGCCCCTGCCAGCTTCGCCCAGTCAGCGTTCAGCTCCTTCACCGCTCAGACGTGACGGGAGAGATTCTGTGCATGCTGTTGGTTAGCTACCCTGTTTTTTTTAGGCCTGTTTCCTCTGCTTTCCTGTGTCATAATTCCCTGCCGTCTCAAATTAGCAAAGTCAGAAAGATGTTTCAAAAGGAGCAGCCGCTGAGGGCATGTGGCAGAACGGCACTGAATTAAAGAATCAACTGAGAAAGACGATGAAGTTACCGGAAGAAAACTGGTGTTAGAATATTTTAGAAGAATGAATGAAGTGATGACTAAATAAAGTAGAATGAACTGAAATAAACTATAGGAAAAAGTTAAAAGCAGCTCTTGAGGTGAAATTCACCCAACTGCATCTTGAAATGACTGAAAGAAGGGGGAAAATGAAAAACTTTGTACACTAGTTTTGGATCATTGATTGAAAATAATACAAACTTTACATTATTCTTACTTCATAGTTAGCACTTCATTGTTGAAGTTTGGGGCAGTGAGAAAGACTGAATAGCTTTTAAAGTTTTCTTCATCAGTGAAGAAGCAATCAAAGTGGCTTCTGGTGGATATCATTACTGGATCTAATGCTGACTTCTTCAGACTACTCAGTATCAGTCTGTTAATGGCCTGATCCAACAGATTTGGGGTGTTGGGGAAAGAAAATGAGCATTTGGGCAGACATAGCTTGTTTTATCTCGTGTAGCATCTCAGTGCAGCAACATCTGAGATTTTAAAAAACTCTTGACAAAAAACACGGTTAACATATAGTTGGTTTTCCATCCAAATTCAGATCAAGTTTTTACAAAATTTCCCAAAAATCAGCAAAAGAAGATATTCACTAATACTCATTTCCATCCACTATTCCTTTGCAAATATTAGGAATCGGGGCATTGAGATAAACAGTTGGCACCAATTCTCCATTTGAGTGGCATTAAACTATTGAAGAAGACAAAGGTACCTTGATTCCACTAAGCAATGGTCTGTGATGTCAGGTCTGTTGTTTTGTTCCGTCTTCCATATGGCCCACTAGCAGCGTTTCAAAAGCAGAACATTTGACCCCGCTAACCTTGTTGATTTGCTTGTTGTTTTTGCTTTATTTTTGTCCTTTTACTCTGGTTAGGTAGGCTATGGGTGCAGCAGCTGTGCTCCTGCAGCTGTCAACATCTTTCCATAGTGATGAGCTCAGCTTGCGGCTATCAAAAGCAAATACTTTCTTCAAGCAGCAAAACTACTGACGATGTTGTTCTTACAGTCTTTGAGTGCACTAGACTTCTCCCATACATCCAACTTGGCTTTTGGTGTCCTCCGATGGCTATTATTGCCTTTATGTCGTCAGTGTTAGCTATCAGCTAGCCTACATCTCTGTCAGATCAAACAGTGACATCCCAGGGTTTGGCAGGATGTGGTCTAAAGGGTTGTATTGTAGACATTCACAATAAAAACTTGCCAGCTGAATAGGCTTGATACTACTGTATTAGCTGTACTAGTAAATGTTAAAAATACCAGTCATTTTCATTTCTCCAGTATGATCACTCCACACAGATCTGATGTTTTCATCTGCAGTTTTTTTTGTCTCCTCAGTGAATCTTCATGCACATCATGATCTATTCTCTTCATCTATTTCCATTGCACATTTTGTTTTTATTAGTTTTTATTGCAAATTTTCCATCTCAGCCAAGTGTAAAAACTTTTTATAGGATATTTTGATTTTGAAAATTCTGAAAATGCTCATAAATGTATAATCCTGTGATCACCTAATCTGACACAGGACAAACATATGATGTCCGATGTGCACTGACTTCTGGTCCGTGACGGTTAGCGTTTGCAGACAAAATTTACTTTTGGTGTTCATTCAGTCATTCATCCAGGCTCCTGGCAGCCTCTTTGCTTTTTATTTTATGTACCAAACTCTGAAAGTTACAAATGTCCCTTCATCACTTCATGTTGTTGTACAATAGGAATAAGTTTCATTGTGTTTGAGTGTTTTTGTCTTGGTTTTACTGAGTTCATGTTTATCACAGAGGAAATCCTCAGTGGCGTGCACACGTGTGGGTTACAGCTCTGTTTCTCATTTCCTTGTTCAAGGCCAAAACTGCCCAGCTCTCCAGTGTGTGTGTGTATGTGTGTGAGAGTGTATTTAGTACTTAAGGGGAGTCGTTTTCCGCACAGCCTCATTCCAACCTCGTTTTCCATTCAACTCTTATCAGAACAGCCCTGCCTGCTCGTGCAGATAACTTTTTGTTCTCTTTCCCCAATTTGTCGTCAAGCCTTTCATCCAGCTGTGTTTCCCTGCAGGTTTTACAGAATCATTTTAGACAATCTGGCTGTTTTGGTTGACTTTTGGCTGAGTTTAGGTTCAATAAAGCATGCTGTGTTTGTGTCACTGGGTACCTTTTTTTGTTGCACATAACAGCAGTAAGCGTTTGTTTGTGCTGCTGCTGTTGCCATGTGATTATTGAAAACCCTTTAGAGACAGATGGTGCTCTTTTGATGAAAGTTGAAATGTTTTTAATCTCAAGCACCCTGCATAGTGAGCACTAAACTAATCTAAACTCTCAGCATCTAATAAATTCTTCTTTTCATGTTGATTTAATTTAAATGTCGGGTTATACATATCCTTTTCAAAAAAAGAGCAAGCTATACAGTATCTTCTTTTTCTTTCTGCCTATCCCCATTAGGAGTCACCACAGCGGATCATCTTTGTCTTGCTGGCAAACTGGGTCCCGACCAACTTGGCATAAGGAATGTTATATTTACAACACAAATATTTGATTTGGCATTGAGTTTTTTGATGATTTGGCAAGAAAACAAAGCTACATTTAAAATGAAGTAAAAATGAAGAAGTTTTACTTTTTCTTTTTCCTCCTTTTTCATTTAATACTCTCGTTGTCAGACTGATTTATGAAGGCATACTTGTGTCTTGAAGGTAAATCTGTTTTAAAGATGCATAACACTGTGGTGATTGCACTGTGTTCAGACTCCAGTGGTGAGGTTCCAGAAAGACACACACAACTTGATGCCACTTTTCAAGGTTCCCCTCCCTTCTTGTTCCTCACATGCAGGCCTTTTAAGTCACCTCTCCTTGAGGAGGAGGAGGAGGGCAGCGCCAGCTGCTATGGTAGAGAATGGAAACTCTGGGCCACAACGCTCCGGTAAGTTGAGATCGGGGCATGGCTGGCAGAGAGTCGCGGAGCAGAGTCAGTCTCCTGCCATCCCTTGGCTCAAGGCAGGGATGCTGTATCGTTCCCCCAGTGCTCCCCGTTACGTGCTTGCTGTTCAACTTGTGCCCCTTGTTGTTTTTTTTTCCCTGCTAATTAGTTTGTGCTTACCCATGTTGAGAAAATATTTCAATGCTAACCTCACCAGGAATAGCATTGAGCGTTGTTGTAGATGCATGAGAGCAATGTGTTTTTGTATGGATTTAAAAAAAAAAAAAAAAAAAAAAGCTGGTGCTCCCAGCTTTTTAGAGTGTGAATTGTTGATGAGGAAAATCAACAATGCTTTTAAAGAGGCTAGATAGCAGCTTGAATGAATAAGTCCTCACTCCTTTCAAGGTTACTCTGTTTGTCGTCGTTTATTGATTTGGCTAATTATGCAGCATGTTTTTAGTTGTTTGCTCAGCCAGAGGCAATCTGCTTTCAAAACGGCTTTTCATCTAAGCCGGAAAGCAGATGGTAGTGGAATGTGGGCTGTCTGCCTGCTTCCTCTTTATAGTTTTCTGTTAGTCTATAATTTTATGCAGTATTCTTAAAATCTGCTACCTGGAATCACTAAGAATGTATCAGAGATTTTGACCTCTGCTTTTGTGTTGTTAAGACCCTCATGAATAGATGCAATGTGTAAGCACTGGCCACTAGCTGAATCCCTACTCCAAACAAATAGGAGGCAGCATATCACTAGAGTAACTGCTCGCTGCTGATAGCTGTAGCTGCCATTAGCTAGTTAGCCCACTTAGCCCACTTAGCCATGCAACTAACGGTCCTTGAGTCTGTCTGGATAGTAGCTTGAAGCACCAGAGAAGTGTTGGTGCATACACTGCTAGCACAGGAGCTTTGGACCGCCAAGAGGAGTCCTAATGGGACATTTGGTACCCATCAGGGAATGCTGGCAGGTATTGGCGCCGCAGCGGACAAAGGACCCAGGCTCAGCAGCCTCCCAGTAAACAAAGCCTGGATACACGCCCTGATGCTGACATTGCCGAGTTTGACGACAGCAAGATACAGTAGAAAGCTGTTTTACAGTTGAGCCGACCAGTACTCGATACGGTGAGGCACAGGAGAAGAGCAAGAGGGAGCTCAGGCATCAGCAGCAGGGAAAAACAACATGTTGAACCAGAATATTTTCACATCTAACTTAGTGATTTAAGACTCAATTTCGACCAAAACCAGAGCTGATAATTGTTGGAGCAATGGAAAGATGAACCAAGACAGTTTTTGTGAGTTTGATTTTGTTTGAATCAAGTGTGTTTTACGATGAGTTAGCAAAGTCTTAGCTCTGTAAAAAAGAGAAACTCAAATTCAGAGGGCATATGGTTGTATTTTCATGTTCAATGAGGAAAATAGGTGTAATTTTATGAGGTTATTTTGTTTATTGATTCATCAGATTATTGCTTCTTGAGGTATAAAATGATATTACAAGACTAGACAGGGCAAAGCTAGCTAGTTAGCATGCTAACGTCAGATGATATCTCCACAGCACGATACATAGGCATCTATATAATGCCATTATTTCCACACATTCTGTTGATGATTTCAGTCCCTTCCAGTGGACCATCATGGGACCTTAGTTTGGGAAATAAAACATGAACTCTTAGCCAAATACGAGAGACAAAGAAATTTTTGATCCCGTTTGAATTGTCCCATGAATCACACATATTATGCTTGTCGATTAAAAAGATAATAAAGTCAGGAAAGGCAACATTTATTGTAATACTGTTGAAGTACCAGACTGCAAACATACGTAATTATAAAGACTACTCACCAAGAACTCGTGTAAGTGACATCATGACTTTTTCCCTCAAAAAACTAAAGCTAGATGCTAATGTTATGATGCCTGTGTGTTTGTGTATTTCTGATGTATTTGTGTGTAAGATGGCGATGTAGTTCACGGAGCGCTTCATACTAAACTAAACTGAACTACAGCAAACCTACCGCAAACTGGGAGTTTCTTGTCTTGTAAAATATTAAATTAACAAACATCATATGTGTAATTCATACTAAAATTTAAACAGGAGCAAAAAATTATTTGTCTCTCACAGTTCACTAGTGTGCATATGTTTTCTGAAGGTGGGCCACGCTGGTGGGGAAGGGACTTGAAGTGCTATTCCTACCTGAGGAGTACTAGTCCTACTACTACAATGTGAAGGCTCCATCAACCAAGTCACTGCTTGGCATGTGAAAAGGCAGCAGCTGACACTCTCATTTATTGAAGCGGCTCCCTCCGTTTCTCTTACATTGTTTGAGAATACAAAGCAATCCACACTGGAGCAAACAGTGAGCATGCACTTAAAGAAAAGCCTTAAGACCAGACCTCTAATCAGCCATTCATCATTGTCAGAAAAAAATATACCCCGAATCCATTAACACAGTGCTGGAAGTTTTCCCATATCCAATGTAATTAAGGCTGCCGTCTGGATGAGGCCCGTTGGGATTTCACTGTAGCTTAGCCTCCCTGTCAGTGCTGTATGTCTGCCAGGGGAATAATCTGTTGTCTCTGAGGAATAACAGTTCAGCAGTTTGGGAGCAACAGAAGGTTCCTGGATGCTATTCATCAGGTGTCTTGTGATGCTGATGTGAGAGAAGGTTTTGCTGAAGGATCATCATCAGATGGAAAATTGATTGAAGTTTTCATCGTGCATGAGCTCGCTTGACTTATGGAAGTCTCATAAATCTTTCAAGGTAGAATTTCTCTTTCTAACGGCTGCTGTTTGACAAGATGATGATTTAAAGGCAAGGCAAGGCAGTTTAGTTACATGGCTCTTAAGTAACCTTGCCAGACAGTTGAATTTGCAAGATCTCTAAATCAAGAGATCCTGTGCAAGGCTTCAAATTCAGCTTCTGTCAAAGTAATTTTTCATTTGGTTACTTCAGATCAGACTTGTTTTGGCATCAAAGAAAAAAATTGATTAATTCATATCTTTCTCTGGTTTCCTTTACTGTTAACTTTGTCTCATGTGTGCGTAGACAGACAACATGGTGACTAATACGCAAATGCAATTTTACCGCTAAAGTCTCATGCAGTTATAGGGCATTTGTTGCATTTGTGTGTGTGACATAAATTCTAGGATGTCTTCCTTACAACATCTTGATTTTCTCTGTTGGTG
This sequence comes from Lutjanus erythropterus, assembly GCF_056507025.1. Lineage (NCBI taxonomy): Eukaryota > Metazoa > Chordata > Actinopteri > Lutjaniformes > Lutjanidae > Lutjanus > Lutjanus erythropterus. The sequence goes on along the minus strand of NC_139328.1, from coordinate 26,695,527 downwards.
TTACTGAGTGTTTGCTATGTTTGAAACAGCCTTAGTCAAAGTATTTCTTCAGGACTGTAAATTTAAAAAGAAGAATTAGAAAAAAACCCACCCTGAAATAGAGGAAACTTATATACAGTATGTTCTGTCTACAGTATTTTACAATATATATATTTATGACGTCTCTGTTTAACTGACTGTAGTTGTGATGTCATTCCTGGAGCTGCTCCATAGACAGTGAATAATGGAACAACTGCTTGGACCCTGTGACTGCAGCCGGTATTTTTTTTTACTGCTATATGGGCACATTTTCTGAATCACAGCTGGATATCTATACCTACACTAAGAGTCTGAATAAATATTCTCAAAGACAAATTCTGTAGATTCATGGAGACAGTCACTGACATTGAACCATTCCCAAAAAGCTCAGATTTCCCACTTGGTGAGATGTTTTCTGTTTGTAGGTATTTACTTTACCATCCAGTATCACTGTATTAGCATGATGTTTTAGTGTTGATTTTTTAAATTAAGAAAGTGACTCTTACTATCAAAGGTTTGAGGAAAAAAACAGCATAGCTTAATGACAAGGTTGGTCATTGCTGCCTGCCAAAACGACCCATATTATGGTCCCAGAAATTATTCATATGAGTCTTCTGATCTAACCATTGCATAGTAAAGGTGTGGTTAAGTTTAGGCCTCTGTGATATGTTGTTACCTTTTAGTTCCAGTCTGTTTTGTTTTGTGTTTTTCCATTTATTTATCACAAATAAACTGAAAGAAATGACAGTGAAGTTATATGGACTGACAGTTACTCAGTCCTTGGATAGCTTTGATGAATCAGAACTACAAGGACCTGTGAGGGTAAAAAAAAAAAAAAGGTTTAGTCCTGTGACTGACTGGTGACTTTTCAAGGCTGGATTCATATAGTGCCTGTCAAGGTACCCAAGGCCACTTTACAGAGTACGAAAAAACAAAATTAAATGAAGGAAGATAAAAAAAAAAAAACAAGAACAGAACAGCAATGACTGTTGGCCCTGTCAGCAGAGAGTTTCACAGGGTGGGGAAGGTGTCACCCTGAATGCTCTGTCACCGAATGTTCTCAGGCTGGTGTGTGGGGTGGAGGGCAGACCTGTATCTGAGGAATGTTGGTGCTTGGACAGGGTATTGGGGTGGAGGAGGTCAGACAGGCGCTGGGGTCAAGACCAGGTAAGGAGGAGGATTTTGTAATGGATGTAGGACTTGACTGGAAGCCAGTGAAGCTGGATGAGGGTGATGCAGGTGAGAACCCTGGCGGTTGTGGAGTTCTGCATTCTGGAGCCTGTCCAGGGCCTTGCTGGGTACCCCAGACAGGACTTTGTTACAGTTGTCTAGACACATATAACAAGTTACTTTTTGATGAGAAACTGTTGTAGAACTGGAGAAAAACACAAGCACAAGTGTTTTAACCCTTTTTTTTTACATTCTGATGTGTCAGGAAAGATCCCCACACTCATATGCTGACTCATATGTTAACAAGATCAACAGCTGGATCACATGAATTTGACATTTTCTTTCATGTTGAAGTCATAATAATGTTTAGCATAGTTTCTTCACACAAATAACAACTTTAGACTTTGAAATACAATGCAGTGCATATGCCATATGTCAAATTTTTAGTGCTGGTGATACACCAACCCTTCAATTAACCTTCTGTGGAGCACAGATGTGTCCAGATATCGCAGGTGATGTATTATAAAGAGGGAGAAACTCTGTATAAGGTAGAGGTTGGGATTGATGGATGGGTCAAATAAACAGGACTTTTACCCAGGAGATGGGGGTTTGTGTCCTGTGTAAAACCAAAGATCAACTCAGACTTTTTAAAAATGCCTTTAACTTATGTCACATGTGTAACTAATGCACTTACAGTAACCAAAACTATGATCTTTTCCCAAGCCTAACCAGGTAGATTTGGTGCATGAACCTAACGAAACCACGACTGTTTCACAACATTGAACACATTTCTTTTTGTTACCATGCAGAGTTGAACATTAATGTCTTTTTTCACTTGTGTGGGTAAATGAGTCATAAATCTACGTGCCAGACAATTTTTATTTGCTCCAATACAGTTGATACTATATTTATTACTGGTTGTCAAAAAACAACAAAGATTAAAGTTAATTGTCATATTTAATCTAGGGCTGCAATGTTCATAAAATGGTTGATAGTGGATAAATAGTGAAAAATGTCCATGCCAGTTTCTGCCAGTCCAGTTTCTGTCAGGCAAGTGGGCAATTCTTATCGCTGAGCCCTGCCATGACGATAAAGGTCACCTGACAATAGATCTGCTCTCCACAGAAGTTAATGGAAAGGACTGGCACATCACCTGCACACAAAATTGGACTTTGGCACATGCATTGCACACAATTTAAAATTGTATAGTCGTGTTATTTGTGCGCAGAATTAAGAGAGCAGGTTGTAATGTCACATACTTATAACACTTCCGTCAAATCACATAACATCACAAATTTGGTTCAGAGGGCTTTACAAGCTACATACGTAATGACAACATCATACCATGTCCTTAGACTCTTGGATTTGGATAAGGAAAAACTGGGTTTGGCACGAAAAGCACCATAAAACTCACTGATTAAGTTGACAAAACAATGTCACCACGAGCTCCATTCAGTGGCTGTTCTGCAGCTTCCAGCTGAAACATGATCTCCATCTGGAGATGAAGTTTATCCATGCATATGTCATTACAATTTCAGTTTTTCCAATCACTTTAAGGACTTTTAGTCCATTCTGACTAAATGTTGAGACTGAAAATGAATTCTAGAACTTGGTTAAAAATCAGTCTGTACTTGATTATACTTTGGAAAATATTGTCTTCTTGGTTACTAGTGTTGACACTTGGTGGGAAGTGGGCTGCAAACTGCAGTCTCCAGTATCAAAGTGACGGGCTTTGTACTGTAAAACCTGAAACATTCCTGCCCCACCTTCTCCTTGTAGCTTTTTCTGGGGGTACAATAACTATCACACGACTAAGTACATTTCTGCTGAACATTTAGTCACTATATTCGTGCTTGTCAAGAACATGTCCCCTGATTTGCTTACTCACTTATTTGCAGAAACACCTAAATAAGAGATGTGCAGGTGATAGAGGCATTTGCCCTTGCGGGGCTTGAACATGTGACCTTTCAGCCACAGTATCTTTAACCATCAGGCCACCTTTAAACCCTACTTGACCCCTGTGGCGAGACGGAAGTTTCGCATCCCTGAATCAGGTCCCTCTTCTGATCTGATTGGTATTCCAGCAGTGAAGGAGGCATTCATCATCATCCTCCTCAGCCAGGGCTGATATTCCTCCCTGTCACACATCAACATAAATACATTCTGATGAGGTCACTGGATACTTGTGCACGCACACACACACACACACAGACAGGAAGGCATGCACACACAAAAACACACATTTCCAGATAGATAAACAGCGTGCAACTTCAGAGAGTGCATGTCTAGTTCAGTGTAGCTCAGACAGACAGCCCAGATGTTGCAGAGACAGAATACACAGCGTGTTACAGTAATTAGCATGCCTGTGCTGTGTGCGCTGCTGTATTGATATGCAGTCCGTGTCTGGAGAAAGAATTCTGTTTGGTCTCGCTGGCTTTGGCTCACTGCTTTGCTGGGAATCATCTCCCTCTCTCTTCCCTTGATTCCGCGTTTCTCTGTTTTTCTCTCACTACATAACTGTTTTTTCTGAGTCTCCCTCAGCCTTTCAAATCATATCCAGTTGAGTTTTAGTCAACTTTATTGGCATGATTGAATGGAGGAGAACAAACTTTTCCAAAATCATCCCAGTGCATTAATAAGCTGTCAGTTTTGTTGCATTTAGCATAAAAGTAGGCAAAGTCATGGACATTTATACAAAAAAGTGAATGAATACAAGATATAAAATAGTACAAATGGGAGGAATATAGTCCCAGAACTCCTGCTATTTTCAAAGACAATAAAAGTAGCTTAAGTCTTATAAATGTAACTATTTATTTAATTTTCTGTATTAGTATATTTTATCCGATTAATTTGGCTTTAAAGCTTTTTTTGGTAATGTAAATTAAGATTCTAGTAAGTTAGATTTATGGGGATTTATTGGCAGAATATGGCAGAAATAGAATGTGATATTCGTAAGTATGTTTTCATTACCTTAGAAAGAGTTCTTTATAGGGTGCAGGTCCTCTTCCACAGAGGCCGGCATGTTGCAGCACCATGTTTTAAAGTCGCCCACAATGGACAAACCAAACACTGGCTCTTGATATGGCCTTTTGCATTTTGCACAAATTTCAAAGCACTGAAGGTTGTCCTATGCTTGGAAGGGCTGGATGAGGTGAAGAGGTTCCAGTTGGTTAAAGCTACACCCTATTAATGAGTGGATCACAAAACTCAGATCAAACTGTCAAACTAGGCAGTGCTGATAAAATATGGATCGATATTCTGTGACTGCATTGCCAATTTCTCACCTAAAATGTTTTCAGAGACATTTTTTAGTGGCTGTTGAGTTGCCATTATTTCCTGCTGAATGGACGACCAAAAACCAAGCACAAACCTCGTATCATGTCCCCCACCAGCCCACATTCTTGCTGGTACTGCGTATCCTCTTGGTGCAAAAAAAAAAAAAATCAACATGGCAACCCCCATAAAACCAAACTCAAGGCTTTGAAAAAGGTTGTCCACAAACAAACGGGCCGCATCATGGTTAGTTCACACTTGGTTACAATCTACAAACGCACTGCTAGATGCCACTAAATCCTACACGCTGGTTCTTTAAGCGTGAATAAATAACTCAAAATACAGTGCAAAGAAAGTACCGTGTTTATATATTTGTATTATTTAGTATGTGAGCTTATTTTTTATAGCACCTATCACAAGCAGATGTCAAAATAAAATACAAAAAAGCAAATAAGAGACAGAGCGGCACATTAAATGCAGACATAAGGCTAAAAAAATATGAGGCAAAACAAGAATAAAGAAAAGAAATTAAACAAAAGCGCATCTAAACAAATGTGTCCTGAGCTGCTTTTAAAGATATCCACAGATATTAAATCATTTGGCCATCTGCTTGCATGCTAACCAACTGTCCTCATACAAGCTCTTCATCTCCCACAGAGAACGAGTGATGATGAAATATTAAGTAAGAGAGAGATCAGAGCGAAAATGCATCTTTGTTCTATCTTTGTTCAGTTTGTGTTTTTTTAAGTAATGAAGAACATGCATTTAATTCTGTTCACTTCTGTTTGTTTGAATAGGGAGTAAGATTGAGTACGTAAAGTAACAGCAGGAGTAATCAGTATTACCGTACTAGCAGATTATTAACAGTAAGGAATAAAATAATTAAATACTTTATATATCAAATATGAATACACTACATGACCAAAAGTACGAGGACATCCATCATTAGCACAAAGCTGTTATTGGGCTATATTATATTTGGAGGTGTTTCTAATATTCTGTTCCTGTCATGTATGTAATTAGGGAGGACACATTGAAAGTCCTCTTAATCTAATGTAGTCCTTTATAAACTACATTTAAGCACCGTTAACTTAAAAATAAACATATTAAATGTACATTGTCATTTCTGCCAATGTGAACAAAAACATTAGAAACTGTGAAAGTAGAATTTATAGCAGAGCTGTTGTATTGAGTTACAATTTACTTCTTTTCCTTCCTTATAAAACATTTGCAAAGCTGATTTTTAAAGTATTTAAAATCCTGCTTTGTTTGCATCAATATTTACTAGTTACTTCCTTCTTCACTGCCTTGTTGGCGGATTTCTGCGTTTCTTGCTGTGTTACCGCCACCTGTTGATGATTCAAATAGCGTGACACCTCTGGCAGGTCTGTGTATTGCGACACATGCATGGTCACGCATGTGCATCTTCATGTGCGTGCATGACATAAACAAAACTGTGACCCATTCATACAAAAACAGCTTTATGGCGCTAACAAAGGTGAAAAACATTTGACATACTGTGTGATCCGCGGTTTGACATGACTTTCCACTACATGTTGTGATTAGAAAAAAAGAAAAAAGCTCCCAAAAGTTCATGTATTTCTATTTGCCATGTCTAGTCATTCACTAACATGACAGAAAAGTGTGCTTAGACCGACATATTTATAAAAAAGAAAAAGAATTCCTATTTCAGCAGAGGGAGGGACTGAAAGTTAGACTTTCTTGTAAGTTAGACTCCATTGCTTCAATCAACATCCCTCCATGAACTGCCATCAAATATATGAAAATATGCACGACTGAAAATGTGAATATGTAACGTTCTTATTGGATGAAAACATGCACTCAGCACTATACATGAAATTAATTAATTCAGTTCAAATGAGACTTTCAACCCTCTTCTTGATATTTTAAAACAGAAAGTAAATGATGTAATGAGGTTATTTCTATACCATTTTGTGTGATTTTAGAATGCATGCTTATCAAACAGCTTGATTTTCAAAGAAATAATCATTAGTGGATTCAATTACAGCCTGATGATGGAGAAGAGGTTTCTTTGTATACATGAGTAGCACTTCAGAGTAAAAGCACTGAAATGTAACTTGTTCTGCTGCCTTTTCACTGAGGGAACCTTCACACTGTGAAGTGCGTTGGGCTGAAGTAGTTTGATTCCCTTTATGTTCTCATTCTTGACTGAAGCAGTGGAGCACCACGTAGGAGACTGAGAGGAAACACGTGAGTAAGGAGTCAAGGGTTTCGCGTTTAAATCATCTGAAGTGGTGAATTTTCTAAGCGTCCATTTCTCAGAGGATGTTTCAGAAGTAGTGTAAAGTGAAGAGGCACGACCTCCACGCTTGATTTCCAGTACAGTCAAGTGAAAAATTTGTGTCACTGAAATGTTGTATTTTTCAGACTTCAGTACATGGTTAAATCTTTGATAGAGACTAATTATGTTCATGCTTTTCCCTCTACTTCTCATCCATTATGCATAAATGTATCCATATTTTACATAACCGTGTAATGAGGTTCATCTTATCACATGAAGCTGTCTTTATCTCATCTTAGAAAACTGTGGTTGATTATGATGCATATTTTCTATTATGCAGTTGGTTTTCCAGGCAGTACAGTGGCCCAGTATCATTATTAGACTATTCTGTGGAGCATTTGATTTCAAATCCCCACTCTGCTGAAGTACCCTTTCGCAAGAAACCAGACAAATCTGCCGAGCTGTTTTCATTTGCTCTGGTAGATACGTCTGGATCCCCTCCTTCCATTCAGACAGAATTTTACCACCCTTGGATCTGGTCAAGACAATCAAAATGGGACAGGTTCTGTATGAGGCACCTCACTGGTCCAAATTTGAAAAACTTTGCTCCTCTGGTCAGCTGAAGGTCTATGCAATTCAGTCCAGTCAGCAGGTCCATCCAGTCCAACTCCTCAGGCTCCCAAAACTCAGATGAAATTCTCAAACTAGGAGTGCTGATCAAATATGAACCAAGATTCTGTTACTACATTGACTATTTCCCCCCTAAAATGTTTTTGGAAACATATTTTAGTGCACTATTTAGTTGTAACATGAGAAAAATTGGCTGCAAGTAATTAGAAAGGGTTTCCCAGAGGTCCAAAGCCTCAAAAGGCTAAAATTGTCCATGGTGGACTATAAAGAAGCTTGCAACCCTATCTCTAAGGCTGAGCTCAGCCACCGTATAATGGAAACTCATTTTGGTCACTTGCATCTACAGTTTTATCCTTTCGGTCACTACCCACAGTTCATGACCATAGGAGAGGGTTGGAATGTAGATCGACTGGTAAATTGAAAGCTTTGTTTTCTGGCTCTGCTCCCTCCATGAAGGTCTGGTAAAACACCCAAATTACTGTTGACAACACCATTTTGCAGTCACTCCTAAACTTAATCAATTTGTGCAGCAATTCCACTCCCAATCTAGATGGAGCAATCCACTGTTTTCCAGCAGAGAACCGTGGCCTCAGACTTGGAGGTGCTGACTCTCATCCCACCCGCTTCACACTCGGCCGTAAACATCCTGGCCATGAATATCAATTCTATGTCTGAACCTGAAATTTGAACTCTAGGAATAATTTAAGGACCGATTAGGAAGGGTTTCCCAAAGGTCTGAAGCCTTAAAATGCTAAAGTTGTCCACGGTGGACCATTACAAAGCTTGCAACCCTGGAACCTGATAATATAAGATCAGTATTAACATGTTAACAATGTTATCACAGCAGCAGCCTGATGCAAATTACACACTTAATGCCAAAACAACAGAACATACAACTTCCATCAGAATATACATAGGTCTTTTTCCTTTATAGGGATAAGGATTTATCGAACTGAACTGATTGAGAACTCCGACTGAAAGCAAAGTGACGGTAAACGACACAGCATGCTGCACCTACACACATCCCTATTTAGATTCACCACACATCGCTCTCCTTGCATCATTTCATGCTCCGACCACTCAAAATGAAGAATCCCCAGGGCAGAACAGTAAACACCGTTTGATGTTGTTGAACAGCAGCTGAGCCTCATGAAAGAGGTAAATGTGAAAAATTTGTGGCATGGTGGGAGCTTTGAAACATCAGGCGCACCAGATAGGCTGAAACACAATCTAAATGTAGCACAAAATAGGGGCAGAAACGACCTAAAAACGAATGTTAAGGTGTGGGTGTCGAAGGGAACAGAGACATTTTTTTTTCCTCAGAGAAAGGCAGGCGTCGCAGTATGTGATGGTGGGAAACGAGAGGTTTGTGGAGGCATGGTGATCCGTGAGGAAATGACTGCAGGATTCTGGAGGGAGTTTAGGTGATGGTTAGATACTGGTGATTTTTCTTCTTTTTCTCTGCAGGAACTTAAGTCAATATTTTGCAGTACTATTTTGTAACCATATTCACTTTCTGACCATTAGAGATTAGCATTGATTATTTCTAAGCCTGAAAGTAAATAACTCTATATATTCTTGAGGAGTGTATTTGAGCTTCTGCAAACCAAAGTCCCTTTAAGTTGCTGAGTTTCTTTCTTTCTTTTTCTGTTATCTCTTTTTCTTACCCACATTTTTCTATGAATGAAGGAAACCATAACACAAATATCAAATCCTTTTATCTCACTTTTGATTTAGTAGGTATCAGTTTTGCTTTTGAAGTTACTGTGAATAAGAATGACATCCCTTAGTTCATGTTAATTCATTTATTAGCAGAATTCACAGTTTTGCTTTCAGACTGTTAAAGGCAAGGCCCTTGATCACCTTTTTTCCCAATTGGCACCAGTACACAACTTTTATTTCAACTGACACCTCAACTTTTCATTGTTTGAGCTACATTTCCACTGCTTGATACAGCTTGACTCAACTCTACTCACTCTTTTTGGTTTTCTATTCCATATATTACCTTGCACTTTTTTGGTATCACCTCAATCAAGGTCTTAAGGGAACTGAGCTGATACTAAAAGGTGACGTAGTAACACTGTAACCACTGCTTGGTTGCACAACACAGGACGTCCTGGACAAACTGGGCTACCATCAATAGCAACTAGAATCTTTTTATTCACTCAAAAATGGCAGTCCACAAAACCATGCAGTGATTTTTCTGATTTGCAAGTGCAACTGTATCAAGAACACCATCCCTTCATATAGCAGTGTAGCTCCTTTTTGTGTGTGTAGTGAATGAGGGAGAGAACGTGAACAGCAGAGAGTGACGGCGAATGTGGCAGAGCAGAAGAGAAGTTTTCAATCTTGCAGTGAATGTGTAGTGCAGCTTCTCAAGACCAAAGCACTCGTATGTTTGTTGTTACCCAACTGCTGAAATAGCATTGTTATGACGATCAGTTCTGCCTACACTGAAGGAGTACTGCCTGCAGTGGAAAATGAAGTAGAAGTACCAAAAGCAAGTAGAGTCAAGTCATACCATATAGTGGAAATATGGCCTAACTGACAGTTCAAGTGACATTTCAACTGTTTTCAGCACTTACATTCAGCTAGAATTTAGAGTAACATCTCAATATTGTGTATGCCAGTTGCAGAAAACACTGTTATGTCACAAATTATACGTCACAATTGTGATGTTGCAGGGACATACTGTGTTTGTGGGGTTAAACGGCTCACTCAAAGGCAACGAAAACACAATGATTCTTATTTTCAGGTGATCATACACAAATGAAAACATACTTATTCCATTTCTGTCATATTCTGGTCATAAATGCACATACATCTTACACATGGGACCTTTAACTGACTCCTCAGTCTGCTCATTTCAGTGCTTACACTTCAGCTGACTCTTCAACTCCTTTTCAGCCAGTATTATACTGTAGGTGCTTGCGAGTGCACAAGGATCCACTAGGGTCTGTGTGTCGTAAATCAGAGGGTGTACATGTAGGCTCCATGCAGACATCTATATACATCCAATTTGTTGTGACCACACAGACTTGCCCATGCACCCTCTACAGATGCCACTCCGCAGCGATCTGAACGCATCCTCCAAATGGATTAACGGAACTAATAGGTGTCCATGTGTCAGCTGAACTTGAAGGACTAAAGGCAGGATAATACTCCCAAATGGACATGCACACAGACAGCTGTGGACATCATGAACTACTTTAAGTGCTTCTGCCTTAACTTTTTTAACAGACAAATTACATTTTTGGAGGAAATTGTTTTTTTTTTTTACCCTCTTTGCAGTCTTTACAAAGGCAATTTTCAGAACAAGAGAGTACTTTTAAAGTTGCCTATTCTAGTTTTCCAATCTAACTCATTAAAAGTACTTTTGTAACAGTGGGATGTCTATCTGAACTCAACAATTAACACTCTGTCATGTGTCTCCCCTGGCTAATTGAAATAGTTTCCATTAAAATGGTTTTAACCGCAGAATGGGGGTGTGGGGGAACTAACCAGGCCTTCCTTCCCTCCTCGATCCCCCCCGTTTTCTCACATCACAGAGAACCACTCTGCCCCTCCAGATGTCACCGGCTACACCAACAACACCACCAACACCACCGCCACCGATGGGATCCAGGTGGAGAGAGCCCCGGGAGCCGGCACCGCCACCCAGAGACAGACGCCCAAGTATGGCAACGCTGAGCTGATGGAGACCGGAGACGGTGAGTCGGGACTGGGAATATGAACTGGGGAGAGGAATTTGAGGTTGGCAGAGATAATTATAGTAACAATAACACCACAGCCACCATAGAGACTAAAGTCCTTTTTCAGGACTTGAAACTTAAATCATGAAAGTTTATTTACTTATTTCTAGCTTAGTTAACGGTGAGCTTGTTGCATTAACACACAACAACAAGTACAATTATGAGTAATAAATCTAAAGAAAAACAGGTCTTCACAGTAAAAGTCTCCTATTATTGTGTTATTTAAAGGCTTTAATTATGAAGCATCAGAGATCTGGAGATGTTGAGTTCTCTTCAGCAGTAACTCAACCCCTTCCCAGATGAAAGTAAACATGAGACAGTAAAACAAAGCAGGTACCTGAAAGTACACATAGCAACACAGGAGCGAAACTTCAAACCACAGAGATTCAGAGAGCAGAATCTATCAGAGCTACTTTCTTTCTAATGGAGAACCAACACAGTATAGATGGATGAACAGCACTAAAGGCCAGGTGAAAAATATGTATTTTTTATTTTGGGGTGGACTGTCCCTTTAACATCAAACTAAGCTGTGATCAGATTCAGGTCAGATTTAGAAGCTTTGTAGCATTTGTAAAGATGAATCCAGATATTTCTGTGGATTCAGAGATGAGCGACTTCAGTTTACTCATTTCATAGTTTCATAATTCCCTCTCTGGAGGGACGTGAAGCTGCAGCAGACGGACTCATTCATCAGACACGATCGATGCCGCTGTGGACGGAGATGTTGAACGCAGCTCACAGCGGAGCAGCTTGACAGATCAGTTGCCAGAGTTTACAGATGGGAGCTTATTGGGATGTTTGGCTGAAAGAGACACAACAAAACTGAGGCTCTCCATCAAAACACTGAGAGGATTTCATCAGAGATTACTCATCTTTGCATTATGTTGCTGACAATGGGTCTTTTTGAGGATTTAACCTTGGATTCACTGTGTGGGGACAGAGATTTCACTTGAGTGGACTTAGTTGTTTTTTCCCTCAATCAGCTTTTTCATCATAACAATCTTTTTTTTTTTTTTGCCCCATGCATCATTTGGTTGGAGGCATTTCAGAACTATTACTGGCCTACAAAATAAAAGATTTTCAATGTCAAATAAGAGTCCTATCTTATTTTTCCCGATTATTTTTTGTCATTTTAAGCCAAAACAGAGCAATATTTTTGTACAGAGCAAATGTTGCACCTCCTTTTTGATGGTTAATTTTTCTTTGTCAAGTCAAGCCAAACTTTATTTATAATGCCCAATATCACAAATCACACACACATCCCATCACATTTGTCTCAGGGGGCTTTACACAATGTGCCAAAACTCCTGTCCTGTAGACCCTCAAAAGAGTGAACAAAAATGCCTCAAAAAATATTTTAACAGAGAAAAATGGAAGAAGTTTCATTCAGAGCCGCAGAAGAGGGGTACTCTTACCTGGGTGGGCAGATTATTGGATGTTAAAATGTGTTCAAACAAGGAATGCATCAATTTATTGGCCAGTCATCGGTAGCAGACAATATTCGCCTTGTTGACTATTATTATTTTAAACCTAAGCCTAGTTCAAACAAAACTAAAGAGTGTCAGAGGTGGAGTGATTGTATATAAAATCAGCGCAGATATCGGGGGCAGTGGGAGAGAATTTGCTTTGGGCGGTGAGAAATGAGGCAGAGACATGTTCACGTATGTTGAAAATATTTCAGCTGAGAGAAAAATGAGTCCTTGAGTCTTGGGAGGAAATATCTGGCTAAAACAATAGGTTGTATATTAAATAGAATTGTATATTAACTAGGATTTCAGCCTTTTTCTATTACCGTATATATGGCTCCAATTCACTATTAGGACTGCAGTACTCGGTTTTGGGCACACAATCGCTGCATATTGCTCCTTTACCTATTATTATTTATTACCTTTTACTATTATTAATGTTTTATTGTTTTAAGGATTTCATAATGTTTGTTTCTATCTGCTCTAAACATTCTTTTAAATGTTTGTATATGATCTTTTATGCTCTTGACTCTGTATTTAATGGATGGTGGATTTTGTGGGTCCATGATTGTTTTTAAATTCTTGTTCTGTAACTATTATTATTATTATTATCATTGTTATCATTATTATTATTATTATTATTATTATTATTATTATTATTATTATTATTATTATCATTTTACTCAAACCATGGTATTTTTTCTAAACCTAACCAACTAGTTTTGGTGCCTAAACCTAACCGAAGTGTGACCATCACTTGAAATGTATCTCAGCAAGCTTTACTTTAAAAGTCTCACCAGATATTGTATATCTATTATTGCTAACTTGCTCACAAATTGAGAATATGTGTGTTTTCATGAGGCAAAACGTGACACTTGAAGGAACCCAAAAGTCTGTTAGATTGTTTGTCATGGTACTGGCGCAATGTGTATAAAAAATACTCCAGTGCTCAAATCTGTACAAAATAGTAAGGTATAATTCACTTTGCATTCAGTATTAACACACCTTTTGACTGCAAAAAAAGTCCAGCAGGGAAAAAAAAAAAAACATTTTCATGGACCTCAGAAAAACTCTCTGTAAATGTTTATTATCTGTTCGCCCATGAAGATTTCTTTGTGGAGACACAAATAGAGAATTCACTGGAGCGCTGAGGGACAATAATGAACTCCTGACTTTTACATCCAGAAATACACTACCTGTCTCCACAGGACTTTACAGTACACCAACTTTAATTTTGCCAGGCGCTCAGTTATGACTTTGGCTCCAACCAAGTCTGCCAAAACATCTATTTGTTTCCAGATCGCAGCACTCAGACTTCCATCCTACATCTCCGTCTTCAAGCTCCACAATCTGCGACGGTCGGGTTTAAAATCAGCCTTAATGAAAGAGCAATCTGTACCCACACTTCATCTCGTATGCCGTCTTCACGTCTTTCCCGTCAATGAGTGTCATGTTCAGTGGTGGTTCTGTTGATTGCTCACTCGAGGAGACGCACCACTTAAATTTAAAAGTTGTGGATATTTTTATGTATCAGAAGAAGAAGCAGCGGGATGCACTCAAGATATCACTCAGTGGAATGTGAAAGCAATGACTGCTTCTTATGTGCACCTTTGAAAGCACAATTAGGAGTTTAGTCTTTGACTTAGATTAATGTGTGTGTGTTTGTCCTCTGCAGGTGTTCCAGTCAGCAGCAGAGTTTCAGCCAAAATTCAGCAACTTGTCAACACTCTGAAGAGACCTAAACGGCCACCGCTAAGAGAGTTTTTTGTTGACGACTTTGAGGAGCTCCTGGAAGGTAAAAACTTCACTCTCTTTAATTTTAAAAACATTGTAACTTAGGCCTGTATAAATGCTGATAGTTGAACACAAAACAGAAGAAGTATAGCATTAAAACAGTCACATAGACTGCAAAGAGATGTATTTGTAAATTTAAGCTCTTGAACTACACAGTATATCTTGTATACTGACCATTTTGAATATATCCTTTACAAATTTAGATTGTATAAACTAATTTTTCATACAGCTCCAGGCAGCTGCTGTTTGATTTTGTGTTTCATTATGTTTCATTTTTTAATTCAGTTTAAGGTAGCAATCAAAGATTTTCATTTCAATAATTGTCTGTTAAATCCAAGGCAGGTATTTCTTGGAGTACCCTGAAGGTCATGGCTGCTGTGCCCCCTCAGTTTGGCCTCATGCCCCTCAAAATATTATGCCCCACCCTCACTGCTCCAGCTGATTTAGCTGTTTTCTCCTCTGCTTCTTTCCTGTCAGTACGACTTTTAGACACCAGTGCCTTTTGTCTAGATTTTTAATTCTTATTAGGCAACGTCAGGCCAAACCCTGCACACTTCACCACTGGTGGGTTTGATTTGAAGCCTGTTATGAACTGCTGGAAAACCATCAAACTATTAATGATTACAGTTTGATATATAAGGGAGCAAATAATATAATAAACTCAGCATACATATTGTAACATTGACTTGCAACATTGACCCAGTGACCTGAGACGTGTTGTGTGTTCGGTGCCAGGCAGGATAAGAGCCTGTTTGTTGTTTTCCCTCCTGTCTGCCTTCTCATAATTAACAAATTATGTGTAAAATTAAGTTAACCCTTTTGTTTTATTTAATTTAACTTAATTTTACACATAGTTTGTTAATTAAAAAAGAGGCTTTGTTTACACCTTTGTCTCAGTTCTCCCTTCTTCCTTTTTCTCCCAGTTAAATTTATTTATTGTTACACCCCTCATCCCCTAGCCCAACTTGGGGGTTGTAACATATGGGTTTAACAAATATTATAGCCTAATATTTGCAACATTCAGCCTGACTCCCTATCTTCAAACTGTCGGTGGACAAACTGTTTATTTATTTAGGAGTATTTTTTAAAAATGCATTTTATTCATCCATTTTAAATGAAACATTACTATTTCTGTAGACTTAAAATTATTGTTGCTACCCTGGCATTTGGCCTTTGTGCCCTTGAAAAATTGACAGCGCCAAAGGGCTTTGCCCCTAAAATGATTAAATTCCAGGCCTGGTTAATCAGTATCTATCGCTGAATGACCCAGCAATCACCCAGCAATGGTTGGTTCACCAAAAAGGGTAGACAGACCTCACACAACAGACTCACTCTTCATCTCACTTGTGTGTGAAGCGGTGTACTGTTTTTATGATCTCTGTTAGCACTGTGAGTAAACTGTTACTATGGCCGAACAAACCAAGAGCAGATTCATGACTACAGACAATGATCTCTGTAGCTCAAGTGCAGATTGATTTGAAATGTCTGGACATCACAACATTTAATGACCGTCCACACCAAGAACTATAAAACTATAAAATATAAAAAAATTGTTCCAACTCAAGTGGATGAGAGAGTCCACACAACAGCTATAAAGTTGTGGTCAAGACTCCTCCATCCACTTTAGTTGGAATATTTTTTATAGTTCTTGGTGTGGATGGGCCTTAAAGCCTCTGAAAACTTTTCTTGAAATAGTAAAAATGCATATATGATATCAAAGTTTAGTTTTTCATTAAGCATCCCAAGATTGGAAATATTACAAAACCAGTTCGCTGTTTAGACCATTTATCAAGAGTGTGTGGGCTCACGTTTGATTGACAGCTGCCTCAGGAGTCCCCAAATAGAAGCTAAGCAATGTCCTGCTGTAGACTGTTGTATGAAAAATGTATTTTAGCACCTAAACAAAGCAACACTTAAAAAAAATCAATATCGGTTGACTGTTCATTGTTCTACACTTTGACCAAGATTAGACTCATGTTCGCTGGTATGGAGACCATCATTTACTGATCAAAATATTTGGGAGAAACTGATGATACTGGCCCTACTGCTGCTTCTCATAGTGGTACTGACAACAGATACAATGATAT
Source organism: Lutjanus erythropterus (assembly GCF_056507025.1). NCBI lineage: Eukaryota > Metazoa > Chordata > Actinopteri > Lutjaniformes > Lutjanidae > Lutjanus > Lutjanus erythropterus. The sequence goes on along the minus strand of NC_139328.1, from coordinate 26,679,074 downwards.
AAAAGTTACCCTCCAGGTTGGCCCCAGTAAGCCTTGAACATTTAACCCTCACTGTGTTTTGATGCCTTGTTCGTGTTGAGACATTAAAGGTAACACAGGAAAAAAAACATTAAAAGTCTGGACAGTAATCCACACAACTAAATTATTTGAGCTGAGCTTTTTAGCTCTTCATTCCCTGATGTCTGCTGTGACAAAGTAGAGTCTAACTGATGAATATTTCTTTTTGTTTCCAGCATCAAGAGCTGCAGAGCCAGACGTTAATTCATAATTCAAGCATGAATAGCAAATGTTGGAAAGACTGAGTTTGATTCGGTGTGCCACAGAAATGTTATCAGCAAAGTTAAATTGCTTCCTATGTGTGCTCTCTGCTACACAGCAATAATAAATCATGGAGTAAATGCTGCATTAGTTTTCATGCACACCTTCATAAATCACAGTGTGTAATTATCCCAACATAATGTCTAAGTTATGATCAGGGTTTTGGAGTATGCCTGTTATGTATCATAACCCTAAAACATACAAACGTTCACTTTCCCATTGTAACTTGTCCTCCACCAGTCCAGCAGCCAGACCCGAACCAGCCCAAGGCAGAGGGGGCCCAGATGTTGGCCATGCGGGGCGAGCAGCTGGGTGTGGTCACCAACTGGCCCCCGTCTCTGGAGGCGGCCCTGCAGAGGTGGGGCACCATCTCTCCGAAGGCCCCCTGTCTCACAACCATGGACACCAATGGCAAGCCGCTCTACGTGCTCACCTACGGTAAGAAAAGCCTCCGTTCACACTGATCAGGAAAGGACATGGGGTCACTGTGGGCGTGGTTCAGCACTTTTTGATAAGATCAGAAACATTTTCCGCTTAGAAGATCAATTCTCATATGTACTTTTTAATTTTTGTCTCTCAAGCTTTTTGCTTTTATTGTGCAATCATTGTTTTGCAGTTTTAAAATGTGCCTCTTGACAGCTTAGCAGGGCTCTGCTTCTTGACTCACTTGTTAAACAGTCTAAGCCACAACAGTGCAACTGCTGATTCTGTTGCCTTCACTTCACTTCAAACAAACATAACAGAGCATTTCTGGGTCTAACTTTAGGCCAAAGAGTGTACCGATGCCCAGTTCTACACTTGTTTCCAACATGCTTGCTAAGGAAAGACTCAACCACACCCTCTTCTTCTATCACAGCTGAACATCATCTGATTAATCACAACAAATCCAAAAATAATTCCTCAAAATATTAGTTTGACATCATTTCATAAGTCAAAAGAAAAAATCTGTTTCACTTCAATAAATTAGCAAACTGTATGGATATAATTTGCAATCAATACATGCTAAACTGGATGGATTTAATAATGTCTCTACCTCTGCCATTATAATTGTTATTTGAAAAGCTTCTAGCTGAGAAACGTTGTTTTCCCATGATAAATTTCCTTTATCTTGAGAAATCAGTTGTTTGTTACATCAAGATAAATTAACCTATTATCACAAGAAAACAAAATATTTAACTTATGATCTTGAGATAAAAATAGATGCAAGTATAGCATGTCTGAGCTTCCATAGTTTGATGCCAGCTTTCAACACTTGTTTTTGATAATTAGTCTCCAATATCAATCAAAAATCTGAATCTGCCTGTTGATCTGTGACCAAAATTGAACTGACTTTTTCTTCACTGTCAATAATAAATGCTTCTTTTGTTTTTTTGTTTCAGTAGAGGTTACAACACTGAAGCTCATCGTGAAAAATAAGTGCTTATATGCACAAACATAACAATCATATCAATCATAATAGCCAGTCAGTTCTCAATATTCTGTCATAACATACTGATCAATATTAGAAATTGCTTTTGTAGTATATGAATACAGCAGTGTTTTTCTGTGAATTGCTTCCTGCACATATGGTGGCTTTCACAAGCTGATTAACTGAAGCACCAAACAATGTTTAACGCCCGCTGTGTGAGCATAATTCCACTAATGGCAGCCAGACAGAGCGCTAAGCACATTAGTAAAGTGTGAAGAAGACGCTTTGAAGAATGCTGCTCTGCTGCCGAGGGAGGGAAAGTTTTTGTCCCAAAGGACACAATATGTTTTTACATGAATTATTTTCTGAACAGTATATATCCTGAGTGACTTACAGGGCAGCCTGTGCAGGTCATACTTGTCTTATTTTGAAAACTTTGTGCTGTCTGGAGGATTTTGCTCCTTATGTCATGATTCAGACATTTATTTGTATTCATAGATGCAAATAAACAGGTAGCCACATCAATTCCATTTGCAAAGACCAAATGCATTATTGTTTTTTATAACCAAAAGCCCAACAGTAATTGCCAACATGCTTGGACAAACACAATGTTTTTACACAAAGAAATAAATATCTTAATGCACAACATTTGCTGAAAGTACAAGAAGGCCAATCAATAAAATGCATCAAGTTTCTTCTTACTCAACAACTTGCAAAATTGCAAGATTTTGTCAGGTAGCCTGGGCACTTTCTCCACACTCAATAAAGAAGTAGCCAATATTAGTTACTGTTTAGTGTATTTCTAAAATTTTATATGTTAATCATCAATAAAATTTTGGCATCTTTCATAAATTTAGTGCAAATGGTGAAAACAGTTGAAACTGAGTTTTTTACCATGAAAGAAGCAAAAGAATTTTTGGTAGCCACTTAAAAAAATGTATTAACTTCTTCACCACTCAACAACTTTCAAAATGAGCTTTAAAAAAAAAAAAAAAAAAAAAAAAAAAAAAATTTGAGTTAATAATTGAGAATTATGTGGTTACTACTTCTTATGGTGGAAAAACAGGTAATTTTCATTACAGTGAATCAAATGTAAATCAGACAGCTGTTTTGTGTGGAGTTGCAGTGTGGTCCAGGACAAATTTGCGACCACACTGTTGACAGAATGAGGTTAAATGTGTCCCAGACTCGGTGCATCTTGGGTGTGTTCACACCTGTCCTCAGAGCTGTCCACCAAGTTAACATCAGGTGTAAACATTACCACAATGACACCATGAGTGTTTAAAGAAAGGCTCGTCATATTTTACTTTTCAGTAACACCAGACAAATTTGATGATCTACCAAAGTCATTTACTCTGCACTCTATCATTTCTTATCAGAAAGTGAGTGAAAAATGTGGTCACAGTTGTGGTTGTATAATTAAAGCATGACTCATCCGTCTGTTGTTGTGGTAATGCTATCAACAGGTGAAATCTGACATTGAACTTTATATTCCTACGCCAGAGGCAATTTACACAGAAGAATAATTCCACCTTTAGTCTTGAATCCATCAGAAAACAAACTGAGCGTGGAGGAAAACAAGTCTTTAGCAGCCAGAAGTGAGAAGACAAACACACAGCATGGAAAAAGTCATAAAGAAATGCTCCAAAACACGTATCAGTCGTCTCGCCTGCAGCAGTCCCAGCTCCATCGTCGCAGCTCCCTGAACACATTTGCTGCGGCTGAATCACATCACGTCCTCACCCCCAACTCACTGCCACAGTTTTAGTCTATATTCATTCTATATTGGAACAAACTCTTTTGTTCAGCAGCTGAAGGCTGCAGATCCAAGTTATTCATCTCCCAAACGGCAGCGGAGAAAATGGCTTTGGGTCCGGAGGGTGTGAAGAGATTTAGCTGCAGTGAACAGAGATGATTCTCTCATGTCCTCGTGAATTTAGAGCCAGACCTCCCTGCTGTACAGCGGAGAGAAAGAAGTGACGCCAAGAGGACCTGCACACGTTTATGCACATAAACGCAGAGTTTGAAGAAGTAGTAGTCACATTTCTCAAGATAATATTAGCAGTAATTTAATCAAATATGTGAAGAGGAGTAGACTTTAGCATGTAACTTGATTCTCGGCTTTTCCAGAAGTTTTCAGCTGTATTTCACAGTTTTCATCAACCATTCAGGGCTGTCTGTGGTTCTTTTTTATTATTTTGTCACACGAGAAGTGACAACCCTTTTCTTCAGTTTTTAAAAAAATTGAAATCAGTCTAGAAAAGAAAGAGTAGGAAAGTAAAAAGGAAATATAGAAAAGAGTAAAGGGATTGAAAGAAAAAAGGAAAAATGATACTGTAAAAGACAGCATGTTCTCATCCCGTTTTTCATGCTCCTCGGTGTCTCATACTGATGCACAAGGTACCCTTTAATGTCTGCATAAAATACTGCCAGAGAGCCTTTTTAGCAAATGGTTAATGTTGTGAAACAGTTACAGTTTGGTTCGTTCTAGACACCAAAACTACTTTGTAAGGTTTAGAAAAGCATGTATTGTTTCAATTTTCCAACTGGTCCAGTTTGCGTTCACAAAGGCAAAACTAGGGTTAGGTGAGTTAAACATGTATTCAGATTCAGTTAGTAATTACTAATTAAAAAGTATCCAGGTATTGAAGTAAAATAACTTGATCACTTTCCTTCCGTTACTTTTGGGTTACCTCAACATAAAATATAGTGAAGTTGTTTAGCCTAATATAGGGTTTTTATGGCTGCAGCTAACAATTATGTTCAACAATTAGTTGATTATTTTCTCAATTAATCATTTAGTTGTTTGGTCCATGAAATGTCAGAAAATGGTGAAAGATTCCAATCAAAATCCAAAATGACGTCCTCAAATGTCTTGTTTTGTCTATAACCAAAAAATATTCAGTTAACTGTGAGAGAGGAGTAAAGAAACCAGAAGATATCATGTTTGGACCTATTTTTCGAGTCTTTCCTGTATGACTATTTTCATTATTTAATAATCTGTTGATAGTTTTCTCCATTAATTAATTGGTTGTTGTGTACATAAAATATCAGAAGATGGTGAAAAATGTTGGTCACTTCTCAGGCCCAAGATGACATCCTCAAAGTTTTGTCAACAACTCAAAAATATTCAATTTACCATCAGAGAGTAGTAAAGAAACCAGAAAATATTCACATTTAAGAAGCTGAAATCTGAGAAAGTGGACATTTTTACTAAAAAAAATACTTAAATCAGTGATTGATTATCACAATAGATGCTAATCAGTTAAATAGTTGTTAACCACAGATTAATCATTGCAGCTCCAAGTGTTTTATGTTTTTTTTTTTTTTTGGTATGTTAGTTTGTCCAAGTGTTCCTTCCTTTGTTGTGTGCAGTTTATTTATTGATTTATCCATATAAAGACAAAAAATGGTGAAATTTTTGGTGAATCTGTGTCATTATAAGACATAAAAAAAATAGCTGCAAACTCTAACTTGCATATGTTGCATATTTTTCAGATAAATGTATGAAAAAAATAGGATATTTCCCAGTATTATTTACAAGTACTTGGCTACCTCCCACCTCTGTTTTGGTTGGTGGTCTTTATACACATTTGTACCACACCTGAGTGCACACACACGATCATTAACCCAGAGGATTAATGCAAAAAGGGCCACAACTTTATCTCATCAACTTTCTTCAAATAGGCGTACAGTGTGTGTGTGTGTGTGTGTGTGTGTGTGTGTGTGTGTGTGTGTGTGTGTGTGTGTGTAAGCGAACAAACTGATTTGTGAGCTTGCAGCTGATGATGAGGAGATATGAGCGCTCACCAGACTGTGAAATGTCTTCAGCCAGCACTCAGGAGTCCTCCACCAGAGAGGCAACAACATGGTGAGCCTGTGTGTGTGTGTGTGTGTGTGTGTGTGTGTGTGTGTGTGTGTGTGTGTGTGTGTGTGTGTGTGTGTGTGTGTGTGTGTGGTGTGCAGTGCTGAATCTAAATCTCAATCTCTCTCACTATCTTCCTTTATCTCTCAGTCCTGTGGTGTTCTCTCTTTGATGTCGGCCGACAAGGACAAACTTGTTTTGTTTCCTCCTGTCGAGTCGTCCTCCGCCCCCCGAGAACAGACAGAATTCATGATACCGAATCCTCTCGCTGTCCTTAAACTCAACCCTTAGCACGCTGCACTGCAGATAACCTCACATAATTGGCAGGAGAGAAATTTCTATTCATAAAAAAAGTTTCAAACGAGGAGAAAAGTATCTCAGGGAGCTTTGATCTGTAAACAGCAGGGCTGGTGGTATTTATCACCAAATCACGTAATCGATAATGACGTTTGGATTTCCATATGGCATGTGGAGGACATAAAGTTTTCAGGCTCTGTGTGTTTTGATCTTCCTCTTTGATTATCCTTTGTGTGAACATCTGCTTTTGTTTGGAGTGTTTTCTGTAAACTTTAAAAAACTAAAAACTAAAAAACTACAATTGCCATCAGCTTCAACAGGACTTCACCAGGACTTCTTATGATGTCCCCATGAAGCAGGATTCTCTGTGCATCTTCCAGCAGAATGCAGCTGAATCAGATGGAGCTCAGTTCGAGGATAGCAAACTTCCAAGGAAAAAAAAAAGAAGGACTTGAGCAGCTGATTGATTTGTTCTTTTGATTCTGCACTGCTGTGTCTTCATCAGAGTCTCAGTAGGCAAAAACCTGAAGGAAACACACACGCTGATCAGCCACAACATTAAAACCACTGACAGGTTAAGTGAATAACATTGATCATCTTGTTAGAATGGCACCTGTCAAAGGCTGGGATATATTAGACAGCAAGTGAACAAGTTTATGTGTTGGAAGCAGAAGCTCCCTATCTTAAGTCTCAAGTTAAGACAGGAAGACTCCGAGATAGGATTTTTCCCACTTTGGTATTACAGAAACAAATCTCAACCAAATATGGGAATACTATCTTATCATACTTCATGCTATCTCAGATTAAAAACTCAACTCAATCTGACTTTGCTTATCAACTTTTTTTGAACATTAGGCTCTTAAAGACTGATGACTGAGAGATAGGAACATTGTTCAAGGAATTCAAATATGTTCTTTTTGGGAAATTTACAACAATGCTAACTTGGGAGATACAAAAAATAATCTAACCACCATTAGCTACTGTTGGTAATTTAGCTACTACTACAGGTGGAAAAGTGAACATTAGGACAGTTTAACAGTTATCATATAGTTAGGAGAGTTAATATAAAATGTTGGGAGGTTTTTGGGGAACTTCTTCTATCTTCACTTATGATAGGAACATTGACTAAACTGTTTATCTGAAATTTTACTTTCCCTAAAATCAGGTTCTAAGTCAAGTTACTGTAGTAACCAAACACTTAAGATTGGATCTGCAGCTTAGGAAGTTTCTATAAAACATCCCCAGGAATAATGCCAAGCATAATAATCTGAGCAACTTTGACAAGGCCCAAATTCTGATGGCTAGGCGACTGGGTCAGAGAATCTCCAAAGTAGCAGGTCTTATCGGGTGCTCCTGGTATGTAGTAGTTGGTCCCTCACAAAAGTGTTCCAGGGAAGGACAACTGATGAACCGGCAACAGGGTCATGGGCGCCCAATTAGCTCATTGAAACACATGGCGAAGGACAGTGCATCACAGCTTGCTGCATATGGGGCTGTGTAGTCCTGATGCTGACCCCTGTCCACTGCTGAAAGTGGGGCACGTATTGGGCACGTAAGAGTCAGAACTGGGGAGCACCCTGGTAGCTCATGTAGTAGGCTGAGGCCTCTGCAGCGGCTGCAGGTTCAGTTCCAGCCAGCAACCCTTAGCCGCATGTCCCCCAACTCTCTCTCCCACTTTCCTGCCTCAGCTCCAGTCCTGTCGTATAACTCCAGTGCCTAAACAACAAGTTCAATCCATGGAAGCCCAGCTCACAACTTACAGGACATAAAGGATCTTCTGCTAAGGTCTTGATGCCAGATACCACAGGACACCTTCAGTTCTTGTGCAGTCAAATCCTCGACAGGTCAGGGCTGTTTTGGGGGCACAATGGGGACCTAGACAATATTACAATATTAAGCAGGTGGATTTATTAATGTTGTGGCTGATCGGTGTATATAGTCAACCTCGAACAGGTGTACATTTGTCATTGGATAAGTGGTAAACAGTGTTTTTTCTTTTCTACAGGCAATACCATGCCATACCATAACAATATGTTACCAATTAATACAGTGCAGTAAGGTGTATAATGATTGGACACAAAGAAAAAGCATTCCAATAATGGTGAAAATCTAATATTGATTTGTTTTGCTCAAAGGTTGATGTAATTTTTCTCACAAAGACAAACTGAAACTGCTCATTTAAAAAAGTGTATATTTATCTGTAAAGAAAAAAAAACATCAATTTAAATTCAGCACTCCGATGCAGAGATGTGTTTTCCATTTGTCAAACAGTGACTCAGTATGTGACCCACTGTTCCTCAGAAAGAAGCAGTTTTGTTTTCTGAGAGTGGCTGCCGCTCTCAAATGGTGAATATCTCATTTCAGAATAGAAGTACCCTTTTCAATTAAATTAAACTAGATGAATGGACTGTTTCGTTCTCCTCTCCTCAGTTTCAGAGGACAAAAGGCCGTGGGATGAGTCTTACACGGGTCGGCTGAGTATTATCATCCTAAAAAAAACACAGTCTGCACAGAAACTCTCTGATTACATCTGGAGCAGCAGCTCTCTGTTTCAGAGTCCTCTGCAGTTCAGCAGCAGAGAAACTTTCCAACATGCCAGCAGGAATCCTCTCCTCTGATTGTTGAACATGTTTTCCAGCTGGTGGATGGCTGCTTGTTGCCTCCAGGGTGTCCACGGTTACTGCTGAGGTGCCCTTGAATTAGGTGTCTCAAACCAGTCTCATCCCAAAATTGATTCAGGGTCGCGCCAGTAGTTCCTACACCTATAATAACGTGTTACGCGTGCACAGGTCTTGTAGAAGTGCTATTTTTTGCAATATTGGTTGAACCCCCTGGGTGGATTCTAGCTGAAACCTCTGGAGTATAATAGAGCTCTTTGTAGAACCTCCTGCAGGTTAGATACTGTAAATCCCTTGGACTATGAAAGGGTTCTAAGTAGAAGCGCCTTGGTGGGTTCTAGTTAAAAAACTCTTATATAAACTGATTTTTGGTAGAACCCCCTGTGTGGGTTCTAGATGAAACCCTTGGAGTATAATCGAGCTCTTTGTAGAACACCCAGGGCAAGCTAGATAGATACCTTATAATATATAACATATAATATAATCTGACCTGCTAATTGTTTCTTAAAAGTTTTAACTACCCTTCAATTGAACACAATTGAAATAAATTTGGCGAAGGCAAGCAGAACCAACAATGCTCAGCCATTTTCCTCAGAGGCATTAATGACCAATTCGAAGTGATAGAAAAGTTGTTGAGTTTGTGTCCAGTGCACAGCTAACTAATATATAAGGAAATGTAGAGAAACTGCTGTTTGCATTTGTTTTGTTAAAACTGTTACAAAAATATGTTTTGTAAAGCACATTTCAGAAGTATTTTGCATTTTTTTCAGTACTGGAACACTATGAGATGACAGTACCATCAGTGAGACCCTGGTCTAAACTGTAGTCACACTTACTGTAACTGAGTCACTCTTTCTCTGCCTGTGTTTGCAGGTTTCTTCATTTTTCTCTCCTAACAGTCTATTTTTTCTTGTGGGATCCCAAAGCTCTCATTTTCTTCAATTCATTAGCTCTGACAAACACCACAAAAACCTCATTTTGTGTGAAAAACAATGAGGAATTCACGCTGGATCGCTCATGCATAATATCTGCGTCTGCCAGTCTGAATTAGGAAAAAAAAAAAAGGATGGAAATTGATTCTGTTGTTGTGAGTTACGGCATTAATGAACTGAGCCAATTCCGTCTGGCAGGTAAAATGAAACTGATCGGAAAGATTTGATGGTATTATTTCACTTAATATATGCTGGATGATATTTGAAGCAGCAGTCACTTTCACAAACACCTCCTGTAAAGTGATAGTATTTCTCAAATTGCTTCTTAAACTTTTTGAGTTGTTTATTTTTAAAAGGAGTTAAAAGATTGTTCATGTTTCCTAAAGTTGCGTGAGCACTGAAATTAAAATGAAATGCATTCTTCAAGATACCAAAACACTTTATCACTGTAATTATATACTGGTGTGGCCCATATGACTTCCTCTGATGTGCTGTGGTCGTGTCTCTGTGTGTAAAGTATCACTGTACATGGATCCAATTACAGCACAGTCATAAAGTGGGTTTGGTTTTCTGGATGTTATGAAATCTGTGTGATCATCTCCATACCAGTCCACCCGTGAGGTGAAATAACGTGCCATAACTCTGAGTGTCATGTCAGGGCAGTAATTTCTTACATATGGAGACTCATGATGTCACCCTTTGTTCCACTATACAATCAAAAGTCAAAAAAGAGAAGTTGCTCTCTTCACATGGCACCAAAAGGTTGCCAGACAATCAACACTTTGATCTCTTTATTACTTTTTTCATAAACTGGCCAATATCATAAACTGTCACTGGATTCTGTCGTTTCAAACCTTCTACAAAGACCTGCAGCCTGTCCTCTCACTTCTTTGTTTTATATAGTTGAATAATTCTTTGTATCTGCCTTTAGGAAAACTGTGGTCCAGAAGTTTGAAGGTGGCCTACAACCTGCTGCACAAACTGGGAACCAAACAGGAACCACTCGTCAGACCTGGAGACCGGGTGAGTTAAAAGAAAACCAAACCAAAGAACACAAACATGAATTTGCAATAGCTGCGACCAGATTTGTACATGCATTTACTCACACAACCTCACAAACACTTGACCTCCGTGCCTTATGTTTAGGAGGGAGGACAAGCTCCCACCAATGAAAAAGGAACTCTTTTAAAAGTCCAATGATACCTCCTGCAAGGTTCTATAATAAATGGTTATTTATGGTTATTTTTTATTATTTACTCTGCTGAGTCCAGTGAGGCTACCCAGAAGTGTTTACGATAAACTGTTTTTTCATGGTACGTTCATCCATTTAGAAATCATGTGACTTTTTGTTAAAAGGCCACTGCCACACCCTGTGTTTGCCTTTTGGCGTGAACAGCAACTTTCCTCTGGCTCATGACCAACCTTTCTCTTGTGCAAGTCTGTGAATCCATTAGGAAGTTATTAACCTTTTTGCAATAGGCCACTTCCATTAACACGCCGCCTTTTAGCCACTTGGCATGTACATAACCTTTATTTAACTAGATATTCACACTGAGTTTAAAATCTGAGACCAAGCAAAGACAGGGTCAAAATAGCAGCAACTACATCAAATCAAATCACAATAGCAGCAATAAGTATAAAAATACATTTCATAATACAGTGTATAGTCAATGCAATAATATTAAGGCATGTGTGAAGCAGCTGGTAGTAACACTTTCATTATTTTGCTATTTAAATTTATATAAAGATACAAGGGTCTCAATTATAAGTTTGGCCTGCTGATCATTCCAGGACCAAAGTAGAACAGGGCTTGATTTGCCGGCCTGTGATCTGACTGAAGGACCTGAGATTATGACTGTTTTGCAATTAGAAAAAAATCCTTTGTTAAGTAAGCAGGCAATTTGCCTAACATAATCTTGTAGTTTAAGATGTAGCAATGAGGCATGAACACACACTTGACCTCCATGCCAAGTTTCAGCTTTCAAGGGGTAAAACTGTGGCTGCAAATGGGCGCTGAAATTTTCGTGGACTGACTGACTGAGCGATCTATACTGTAGAGCATACTGCCATTTAATTTCACTTCACTTCAGCCTGCTCTTGTGTTTATGTTAGCTGATTTCTATGTGGAAGGAGGAATTATTTTGTTTTGTTTTGCTCTCACCAATCAGTAATGAGTGATGAATCGTCTTGCCAAATTCTAATCAACAAGGAGGCTGCACTTACTCAAAAATTTTTCACAATGATTGAAGAAATATGTTTATTCGAGAGTTGATATTTCTGGAAGTCATTTATGACAATGTGTGTCAGGGGCGCCTCTATATCTCAGTTGGTAGAGCGTGCGCCCCATGTACTGAGGCTACTGGTCCTCTGCTGTAGCTGCCGGTTAGATTCCCACCTGCAGCCCATTTGCTGCATTTCATCCTCTCTCTGCCCCCTTTCCTGTTACATCTTCAGTTGTCCCTGCCCAAATAGAGGCAAAAGCCAAAAAAATTATCTTAAAAAAAAAAAAAAACAGCCTGTGTCAGTCTCATCAGTGCTTGTTGTTATCTTGGTGGCCATTTGTGTAGTTCATGGATGTGCCCACATTAGATAGCTAGCAAGGTATTTACTGTCAACTTCTAACTCATCAAATACGGCAGCTTGGTCAGTGGCCCTTCACTTCAAACTATGACGTTGTAGGTACCCCTCTAGTGTTGGTTTTGCATGTGCAGGGCTCCACGGTCAAGTCAGCAATAATAAATACGCAACATCCATGTAGATTTTCAAAATAAAAACAAAAAGATTACTTGGATAGGTTTAGGAAAAGATCACGGTTGGGATTAAACTGAGTTAGTTATGAAAGTCAACATTTGTGATGTAAGATATGCAAGTTGCGTAACATAACTTGCGTTATGGAAGTTAAAAAGGTTGAAAGTTGTTTGTTTGACCCATCCATACACCCTACCTCAGCGGGAATGTGCTGATACAGTAGGAAGATCACATCCCTAATCTTGCGTAGAAAGCTGTGATTGGTCTTTTGTTTCTCTAACTGGGGAAAGAGCTGTCAGTGAGTCCTGCATATCATTGACTGGACCTGATATGGACACCAACATGTTTGGGCAGCAGTGGTTCAGTGATCAACAGAATAGGTTGTTTAACAGTGACTCTCAAATCGACACAAACGACGTGGACTTTAGGTTTCAGATGGGCCACTAACAGTGGTCTCTTGGGTGACAGGCTATTTTTGACCCATGCATCCACCCTAATGTCCTCACCACATGGACTTTGTCGCTCTTTATACCACCTGACTTCTTCTCTTGCTGCCGTCATAATTACTACAGCCACTAGAGGTCACCGCCTGACAATAAATGTGAATATGGTTGCAATAAGCTGCTTGAAACAGACAACCTATCTGGTTGTTTTTTCTGGTGAGAAAGGCTGTGCTTCCACATGGATGCATTAAAGTCCAGACAAAATGTCCTCTGGATAATCCACAGAACCACACAGAACCTGTCTACAAGTACAAATCTCGTCAGTAGAAAGTCTGAATGAGCTACATTGCTGTTTTCCAAATGTAATTTTTCATTTTCACAGCAAACTATCTGTGAGGCTACAGACCAGCAGAGGTGAATGAGAGAGTTTAACAAGAGTCGGTACTCTACTACCTTTTCCTCTTTGGTTTCCTCTGCTTTTAAAGCATCACAGAGCAGCAGGGTTGACAAAAACAAGCAGTGTAGTTTGCTGACATCACCGCTCAAGATCTTTGGTCTCTGTCCAACAGTCCTTGGCGACTCAACACATGGCCATTACTCAATGTGTTAAACATGGACATGTGTAGTCCTTCCTCCGTTTCCTGTCAGTATAATCATCACATCACGCTCAGGACCTCTTTACTCAGCTCTGCATACGCCTCCACATATGAACAGATGATCATACTGTGCAAAAGGGTTCAGTAATGGTCCCACATGTGTCTGCTGCCATGTGACACCCCCAACTGTCTCTGTTCTCCTTCTCGTTGTCCCTCTTTCATCTTTATTTTAAGCTCAATTTCCCGCTTGGCTGGGGATGAAGTCAAGACGGGCACAATGCCAGTGTGTGTTTTATACATCTCAGCTGGGAGGGTGTATGTTTAATTACTATACAACTTCTTTTTCTTCCAGCTCAGTGTGAATTACAAACTGGACTTTTTCACAGTTTTACTGAAGTTAAAATAAGTTTCACACAGCGAAATGACAGTTTTTATTCTGGTACAGGAAGGAGTCGTTAAGGATTATTACAGAAGTGAGTTTTACTGACTGCTCAGAAGGCTGAGGAGATTTAATTACGCTGAGAAAGCAATTGTTATTTCATGAAAATACAATATAGGAGGTGTAATTGTATGTGAAAGAATGAGAGCTCTAAACAGTCTCGGGAAATGAGCCCAGTGAAGAATCAAAAATGAGTTGCATGATTTGATTTTGAGAAGCAAGAAATGTTTGAAATGTATGTTTGAGTTTACATGTTAGTGTATTTCTTAATGGTTTCATAAAATATAGCATACACAGTTAACACAAAGTTTTGAAAGTTTGCAAAATGCTTAATTTAAAAGGGACAGTTCATCCCAAAATCAAAACTACACTTTTTTCCTCCTGGCAGATAGTGCCATCTGTCAACCTATATAGTTTTGGTGAGAGTTGCCAAGTTTTCAAGACATTTGTATTTCTTGAACAGTAGTAGTTTCACTTGTACTTGAGTAATATTTTAGTAATGTAACAGCACTTGTACTTGAGTACAGGTTTCCAGTAATCTCTCCGCCACTGACTGACATGGGCACAGAAATGAAAAGGAGGCATTTTTCTGTGTTTTTATCATTCCACTCAGCATCACAATTTCAATGTGATGATAAAAGCTTTGAGAGACTAGAATTTTTTTAGTTTTAGGTGTCTTGAAAATGCTTGAAAATTGCTTGAATTTTAATTTAATTGGGTCGTAGTGACATAAAAATCAGGCAAAAATCAAGTCAACTATCTGCTGGTATTTTAATAAAAGCTTTAATGAGCCATTCGTTTGTAAAATGTTTCTGTCCAGTATGACATTGTTGAATCTCTACAGCCTGACATATACAGTACCAAACAGTAATTTCCCTCCACTCGCTGGTATCATCTACAGTTGAAACCTGAAGAGCTCCAGTGGGACCTACACGACGACATTAGTCCAGTTAAAGCATCATTACACCGCTCTCATTCACTCAGGTGCACTTAGCTTATACCTTTAACCCCATGCCACCTACACACACACACGCGCACGCACACACACACACACACACACACATAGAGAGAGTCAAGTACTGTATATGGAAGCTATTAAGCAGCACTTAAGCTTGGGTTCACTGTTATCATCGCAACATGCAACTGAAGCCAAACTGCATCCAACATGGCTGAGCAGGAGATAAAGGCTCTGCTGTGACGTGATAGAAACATGTAGGATCTGGTTGTTATGTTCATGTCCTGGCTGTAAGATGGCAGATATAGCAGAGGAAATATGTCTCAGATGAGCTTTCATGGCATAGATATGATCATGGAATGATTCACAAGCAAGAAAAGAGGAATGGAATGAGTGCTGACAGCAATATAAAATAAAATTCTGACACGATTCCCCAACAGAAATGACCGCAGAGCTCAATAAACTCATAAAAATGAATGGAAATAGACCCTGTAGAGACAATTTTTAGCTGAACTGTGGAAACAACGTTTCTCAACAGACGCTTTCATATTTCATTTTTTTCATATTGTTAAGAGATTCAGAGAATCCAGAGAAGTAACTGCACCAAAATGATTGTATAAAGGATATTATTACATGAACTCGAGAACACTTTGTAAAACACTTTGTTGCTACAGGTGCATAAAGGTTTTGGAGCAACATATGCCGCCATCTAGATGTCTTTTTCAGAATGAGTGTATATTTACAAAAAACAATAAAGTTGAACAGTTCAAACTTTAAACAGATTGTCTTGTACTATATTCAGTTCAATAGGTCAGAAAGTTTTTGCAAATCATTGCACTCTCTTTTTGCATAGTATCCTTGTTTTTTTTTAGAATCAGGTTGTCTGATTCTCTTTTCTTTACATTGAGAGGAGAGTCATGATACTTGCTGCTGTTACATAACAGTTTTGGCAGTTTAACATAACCTCAGTGTGCCAGTATAACTGTTTGAACTGAAGTGAAATGAGCTGAAGCAGAGAGGGAGACGCAGAGGGATGATAAACAAAGAGACACTCAGCCAGAGGACGAAGAGATGAAGGAGAGGGAAGTTGTGATGGTTGATAGGCAGACTCACTGAGAATAGAAAGCAATGTCATAACAAAAGTAGAAAGGGAAAGTTATGAGGGAAAGGATTTAGTGAGAGCAAGCAACAGACAGTGACCAGATGCTCCCTGAAAGATTTATCTTTTTCTTCTCTGATAAGACCCATCAGCTGAACGTCTGGTTCACTGGCGACAGTTCATATCAGTGATCATCATTTTTTATTATTGGGGAGATTTTTGACTTCTTTGATGCTTTGCATTTTTTTCTATCATGAAACACAAAAACAACAAAATACCTCTGTGTTGGGACAGATGGGTGACAAATCATGAACAAAATGAATCTGATGCTGCCACACAGGTCATTAAGGCTCACTGAATGGTTTGATGAAGCTGCTGTGATGGTTTTTCCTTTCATTCGTCATCCATCTGTACATTTTAAAAACAATTTTTTGCCTAAAAATCAGAGATAGAACCATCTATTTCTTGGGTAACAATGGTAACGACAACATAACTCTGCAATCTTCAGATATACCTCTTACCGCCCAACTCTAACATCTCTCCTTGTTTCCTTCTGCCTACAGGTGGCGCTGGTCTTCCCAAACAACGACCCTGCTGCCTTCATGACTGCTTTTTATGGTTGCCTGCTGGCTGAAGTCGTCCCTGTGCCAATAGAAGTACCACTGACCAGGAAGGTGAGCTTTCATGATGCGAACTTGTGTGTCTTTTGTGTCCAGCAGTCTATGAAATTATGTCATATATACTGTATATACTGAGAGGTGTTATGTAATAACCTGTCCCTTGCCTGGCATTGCCGACCTAATTTGCAACTGAGAATTAGTCTGCAACCTCTCAGTTAATTTTTGATTCCCAAGGGGTGTTATCAACACCTCTGGTTGCAATTGGATAGACCTACATCAGAGCAATGCAACATGCCACATAGCAGTGTGGTGCATAGCAATGGAAAAATGTAAACAGTCTTTAACATGAGCTAGTTTAGTTAGCCAGCTCCTAACACATGCAGTCTTTGGTATTTTCCTGGAATCTATGGATGTTAAGGTTATAAAGACTGCAACACAATCACCCGTCCAGTTTGACAACATTAGTGTTACCTTGCCAACACTGTCTATTTTGACATTAACTAATTAGTTAATTAAAGTTCTTCGCACATTTAAGCCAGCTAATAACTCGGTTAAGACACACAATTATTTCCAGTGTATGATGAACAGCTATATAAAGTTATTCTAAAATTCTTGCGTCTGCAGCATTCAGGTTAATAGATGAATCAAAGAAACTCACCACAGTCTTTTAAGAAGTAGAAAATGTGCTGTGAAAATGCTGGTCAGTGTGAAGCAACAAGGAGGTAGACAGAGCTTTCCACAGTACAGAGAACTTTCCAGAGTGCACAATGTCTTGTAACTCTTTCACCAGCACTGGGGGGTATTTTGCTCTTGCAGTTGTTGTAAGAACTCTGACAGAGCCTGTGTACTTTTACACTACATATTTTACACCAGAAATTTGCTGTGTAAAAGTGCTTGTTTTGCCACTGACAGGCTGAGAAGTGTCTGACACCATTATGGAAAGGATCACTACAGAGAAAGACCTTTTTTAAAGAGTAAGATCTGTCTTGTTTAACAAGACGCGGCTGTTATATCACTCTCCTCAAAGACAGCAGACTCCACTGACAAAAACAGGCATTTTACCTCACAGATCATCATAACACATTACATTTAAACTGTGCAGAAATAAAATAAAACTCACCAAAATCATCTTGTTTTGTCTGTCCACTGTTCCAGTAAATCACCGACACTGGTTTGGTCAAAATGAACCCTTGATTCAAAGAGTTAGAAATAGTCTGACTCAGTGCGCCCCCTGCTGCCTGATCAAACCCGTCCAATATTAGATAAACAGTTGTGATTGGCCCAACCAGATCCAGGGCAGATGGAAATCTGTCTGATTGTGAAACACAAGCATTGTCCCTAAAAGAAGCTTCAGCGTTCTTCTTTGTTAGTTTTGTTGGTGCAAACCCAACCATGAGCACTAAACATTATGTACAAATACACCTAATTTGCACAAAACATTAAGCATGCCTCCCAGATAACATTATTTATAAACATGAGGATGAAACATTTATAGTGAACGCATCTGCAAATGGATGATTGATAGATGGAGAAAGAAAGTGATGGAGAGTTTCTGTTTTCAGTCGTCTGAGAAACAGTTGGACCTCAGGCTGTCGGCAGAGAAGTTTTTGTTGCCATTTCATCTCTTTTCATCACGTCAAACAGCATTAGCGATTTGAAAAGAGGACGTGCAGCAGAGTCAAAATTGCGCTAATTCACACCAGTCAATGGAGCTAATTCTTCACCGGGGGATTGCATTGGAACATGAGTCATCAGAAGGCATTGAGGGTAGAGCACAGAGGACAAAGAGCTCTGCTGAGGTGTAATCAGAGCCAAATGTCTCTGAAGAAACACTCTGCTGGTTGTAGGTTTGTTTGAGTCATAGTTTGGACAGGTCATCACAGTGAGCACACACTGTAACGTCGTCTGGGTGGAATCAGGAGGACTGGAGTCTGTCAGAGTCAGTGGAAGTCCGAGTGGTTTTGTGTATTTCAGCCTTTCAAAAAAGAAGCTTTTTGATGAATATTTATTTCCAGCCTTTTTTTTTTCACAAATTTACAAGGTTGCAAAAAACAATACATAACAAAAATATACATTAGTAAATAAAAAATAGATAAGTACATACTTAAGTAAACAAAATGAGAAAAAAGGAGGCCAACCTTTTGAATTTACTGGGAGTTTTTCTTAAATTATGCATCATGTTTTCATATGAAAAACAGCAGATCAACTCACTGAAGCACACTGACAGAACAGAGAGTTACTGTCTTTTCAATAAAATGCCATCTACACAAATATTATCTATTGTTATTGTATTTTAAAACTTTCATACATTAATACTAGTCAGTTTAGGTTGCATCTTTTTACTTACACACCAGTTGTTGTAGTCAAAGTTTCTGCAACATCCAGTAGACTAGTCTGTCTTTATTGTCCACGACTAAATTTCCCCTTCTAAAGCCAATAAATATGTCCACATGATCTAAGGACCTGCTACATTTTGAAATATAAAAGTTTGAGTGCTGTAAAAACAAATGTTATAATATAGAACTTTTTCCAGCCCATTCTCACTCCCATTTCATCAAACATGGCAGCTTGGTCAGTATTTCTATGCTGCAAACAGTGATGACGTAGGTACCCCTCTAGTGTCATCTCTGGAAGACTTCCTTATGTGTTATATTTTGATCTAATGTCTACGTCAGCTGAGATGGTATAAAGAGTGAGGAGGTCCATGTTTGGTGGAGGTGGGGTGGAAGGATAGGCCAAACAAACATGAGATTTTCATCAGTGAGACCTGGACTCTGGTCCTGGACATTGGTTGAAACATCATCCAATCAATGTTGACTTGATTTTATTTTGTGTAAGTTACATTACGTACTTTAACTTGCATAAGTCACTTTACATAAATGAACTTACTTAACATATTAACATTAACATTATTTTAACCCAAATTGTGATCTTTTCCAAGTTCTTATGCCTTTATGTGGAAGCAAAGGGCCCCTGACCAAGCTGCTGAGTTGGGAGTGAGAACATGTTGTTTTTTTTCACCTGCAAATCACCAAATCCATCTTACTGAACAGTGTTGTAATCAGCTTCTCAGACTTGAAAGCCAAAAAAAAGCCCCTCAAAATCTTGTCCATGTTTAAAATTTTGTATGTTTTAGGTTACAATGGCATATATTCATCTGACTATAAGGTGGGGCTGTACCTCAATCTAATCAGATTTGGCCGATCAATACGAATCTTTAACGATCCGTTCTTGTTTTGCCAGTTCAGCACCACACTAGACTCCTATATCAGCCGTGATGAGTATGTTTTACCAGTAAGGCTCACCTTTTAATGCCTTTCTTCTTCGTCTGTGTTATGAAAAGATTTCCCCACAGTCAGAAAAGTAAAATTATTTGCCCTTTCTCTAACGGTTCAGAGCTTCTCCCAGGGGCTGTTGACAGCGCATCACGTACGCCCCATTTCTATCACTCTTCTCTGTTTCCATCACAGTTAGTTTGTGGTTTGTGGTGATTTAGCAACTCAGATTGTAAAGTTTACAGCCTGTCAAGCTGTTGCATTGCTCTGTGTACAATGATGCAGCTAAAAAACATGAGCTGAAACTTCTAACTGTAATTATATACGTATAAAAAACTGCATTTTTGTAAGCTTCTATCTGTTGTATCATATTACTGACTGACAAAGCAAAAAAAAGACTGCTCGACTGGAAGAATCTTCACTCAATGGAGGGTTTCCAATTGATGATTCAAATCTTTGACTTTCAGGGGACAGCACTGCTATAATGTGTTAACGAATATATAAATTATCTGGAAGATTAGTCTAAGTGGTATCCAGTGTTGCAGTTACAAAACATAGGGTATAGAACTGTCCAGTTCAGTAATCTAGCAGAAATTATACATGTGTAACTTAACCAAAGGATATTAAAAGACAATACCCAGCCCAGCTGCTGTCTGTTCACCCTGCTGCTGTCTGACCATACAGAAGTATCCACCAGACTACAGAGCAGCTTCTTCCCTCAGGCTCCTCAAGTCGTCCTCCACACTCCATCATAAATAATTTTAGTTTTGCAGCATAAAGGGACTAAAACTTTTAAAAGATTCTGTTGTACAACCCTGTGACTGACTATCCAACCACTGACCAGCTGATGAACCTATGAGGATAGTATCTCATTTCTATAAGCAATATTTACAAAAGATGTTTATTTTTAGATTACAGCCAAATGGGCATGTATTTATAAAGTATGCTGATATGAAGTGGTCATCCCTATGATTGTTTCGCTAACACATACAGTACAGCAGATTGCTCTGCAGGACTTCATCCAAACTTGATACAGAATCTCGCATTTAAACTGTTTAATGTTTTTAGCATATTTCTACAAAGAGGAAACTTTAGTTTTGCATTACAAATGCGTGCAAAAGAATTGTGGGTTTAGTGATTGGATTTTTCATACCAAAATGAACTTTGAGAGCCGTAGCTGACATCTTTCCTTTCACGTAGCTTTGACTTTTTAATGAAGAAGCAGATTTCAGTTTCTAACACAGTTGTATTGATGATTCAGCCAGGAAAGTTTTATTCAATCCTTGAAGTGCTGCAACAGCCAGACACCTAACTTCGTCTATAAGAGAATGATCAGGACTTTCATGGACTGTCATGTTTTTTCCTGTCAGAACCCTGGATGCTGAGCAGGACCAGGAAGCCACTACTGATTGATTAGCATCTAGGTGATTAAGCATATTTGATCCCTGTGTCTTTCTGCAGGACGCTGGCAGTCAGCAGATTGGGTTTCTGTTGGGGAGCTGTGGAGTGACGGTGGCTCTGACCAGTGATGCCTGCCATAAAGGGTTACCCAAGAGTCCCACTGGAGAGATCCCACAGTTCAAAGGTCTCACATGAACACACACACGCACACACACAGCTGTCACACCTGTGCACACACTGTGCACACACTATTTGTGGCAACATGGCAGCATATACTCTTGTGTTAAATATCTAGAATCTACATCCCAATATTAGTGGCAGTTCTTGCAAAAATGTGTCCCCCTTTCCTGCACAAATAACTGTGGAAACCTGAAATTCATAGTTTTCTGTGCTTGTGTGTTGAAGAGGATCATATGACCTGAAACAAAGATGGCTCTTCCAAACTTTATAGTCACCATCACGCAGTTGTCATAGCTACGTTAAATCCTTTAAAACCTTAAAATGCTGTTAACAGTAAAGTAACTGCATAATCTCTTAACCTGCAGCCATTTCTTTGGATATAACTTTATTTGAAGGGTTGTGTTTGTGTTGACCTCAAGTAAAGTGGTACACTTTGGACTTGTCGTAAAGATGTCATTAAATGTTATAAGGCCAGCTGTGATGTTAAAACATGGAACTAAAAAGATTTCTAATGTCAAGTTGTCGTTACAAACACAATTTTGTCTCATCTAATATCAACTTGTCATAACAAAGACAATGTCAACTTTGACATGTCAAAGTAAAAAATTGACCTAATGGCACTTAATGACAACATTGAAACATTCATAAAGACCTCTTCATGCTCATAACAGGTGTCATGACATGATTTTTGTGTAATAACACTCTTATTTACACCCCTTCAAATAAAGCGTTACCATTATTTTTCACACTAAGATCGGTGCACACAGTTCACATGCAGTGGGTTCAACATGTGACTCAGTCAGACATGAAGGACCATAAATACTGTTATAATGCAGTTACAAGGCAGTAATAAGCCCAGTGCAACACACAAAAAACACTAATATCGTAAACATATGTGACACACTGATATACATACAGTAACAGTACGCTGCATACACACACTCACACACACTCAGAGTTCAAAGGCTAAAGTGCCGCCGTGCTTCTCTTGTTTCAGCACAGCTCTCCTGCGTCTCTCAGCAGGATGAATGAACAGACTGATGGCAGCAGACAGAGAGGCTGAGTAATGGATGACAGGATGATAGAGAGACATAGAGAGAGACGAGAAACAGAAAGAGAGAGAGAGAGTCAGTGAAGCTGAGTTGTAAATCGATGGGAAGCAGCTGATGAGGAGGCGGAGAGAGAGAGAACGGATGGACGGAGACGCATGATGAATGGAGAACAGAGAGACATCAGCTCTGAACAGAGAGAATCTCCTCATGATTAATAACCACTGTTTGCTTTTCAGTAATGGATGTATAAATAGCAACACAATGCCGCTAGATTTACTGCTCCTCACTCAGCACAGACTTAGGACCGTGTGTGTGTGTGTGTGTGTGTGTGTGTGTGTGTGTGTGTGTGTGTGTGTGTGTGTGTGTCTCATTAAGGTGGAGTGCTCCTCATATTGATCAGCAGGCTTTAAACTCGTCTCATGGCTGATTGTTTCTTCTGTCTGACTGCCCAGGCAGCAACAGCAGCATTAATTCAGACATTAACAGCCCTCACACACTCAGGATTTTACATTCACTCATGTTCTGCCATGTAAACACTCAACACATCATTGCTATAATAATAACGATCTGTCTTTATTACAGTAGAAGTAAAAAACATTCACATGCTTCTACTTTACTGAATGACACACCAGTTTTCTTTGCAGTGGTATGTCAAGAAATGGGATTTTATATATCTGTGAAATCAGGAACCACTGGCAATCTGACTTTAAATGCCGGACATCAATTAAGAAAAATCTGGAACCATTTTTGTTTTCAGTTAATTCACATATTAATGGCATCTTCAATTAAGCAAAGAGTGCCAAGATTATTGGAGTTATCTTTGGCTATAGATGGGTTGTCATGTAGCACAATCCTGTTTTTTATCAAATTATAATTTGTTCAGAAATTAATTTAGCCACACCTCGTGTGTGGGTTTTTTTTTCTTCACATTTACCTGCTGTAGCTCCAATGGTGGAGGGGATTGATAATTTTATAATTGGTAGTTCAGTCCTCCTTGAGCAAGACACTGAACCCCACATTGCCTCCAAATACAAGAATGCAGTACAATATAAAACTTGTAAAGTGAACCACAGAAAAAAAAGAGAAAAACAAATGCATTTATGAAATTTATGTTTTATTCCCTTCTAATCTAGCCCGGCATCACCAGATCAATTTCAACCTGACAAATTACTCTGAAACATCTCAGTTCAGTTTTTCAATTTCAAGAGGCGTTATGAATGTGGGCAGACCAAAATGCTTCTGACGCAAGTGGATGGATCTACAACTAATTAGAGCAAAGACGCAAAAAAATGCTTCAGCAGTCAATATGGCTGGGCTCCTCTATAGAGCCAACCTGCCCAATACACGGTTATGATTAGCCTGTTTAGATGACAACCCCAACAACCCTTACAAAAGTGTCGTCGATGGTGAAGCTGGCTGGATTTGTGTATCATACATGTCTGTTCTTTTTACATTCATTGTCCCCTGGAAATTATAAACTGGATTGTTTGTCATAAAAAGAGTTTGACGCATGTAACTATTACCAACTTTTAAACTTAGAACCAAAAAGGGCAAACTGTAAGTATGATCACGCCCTCAGTCTTAACTCTAAATCTAATCCTAGCATTAGTCAAAAGCCTGGTTCCAGTCCCAGCCCACTCAAAAAGTAGCCTGGCCTAATTTACAAATGTGTATTAGTCTGGAACCTCTCAGTTTGTTTTTGATTTTCGAGGGGACGAAGACCAAAATGCCACTGGACACAATTAGATTGACCTACTACCAATCAGAGCAACAACACACGTGATTTAGGGGCAGCTGGTACAGCTAACAGTACACTTAAATGTGTTTCTAAGAACATATGAGGAAAGAGATAGACAATGCAGACAGAATCATTTTTAATTGTCACTACCTAGTTTGACAGTTTTGTGAGCCTGGGGCGTTGCACATGAAACACCTACTTTTCAAATCTGGAGCAGTGACACTCCTCTGTTAGTCTTTGAATCAAATCTGTCCCGTATTAAATATGGTTTTGATTGGTTAGACAAGAGCCAGAATTTGTGGAAATCTATCTGGATGGGACAGTAGCCAGAAATAAAATGCCCCCCAGCATTCCCAGAACCCCCAGAGTTCTGCAACTGAGGACGGTCTCGGAGCATGCATTTCATGGCACAAAGCTTTCCCAGACATTGGAGACATGAGGGTGTTATTTTTGTGTCCCTGTGTGTCCAGGCTGGCCCAAGGTGCTGTGGTTCGTCACAGAGTCCAAACACCTCTCCAAACCTCCTCGAGACTGGTTCCCACATATCAAGGACGCCAACCAGGACACCGCCTACATCGAGGTAACACACACGGATACACAAACTGAGGCGTGTCTTCTCTGGGGCATTGAAACATTTCCACTTGCGTAGTTCTAGTCATTATTTTCTCGTGAATGGAAATCAATGGTGCTTCATGTCCTTTGGATTAGAATCACACTGCAGCTGGTTTCTCTGCCGGTCACTGGCATCATCTCGTCTGGTTGATTTGAATTTACCTGACGTCCGTCTAAGCTGCAGGCAGTAATTACAAGGTGAAATGTCTCCCTGATTGCACCGGGGATTGAAAAAGGCCGAGAGGAAAATGATGAAAGTCGGAGAGGGGGTGATTGAAAAACGATCGACCTTTTGTTTTTAACCGAGGCCATACACGGCCCAGGCACAGACAGATGAAATTACTGTGCCTCAAAGAAATTAGTCTTTTTTCAGTAACACTAACATTTCTTGTAAGATAATGTCTCAATATGATTCATAACTTTAATAGTAGCCCCATAACGTGGTTCATTTTCATGCCAGCAGTCATTTGTCAGAGGAGATGGTTTTGGACAGAGGAGATCTTATTTTGGAAGGATTCTCATCGATTACTGGCAACTCTGCAGCACTCAGATAACATTTTGGTTTATAGAACTTATACAATCTTACTACAACTGATTCTCAAAAATACATTAATATTGCCATCACAGTGTGTCAAGATAAAGACTTCATGGTTTTGTAGTTGCACAATTGACTGACAGCTGTTATTATGACGCCACCTGCATTACAAAGGTAGTCAGAGGAAACAGGCTTGTTCGCTGTGCCTGAATTTTTCAGGAATTATTAGACATAAATTCAATTTAAAAGATCAATTCCAGAAAAAATGAAAATAGGGTTTAAAGATTCCATTTGGGGTAAAAAAAATGACTTTGTTACTCTGGCACTGCCACTACAGTTCTGTCCTCATCACAAGAGGACCTCATTCACTGTAAACAGTGTCTTCTTCATGTATGTCAGTCAGTGAGCCTGAGGCACGCAGTAATTATACCTTCCGCTCGCTCACCCAGTCTCTCTGTCTCTGTCTGTCCAGTATAAGACCTGTAAGGACGGCAGTGTCCTCGGTGTGACGGTGATGAGGATAGCCATGCTCACACACTGCCAGGCCCTCACACAGTCCTGCTCATACACAGAAGGTAACACACACAAACACACATTAACACTTCAGTTTGAAGTTCATTTAACCTCAGATGGCTGTCAGAAGTGTAGATTACTGCTGTTAAAGGGTAACTTTGGTATTAATCAACCTAGACTCTACTGACTAATGACTAATCGGTTCACCAAGTTAGATCTGAAAATATTTTGGCTGTACACACCGTTTCTCCCACTGCTTCTCTGATGTCTGACCTCCCTCTTGTTCCTCTCTAGATATTTTAACATCTGATGTGGTGAAGTTCAGTGAGGTTGACCAGAGCAGCTGTTTCTGGTTAAACAGAAAGGATCTTATTCTTTAACAAAAAAGTCTCTCTCTATAACGATCCTTTCCATAATGTTGTCAGAAACATATTATAACAATCTGTGCCTGCCAGTGGCAAAAACAAGCACTTTAAGTGGATGTCAATACTGGAACAATTTCAAAAGTTGTCACTATTAGTCACTTAAACTCAAAAAAATGAGAATAGAGTCCAGGTTGAAAAAGTTAAAAGTTACTGTTTAACTGAGACAATTTGATTGTAGAGCTGTATTTACAAAAATGTGTTGTTTCCCTGTCTGTCTTTTGTCCTGCAGCTGAGACCATAGTGAATGTATTAGACTTCAAGAAGGATGTAGGACTGTGGCATGCTGTCCTGACAGTAAGAAAAACACATTTTATCTGCAATCATTTCATGTGACGAGTTAAAGTGTAGTAGCATAATTAAACTCATTATTGTATGTATTTTTCTCTTAATGCAACTTAGAAAATCCTTTTTATTTTGTTCTCAGAACTACTTGTAATTTTTCCTAACTTAATAGTTTACATAAATAACTCTCTCATATTTCCTGCCTCTCTTTATCAGAGTGTCATGAATATGATGCACGTCATCAGTATTCCCTACGCCCTCATGAAGGTCAATCCACTGTCCTGGATCCAGAAAGTCTGCCAGTACAAAGGTAACGAAATACTTTGGAAATAAAATGATTCTAAAGTCTTTGTTTTATCTTAGTGTGAGAAATGTTACCAGGAAGAATTTCAGCCACTTTCTGTAGGTTTGTATTTTACATTGTGATCCATGTGAAACCTGCTGGACAGTGTTTAGATAAAACAGAGACAAACTCTGAGTGATTTATGTGTAATTATGTTAGACTCCACCCAAGTTTTTGTTACAGACAACAGCGCTATTGCATAATTATTTTAGCTTCATGTTACATTAAAGGCTTTTTGTTCCACTAATTTGCCATTTGTGATATTTGAACTTTGAAATCTGCAAAATAACAATGATTTCAGACTATTTATATCTGTGCAATGTCGGTGTGTGTCTTGTGTGTAGCCAAGGTGGCGTGTGTGAAGTCGAGGGACATGCACTGGGCTCTGGTGGCCCACCGGGACCAGCGAGACATCAACCTGAGCTCCCTGCGCATGCTGGTGGTGGCTGACGGTTCAAATCCCTGTAAGAACCAGAGTTATGTAGATTTTTTTTTAATCACATGGGGATATTTTTAAATAAGATTTAAAAAGTTCAGAATAGGTATTACAATACAAACACAACACTTTTTGAAGTCAATTGACTCACAGTCATGTGTTGATAAATTTGACCAAAAGACAAAAACTGTAAGGACACAATGTTTCAGTTTAGTTTTCTGTTTTTATCTCAGTTATCTAAAATGTTTTTCTCACACCTAGTTTTATAGTTTTTTGTAAACTATAACTATTTAGTTAATCATGGAAGAATATAGCCTACAAAAATGTAAAAGTTTATAGTGTGGATGTCACTACAGGGAAGGTCATGGATTTCTTAAAAACAAACGGGTTCATCTTCTGTAGACCATATATCTCCAACCTCAGATTTAATGGTAGCGTCCAGTGCTGTGGTGTTGATTTGTGTTTATGACTACTGCACTATACTATTTATAGAAGGCTGTATTTTTAGATATTTTAATTAATCTTTTACAAGTAATTCATATGACATTATGATGAAACTGAATGTTGTTTTTTTCATAGTAATGGGGTCTAACAACAGAACTAGAAATGGCATAAACTGTTGTATTGTTAATGCACTAACATATCACTAAAATCACTTTCTTTATGTTTGTCAAATGTATGTTTAATCTTTGATTAATGGTCATTTTTGTCTGAAATTTAGGAGAATATCCTAATCACATTTGCCACAGGTTGAGCAACATACAGATTTTTTTAAAAATTAAAAAAAGAAACATGTTACAGTGGTCCAGAAAGCTTGCAAAAAAAAAAAAGAAAAAAAAAAAAGTATGAGAGATGAAACCCAGAGCAAAAACATCCACATCCATCCCCAGTGGAAACTATGTCCCTGGGCCAGTAGTTAAAAATAGAATATATAAACCCAGACTACTGTCCTCTGCAGACAGATGATTGAACATTGTATGACTGGCCAGTTTTCAGAGATTCAGAAAAGTTCACAACATATGCTCATAAAAAAGTGTAACTAAAATTCAGATTACAATTATATACAATTATAGCATCAAGACTCCCTGTGATGAGCCTCGTCTGCACTGACTATTAATTGTGTCCGTTAGGGTCGATCTCATCCTGTGACGCCTTCCTCAACGTCTTCCAGTCTAAAGGTCTAAAGCCAGAGGTCATATGTCCCTGTGCCAGCTCCCCCGAGGCTCTGACTGTAGCTATAAGGAGGTACGCACACACTCACACACACACACACACACACACACACACACACACACACACACACACACACACACACGTATACACACAGGCCAGAGGCAATTTTTCCACATACTGTATACACGTGTTGTGTTTTTTTACGGGTGTGTGCACATGTTAGACATCACGGGAAACACAGAAATGCTTATGAAAAGTTTCTGCAAAACTTAATTTAAATGTAATGAATAAAAAAAAGACCAACATCACCTGTTTTTTTATTGTAGGGTGTACGACTCCAAACCTACTTATTGAAAATATAATCAGGTTGTCTTCATCATAAGGCGTCAAATTCTCCAATTTTAATTAAAAAAATCATTAAATGTAAAACACTTATTTTATGGCCTCAACAGTTAGTTTGATATTAAAATGATTTTACATGACATATATTTAAGTGATTATTTAATATTTACTGACTCTCCTCATGAAATAAGCAGCTGTTTTACTGACTTCACCCTCCTTCCACTACATCCTGTTCTTATTTTAACTCATTAAAACTGACTTTACAGTTTTGTGGTTTTTGAGACACTAAACTTCCAGCCTTTCCACCTCTTTCATCATCACACTGTAGTTTAACATGTAAAAACCACATTACAGTCAAAGCGGGGTGGCTTTCATTCGTGTGTCAGCTGTAATTTTTCCTCCATGCTCTTAATTATGACACTGTAAAAGCCGCGTGTGTGTATGTTTAAGTGTGTGTGTGTTTAAAGTTTGTGTGTGTGTGTGTGTGTGTGTGTTGGTGACATACTCAGGCTAATAAATACCACAGTGGGTGTGGTGGTAATGAACTCACTTTATTTTCAGAGGAGCTGCTTCCAAACTCAGGACACACACACACACACACACACACACACACACACACACACACACACACACACACACACACACACACACACACACATACTCAGACATGCACACAGCTGTATGTGTACTTGTGAGGACCCTCATTTATTCACAGCAGTCCTCAGCTCCTAACCTTAGCTTTAACCTCAGTTCAAGTCAATCTTCTTAAAAAGTATTAAACCATCCAGACAGCCTGGAGACGACAGGGGTTGACTCCTGGTTTTTTCCTTTCTAAAGTTGACCCCTCTTTCTAAACATATCCAATAATGGCTTTGCTTTCTAAAACTGTCCTAAATTTCCTGTATTGATCCCTGATCCTCACTACAAAAATGTTTCCACTTTCCAAAACTGTCCTTACTTCCAAAAAATGTTTGGAAATTGTGACTCTTTACAGTTGTTTTCTTTTAAAAATGTCCTCACTTGCCAAAATTGTCCTTACTTTTCAAAAATATCTTCATATTACAAAATTATCATGATTTCCTGAAAATGTTGTCACTTTCCAAGTTTGTTGTCACTCTCCAAAGATGTCCCCAGTGTGAAAAATGTCCCCTTTCCAAAACCCCCCAAAGTGTCTTAGTTCTCCAAAAATATTCTCATCTTACAACAAGAGTTTCCAAAATTGAAAGTGTGGGTCTCCTCTCAGACTGCCTGCTTTGAAAACCTCTGGCTCACAAAAGAGGTCACTTTACAAATTTGTCCTTTCTTTCCAATAAAGTTAATAAAGTTAAAATTAAAGTCCTTGGACTCAGTCATCCACCTGTTGCAAAGCAGCGCACAGCACAGCTGTTATTGCTACTTGCTGACTGTCATTTTCTTATCCAGCACCCAGGTTATATAGGCAGCAAATGTACTTGTACAAATGTACTACTGTGCCCACAGGTGTGTTGGTGTTAAAATGAGGTGTGGTCAGGTGCATTGCTATCTTGAGGCAGCAGAAAGTGACTGTGCCATTGACCAACAGAAACCTGGTCTAAAGTCAGTGGTGCAGCATTTTCCTGCTAGTTGAAGGACGCATTATTCCCATTGTAAGATGGACCTATGTTGGCAGGTTCACGACATACACACACTGTGTTTTTAGGTTGCTGCTGTTAATGCACAGGTCATGAAAATTAATATTCTGATTAATAACGGATGATTGTAGGTGGGTGCCAATTTATGCACAGCAGCTGTTGTTTAAATCCTACAGGATTGTCAAGATCTGATATAATTCATACAGTCGAACTGTTTTGACTAAAGCAGTGTACAAATCCTGATTTCCATCTGAGCTGACTAGTAAATTATTTCATTCAGAGTTTCCTTTGTCCTGTATGTTATATACAATTTTTAGTTGTCCTGCTTAAATATTAACAATATTTGCTGCAGTGACATTACTAGATGCATGGAAACGAAGCAGAAAACAGCCACTGTGATGATTAAACCAATGTTTAAATTATGTCAGGCAGCAGTGGCTTTTGAGCTAGTTTCTTTATTGTGTGTTGTCAGAGGCTGCTTTCAGTAATTCATGTACTGTAGTCATGTTCCATGTGTGCTGTAATGTCAGTAGTCATCCCTCCGTGGTTCAGATCATCCGTAAAGCGCACACACCCAGTTAGGACAGGGGGAGACACTCCATCCTGTTTCCCCACCTGTAGCCCTCCAGTGTTAATGGTAATGTTAATTATAGCTGCATCAGTACCAGTGGGTTATTTTATCATCTGTGTTCACTTCTCCAACCTTTCAAATCCATCATTTAAATTGGACTGAAAGATGACACCTCAAACACACCTATGATTAATTAAGAGATTAAATGCAACTTCTTTGCGCCTTACTCAGCACCCAGATTGTGCACCATGTAAATATCAAAATGAAGTTGGACACACCTTAAATGTCCTTGTGCTACAAATCATCTAAATAGGGCCTCTTAGTATGAGTTTAAAGGTTTAGCCCAAAAGCAAACAGAGACACAACAGGTAAGGTGAAAACCTTTTATTTGGTGGTGGTTGGCTGGAGATTGGGGCTGAGGAGTGGAGGCTTTGAAGAGTAGTTTCCAGGGATTAGAGCTGGTTGACGGGTCTGGTAGATGGTGAGACGGACAGGCAGGCAGGAAATCCTAATGATAGGGAGACAAGGGGTTTAGACTACAGGCATAATGGCAAACAGACCAAACAACAAAATTACTTGACTAGAAGCACAGCACATGGACAAATTGTGAGTGGAACCAGGGTCCAGCATCGACTTCCTGTCAGAGCTGAGTTCTTGTACAGACTGGTGACTGCATGCAGGTGAGCTGATTACTGATGAAGGGCAGGTGTTCAGTTTAGAGCAGAAGTGGGAGCCAGGAGAGTGAAGACCACATGCACATACAAACACAGAGAGAGAGAGAGAGACAGGCAGATGGAGAAGCACTGGGAGCCACAGGGAAACACAAAGAAGAACACCACTGAGGAATCGCCCATGGTTGTGACTTATATCTCAAATATTTCCTCATATCACAAATCAATTTAGTTTCCAATTTAAGAAAAAGTTCTCCACCCTCAGGATCTAAATTTTGTCATCACAAAGATAGACATCGCTCCACTAACCTCCATGTGGTCTGATTGGCTGCTCCCTGTCTTCCTGCAGGCCTGTGGAGGAGGGCAGCACCCCTCCTGGTCGCGGCGTGTTGTCCATGCAGGGTCTGAGTCACGGCGTGATCCGGGTCGACTCGGAGGAGAAACTGTCGGTCCTCACGCTGCAGGATGTCGGCTCCGTCATGCCCGGAGGTGAGACAGACGGTGCAGGTGCTGACACTTAACCTGATCCTGATGATGATCCTGAAATGAACAAACACTTACAGAAAGACGTACGCAAGTACGGTTGTAGGTTCTGGTGGCTGACTTGAGCATTTAGTTGTTTGAAGGACTTGCTTCTTTTCCTCCACTATATTTCAGAGGTAGATCTGATAGCAAGAGTTGCTTATTTTGCAGATTCAGATGTCTTTGCTGTCAGGTAAAAATCCTCTGAAGAGTCTCCAAAATGTTGATGAAAGGAAGAAAACAGACCACAATAACTTAAATAAATAAATAAACTTTAAAATAACTAAAGAAACAGGGACAGTTCACCCACAAATAATAAAATGTTCACCCACAAATAATAAAATGCATGTTTTTTTTTCTCTTATTTGTAGTGTTATTTAATCATCTAGATAGTTTTGGTGGGAGTTTTGGAGATATCAGCTGTACAGATTTCTTCCTTCTCGCAAATATAATGGAACTAAATAACACTTGTGGTGCTCAAAGTGCCAACAAAATACATTTGAAAAATGTAAAACCAGTATCTCTTTCCAGAAATCTTGACCTGGCTACTCAAGATAATTCCTTATTGTAAGCAATTCCATGTAGGAACTATTTTCCTCACTTCTTTGAAACTGCTCACAACAAGGTCTGTGAATTATCTTGAGTAAGAAGGTCATGATTTCTGTAGATTTTTTCAAGTGTATTTTTTGGCATTTTGAGCACCACAGGCCAAAGTTATGTTAGGTAATGAATTTTAGACAACTTTTTTGTTATATTTGTCTTCAGTCTTCAACAAGGTTTGCTAAAGCTATAGCGAACTAGTCACACAAGAATGGCAGAGAAAGTTTGAGTGTGTGAATATTAACAATAGCATTATTTGTTGTTTACATTCATTATAAAATGTTACATGTTTTGTCTCATGAAATGAGTAGGACCCAGTTAGCGACTTCTCCCTCAGCAGTAGTCATGTGTTTGGGGAAGTTACTATAAAGAGAGGCCAGAAGGGAGGAGGTGGGATTTTTTTCAGTTGGGTAGTTTCAGAATCTAGCTGACCAACAGTACCAACCCCAGCTTTAACAAAGAAAATGTCCACAAAAAAATACAGAAATCTTATCACATCATCATTTCTGTCTGTCTGTAGCTCTGATGTGTGTGGTGAAGCCAGAGGGTGTCCCTCAGCTCTGTAAAACTGATGAGATCGGAGAGTTGTGCGTTTGTACTGTTGCCACGGGAACCTCCTACTACGGTTTGGCTGGCATGACCAAGAACACCTTTGAGGTCTTCCCCACGTCAAACAACGGCGCTCCCATCAGTGAGTTCCCCTTCACCAGGACCGGCCTGCTGGGATTCATTGGCCCTGCAGGTCTGATCTTTGTGGCAGGGAAGATGGACGGTCTGATGGTCGTCGGGGGGCGTCGGCACAACGCTGATGACATTGTAGCCACGGCACTCGCGGTGGAGCCCATGAAGTTTGTCTACAGGGGCAGGTAAGAGTTTGGTGAAACATTAATGCTTTACAATGCTGCTTAGTTTTATGATTTATGTGATTATTTTGTATAACAACAACACAATAATATGTATATCTGGACATCACAGTAATTGTTCTGGCAAATTTTATGAATAAATATTTCCATATCATGGGCAAGTTGTTCAGGAGAAATCAGTGTAATTTTCTATCTTTCTGTCTCAAAGAAATATTGTATTTAGAGTTATATTATAGAGACTAGGCACATATTTTATTAAATCCTTTGATTAGTTATTTATCTTGAGTTCATTAAACATCATCTTTTTTGGCAAGTGTCCATATTAAATTAATGTTGTCTGAGGTGATAAAGCAAAGCATTAGAACTCAAATTTCCTGTTTTGAAAATGTTCAGCTTGTCCTACAATAAGTCCTCCTCCTGCTCATGCTTTATAGCCAACACATTGTCTTTGTACAAACAGAGAGTATTATTCAGTATTGGCTGTTGTTCTTTGTAAACTTTCTTATGTTAGGCTAACTATAGACTGAGTGATCATGTACATCAGTCACAGTAATGTGGTTAGAGCTGAAAAACAAGAGGGTTACATCAGACTGACTCACTCACAAAAAAAAAAAATCATTGGCCGTTTAGTGTGAATGTCAGTACAATAAGCTCTATCCTGTAGAGACGGTTTGTTTGACTGTTTGTCTCCTCAACTGTCTCCACTAGAAATCGTTCTGTGACTCTGATGGACCAGTAGCTGAAGTATTCCCAGCTCTTGATGTCATCGAGCCTAGCAGCATGTTGACGCTGTTGTGTTTGTGTTTCAGGATAGCGGTGTTCTCCATCACAGTGCTTCATGATGAGAGGATCGTGGTCGTGGCGGAGCAGCGGCCCGACTCAACTGAGGAAGACAGCTTCCAGTGGATGAGCCGAGTCCTGCAGGTACGCGCACACCATAGACTATGTAGATATATAATAAATAATAAATATATAGTGGATGGAGCCTCTGGATCTGAAAAGTAAAGCAGATGAAGAAGTTCACCTCCAGTCATGTTTTAAACAATATAAAATGCTCTGCAAGAAAGAATATATTGTGCCTGATGGTTTTTGCAAAATAAGTACACCTTGTTAAAATTGTTTACATATAGCTCTACACCCTGTCTTCATTTAATATTTAATGATTCATGAATATTCAAATAGTCTCCACTCTCTACACACACACCCCACACCCCCACCCCTAAGTAGCACCTGGCTTCTCCTCTGTTTTGGTAGCTAATCACAGTAACAAGCTACATCCAGCTTCTCCTGTAGGCCCGGCATTGCTGCTTATGATAAGTATAACACCACCCCCTCGATTAACGTGGATTGGTTTAAGTTTATAACATTATATGCCCAGCCTGACTGAATCTGAAGCATATATAAGCATAAACCAATGTCATACACCACAGCATTTATAGTTAATTAGTATAAGTTAATTTACAATGCCCGTCCCTAGCTGGGCCTTTAAGATAAGAAAGACTTGGCAACAAATACATAAACGACAGAACAAAACACAAACAACAAGGAAATATAGACAGAACAACACAAGACACAATTATTATAACCACACAGACACAAGTTGAATGATAACTCTGAAAACATTCTGTATAATGGTCTTATTGCCAACAATTTTCCCATGAAAAGACAAAAAATAACCGTGAATGTATCCTACTTACAAGAGTTTCTGTGCCTGATATACCTTCTCCTCCATTGCTGGGCAGAAACTATTAAGAACGTATCGGTGGGCCACACTCTTGCACTGGCTTTTATGGACTTTGATGGCTAAAAAGTGATCAGCTGTTTTGGGAAATAAGTGACAGACATTGAATGGGAAGTTGGAAAGCACTGACAGACAGACTAACACATGGTTGGTCATTTCACAGGGTTTGTTGACAGTAGGAAAACTGTTGAATAACACCAGACTTCAACACAAACCAGCTCAAGAAAACTGTTGCATGCCAGACGCATTTTACCAGGCCACCTCAAAAAGAGACAAAACAGCTCACACACATTCTTTCACACCACATTTCTGTCTCTCTCGCTCAGACGCTCTCTCTCTCTCTCTCTCTCTCTCACACACACACACACACACACGCACACAGAGTATATGTTACTGTGTTGTACATTCATACTGTGCGTGAACAGATAAAATCTCAGTCTGAATTCAGCTCCAGATCTCTGTAAGCCAGCGTGGAGACTGCGGTGAAGCCATAAAAGCCGTCTGCATTTTTACAGCTGCAATAAAACCAGATCTCTTTATTCCTTTACCATCACAGATACTGTACTGCCTGCCTGTTTTTCCATTCAGCTCGTCTGGTTATTGACACAGTCAGCATTTTACATCGAGGCTGAGATGACAGGATGTTATGTCACATTATGTGACGGCCACTGAGGAAGGATGTGTGTGATGGGACCCTGGGGTTGCCTAGCATTCATTTTTGGTGAAAATATGATTAAAAAATTATGAATAATGTATAGTTTAAAAATATAGGTATACAGATTTCCTTTATTAATTTTTTATGTGTCATTTAAGCTAAGACTTGTTACCGTGTATCAGCTGTTATAGCACTCACAGCATTCACATCAAACACTAAAGATGCCATATCATTGTCTTTGAAGTGTTTTTTAACACATTTAAACACATCTTGATGTTCCAGGCGATAGACGGTATCCATCAAGTGGGGGTTTACTGCCTGGCTCTGGTTCCCTCCAACACTCTGCCCAAGACTCCTCTGGGTGGCATCCACCTGTCAGAGACCAAGCAGCTGTTCCTGGAGGGGTCGCTGCACCCCTGCAATGTGCTCATGTGTCCGCACACCTGTGTCACCAACCTGCCCAAACCCCGGCAGAAACAACCAGGTAGAGTGTCGACGGACAGGCCACGGTATGGTCGTGTGCAAGAGGACTTGTGTGCGCCCTCCCGTTTCACCTCATGTTTTCTTGCTCCTCTTCCTCAGAGATCGGCCCTGCGTCTGTGATGGTCGGGAACCTGGTGTCTGGGAAGAGGATCGCTCAGGCCAGCGGAAGAGATCTGGGACAGATCGAAGACAATGACCAGGCAAGGAAGGTGTGTGTGAGAGGGGGGCTGCTGGTTTTCACCACCACCATCATCATCATCATCATCATCATCACATACACACATATACATATAATGAGGCCTTTGGAGCCATTTTTCATGCTTCACATCATTGTGGTTAACTCCCAGTCACACTGTTTAGTTTGTTTGGATCATTTCTTATCAGTTACTTGGCCTTCAGCTGCACTCATCCATTCATTCATTATAATATTCATTATGATTTGGGGCAGCAAAACTGTTTGTGTGTGTTGCTTTGCTTCATCGCCTTTTTACCTGGAAAATCAGGCTGAAAACACATTTCAAGGTTTATATCAGACTTTAGAGTTCCGGGCAGGAAGGAGCCCTTTCATAGGATTCTACTGAGAACCCAGCTAACGAGTTATACCTAAAAGGGTTCCACCCAGATGCCCTATGAGAGATTCTACAGAGAACCATTCTGTGGTGTAATGGTTCAACCATCCCCTGGGTTCTATCAAGGATTTTTCCATGTTCTGTAGGTGTTAACAAGAACCCTCCCAAGGGATACTACCGACAACCCTTTTATATTACTTTCATCTTGAACTCACCCAGGGGGTTCTGCTGAGAACGCTTTTATATTACAAGGGTTTTATCTTACAAAGGGCTTCAGAACACTTTACAAAACTTTTCTTCAGAAAAGTGTTCTCCAGAAGCCGATGGTTCCTTCAGGAAGAACCCTTTTGGAGCCCTTATAAGAGAGTATGACTTGACATTAAAAAGCAGTTAATGAAGCAAAAAAGGAAAGTCTGATGCTGGTAACGAAAGTTGGAGTAAAAGCGAAGTGCATCTGGTTGCTTTGGCAACATTGTTTATGTCATGTTTGTGCCAATAAAAATGGTGAGAAAGGAGAGAAAAGTCGGTGAAGAAACAAAAACACAGAGCCAGAGAACAAGACAGAAAATAAGAAATAGAGGTAATAAAAGCCAGGAAAATCAGACATGAAGAGAGACAGAGAGCATGTGGACCAGAGAAAATGAGAAATAAAAAGAAAACACTGAACAGAGAGAAACCAACAAAGAGTAATTTAAGCAGAGAGAGAACAAAACAACAAAAAGCGAGAGCAGGAATGATACAGAGGAACAGGCGGTATGTGTTACTGACAGAACTGATTTTCTCCTCGTCTCTCGTGCTGAAAATGTCATCAGTTACAGCGTCAGGCAGCCAGCGGCTGCACTCGAGCTGTAGACTGTAATGAGAAGAGACAGGCCCCAAATAATAACAACCACCACCTCCACCGCAGCACACTGGGAGGCCGCAGCAGCCTGTGTCATCAGCCTCAGCAACACGCTGCTCGTCTGCTTGTTTGTTCGGATGTCGCTAAACAGATGGTGATGAACTTTGTCTTCTGGTGTTTTCAATATCTTGCCAACTAAACTCCCCAAGCTTCCTCATATTGAGATTTCTGGCCCTTCAAAAATCAGCATTGCCAGGAAATGTTAGACTGAGCACGTAACAGCAAACATCACTTCTGACACAATATGTCTCCTTCTTGGGTTTATGAAATGGTTCAGTCTTTTCACACCTAAAAGTCTGAACCAAGGTTCATGTTCATCGCAATTACACAACTGCACTATCCTTGACATAGTGTGGTTGTGCACAAGAACTGTCCCTGACATATCTACATCCTGTCGTCATCACCTGAGCTGTGAACTGTCTCTAGTTTTTTTTTTTTTTAACATTTTAATTTTTGTAGGCCTAAAGTGATTCTTTCATTCTCCACCTGTAAAAACGTGCAGTCTATACACTGAATAATAAATAATATTTTCCTCTAAATTTCCCCAGTGGCTAGTCTTGAGTCTCCCTTGACTAACTGTGGATGCCAAATCCAACAAAAAGAAAAGGCTCAAAGGAAAACATAGAATATTATAGCTGCGGCTTCATTTTATTTTATTTTTTTGTGTCAAAAACAGCTCTTTTGAGAGTGAAGTTGCAGACCCCTGCCCCATACAATTCAATTTTTCAATTCAATATGCTTTATTGGCATGAATGTTTTATAAACAATATTGCCTAAGTGTTGATGATGCAATAAAAAAGTACATATTAAATCAAATCAAGTCATATTAAAGAAAAGGGAAAAACACAATTCATTAAAAAAAAATATTCATTAGGTAAAATAAGATAAATATATAAAGAAAAGCACAAAATGGGTTTTAACCAGCAAATGTGTGTGTATGCAAATGTACTGCTACTTCTCTGAAATTAGGAATTATTAAATTATTAAATTATTAAATATTATTCTGCCCTGACTTTATTGTATTTGTCACATTTTAAGAGGAAGTTCATCTCCGTCTCTCCCTCACCTGTCATGCAGTGTAGCGGACTCTTTCCTCTGCTGGTAGCTGGGACTTCTTGTATCGTCCTCTGTGGACAGACTGTGGTCACTGAGTCTGTATTTGGTCAGGATCTGTCTCTGCTTTGTATCTCTGGCAGTAAAGAGGATAATCTGCCAATTTATATTCATGGTTTGGGGCCAGATAGCAATTACGTTTGTTTTGAGTTTTGGTTTGATTCGTCCATTGTTCCAGATAGGCATCTTGTGTTAATTTAATAATTTGGTCTGCTCTGATTGGTGGCTGGAAAGAAATGCTGGTCTGAGGTTGAGCTGTATTGGCTGTGGTTTGATTAGTAAGGCTCAGGACCAGCTGACAGAAGGGACTCTTGAAATCTCACAGTGCCTTTGGGGGATGTAACCCAAATTTAAGTGTTGTTTTTTAATTTATAGAAATCACAGAGTAACGGACTAATTCTGCCCTGCATGCACTGGTTGGTATACTTGCAATTGATTGGTTTGTAGATGCAGGGCATGTGCCTGACATCAGTGTGTTGTCAGTGCAGTTTGATAGTTAGTCAATTAGCCACTACTACAAGTGGAAAAGAAAGTTAGGTCAGCTTAATGTTTATCCCACCATTATGAGAGTTTATTTAAAATGTTGGGAAGTTAGGATGCTTATGCAAGTATATGAACAATGACTTGGGAACTGTTGCTCTGTAATTTTCCTAAATCAGAACCTTACCCTAGTGGCTACCAAACACTTAGACAGGATCTGCAAGTGTCTGTAATATGCCTTATTCTTAAATTATGATGTTGCTTGTTATAACTGCACACAGGTGTTGACTGTCTAAAGCACAAACCTGCAGACCAATCATGGGAAAAAGCCTCTAAATCACTGGCATGGATGTTGCATCTAATTAAATTTTGACAAATCTGCTCTGCTATTTTCCAAATTCGGCTGAAATAAATCTAATCGTCCTGAGGCTTCATGCCATAATTACAAGTCCAAACAGGATGATCATATTGGTAGCGATTAGCTCAGATGTGGGCTGCATCTATCGTACAGAGCGTTGTGTCTACTCTTCCTTGTTGAAATAACAGTTTAATCGCAACTTTCCTCAGCAGATGAAGCGATGGGTCCGTCAGTGCTGCTGCAAAATGAGTTTGTGATTGGTGAATGCTTGTGAATATGGTTTAATTTGTCTGGCAGCCAGGCAGACGAGGTCTATTTAGTTATTTTTCACAAGGTCGGGAGGGTAAGCTTCATTCAATATTAAATTTGTGATTCGGGGGTTTTGTGTGAAAATGCTAAATCTGCCTCCACATCTCCTGAATGATAATCAGGTTTAGAGGATGATATTTCTGCTCACTTACTATTCTTTTCATTCCTGCTGCTGCTTCTCATCATCAATAAGTCCATCAGCTCATTGATTCATTCCTTCATCCGTTCATTCATCCATCACTGCTTGTCCAGTCTCTGTCCTCCATGTCCATCCCACTGAAAACCAAAACCCCTCTGTGTGAATGAGCTCCTCTCTCTCTTCAGACTGTTGGTGCTGCTTTTGCAATCATTCCTGTGTTTATATTGAAATGCTCTCTCTCTCTCTGTAATCCTATAGAGTGAAATGTAATTTACTTTGAATGTCCTCTCAGATTCCTCCTCTGATAACATTTATTTATCCAGAGACGGCTGACTGAGCCCTGTGCTGCTACACATCGACTCTGCAGACATGTGTTTAACTGCTTTTCTGCCCACAAAAGTTGTTTAGTTAA
This sequence comes from Lutjanus erythropterus, assembly GCF_056507025.1. Classification (NCBI taxonomy): domain Eukaryota; kingdom Metazoa; phylum Chordata; class Actinopteri; order Lutjaniformes; family Lutjanidae; genus Lutjanus; species Lutjanus erythropterus. Next base: position 26,638,432 of record NC_139328.1, on the reverse strand, counting down.
AGCTACTACAAGGAACTTTTATATTGTGTTGATATCAGTGGCCCCTATGGACAAGGGCAGTAGTGTGTCCACCATCATAACCACAAAATATGGTGTCTAAATAAAATTACCTACATAATAAACTCCAAACCACTGTTCGCTGCAACTTTGCCTGGTAAAATGTTAACACAGGCTTGTTTCATCTGATTTCAAGGAAGATCCGACCAGGTCTCAGGCATTAAGACTAGACAGGTCTCATTAACTTATGTAGATCACATATAGACATCAGTATTAATTACCTGTTTCATAACCAGTTAAAAACCATAACCATAAAGCAGCATCCTGCTACAGGTGGAGAAAAACTGAACACGTTTTTTAGATAAAAAAAAAAATCTAAAAAAAGTATGCTATATTTAGGTATGGTAAACAGTGAAAGTATTAATCAAGAAATAATTTCTGGAATTGCAGATCAATTCACAATTATTGCTTGAATTGTTTTTCTTTTTTGTTTTGTTTTGTTTTGTTTGTTTTTTTTCTTTTTTCCCTACTGAAAGAGCTGCCTTATTTCACCAACTCTTAATAACCATACAGAATTAGGTCCATCATGGACAAGGCAAAGAGTTGAATTTTAAACTTTTACTTTCTTTTTTGGGGGAGGTGCGGTAAGACATTTTTAATAGATATAGGAAACTTTTAACTGGAAAAAAAAATGACAGGACACATCACACATGGCAGATGAATGGCCTGAGAGAGCATGTGTATGAGAGGGTTATGGGTGGTGGAAAATTGGTCTAGGGTTTCCAGAGCTTGTTTGCCCATGCTTATATGAAAATAGCAGGAAAACTGCACATTCCAATGCCAGCCCAGAGGTAAAGTGTTTGGGCCCACCTGCTTCCCGCCTGTCACTCCGTGGTCATGTCTGGTGCTTCACTGACAGTTCATTCTGTAGATATTAAACATGTGGACAATAACTCAAAACAAAACTTTACATGGAGAAAGGGGAAACTTCCCAGTTCTCTGGTTGAATTACTCAAATAAACCTCTCTCTTCACATCAGAGTCCCACACCTTTTCAATCTAACAGCCATGCAGGATAGCCAATAGGGAGACAGTATAGATTTTATCATATGAACAACATGGGAATGGTTGAGACACTGATGTCTTCAATTTAAAATGCTGTGAATAACAAGTATAATGGGTAACAATGTGAAATAAGTGCCAGAAAGAATCACCACCTAATATTACATTGACTCAGGGGACACACTCCACAAATTACAAATGCAAAAAAACAGCTTGGATGAAGAAATGTAACGGCCACCTCACTCGTGGTTACAACTATAAACCGGCGCAGAAATTACAGTTAGCAACGTAAATCACCATGTTCTGAACAAACACATTACAAACACTTGCTTTACAAAACTTTGCACATAAATGATCAAACTAGTGAGTAATGCATCATGGGGAATGAAGGCCAGCTCTCAGCACTATCTGCAGCACATGTGAACCTCGCAAACCACAATCCCACAGTGGTTGGAGGATCGCACAAATCCAAGGTGATACAAATTAACATGCAACCACAGTGGATCCCGCCCTTAATGAGGGTGGACTATTTTTTTTAATAGTCAAAGGTTACTTACTTTAATTCAATGCAGTTGTGGTACCACCTACTAGTACTACCTGTAGTAGAAGAGAAAGCAGTAGTGGAAGAAGTCAATCTAAGTACTTCTTCCATAGTTTTCTCTTCTACTACAGTTAGTAAAACTAGAAATACCATTTAGTGTGAAAATACTGCATAACAGGTCCTGAATTTGGCAAGATTGCTGCTCTGACAGTGTCTGATTTATCAGTTTTTAAATAAATTGAAGGCGATACCTGCTAGGTGGTCAATGTGTCTGGTTTCAGTGAAATCATCCCCATGTCTGATAATGACATCAGATACAACTGAGCAGCAGGCTTTGGTGTATATTAACATGAGAATTCAACACCAACGCTCACAAACTGATAAAACCCAACTGTAGGAGAACAGATTTATATCTGTCGTCTGGAATTTACAAAGACCAACAGCAGACAGAGGCTCTTTGTGTTGGTGTTTATCATGCCAGTCCTCTCTCATAGAGATAACATGGGTTTTATCTGCAGGCAGGTTCCAGTTTGTTTTATCAGTCAAGCTGTGGAAGTTTAACCGAGGGTCACAGCATCTTTTACACACAATACAACACCAGTAACCACTATTACACATGACACCATTTTACTAAACAAAACCAGATGTTATTGATGGTTAAAAACTGTGAGCCTGAAACATCAAAAGGTATCTCACTAACCCACAAAAACTTCATCATGTCTGAAAACTTTACTTTATCACACACTGAAAGATTGGTTTGAGATTGTGGTTTGATACATTTTGCGTTCATGCAGTTTAAAAAAAACAAAAAACAAACCAAAACCTCGTCAGTGAGATACGTCTGGTAAAACTATGTGGTTTTACTGTATTTGATGGATCAGAAAAAAAGATTTTGAAAGTCAATATAACAAGAAACTTAGTGTGAATTTGTATCACAAATTTATGAGTTAGTATCCAAAAAAGATAATGAGAAAGTTTCTCAAAATAATTTAATAATAATAATCATAATAATATAATAAAGACTCATTATTTTGAGATACTTCCTTAAAGTTATGAATAAGTATCTTAAAATAATGACTTGGTATCTAAGGGAAATTTACATGAAAATGACCCTTTATATATGTTTTTAAGAAAGTTCTGGTTGAGTGAGAGGTTTTGAATGATTATGTACAGATCGGAATGCTTAATCCATTATTAATCGATGATTAAATTAATCAATTAATAATTTTACCCATTTTTTTAGGAAAAAATGTCCAAATTCTCTGATTTCAGCTTCTCAAATGTGAATATTTTCTGGTTTCTTTACTCCTCTCTTACAGTAAATGGAATATATTTGAGTTGACAATTGAGGGCGTCACCTTAGGCTTTGGGGAAACAAGGATCAACATTTTTACCATTTTTCTGACATTAAGTGGACCAAATAACTAATTGATTAATCGAGAAAATGATCAGATTAATCATTAATGACAATATTGTGCATTGTGTATCACTTTTCTTGAGAACATTTTGGATGAACACCTCCACCAAATGGTAGATGTTAATGTCTGAGGCAGGAAACTGAAGGAACTGGAGAGGAAGCAGACTTTAATTTGCTGTTATGAAAGTTTTATGAAAGCTCAGAGTCGAGCTGACAAGCAGCTGAGTGATGTTTCCATCGGGGGAGAAAAACCTTCTTTGAATCTTTTAACCCTCGAGATTTGTGATGCATGAAGTTGGCGGCGAGTGGATGAGAGGGCGTTTCGTCAGCCAGACTCTGTGACTCGACTATGCGAGTTTAAACAGTGAAACAGGAAACTTTGGCTGATGAGGAGCTGAGTGATATTTTCACCAGCAGAGGTTATCCTACATACACCACTTAAAGGGTTCCTGTACAACAGAATCACTTAAATTAACAGTCATGATAAGTGAAGCATTAGTCTTTGTGACAGCTGAAAAACACAGTGCAGTGATCACATAACCTCACAGTATTAGACAAAATATGAACATCTGACTTTACTTTTGATCCTTTATATTACACCATCATTTAAAAGAAATGAATACATTTTCTTTTCACCACACAAGAAAATTAATAAGTTTATCGCCTCTGTATTACTCCCTAAAACAAATGTGGCTCACTTGCATTAACTGCATTCATAAATTCAGTTTCCTGACATTATTACCATAACTTGTCTAAATAATAAGTATTTTTCTTTGAAGTTATAAACAAGGACAGAACATTTAGCCTTAAATTATTTTTTTGCAGTTCTCCTAATTCTGATATTTTTACTTGAGAGCAGGTAGACATGAGCTTTTTGATATTAAGAACCAATAAAGTTGTTAAACATCGTGAACAGACCCGTAAATCATAAATCACACACAACACTATTGAAACTGCAGTGCAGTAGAACATGTTGGCTTGGTGGCAGCATCTGAGTCACATTAGTTTCACCCACTGTTTGCTCTGTAACTGCATGAATGTGAAACAGGAAAAGAAGCACACTTGCATATTTCCACCCTCAGCTGGAGGAACAAAGGTTCACAATGAGCTCCTCCAGCAGAATAATTCACGTTTGAACAGCTGGTCTCAGTCGGTGAAATTTGCAGTACAAATCAAGCGCGCCCAGAGTCCTGCCAGACATGACGAACGTAATGTGGCGCAGAGCAGAAGTCCGTTTACTTTGCGGTTGGTGGGTTAAGACTCTGACAGCTGAATCCTCATCACCGATGGCGACAGGCTGGCAGCGCACACACACACACACTCACACACACACACTGGCAGAACAATACGTAACATGATTTACACTCCCTCGGATTCACCGCTCTGCAGCAAATCTTGAAAAATTCATGAAGCCAGAAACAAACTCACTCTCATTTGATTTGTTCTCTCTTCCCATCTCTAATTTTCATCTCTATCTTCATGTCACAGCTGTTGTAAAGCAGGAAGCCCTGTTACCTTACCTTGCTCTCCTGCTTCCACCCATATTAACTTTGTCCTTTTTTCTCGTTCTTTTCAAAATTAAGTGCACCCAGCACACTGCAAGTCACAGAGCTGCCATAATTACACTTAATCAGTCCGCTTTATTACTATTTACCGTCAGTATGGTGATGAGATCATTTTAATACTGTCTTACAAGTTTGCAAAAAATATTTCAAATTGTTAATCAGTGTTGGGCAAGTTGCATGAATAAGGTTATAAATTATACATTACATCTGATGCACATCACCAAGTTAAGTTCCCTGACTTCAAGGGAAAAGACTAAACTAAACTAAACTAAGACGTTATGTTCAGTCTACAGCAGTTCATTATCCTGATATGTTCTCTCTGTTTGATGGAGTTTAAAGGCTCAGTCTGCATTAGTCCTTAAGGCTGAGGGTTTAACTGACGTAAATCCTAAATTATTCAGGTTTATTTGTTTATCTAAAAGAGACAGCCATTAATTATCTTAACCCACATACAGTGCATGCATAGAAGTATGTTAAAGGGATAGTTCAGATTTTGAAATCTGTTTGTATGAGGTACTCATACATAGTCAGTGTGTCGCCTTCAGTCGATGAAGGTCGACACGTCCCCAGTTTAGAGAAGCAGCAGGAACACTGGTGTGGGAAGCTAAACAACGTACTGCTGTGGAGAGAATCAGCAGCAAAACATATTTTAGACTCCTAAAATCAGTGTCAGTATTAGAATATTTTCAGATGGCCTTTTCCGGCAGATAACTTAAATTATATCTCTTGTTATATTGCTCCCTCCATAACAACCAGACTTCTTTGACAAAAAAAGTTATCATAGTAGTCGTTGGTCTACTGCTGCCTTCATCGGTTTATTTTGTTAATGTTGTGACTTCTGTGAGTCCAAGTGAACCCTTTAAAACAGTGGAGTCACTCAGTGACACACACTAACTGACTGATCAGGACAGTGAGAAACCAGCAGCTCCTGTGTTCTGCGAGGTAAAATTACTGTTTTTTTTTCAAAGGAGTGTTAAATAAGTTCCATGACTTTTAAGTCAGAATTTGTGATTAAAATCTTTGAAACGGGTCTGCAAATGACAATTTTAGATAAATAATAATACTATCTATTTGCAGTAAGTGATAAGAACAGGATGCTCAGTGTGTTGGTATGTGATGAATAGTTCTGGTACTTTTCCTGTTAGCCGCTCTGTTGCCTTATTCATGTGTTCAGGATGGATGTGTGTGTGTATTCATTTGTGAATATGTGTGTTTGTGTGTGGTCACTCAGTCTCACTGTACCTGTGTTTGTTTGTGTTTTCAGTTCCTCTTCCTGTCAGAGGTATTACAGTGGAGAGCCCAGACCACTCCGGACCACGTCCTCTACACACTGCTCAACTCCAGGGTAAGACTTCACAACACACACACACACACACACGCACACACACAAACACACAAATATGGGTTGAATTAGAGGCTGCTAAGGTCCAGCCAGGGGACAGTTTTGATGCAGGTGTATCCTTAAACATGCACAATCAAACCTTCAGTTTCTACCTTCACAGTTTTCACATTTATCTCACAATAATATTAGTTACTAACGAGGCAAACAGAGGAAATGTCAGATCAGACTGACAGAATGACAGACAAATAATGATATATTATTTTTTCAGCTTTGTTGTCCAGTCAAATTCCTTGTATGTGTACACCTACTGGGCCAGTAAAGCTGAATCTGTTTCTGTTTATGCTTTATAAGTGGTGTGTATGTGAGATTGTGTGTGAATCGGCTCTGTATGACGGTTGTGTTAGTTTGCATAATGGCAATATGATCCACTGGTGTATTTACAGCTGTTCAGCACCGAGATGCTGCAACGGAAAATATGACATGACATCTGCTGATACACACCACTGATTGAATGTGTCAATCATCTTTCTGTGTGTGTGTGTGTGTGTGTGTGTGTGTGTGTGTGTGTGTGTGTGTGTGTGCTTGTGACCTCCTCCAGGGTACAATAGCCAGCTCTCTGACTTGTGTTCAGCTGCATAAGAGGGCGGAGAAGATTGCCGGCATGCTGGCTGAACGGGGCCACCTACAGGACGGAGACCACGTCGCACTGGTCTACCCTCCAGGTAAACATTCAGTTCAGAGAATCAGTATTAATCTGCAACTCACTGTCCTGATGTTTTCCATGTTATTATCACTGGGCCTCATGCAAGAACATTTTCGTATTCTTGTCTTAAATTTCTCTTACTTTTGTACGAACGTCACATCAGATTTAGCAAATGCTCTTAACTTAAAATGTCTGTGTAAATGACCTGTGCGTATGTGAGTGCCTGTGCACGAGACTTATAAATTAGCATAATTAACACTATACTATATAAGGCTGTTTCCTGCTCCATATGTCAAGTGTTCATTCATGAAAATGGCATCAAAGAGTAAAAAGAACTTTCTGAGTTTGGAGATTGACGTTCTGCTTTCAGAGATCCATAAAGGAAAATCATAATAACAGCGTCAGTAGTCGAATTAAAAGACATGGCGTGAGGATGAACAGCAACTTCAAAAACACCTTCTCACCTTCTCACCTGTCCCCTCACCTACCATGTCTTCATCGTCCCCAGAGTCAGAGTCCTGGGTGGTGCCATGGTAAATCACCTTGGTACTGTATTCCCTGTCATCAAACTGTCCTCCATTGATCTCTGAGGCTGTGTTAAATAATTAAATGAATTAATGATGTTTAAAAATGTTCTTGTGTCACTGTTGCTGTAAATGTTGTGTCCTACATGGGATTACATGACATAAATAATACTTCATATACTATAAATAGGGAAAGCTGTAAGTGTCTGCATTACTGCATTACTATGCAACAATGATAGGACTCTGACAATACTAAAACTGGAATTTGATGGATATTATCAAGTATAAATGATTTGCAGTAAATTGACTAAAATGTGGAAGAACTTTGCAATGATCCTTTAACCTGTAAACAAGGACAATCGGTGGATGTTTCTAAATGAGGAAGGACATGACAAAGACATTCAGAGCAGCTCAGTCGGGCAGTCAGATTGAAGAGACGACGCAGGGAAAATTAAGGGAAAGAATTGTAATTTCCCTTCGAGACACGGAGCCTGATGTCCATCACGGCAGGACGGACGCAGCCATGCAGGACGAATTCCCCCAACACGAGGAGATTGTCTCAGAGCAGCGTTCAATTAATCGCCTCCAGGGCCTGCCGCTCAATACTTAACCTCCTCGCCTCTGTCAGTGTGTGTGACCAATTCTGTTTTCTCCAAATACTCCTCTTCTTGTCTTTTCATGACTTCTTCCCTTTCTCCATTCTTCCACTTCCTCCCTTGTCCTCCTTTCTCTTTCTTTCTCCCCTCCTTCTCTCCTCCTCTTTCCACCCCTTACATCCCTCCTACCCTTATCTACTCTCTCTTCCCTTTCTTGTGCATTTCTGTTTTTCTTATCAACCTTTTCCTCACTTCTCCAACCTTTTCACGTCCCTTTTTGTGCTCCTGCATTTTCATCTGTCCTCCCTCCTGCCCTCTTTTCTTAACCTTTGATCTTTGTCTTTATTCTCTTATTTCCCTCCTCTTCCCCTTTCCTTCCTTCTCTCCTTCCTCTAGGTATCGACCTCATTGTGGCGTTTTATGGCTGCCTTTACGCCGGGTGCGTGCCAATCACTGTGCGACCGCCACACCCGCAGAACATCGGCACCACGCTGCCCACCGTCAAGATGATCGTGGAGGTAAAAATAATATTAATATATATATTAATATGCTGTATTATTTATGATGTCCAAAGAGTGTTTTGTTTCACGTTGTACCAGTTACAAAAATTACTAAGTCACCATCTCACACTGAGAGAAACCAAAAATAAATTTCCAATCATTCTGTTGTAAAGGTGCACTATGTGAGATTCTGAAGGAATACACATGTATTAATCACTTTTTTTACAATGTGTGAACAATTTATAACTCAGCTGAAAAAATGAGACTTTCCCTGACTTTCCCAGTTGCCTGTAACAGCATGTGGACTGACCAAACTGTGCTGTGTATGTGCACTCCAGAATGCCTTGTCTCTCTTCTGCTGTGCAGAACTAGATAGTATTAGCTTATAATGTGCAAAACATGTGAAATATATTGTGATCTTATGGTTTTAGCTGGTTAATGTTAGCTAATATTATCTTGCTTGCTAACATGGACCAATTGCTAGCTATCTAATGTAGCAAAATTCTGTCCTGAATGAATAACGTTGGCTAAGTCATCAGGATTGTTTTGGCAGCCGGCATTGCAGTATAGCCAATGCTTTTTCCCCAGGATGGTGGAGGCGTGACCCACTCTACTCTGCCTACCCTGATTGGCCTTAGTGTGAAACGTTGCTCATCAATTATTGAAAGTCTAAAATTGGTACTCAGTGAAACTGAGAAATTGATTCATTCACAGTCAAGATGCATTCATAGTGAAACTATAAGTTGTGTATTTGTTGTACATTATTACGTGCAACGTGTTGCACAGGAAGTCACTCAGGATTGAGCAGCTAGCCAGCTAACACTCTTTGTGAACCTTCAAAATGAACCTTTTTATACTGTTAGAATACCATTTGTGTGCAGATGGCAGAAATTTGTCTTTGCTTACATGTGCAGGAAAAAAGGTGCATTAAAAACATACAAAAACAACAAGATGCACATCCAAACAAAACACATCAAACATACATTTACACAGAGATACAATAGTAGCTGGATTAAAAAGAGCACCAGGTGCTCGATGGTGAGGACTGAGTTTGGTTTAGTAGAAAGAATAAATAGATGTAGTGCTGTGTGCTAATATAGTAGGCTGACTTTAAAAAGTGACTGTCCTTACTGATTAAGGTAATTCATGGCAACAGGAATAAATGATTTTCTATAGAGATATTTCTTTGCACAAGGGACTCTTTTCCCTGACGGCAGCAGCTGAAAGTAGTGATTCAGAGGATGGCCATGGCCATCTAAGATTTTGCTGTGTGGGTGTTGGATTGCTCTGCCATGGTGACAGGACAGTTGGGTTTGTTGCAGCCTGTAGTTGTACTGTCCAGTTTGACCACTTTGTCTTGTTTTTGACACTTGATATTGACACAATGTTAAAGGTGAGTATACTTTTACCAATTTGGGATGACATCAGACTTCCTTAGTTTAGGCAGCACAAAGACTCTTTGCTGTGCTTTTTGTAAATGCACTCCACATGAACATGCAACAACTGCCCAGGATGATTTTCCAAGTTCCGTGCATAACCTTTAATATGATCCTGAATGTGAGCAGTAAAAACCTGAAAAGAATGAATGGAAAAAGATGATTATTTAGCACAGTTGTTCTCCACACGTCATCAGTTTAGTCAGTCATTCATTAAAGGATATTAGGTGGCACTTATTAAAAATGCAGTCTGAAAAAAAAAACTGAATTATCATCATTATTCTGTTTTTCTCTGTCTGTACACTAAAAACACATTCAAGTCCTATTTGGATATTTAGGAATCTATAACCTAATTTTCACCATTGGGTACCTTAAAGCCCAAGAGGATCTGGCCTTTGTAGAAACAAATAGTCACCCATGTTCAACTCATAAATACACATAAAAAGATGGAGTGAAAACCCCCAAAAAATGAAGTGAAGGGGCAAAGGAGTTGACAGCTTACAGAAGCTGGGAAACTAGCCAGCAGTCTGGAAAAATAAGTGAATGAATGGATGTGAGTTGTGAGTAACGATGAGCCTCGTTCATCTTTTAAGAGCGCTGGCAGGAGGCACTGTAAGAGGTCAGAGCTGCACTCATGTTGCTATAAATCTCACGAGCAGTTGAATTTAACAGTTTTGTTTCAGATATTTAAAGTGAAGCCAACTCTTCCACACTGTTGGAAAACACACGGTATAATGTGACGTGGTGCTTTCATTCATTGGTGACTGCCGATGCATTTTCTCAGGTTAAAGTTGTCTGTACTGTGTCGTGCAGGTGAGCCGCTCAGTGTGTGTGATGACCACGCAGCTCATTTGTAAACTGCTGAGGTCGAAGGAAGCCTCGGCTGCCGTTGACGTCCGGACCTGGCCCCCCGTCATGGACACAGGTACACACACAGACACTCAATACTTTGTCATTGTTGTCTCTGATGAACAGGTGTGTTATAAAAAGCCTCTTTCAGTCTCTTACTAACTATAAACACTGTAAAATATCTTAATGCTGTTTCTGCAAAGTTTTATTGAAATTAAAGGCATAGCTCAGATTATTTGGAATGGGTTTGTAAGAGGTACTTCTCTATAGTCAGTGTATTACCTACAGTAGATGGAGGTCACACTTCCCAACTTTGCAGAAGCAAAGTGTATTTTAGCCATGTTAAAAGTCAGTATCAGTTTAAGTGTACGCTATGTTTAGAGTATTTATGTTGTGGTCAGAACGTGTTTTTCCAACAAGAAATTGCCATTCTACAAGCCAAATTTCACTCTCTCCAAACCAACCAGACTCCACTGGTAAAATTAGTAATTTTACCTTGCAGAACATGGAGGTTGCTGGCTTACCACTGCCTTGATCTGTTTGTCTAACTGTGTGGTTTCCATAAGTCTGAGTTAGCCTTTGAAAACACCAAAGTGTATGCTATATTTTGAATGTTTTCACCTCTTTACCCTGTCATCAGACAGATTTTTCCAATGGGAAACCATCATTATATAAGCCAAATGTTACTCTCTTCTAACCATCCAGACTCCTTTGACAAAGTCAGGAATTTTACTTTGCAGAACACAAGAGTTGCTGATGAGACTGTCTACAGCAGTGCATTCCTTACCTCATACAACCATACTTCAAAAAATCTGAATTATCCCTTTAACAGTTTAAATCCCAGTGTCAAAGACATGACGTGTGACAGAGAGCACCACTTCAACTGATGAAACTCATGTTGTTTAACAGACAGGTGATCTGTGGGAAGTACAGTGCAGGAATGCTCTAACAATGACAACAACGCATAAGAATTTCACTACATTAATTTCAAAAAGTAGTAGTGGATTTAAGTGTCTGTGTTATGTACATGTGATGATTTTCTTTTCAGACGATTTGCCAAAGAAGAAACCTCCTCTGCTGTATAAACCGTCCAACCCTGACACCCTGGCCTACCTGGACTTCAGTGTCTCCACCACTGGCATGCTCGCTGGAGTCAAGGTAAACACACACACACACACACCGAGCTGAGTCAGTAGCCTTCACAAAGATACTATCTGTCCAGTTTTTACACAGCTTTAATGATTCATATTTTTATTTTTTTACCTTGAGCGATGGATTTTTGGCAGGCATAAGGCATCATGTTTATTTGGTTTTCACATCGGTGCCAAGTCAGATATCGCTAAGATTTCAGAAAAAGCAGAGTTTCTCAGTTGTGATGTGAATTAGATTTTGACACTGTTACATGTCAGAAGCTGGTAATTATGTTCAGATATTAAATGAACATGGTACAGTGCTAACATAGCCTGCTAATATGCATACATTAACATATAATGTCTATATGTTGTCCAGTAAGAATTGATAACATGATAAACATGTGGACTTTGAATATGTAACATTAGCATTCTTAATGTTACATGCTATATTTTATCATTTGTCATTGATAACTTTTAATATTAGCATGCATTCTAATATTAACATTTAATTTAAAGGCATGATATGTAACTTTTCCATATTAAAAAGATGAGACCTTTATTATGAATTTTGTTTAGTTGTGTACTTAATTTATCCCAAATGTTTCCAACAATGGTCAAACCAGAGAAATTCATAATTTAGTCAAGATAAAGGCGCGCTTCCTCCTCATGACAAAGGAAATCAGCAAACTTGACTAATACATTACCTTGTCTGTGAACATTATTTCTGACAGTCATGTCAGATAGATTTTCACAGGCAGTGGTGGTTCAAAATAACAACTCCCATGGTACTTCACAATGCCATCAAATTACATCTTTTGTTATTATTTTGATGTGAAGGAGACTTGTAGCAGCAGAAATTACATACTTGACTTTATTCTGAACACACTGACTTCATTCTCAAAATACAAAGTTTTAAAGAACTGTCTAATCAATATTTTGTTATGGCTGGTACAAATGCTAAAAGTGTGCCTTTACTCTTGACATTTCAACTTTATTCTCAAAATGCAAAAAAAAAAAAAAAGTATCTTTCTTTCTGCCAGGACCTAATATTCTTCTGTAGAAGAGACAGTTACATCTGCTCCATGGCTCATGGCTATAGATGTTTAGTCTTGTGTAAAAATTAAACTGATTGGATAGTTAGGAGCTCTACATTGTAAGAGAAATGTCATATCTAGTCTGAGTTTGACATCAGCCCATTCATGTTTTGACATTTGAGGAATTATCTTGATTAACACTGATTAAAGGTCAAGATTTCAAAGCCATAATTCTGTAATTATGGCCCAGGAGCAGCTAACATGTTTCTGTGTTTATTCAGTAAAACACTATTGTTATATTTAACAATATAAAATCTACTGTGGAATGGAGGCTGTTGAAGGTGTGTAGATAGATGCTGGTGGCATTTTAAAAAATTAAAGCGTCTATTGATCCCTGCTTCAGCAAAACAACCCTGCATCCTGTACTCAACTCATTGTTTCTCTGCCACTATTCATCTGTTGCAAGTGTGTGTGTGTGTGTGTGTGTGTGTGTGTGTGTGTGTGTGTGTGTGTGTGTGTGTGTGTGTGTAGGTTTGAAGCCAACTTCTATTAAACAAGGCCTTCTCTTGTTTGGCCTGTAATTCCATCCACATTGAAACCTTTTGTTTGTCAGCTCACTGCTTACAGATGCTCACAGAGAGCAAAAGAAACACAAAACATTATTTTGTAGCCATGTTTTAAACGTGTGATGGAAATGATCTGTTAGAAATGGAACAACACTCTGAAGGGCTATTATTCTCTTAAAATTATAGCTTGAGAAAATTCTGACATTTCACACAATAACTGGAATTGTAAACCCTCATTTGACAAAATAATAAAACCCAGACAGACAATGGACTTCAGGCAATGGCTCTATTACCCACATTTGATTAAAATGAGACCACTCAGTTTGTTCTATTAGTTGGAACCAGATTTTGCAGATTAAACCATATCGGAGTCCTGACTCTAACCCCTTGTCGGAGCACTTTCTCTGTGATGTGTTAATATATTTTATCAGTTTTTAGTCTCACCTTCAGCGACCTCAGATAACAGTGTACATTAGAGAAGACTGAAGATAATTGTAGATTAAATCTTTTTCACTAGAGATGAGGCTGCACATTTCAGATGTTGAAATATGAATGGATGTGCCCATCTACTGCAAATCTTGGATTCCATTAATATAATCTTGGCAATTAGTCATTTTTTCTACATCTAAAATTTGTTCTATTGTTGCTAACCATAGTTTTCGTTTTGGTGGATTTATCTGTTTGCATGTCCTTGTCACCTGCTTAATTAATACCAAAGTAATTTTATGGTTTCAGATGTTCATTTAGCTCAAAGATGTACATATCTATGTTTAAAATGAGAAGTTTGGACTTGTGAACCCACAGTGCTCTGTTACCATTGTACTATGCTATGCAGCTTCGAGAAAATTTTGCATCTATATAAGAAAACTTATATACACTATATTGCACTTATACAGTATTATACCACTACTTTTCAAACTTCCGCTGGAAGTGTACATATGGTACGTGCTGATGTCTGTATATGTGGAATAAAATATTTATCTTGAGTTTTTTTTAAATCAAAGTTTTAGTAGCAGCTCAGTACAAAAAGCTAATAGTGTAGTCAAAATAACATTGGTACCAGGCTGGAGGCTAAAAGTTTCAGACGCTTTCTGTTCAATAAATCTGCCTTCCTAGCTCTGGGTGGAGTGTGTCTGTGTGGAGCTGTTCACCCTGTGCTTTGTGGGTTTCCTTCTGGTGCTCCAGTTTTCACCCAGGGGTGTCCGGGGTGCACCTCACCTCTCGCCCAGCATTGGCTGAGATCGTCTCCAGCCCCTCGCAAACCTCTGAAACACACATAACTGATGGATGGATGGATGGAGCACTTTTGAAACCATAGCAGAAACCTCCAGGGCTACTTTCTGGAATGCAGCCTCAGGAATGAACCACTTCAAAACAACTTGTTCTTCACCAACTGTGATGTTCAGATATGTGGTGAAATAATCAGTAAATCAGTGCACCGTTATCCTCCCACTGCTACAATTGAATCTACAGCAGTAGCAACCTCACTTCTTACCCTTTTGAACAACTTAATATATCTAAGTTAATCGCAGAGCTGTAAAATTATTCTCTATTTGTGGTCCTCGCATCACACCGTTTATTATAAAATATTTCTTCTGACCATGTTCTCACCATCAGTGACTGTTTTTACGTCACTTTGTATCATAATCCCGATAAAAAACCCCACAAAAGCCTCATTAATGAACACTTTCAGAAACAAACACTAATCAGCAAAGAGGAAAAGCAGGCCAGGAGGAAACAATAGCAGCATGTTTTCTCACATGCTGCTAAATTGCCTGTCCATTATGTTTAATCACCGTTCTTAATGAGCAAATCAGTCAATGCTGCAACGGGCAGCACTGGTGCCAGAACACAATGAGAACAACAAGGCGGTCAGTTCATCTGGTCACTGCTGCACGCAGGGAGTCCTCATATCTGAAGTTTTGTTATGTTAATCAGTGCACTGCGGACATATTTCTAGGTGATCAATCATTTTTAGCTCCACCAGGGCAGGAGGTCCTGAGTAGATTTTCTTTGTGTGTGTGAGTGTGAAAAAACAACTTTTGTGTTTCCCATTTCTGTTTCAAATAGAAAGATCACACAAATCAGTGACCTCTTTTAAATCTGTTCTTAAAACATACTTTTATTGGAGAGCATTTCCTGATGTTTGAACTGTTTTGGGCTGTTTTTATTTCTTAAAATGTTTTTACTTTCCTAGTCTGCGCTGTGCGATTTTTATTTTATCTGTTTTACCTGTTATATGACTTTCAAGCCTGTCTGTTTTATTTTGCTGCCTTTGTGAATCACTTCGTAATGTGAATTTTGAAAAGTGCTCTATGAATAGATTATTATTATTATATTATTATAAGTACTCAGACCACTGAGAATATCCCCACTTGTTCCAATTACTAAAAACAAGTCAAGACAGTCATTGTTTTACAAGTCAAATGTCAAGTCGAAAGTCTTGAACTAGTGGTTCCCAAACTTTTTCTGGCATGTCCTCCTTCAGAACTTGAAAAAAGTTCACGCCCCACCCTCCGTTAACAATAGTTGTGGAAGGCAACTGATAAAATATTATCCAAATTGAATTTTAGTGAAACGAAAGTATGAAAGCATCCGCAAACTCTTGTTTATTTTCTGTACATATACATATTCATTTAAGCTTTTTTTCGCTCTGTATTTCTCCCCTGGTCAACCCCCTCTGCAGTGACCCACCCCTCAGTTTTGGAACCACTGTCACCACTTGATTAGATGTCTGAAAAAAGGTCTAAACTTAAGAGATCTAATGTTATTCTATGAGATAAAATCCATCAGTAAATACCGTGTGCATGAATTTTGAAGCTTTTACCTGTCTTTAAAAGACGCCTGCTAACAAGTGGCTAAATGAGACTAAATGAGAAGTTGTTGGTGACATTAAACATCCCGCCCAACTCTAGTCCTTTACTGGAGGTGACTTGAAGTCATGCAGTCATGCTATAGTTCACTTATAGATTAATGATAGCTTTTTACTTCTGCTTTTTACATCTTGCTGAATAAAACGTGCAAGTATCATAAACTTTTGTTCACCACAAACCTAAGAAACTATTTGACTTTTTGAAGAGGGAACCAAAGAGATGCAAACTTCCAGGTTGGATTACATGGATATGTCATTCCTGCAGCTCTCAGTCAAACAAAGTTGTAGCTGTAGTGTCTCCGTGTGTAATTTTGACCAGCATGTTTTGCATACTGCTATTTGTTTTTTGTTGACGACCACATAGTTTCCATGCACAAACAAAATGATCATTTTATCCAACCAGAGCTCATTAACGTAACATTACAACAGCAATTTTACTCGAGTCCACACCTCTGTTAGTTACTTTGCCTTAATTGAGCATCATGCGTCTGCCTGTCTGTCTCTTGTTTAGATGTCTCACACAGCCACCAGTGCCTTCTGCCGCTCCATCAAGCTGCAGTGTGAGCTTTACCCATCCAGAGAGGTCGCCATCTGCCTGGACCCATACTGCGGCCTGGGCTTCGTCCTCTGGTGCCTTTGCAGGTCAGGCAAGCAAACAATGCCCATGCACAAAAGTAGGCAAATATATATTCAAATGAAAAAGCATGATTTGAGATTTTGAGATTTCTTGTAATTTCCTAAAAGGTTGTACAGGTTTACACTTTGTGTGTATGTGGCTTCTAGAATACAAGGTAATAACAGAAATATCACAATAAATATTTAAAATGTAATATGATACACGTTTTATTAAGTAATTTACACTGAAAGTCTCTAAAACTTTGTCCACATGGTGTTTTCCACACTCAGGTTTTCTCTTGCCTTGTGTCTCTCTGCAGTGTGTACTCAGGTCACCAGTCCATCCTGATCCCTCCGGCCGAGCTGGAGGTCAACCCAGCTCTCTGGCTGTCAGCCGTCAGTCAGTACAAAGTCCGCGACACTTTCTGCTCCTACAGTGTCATGGAGCTCTGCACCAAAGGTCTCGGCTTGCAGACCGACTCTCTGAAGGTAAAGCTGGCACTCTGTCTCAAGGAGAATTTGTACTGTGCGCTTGATATTTAACTAAAAAGAAACACAATATCCGAAAAAAATAAGGTGACAAGTAAATACGAAAGGGACAACTTCTTCTCATTCTGCGTCTTTGTCCCGTTCAGTCTCGAGGGCTGGACTTGTCCCGGGTGAGGACCTGTGTGGTTGTGGCTGAGGAGCGTCCCAGGACAGCCCTGACGCAGTCCTTCTCCAAACTGTTCAAGGACCTGGGACTCCACCCTCGAGCCGTCAGCACGTCCTTCGGCTGCAGGGTCAACCTGGCAATCTGCCTGCAGGTCAGTCCGACTTTCACCTCTTTGTGCCTGTTTGTCTCTGCTTCCGTTTCACGTCTCGGCAGGGACTGAAGACATTTCTTGATGTGACATTTAGCTGGATCACACTGGCTGCTTTTGTTTTTTATGACAGGGGATACATCAGCTGATGTCAACCATAGCTGCTTATTTTATTTGTTTGTAGGAAAAGTTAGCTGAAGCTGAGCCCCTTGTTACCAGGTTTTATTTTGTGAGATATCACAGTTAAAAGCAGTTTTTATACTTATGCATGCAGTTTTTAGGAGTTTTGTTGTGTTGTCCAGTGCATTGTGTAGTCCACAAGGTACAAAAAGTAGTTTCTCTCTTATCCAAAGTCAGATGGACATATAGTGCCCATACTACGAGCCTTTGCCAACATGTTACACTTCCACAAACATCTGAATTCCTTTGGACCTTTTTGTTCAACATTGTACAAAAATAGTGAACAGTACTTGTTGCTGGCTAGCTTCCAATGTTGCAGCTACTGAAGTCTGGGTCTACTAAGCCTGTATGTTTCTTCAACTAGCCAAGAAATCTAGCTTTTTTTTCATCAGACACAACGCCTTCAGGAAACACTACATCATAGGTGTTACAGTTAAGGAAGGCTGTGTTGAGTTAAGCCCTTTGTAAGATCAGTCATTCTAAAAAGCCCTAGACATCTGAGTTAGACATATCATAGTTTAATGCTACTGATAGTTTACCATGAATACAATCATTCTGAACTCCTCATGTGATTATTTGGCTTTTGGCACTTGGTAACACCGATGTAGTAGTACCTTCTGGTCTGCTTCTTAGTATTTTGGCATTGATTTTACAGCTCTTATGACTTAAACACCAACTGATTACTGGATGCACATAACCAGATTTAAAACATAAAAAGACAATGGAAAAAAGGCATTGGAAGCTGTACATTTTCCCTACTCTGTCTCTGACCGCCTAGCAGTTGTTGCCTTCATTGGTTGGGTTGAGTAAGTTAAGGCATGAGGAGTGGTGATTGGTTAGGGTAAGAATATCAGGAAAGCCAATCAGAGGTAGTGTAGGGTGGGTCATAAATTTGCATCCTGGATCTATTGGATGCATAGAGATGACACTTAGAACCATCTTCTCATCTGACTTTGTGTAAGAAGGCAAAGAAACATGATTCCCAAAATGTCAGAATCTCTATATAAACAGGTCATTCTTATAGAGTTGTTTATGTGGGCGAGGAGCTGTTTTTCATGTGACAAAAAACAGATGTGAGCAGATAATGTTCTTTGAGCGAAACACTGTCACTGAATATACAGAGAACGGACACTTCTTGAAGGAAAGTTTTGGCTGATAAATTGGTGCTTTCAGGGACAGTCGACTTACTTTTGCCTTTCAGGTTCACAGATACTGTTTGGGTGCTGCAGGTTAGTCCATCACTGCTGAAGCATGGGAACCACATAAGTACAATTTTGGGTGTATTGCTTTGTACTGTAGTGAAAGTTTACAGCATTTTTGGCTGAATGGGAACTTCAAACCTATTAATTTATGGCTTTAAAGTGTAAAAATATAAATGGATGTCAATGCAAGAATGACCAAATGCACGTCTTGCAGATGCAGGGTGTTACATGATGTGTTTGTGGGAAACTGTAGAGATAACAGCCTCAGTAGTTAGGGGAAAAAACATAAAAATTGAAGCCACAGTCCTTCTCTTCTCTACTGTCTTTCATCCAAACAAAGCAACTTTTTAGACATTCTTTTTTTCCCCCTCTGGTTGTCTCTCGGTTCAGCTTCATCCTTCCATTTCAAGCTGGTCATTGCTTGTACATTTCAGTTATGATTTGCATCCTTAAATGGATCAACTTTGGTTATTTCCCAGAATGTAAATGCCAAAATCTTCCTATTTGCTGTTGTTAAAACCCGAAGAAAAAATTGGAAAGAAATACAAGGACCCCTTGTGACATCCTCGAGATAATTCAGTTAGTTGTTTCTAAATTTTTATTAAGTTAAATCATTGCTTTTTATAGGTACTGATGGTAAGATAAAACAAGAAGTCAATCCTATATAAAGGATTTGGAAATATTATGACAGACTTTTGTACAGATTAGTGATTTCTAACTGCATGGCTCCTAACTTGAATTAACAGAGTCAATATACACTAATATTACACAGTATATTGAATTAAAACTCTGCACCTAAATTAACCAAACTTTTTCTAGCAGCTTTAAATGACCAAACTAACATTTGGCTGAAAAAAAAAATTTTTTAGTCCCGACTGCTTGTTTTGTTTCTTTCAGTTTTTCCATTTTGACATTTTTCTTCCTTCCTTCCTCCCTCCTTGTTTAAATCATAACCCCGCCCACATATCTCATACTTGGTTTTGTCTCCACCCTCCCTTCTCCTCCTCCTTACCTCCTCCTCCTCTTCCTCTCCTCCGCCCCTCTTTGCTGCTGTAGCCTCACAGGCTGGGAAAGCTTGCCGACCAGGTAGGGAACCACCATCAATCCCCCTCCCCCAAACCACCACCACCTCCACCCCACTGCTTGTCAGCACATCACTCATTCGCTGGCTGTAGATCAGAGTTTTTCAGGATTACTCCACTGAAAATGTAGATTTTGAGTTTCCAATGAGCCCTTTAGGGTTTTAATGCGTCTGTGAAAAGTTTGCTGCTTGTTCTTTCACAGACAGGAGCTTTATTCACTTTGGATAGAGACAAGTTTGGACCTGGTCACACCACGTTTTATGATGAAACTATGAGAGAATGGACCAAAATCAATTAATTTTACTGGAATCACTGCAGTGTGTGGATTTGCCCACTGAAGTTAAATAGTATTTTTTTCAAAATGGACTCCCATTTTCCCATGTTTTTGTGTTTGAGTGACTAAAGGGAACAACATTTTTTTTTTTTGTCCAGTATTTGTCCACAGCATCTGACAAAAGCAAGACTGAGCTGTAGTGTAAACCTTCAGGGCAACTGCACTGTCAAAGCACGTCCAATAAAAGCGCTTGTTTTTGCCACAGAGAGGCTCAGATTGTTATCCTAAGTGTCTGACAACATAATGGAGAAGAGTAAGATTTTAGCATATCAAAAACAAATTGTTAATAAGGTTAAAAACTTTTCATCTGAGGTGGTCTTTAACTTATTGTCAGTACAATAATACTGCTTTCACAACCACCCGCAAGGATGTAAAAAATTTTTCTGGTGTGACCAGAGCTTATGTTAGACTGATGATGACCGGGGGTCATAACAAAATATTTTAAATATTTTATTAAGTCTGCAAAAACTTCTCAAACCACTTCACCACCATTGCTCCATTTGTTCCACCCATGTGTCATTTTGCAAGTAAAACAATAAATATTTGACTTCAGGTGGAGTTTCAAAGTTAGAGGTAGAGCAAAGTATTTAACTATCTTGTGGAGATGATGCTGTCTGCCAGTTTGTGCTCTGGGTGTGGGCTTTGACTCCCAGCATGCCGCTGTGTGTCCGGTGGTGGGCTCTGTGAATCACCTCTGAGAGAGAAAATGGGATGGAGGGGATGGTGGAGGAAGAGAGAGGTCGGAACGGGGGTCTTTATCTCTATCTTTTTCTCTCCTAATTTTTCTTTAAAAATTTCATTCTCACTCACATTTAGCAGCTGGTTTCTACAACATCTGCAGACCAGGCAGGAGTCAAATCATTTGTCAAAGATTTTATATGTGAATATATTTATTTCAGGGCCAATTTGTTGGCTTTGCCACTAATGGGTTTTTATGTAACAGGATGTAATCACTCAACTACATCATCATCACCCCTTTCTTCCATCTTTCTTTTCCCCTGGCCTGGTATCACTTTCCTCTCGTTTCTCCCCTCTAAGAGTTTTATTGTAAGTTTTTCATGCATGTCTATCAATAAAATCCTATCTAATTTAACAAAGTTTTTTTATGTTGGGAAATGATTTTACATGTTCTGTTTTGTTGATTTAAGTTTAAAATCATCCCAATGCCGTCACTCCCACATTGTTCTCTCGTTTTGTAAATATTATTGACGTTTTGTGGGATCCCATCATCTCAAACCCAAAGCTTTTCTCTCTGCTGTGAAGGAAAAGCTTGTCTCCATGAGCACTAATGCACGAGCAGTAGCATCCACTGCGCCCTGGTAGGAGTAGTTGTAGTAGCAGTAGAAGAATTTCTGTCATGGACTTGTACAATGATAATAATTGTATAATAGGTGATTGTGTGATCCCTGCAGTGTTTACTGTTGTTGTTGGTGTTTCTTAGGGCACCTCAGGACCTGATCCCACGACTGTGTATGTTGACATGAGAGCACTACGGCACGACAGGTGAGTTAAACAAACCAAACATCGAAATGAACTTATTCACAGTTACAGCTGAGAACTGGGAAACTAACTATAAGTCAAAACCAAGATAAATAAGTCATTATATTATTAATTCTTACTCTCTTTGCAATCATTAATAATGTCCTAGCTGTTGAAAACACACAATTAGATACCTTTCATCATTATTCATGCCAAGTGATGCTGAATTTTACTCTGTAGTCTGTCATTTCTTAATAATTCCCTTGAAAGTTTCCTGGAAATAACAGCTATTTGAGTTTAATAAGTTTAAAGCAGCTGTTGATTTCCAGAGAAAATCCCTTGATAAATGAGTTCAATTTAAACCCAACCAAATATATCAGTTATAGTTCATTTATTATTGGACATTTTGTCCCCACATGTGGTGAATAATATGCTTGCCTGTTGACATTTTTGCAATTCAGTTATTTAGGAAAAAATAAATGCAAGTGTACCAATTGAACACAGTCGCTATAGTCTTTTCAGGAACTTTTCTATGATTCATTACAAGTTAACATCCAGGAAATTACACAGAACCATTTCCAATAAGGTCTATGAATTTCTTTTGATTTTATATAAAGAGATTCCAGTATTCCACTATCTCAACTTCATTTGATTTATGTAAATGGTTTGGGATCTGTGTGCTTGTGTAAGCTCAATAATAACATCCTCCTGTATTTTCTCATATGGAATTTCATCCTGCGATGGATCTGTTTTCCATCCTCTCACACTCGGACATTAAATATATTCTGTGCCCACATCGTCTTGTGTTTGGTCCTGTGGGATCTCAGTCCTGCTGCAGCCTCTGCTGGGCAGTTTCAATGTGAATGTGGTGAAGCTTGTGAATGTGAGGCAGCAGGGTGTTTGTGTGGCTCCAGAATAAATAAAGTGCTCAGTAGAGATCTTTATTCTAATGCACGGCTTGTTCTAAGAACTGTCGCTCCTGGCTGATTGTACAGAAGTTTGGATATAATGAGAAGAAGCTGAAAGTTTCTTCAAGACAATAATTTCAGGCATGTCAGCTCGACACCCCGGCTGTCACCTTCACAGCCTCTCCACTTCCTCTGAAACACTTCCAGTCTGAGAAAGATGCACTTAAAACCCATCAAACCCAGTCTGAGTCACATCTCATGCCGGCTGACACCATAAATAGCATCTCGTGAGTCTCCAGAATTTGTTTTGCCAGAGTTTTGGCTCAGAGGAGCAGTCTGACTTTATGAACCAGCCCTAGGTCTGAAAATTGCCGCGAGGGCTCAACATTTGTGTCAAATTTCATGTCTTAAGTTGCTGAAACGCTGTCGGTTTCCAGGCAACAGAGATGGACACCAACTCCACCAACAAGCAAGACTTAAATCTGTTTGAATATGTCCTGACAAGGTGGTCCACTGGGATTAAAGGAAGAATACTGAGACCACTTCAGCTCAGTGTGACTCCAGCTCACAGCTGAAACTGTAAAATGTAAATTTGAACACGGCAGGAGCCCGAAAGTTTCCCAGTGAGTTTCTGGGAAGCTTCAGCTCCCCGTTCTCTGATCTAGCAGATCATTACGGCCCTCAGCCTGCGACCGCTCTGCTGTCATTTTCTTCCAGAGAAGTCACAGAACATGAAGCAGCGAGGCCGTTCAGTCCTGCTGTGTATAAATATAACTGTCAGCGAGCATGATGACATGTAATCACTGTTGATTTAAGCCGGCCTGTTTCTCCCGGAGACGCTCCATGTTTAGTGTTTATGATCCGACCAACCACTTCTGTCACTTTCCTTTAGGAATCAATTTTTTTTTTTAACTACAGTGGTCTGAACAAAAGTATAATTATTGTTTTTGCACAGTATTCTTTATTGTTTCATCTTAAATGTTGTGTGTGGATGTACAGGAACAGAAATATATTTCAAAAATTCACCAAACGTCCCAGATTCTTTCCTGTCAAAGTGCGGTTGTGCACATGGTGATAATCAATAATGAATCATCAAGAAAGAATATTAAACCCTCCAAAAATGACAAACAATGAAATATCAAATATTTTATTCTAAGAGTAGAGAGAAAAAAAACATTTAGTTAATTAACAGATATGTCACATTTGGCAATCTTGTTTCCTTGATTCTATGTTAATGTTGGTTAAGGACATGTATGTTCGTTAAAGCTGCAGGAGACACTTAAAAAGAGCTAGTTCAAAGTTCAGGTCACAGAGATTTAAATGAACCAGTTCATTTTTTTTTTAATTTGATGCCTGACAGCTAAAAGAATTTGCACCAGAGAGAGAGAGAGAGACAGGGTTGTGTCTAGAAGGGATCCCTTGACTTATAAAACTATTGCAAGATTTGTATGCATTGTTTATTTATTGTGCACATTGTACAAACTAATTGTTTATGTCGCAACACTGTGCTTAACATTTGGGTAGGTTTAGAGACAGAAAATACTTGATTAGGGTTAATGAAGATCATGGTTTGGGTTAAAATGATCAATCTTGTGAGATCTTTCACTAATGCCGCTCTCTTGGTTTTCCTAACAGGGTCAGACTAGTAGAGAGGGGGTCACCACACAGCTTGCCACTTATGGAGTCTGGGAAGGTCAGCTTTTCTTTTTCTTTTCTCTTTGTTCCCATAGTCATTAAATGATTTAAATGAAGATTTTAATGTTTTGTCTCTGGTTTCTAAACAGATCCTTCCGGGAGTTCGGATCATCATCGCCAACCCAGAGACCAAGGGACCAATGGGAGAGTCACATCTGGGCGAGGTTTGTCTGAGTTTAATCTACAGATCACTTTGATTTGAACTAAGATCAGCACAACAGAATGCGAGACCACAGCAGGAAGATTTTTAGGGACGTACTGGTAGAAAAGAAATGTTCCAGACTTTGGTGTCAATTCTATTGAGGCTTATGGGAGATGCAATGTCAGTCATGCTATTTGGAGACCAACATATAAAGAAATGCGCACAATCTGAAAAGTCAGTCAGTATGTTGTTCTCTGAAGTGCGCCCTTTCATTTTTATAGTGGCAGTTTTTCATCAAAGGTCATACAACAGAGACACGGTGGATTGTAATGTGCTTCTCCATGCATCTCTTATACACTTCAACAGAATTTGCACCAAGCGAAACATAAAATGTCCATTAATGATGTAATGACCCTTTGCTTCTTTCTTAGTTTCCTTAGTTAAGTATTGACTCAACTCTTCCTGCTTTGCATACAGGATTCCTCCTTACCTGTCACCATACTCCATATCTCACATTAATTTGGGCAAACTGAGATTCATTTAAAGGTTGTGGTACAATAAGTACTTTGAGCTCAATAAAATGATTAAAATGTAACTGTTGAAGTCATTCATTCAGTCTTTCCTAGAGGCAAAAATTGTATTTAAATCTAAAAAAAAAAATTAGAAGCAGACATCTTACAATTGTCAAATACAGGCAATACTTTCTCCTTAATTTTATTTTAAATTTTAATCATCAATCAATCAAATAGTTTATGAAACAAATATTTGTTGTTTACTCCTTCTCAGGTTTTATATAATTAAAAACTAAACAAAACAAAACTTGTGATGTAATTTGTAATTATCCTTTTCGTATGACATTTTATAGACACAAGCATTTCATTGATTAATAATCAGTTTTTGCCCAAGTGCTTTAATTGTATTCCCTCTTCCCACCTGTTTCTCTTTTTTTCTTACTTAGTACTACAGCAGAACTTCAACAGGAGTGCCACCTGCTCTATGTGGTCTAATACTGTTGTATGTTTTTAGATCTGGGTGCACAGCGGCCACAACGCCAGCGGTTACTTCACCGTCTACGGAGACGAGGCGCTGCAGTCGGACCATTTCAACTCCAGGCTCAGCTTTGGAGACACGCAGACGGTCTGGGCCCGGACCGGATACCTGGGCTTCCTCCGCAGGACCGAATTGACAGACGCCAGTGGAGGTGAGAATGTGGACTACTGTCAGCGTGTGACTGATGGGGCTCACGCTGACCTTTAATGTTCTCATACAACAGAGAGGAGGAGGACAGGATTAAGCAGCTGCAGGGCTGATTTTAAGTGCTGCCAACCTTGAAGTAATCTATTAGTCTGGTTTTCAGTGGAGAGATACGTGATGGTCTGAATACTGTTTGAGAGGCTACTCCTTTCTGATGAGAAAAAATCTGACTTACTGTTATGATGATGTGCTATATTAATATTTTTTGGTATTAAAATAGTAAGTGTTTAGCCATTGAATATTGGGGGAAAAATTGCTGATTGAAACTGAACTGATGATTATATACTAGAGCTCCAGCGATTAGGTGATTAATAGATGAAGTGTCAACTAACAAATTAATCTGCAACTATTTTGATAGTCGATTAATCAGTTTGAGTGCTTTTTTAAGAAGATGTGTCTTTGATTAAGCCTCTCAAATGTGAATATCTTCCAGTTTCTTTAGTCCTCTTTGACACTATCAATATCTTCAGCTTTTCCCGAAGTCACACTGATCAAGGTTTTTCACCACTTTCTGACATTTTATAGGCCAAACAACTAAACAATTAATCGAGAAAATGATCTACAGATTAGTTGTTAATGAAGTAGCAGCCCTGATATGTATATTCAACCATCAAGACCCATAAAACACCTGAACATAACCTGCAGCGAACAGAAAAAAGCTGAGTTTATTTTGTGACTTTAATAGCTGTTAAGTCAAAAGACTTCAATCTGTGCAGGTAGAACTCGTTTGATTTCAAGTTCAAAGTCTTAACTTTTCAGCAACGATGACGAGCACTAGCGGTGAAAGTTTTCAAGGCCATATGAAATATTGAACACCATCTGAAGGTTTGGGAAAACATAAATAACACCAGTGCAGGTCAGCCAGCTGTCAGTGTAGTCAAACCTTCACTGTAACCAGTCGAGGGACTTTGCTTCAGGTGCATTCATATTCTGTATATGCTTGCATCAACCTTTAGTTTATTATTTGAGGATTTGGTGAAAGTGCTGTGGTGAAAATGGCAGCACAGCCATGTGAACTAAGACAACACACTTGCAGTATTATGCTCTGTTTTTATGTGATTCATTTACAGACATTCATTGATCTGTTTTATACATGAGACTCAAGTGGATTTTCTTCAGCTGTGTTTTCAACCAAAGTACCAGCAACTTTTAGTACCAGGAGCTGCTGTTCAAGAAGCTAAAAGGTTCCTTCAGCCTGTTGCTGTCTGCGTTTCCACCAAACACCAAAGACCCATGAAGATTACGCAAATTGGTGTGCTGATGTATGAAAAAGTGGCGTCTGTTTGACATTCATAGCAACGTCGCTGGCCCATCTGTTGTATGTTTTCTTCTGTGACTCCATGTTGATGTGTAAAAGCACAGAAAACAAACTGGAGATGTAGATTTAAAAAAATATCGGGGGAAATTAAAATGCTGTGAGTG
Source organism: Lutjanus erythropterus (assembly GCF_056507025.1). NCBI lineage: Eukaryota > Metazoa > Chordata > Actinopteri > Lutjaniformes > Lutjanidae > Lutjanus > Lutjanus erythropterus. The sequence goes on along the minus strand of NC_139328.1, from coordinate 26,611,180 downwards.
CTGGTCCAATCAGAACTGTTCATCACTGTAAGTCCCACCCAAAAGTTCCCATGTTTTTGGAAAGTATATCTCAGAACAGGAACTTTTTTGGGGGTAAAACAGTGTCTCAGGAAATTAATTTAGATCTCGTTCCTAGGTTCCTAGTCCCTGAAGAAAGTTCTTAGGGTGGAAACATGGCTTTTGTTGTAAACTTCTATAAGAAACTACAATCATTCTGAATCTGAAGAAAGAACACTTGCTCAACAAAAAACATTGTAGATGCTCCTCAGAGTATATTTGTCATGGAGTTCCTGTCAGAAAACAAAGTTTGTGTGTGTTTGTGTGTGCAGAACGTCATGACGCCCTGTACGTGGTCGGAGCTCTTGAGGAAGCCATGGAGCTGAGAGGGATGCGGTACCATCCCATCGACATTGAGACCTCCGTCATCAGGACGCACAAGAGCATCACAGAGTGGTGAGGAACGACACTGACGACAGGACCCATAAAATGAGACTCAACACAACACTGTCTCTACACAAAACCTTAAAAGTTTCAGCAGTTTTTCAATTATGATTCAATCTAAATGTAGTGCACGTTCTCAGCTCGCATTCACCGTCACTCTACACACTCACTATGCTACGCTACTCGGACCAGTCAGAGGTCTGCAGTGTTGCTCACCTTTATCAACGGGACTAAGCCCAAAATACTGTCCACCAGTAGAAAGTCTGACCTCTGGTGGCATGTGCTGTGCACTACAATACACCACCTCAATACAACATCCCTGCATGACTTTAATAGAAAGAGGAACACCTCTAATTTTTGTTAAATCATACCTTCTGGGATTTCTAAACTGCCCAAGCCTACTATAGCCGGTGCATGTATGGATGGTAGACTAAAAACACGAGCCAAGTTAAGCTAGTTTCTGTTAATTAAAATAAGCCCCAGTCCCTCCAAATAAAGAATAGTCTTAGTCTAAGACGTTCTCTGATTCATAATATGTCATGTTCTGTGCCTCCAGTGCGGTGTTCACGTGGACCAACCTGTTGGTGGTGGTGGTGGAGCTGGACGGCTCGGAGCAGGAGGCCCTGGACCTGGTCCCGCTGGTCACCAACGTGGTGCTGGAGGAGCACTACCTGATCGTGGGCGTGGTGGTGGTGGTCGACATCGGCGTCATCCCCATCAACTCCCGCGGCGAGAAGCAGCGCATGCACCTGCGCGATGGCTTCCTGGCTGACCAATTGGACCCCATCTACGTGGCGTACAACATGTAGCACCCCCTGGTGGCCGACATAGTAGTGGATGAGGGATTACTTAGGAGGATGCAAAGGCAGTCTGCTCCTGAGACTGAAAAGAACAAAACAGGAGCACCACGGATGAGTGTGTGGCACGAGGGGAGAAAGTAGGCCGCTTTTTTTGCCCTGAATTAGGTCTGTCAGGCAGCACTTACTCCCAGGATGCCAACTAGCTCCCAGAATCAAGTGGTTATATTTAGTTCATTAGCATTCAGGCTGAGGAGGTGAGATTTGTGCAGCCACCCCTATCCAGAGCAAGAAATTCCCCCATTTGTGCCGACTGTTTACTGAAAAGTGGCAATCATTTTGGCCTGGAGATGGCAGTAGAGGACAATCGTTAACGTAGCGATTTGGGTGTTTAAACCGCGTGTGGCTCACTCTATATTTTTTCCCGTTAAGTATTTGCTGAAGTCGCTTGTTTTAGTTTTGTTTGTATTTTAACATGTCCTCGATAAAGTTTAGGCTATTTTTTGAAAAGGATATTTACATAAAAACAAAACAAACTGTGGCAAAAATGATATTTTCCGTTTTTACGATATCAACCATTACAAAGAGTGAGATATGTTTTGATACGAGGGCGGGGTCTGAGGGGGCGAATCGCAGCTGTCCTTCAATTTTACGATGTGGTACTACACGTTTGTTTCATGTTAGCTTGTTGTTGGTTTTTTGTAAGTGTAAGTGTTACAGTTTTTTTATTCGATATTATTTTCTGAACCGTCCGTCCCATCTCAGCGGGAAATCAGTGTGCTAAGTTTCACAAACTAACAGCTGCAGCCTTTAACTCCGCTTATTTTTCCATATAAACACGCTTCGACTGAAGCAAAACAACACATAAATTCATATCATGTAAGTATGTACAAAAAGAAACTGATTTAATTTATTTTGTTTCTCTTTTAGAAGTATATGATGAGACGTTCAAGAATGTTTTGCTCTTGAATATTTGCTAATATAAAAAAACAAAAAAGCATTGTATTATCTGGAGTGAAACACTCACATCAAGCATATTATGGAAAATAGAAATGATATATGGTTATAGATTATATTAGAAGATGAGTACAGGATTCACAGCAGACGGAGGCAGTTTGACACATGATGCTTTTTATCTGCATGTTGGTCTGAAACGTTTCAGTCAAAGTCAAGTTTTGAGGAGTTTGATTCCACATGAAGAGTTCTGAACCAAAACCACCCAGTTTGTAGAATAAACATGGACTTTTATTAGATAAAGTCTGCAAAAGTTTTGACCTTTTTCCTTCCAAACATTCACTGGGAAAGATTTTTTGATTCGTCATGCTTTAAAATTAGTAATTTATGTCCTGAAATTACAGATCATTCCCTCAAATGTCTCATCGGTGCACTCAATATTTTTTAAATGATACATCTGTGTAATAATAAACCTAAAATTGCTCAGCTTTCCTCTCTGCTGGAGGGCAGCAGTAAAACTTTGCCACATTCGGGAATCTGAATCCATTTTTTGATAAAACAGTTAAAATCCTTTAGTTTTTACAATAGATACTTTTATCTTGTGTAAAGTTTTTTGATGGCAAAGATAATGTGAGTGTAGTTTGTTCAAAAGAGCCTATTTTCATTGATCTTTATTGTTAATATTCATTAATTAACTTGCCAAACTCTTCAAAGTGTAAAAAATGTTAGACTTACACTTGCTGATACTGATTTTTTAGGTGGCTAACTTGGAGGAGTGGAGGTAAACACTGACTCATAAAACCCCACTTAAAAAGTGAGAAAAAAAATTTCAGCTCTAGTCCCACCCAAACAGATCATTTAAAAATCCTTTCCCAGTTTGGATTCTGTGACAAAGTTGTACTTCACATCTGCTGTCTCTAGATCGAAATGACATTGTTTTAAAAACAAGTGTTTGATAGAGAGATAATGTTAACTTGAGGGAATCGATTCCAGGGCACATAATTCTGAGGAATGGTTACATATTTCAAGCAAATAAATGACTTAATTCGGCAGGGAAAACAAAAGATTATGATGAAATAGTTTGTGATTTGGAAAGTATTCCCAGCTTAACATTCTCTGCCCAAAGGGAACGCCAAGGAGGAAGTGATCCAAGACCTTTGCTGACCTCTAGTGGTGACTAGGAGGAATTAAAACAATTCTGTGATAAGTGAGTTGTTGGAGTTTAACTTTGGATCAGAACTCTTCATGTTTTGTTTTGTCACATTTATCATGGAACAAACAGGTTTTCCGATGTTTCAAATGTAATAAATAGGCATGAGGTTTTAATTTCTCTGACTGGAATGAAACTCCTCAGTTCAAACAGACCGACAGCAGTACTGGATTACTTCCTCTGAACACCTCCGGCTGGGAACAGGTGAATCCTCATCGACACCTCCGAGTGTCCCCGTTAATGGCAGGTAGGCGAGCAGCCGCTACTATTGTAAATATCAGAGTCAGAGGTCCTTCATATTTTTACATGGACAGATCAATCAGGGCTCAAACAGTGATGTCACAACAGGAGTGAAGACTGAACCAAGAAGCAGAAGGTGAAGGCGTTTTACCAGTGACCCTTTAACTCATTACAGAGCCGCCGAGAGGTCGAAGGTCGCAGGAACACGACATTCAGTCTGTGATTTGAGGTTGAAGCTTCTTGGCCGAGAATGTTCTAGTTTCAACACACAAGGATTTTTTTTTTTTAAAGAAAAAAAAGCACTTTCTTCACCGTTTGTTTCTCTTTCTTTTATCAGCAAATTGTATGTTCCCCCAGTATGTTTTTTTTAAGGTTTTAAAAATGTCTTATTTGAGTTGACATAAAGTCTTTCAATTAAATAAATATTTCAACAATTTTGACAGTAAAACATTTGATGTTGGCGTATTTATTATTAATATTATTAAGCAGGTTTTGGTCTAAAAAAATGTAATTTAGTTTAATTTTAGTGTGTCCTGCTTTGTCTTTAGGCCATTTATACATACAATAGCACTTTAACATACTAGATTATGGTTGCAAAGTTTTCTTAATTGATCATTGATAACAATAATGATCAATTAATGATTAATCATTATTAAAATAAACAAAAAAATATGCTTATATCAAACAACATCAAATGTCCTTTTCCCCAACAATCAAACTTCATTTCCACAGTAACGTGTTTCATGTTCCCTGACAACATTACTTTGCTTATGAAACATATAAAGGCCAACATATTAAAGACATTTACATGAATATCAGATAACATGGGGAGCTCCTAAAAATAATACCTATTATATTTCCAATCTGTAATTGATAGATCAGTCAAATTTTATTGGTCAATTAAATTCTCTCTGTTTAATTAATCATTGATTAATTGTTATCATCCCTACTCCCAATAGTAAATAATTGATTTTCTATAAATTCACATGGGATTCAGAGCATGTCTGATCAAATGCAGATATTTAAAAAAAAAAAGACCAGTCTAGTGTTTTAAAGGGATAGTTTTTTTTAGTCTTATTTGAAGTGTGGTTGTATCATTACCTACAATAGATGGCAGTGGACAAGCAGCAGGAGGACTGCAGTAGTACTGCAGGAGTACTGCAGTAGGAAGCTAAGCAATGTACAGGGTCAGCAGTAAAACACATTTTTTCTCCTTAAAAAAAGTCAGTAAAAAAAAAGTCAGTAAAAAAAATAAGAAATCGGTATCAGTTGACGTGTACGCTATATTAAGACAATTTTCACTGCTTTACCTTGCTGTCAGACAGCTTTTTCTGATTGGAAACTCTCATTACATAAGCCTATTATCACTTCCTCCAAACCAGCATTGCAAAATGTCATTTTATCTCGCAGAACACAGGAGTTACAGGTCTACCACTGCCTCAATTGGTTTGTTTGTTTGTGTTACTGTCTAACTTTGGTGAATCCGAACTAACCCCTTAAAACTCTGCATACATTTTGCTGCTGACCCTGTCCACAGCAGCACATTGCTTAACTTCCTACAGCAGTACTCCTGCTGCTTCTCCACGCTGAGGGCATGTCGACCACCAGCTACTGTAGGCAATGTGCTGACTGTGGATAAATGCATCATACATCCACACACAAAAATCTGAACTATCCCTTTAAACTTTACATAAAAAAAAGGTTGGAAAATAAGCGTATTCATTAATAATCTATACTTGATCAAGCTTGATTTTAAGTCTGTGGCGTGTTCACACAGGTAAAACGTAACAACAACTAGCAGTATTTTCTAAATGATTAATAGTTTAGGTCATTTATTAAGTGAAAATACAAAATATTCAAACTGAAAATTATCAAATAATTATCTTTTTAAATGGAATATTTTTGACTTTGAACTGTTGATCAGACAAGACATTTAAAGATGTTATTTTTGTCTGACACAATGAAATGATGGGTGGATGTCATGGTACTGTTGGTTGAAGCCTGTTTTATACTAGAATACAAAGAAAGGAACTTTTTTTCTTTAGCATATATTGTTAAATAGGTGCACAAAATGACCAGGGATGTGATCCAAAACTTTCTATATATATAAAAAAGGTGCAGTTCATGTCATATTGACTTTAACAGGCTAAAGGATTAATTAAAAGAACAGGTGCTGACATTAATAATTAGTTGCAGCCCAATTTTATTCCTTTGCAGTGAACCACTTTAATTGCTTATTAATCTATCAAACTGCCAAAATGATTCTTTTGAGCCAAATAGAACTTAGTCCATATTAAAACTATAAAGGCTAATTAAAGGATAAAGCAGTGTTAATACTCTTATTATCAACAAATCCCAGGAAAAGACCAAAGCCAACAATGTGTTTGTTTATCTGTCGATGTATTCTGACTTACTGTCTGTGGCTCTCAGTAGTTCACTGGTTCCTGCTGACATGAATCTTTAAACACCATAAATAATCAGTTTCATTTTTTAGAAGGAGTCTCAGTAACTTCCTGAAACTTTTTTTTTATGTTGCAGACAACAGGGGTGTATTAATACACATTTGGTGCTCCAGTGAGTATTTTACGCAGCAGAATAGTGTATGTGGGTTTGAGTCAAAATAACCTGAAGAACATGTCATCCAGTGTAACAGTGTGACCCACTGACATGTTTTTAATAGTTTTTTTTGACAACAATGAAGCTCTTTGGCTCTGAGGAAGAAGATATATCAGGTTTTGTTACACAGATTATACTTGTTGGTAACTTACTGTTTGGTTTTGGTCTTTTCATGTGATATGTGGACATTAAGAAAATACAGGAAATCACCAGGGTCATGTGAGATAATTCAACAAATGCAACTTAATGAGACTTTAACAGCGTACTGCAATGGCTAAGACTGATGGGATATGTAGTTGAATGCTAACAAAATACATTTTATTGTCTTTACCAAGATTACAAAAGAGATATAAATTTTGTCTTACCTGTAGTTGTATCTTGTCATGCAGATAGTTTTGGTTTTGAGACGTCCATCTTTGAGATTTGAAACAAACTTTAGCAGTTTTTCCAGAAACGGTCTCCTGGTTACAGCTGTCAGCAGTTTCTAGAGGAACTACTGTACTTCTACAACAGAGAGTAGTTCCATTCAGTCATCATTCAGAGTAACAGGAGTCCTGCTTCTGGAAAGAAAAGTTACTCTTACATCTTTTTAAAATATATATATATGAAAATAGGTAGAAATTTTTTTTTGGCAGGTATGAAGCCAGGGTAGGGGATTAATATTCCAATATAAAAGTTATAGATTTATGGAAAAAAGTGGAAAATTTAAAGGAAAACAACTGAATATTCTTTGAGATTAAATTAATTATTAATTATGATTAATTGATTTAAAGTCATACATTTGCGAGAAAACAATCAGAAAAAGGGTCTTTGCAAAATTTTGACAACATATGTACCCACTGTCACAGATTAAAAAAATAAATCACCTGTTCTTAAGTCATCAAACCAGGAGAGAAACAATTTGGATCAGACAGAAAATGGATCAACAGTTTTTCTCATTTGTCCCTCAGGGTCTCTGTCCAGGACAGCAAAGTGAAAAAATGTTTTGTAATTTTGGTGACCGACACTTTAAGATGACAGCATGTTTACATTTTATTGTACAGTACAGTTGTAGATTATTGATCTCAGAATATAGACAAACAGAGAAATACATTTACACTTTTTCCAAAAGATCTGGTGAAATCCATCTAAAATTCAGTCATCATAAATAACAAATCTGGAAACACAGGAACTTGTTGATACATTTATTTCCTCCATGTTAGCACATAGAATATATTTATATACATATTGCTAGCTAAAGCATCAAAAAAAAAAAGTCAAGAGCATAGAAAATGTTAAGCCACAATTAATAGTTTACATATGGACAGAACAGAAGATGACCTACAGGAGGTGAGAACAAAATTAACTTCACACTGCCTTTATTCCAGTTTGAAGTACATAGATACTCTTTAAGTACAAACAGGATTTCATCTAGTACTCACAAAGTATAATGTACTAAAATAATCTCGAATAAGCACAGTGAGAAGTCTGGTTATGGGTGAGAATCTGATCGATTTACTCACTTTTTCAAGCTGTAAAACCGCTTCAAAATATGTGATTTAGCTTGACTGAAGTTCCAGAAAATAAAATTAAAAAAACATCATTGTCATATTGCATTGCTCTGAGGGAGTGCAACTATGTCTTTTCTTACATGAGGAGAAGAAACAAATCAAAAAGAAAAGGAGCCGTAGATACACACACCTTTTACTCATGCAGTTAAAAACCAGAGATACAAACTGGAATGACATCAAAAACTTTTCCACATAAGGAGGAAAAAAAAAAAAAAAGAAAGAAAAAAACTTTTCACACTGAAATCTTTACGGCTGGATGGACGAATATAAAAACAGTCAGGTCGTGTGTGTGTGCATGTGTGTGTAACATAAAACATGTGTCACCTTCAACACGTGTGTTCGTTTGGGAGAACATGCGTTTATTGGTTGGTTTTCAACATGATGTTAAAAACAACACACACTGAAATATTCAGATACATCAAAGGTGCAGTGTAGCTCTCACTCAGTTTAAAATAAAAACAGTTTTAAAAAAATAACCAAACCAGAAACACGTCATACATGCTGAAATTGACACAAACCTCACTCAGAAGCCAGAGCTGATATGGTAACGGTTGTACATTGTACAAAACTAGAACTAACAGTCATCCAGATCGCTGCCAATACAGAAAAAAAAAGAAAAATAAAATGTTGAAATATTTGTGAGTTAATTTACAATGTACATATAATATGATGGAGGAGATATTGACAGAATGACATTTTATTTACATGTAGTGCAATGATGATTAAAGGAAAAGATGGCATGTTTAAAGCCTGCAGAGGAGAACTGTGATAAAACAAAACAAGAACATTAATTTCCAGAAATCAATGACTTAAATGAGGAGAGAAATAAAACGTGATCTGCAGCGCGCCGGATCAGACGAGAAAAGGTCAAACGGGAGCTGAACTGTACAATATCATGTTACATCATAAAGTGATACACTTAAATGAGTTTCCAAAGAAAGACTGAGTGAACATTTGAAATGTGAAACAACGGTTTACCATAAATTCTCTGATAATGGACAGTTTTCAAACAATAATAATCGTAGTTTGTTCTTATCCAATAGTAATTTTAGTCATCAAATCCAATTAAAACACCAAAAACCAACAATGATTATATTGTCTTTGTATCCAAAGTCTGAGTTATCTTCAAAAACTACACTGCAAAAATGCCAAAAAATTTCTGGTTCCAGATTTTAAATGTGAGGATTTGCTGCATTTCTTTGTGATTTATGCAAATGAGGAGTCTGTGGGTTTTAGATTAAAGTTCAAAGTCAGATGAGCATTTTTATTACTTTTTTATACATATATTTTATAGACAAAACGATTAATCGTGAAAATAATAAGTACATTAATTGACTACATCACCCTGAACAAACACTGTAGTTTATGACTCAGGTTCACATACAGACGGTCCTGGACTCACTAGAGCACTGGAATAGTCCGAATAGTCCCCCAACAAGTGCACTATTTACATCAATAAAAACTAGTGAAATCTTTATTTCATTTCTATATTTGTGAGGCGTTTTAAAGATTTACATCCTCAGTAGGAACCAAAGGGCATAAAGCAGCCATTCTCAAGTTTTTTTAAAAAATGGATAGTTTAATTTGAGTATTTTCCAAAACTTATACCCAAATTTGCACAAGAATTCAAAGAACTAAAAACATGTCCAATTAAAATACATAATTTCAGTGACATGTAGCTAGGTGACGTTCCCTTCGATGCAGAAACACAAAATGGATCTTGTTTTTTTAAAGGTGTTCCTTGGACATTGTTAATGTGGGCCTTAAGTTACAACATTTTGAAGACTCCTGTCATGAAGTATTGACATACAGAATAACACATTGTTGGTTTTGGTCTTTTGTTTAAAAACAGATTTGCTGACAATAAGAAAAATATAGAATAAGAGCAGCCTTACTTCAGTCTGCTGTTTATGAAACTCAACACTTCCTGTACATAAATGAAGAGTCTTTGGGTTTTGGACTGTTGGTTGGACAGAAGAATCAATATGAAGATGTCAAATGTGAGGATTTTCTGTCTTTTATCTATCTGTAAGCTGAATATCTTTTGGTGTTATTTGAATACTTGTCTTTGGGCTTTAGGAAAGTTCAATGGATATTTTCACTATCTTCAGTCATTTTACAGACAAAAGTTAATATAGTTAGATCAGTCAATAATGAAAATGATCAGGAGCTGCAGTCCTTCTGCCCACAATGCAACACACATAGGAAACGGAAAAGTTACTCAAAGCTCCAAAACTAAACCTGAGGATGGTGAAGAATACATTTGTCTTGATGCCACACTACACACTAATTCTAAGCAGATTTCACTGTTCACACTGTGACAAAACTAAGTTTACTCAGAAGAGTCAGTGTGCAAAACTCTTGAATTTAAGTGCTGTTTTGCTGTACATGATTCTTCCACAATGTGATGCACAAAGGCACTGGAGGAGCTTAGTGTGGATGATGATGAGTAAGAAAAAGTAACTTTTCTATTAAGATTAGCTGAATTACTAAGTCAGAATTTATATGACATCTGAGAATACATGACTTTCAGGTTAGTATAAAACAGTGAAGCATGCCGATTTGTTTAACGAACTGCAAAAATAGTATATAAACATTAGTGAATAGTAAGTACTTAATTCAGTAAATATGTAGTAAAGAACTGGGACAAAGCTTCAGTAAGATATCAGCATCATTTGACATTCCCCAGTCTGCATTTGATAGATGTCTGATGGCTCATGTCCTGTATTATTTCTTACTAGTGCAGAATGAAAGAATAACTTGATTTCTTCTGTCTGAACTGGTGAAAACATTTATTAGGAATATATACATATATTTATATATGTATGAACAGATGAAGGAAGTTCTGACTTTTCATTTACAGCAAAAAGAAGCAGCAGGAGTTAACGACAACAAATGAGATAAAATGAGAGGAGTCGGATATAAAGGCCTGCTTCTCTTTCCTCAAGCTGAGTAAAGGCCTTGCCCACTATGTGAGAATTTACGGCATTTTATTTGTCAAATATTAACAGAAGCACAAACTGATAAACAGCAATCTGTGTGTAAAAAAAGCTATGCGTCTGTACAGAGTAACTGAACTATTTTCCTCCGTTCAGTCAATCTTCATAACTGAGGAAACAGTCGACAAATTTTAAAAGCGTCACTTCTCAAAGAAAATCAAAATCCGGCAATTTTATTGCCCCTTTCGGAAAAAAAAAGAAACAAAAAGATTCCAAGCACCATATTTATACACCATTGACACTCAGGGAGAACTATAGAAAAGATTAATTTGATCATTCACATTTGCATAATGTTTTATATTGGTCCATCCGTCGTCACTGCTTATTAAACACCAGGGAGCTTCTGGTCTTCTGTTCTTTTTCTTTTTTTTTTGTTTTTTGTTTTACCGTCATGATGAAAAAAGACAAACTATGAAACTATCAACATGCATGTAGCCTCACTGGGTGTACGAGAGGATGAGAAATGAAAAAAAAAAAAAACAGGCACTGACCACCAACTACAGCATAAGCAGTGAAAGAGTCTCATAGCTAGTCACTTCAGGTTAAAAAAGAAAAGAATTTCGAGTGTACATCACTATAAAAATGACACCGACGACGCTCGGAAAAATATACATTAGATTTCAGGTTGTAGGAGAGCGCAGAGGAGGGAGGACTCACACCGTCTTCTCAGGTAGGTTCAACAAAACGTCTGATTTTTTTTTTGGCAATATTACAAGCATTTGGGTTGTTAAGAAAATGAAGTGTGCAAAAAAGTGGAAAAACTGTCAAATCATGGAACCTCTCTAAGATCCAGCTCAGTAAAGATTGCTATACATTTCCCCAATTTGGAACAAATTAAAAACTTGACAATTCTTTTTTAATATCCGACTCATAAAAATTACAGTCCATTAAAAAAGGCCCCCAAAATGTGCATAATAATATTAATTATAATAATAATAGTACATGGAAGATTTATCTTGTCGGCGTCTTTTAAGGCCGATCTCGTGACCCTGTTCCCAATAAGTGACTTAAGGACAATAAGATTTTAGGTAGAAATGATAAAAGGTGCTATCCACCGCAATCGTTTCATGAAAAAACAAAAAAACAAAAAATATATTAACGTCTGTGAGCCATGTCTTCCACTATTCAAGATCTTATGCAGTTTTTTGTCTTTTTTAAAATGGGTTTTCTCTATGAAAGCAGAGCTAGTTCAACGCTGTGATGGTACTAATGGTGTGTTTTATCTTTTCTGTAAGATCGATGGTGTGTATTTGTTGCATTTACAGTAAGAAAAGTGATTTTTTTAAAAATTCAGGTAATAAAATGTATTCAGTTAATGCTCATCTCTGTTACTAAACACTTAAATAACACATTCTCTGACACGAGCTCAAAATTAGCACTTCAGTAAAGAAAAAAACAAAAGAAACAACAACAACAACAAAAAAAAATCATTCCATAACTCTGCATTTTGAGCCGTGCTCTTGAGCAATCTGTTCACGATCCAAAGAACAAAATGAACAAAACCATAGAAGGAAAAATCAATACAATGGGTACATTAAATAAGAGACACAAAAGGATAAACAAAAAAGGAAAAAATTGCTCTTTTTCACGCAGAAAACATCGGGTCCACAAAGTTTTCAGGAAGGCAAGTAGAGAAGCAGGAGGGAAGTGTGTTTGTGTGTGTTTGTGTGTTTGTATGTGTGTGTGTTGTAGACACTGACTGACAGGAAGAGAGGGCAAGAGCCAATGGCGTGCTGTGTAGGGTCAGAAGGGGGCGGGGCTTGTTCATCTCTTCCTGCGGCAGGTTCGTTTGTGGTCGGCGTGCCAGTGCTCTTGCTGACACTTGATGGAGCAGTACGAGGTGTTCCAGCAGCAGTGGTACATGGCCTCCTCCTCACAGTTATAACACTGGAAACAACACAAACATGTCAACTTCAGTTAAAACACTAAAATCACTTCTAATTTACAGAATGGAAGCAAGTATTAATAAAAATCACTGAAAAAAGTTTTCTGATTATTCAAAAATACACTGAGACTATATGACTAGAAGAGGAATGACCAAAGTGAAGTAGACAAACTGTGGTGAAACACAAAAAATATGCAAACAATCAAGTTAAATCACTGAAAAAGCAGAGAAGAACTAAGCAGGACTAAAATATGTTACATGTAAGACTGTAACTAAATATGAGTAATATAAACAGTAAAACTGTATGTATAGCACAGGAAAAACTGTAAATTATACTACATCTTGACCTTACATGTAGGATGAGAATCACTGGTGATTTTTTGCTTACCTAAGACTGAATTTAGATTTCCAAAATATTGTATATACACCAGCTAACATCATATATACCACACAAACTAGGGATGTTTGTGATGAGTCATCTAGTCCAGTGTTGTCCAACCCTGGTCCTCAGGGCCCACTGTCCTGCATGTTTTAGATGTTTCTCTGCTCCAACACACCTGATTCAAATGATCAGGTTGTTGTCAGGCTTCTGCAGAGGCTTGATGACGAGCTGATCATGTGAATCAGGTGTGTTGGAGCAGGGAAACATCTAAAACATGCAGGACAGTGGGCCCTGAGGACCAGGGTTGAGGAACACTGATCTAGTCAATCCAAAATAGCTCCTCTCACTAGTCTAATACTAGTTAGCTTAACTTATTATCAATATCTTATTTAAGTATGGTTTACTGCTGCATGTAAGATCTTAGGCAACTAATGCCTAGATGTCAACCAGTGACATGTAAAGTGGAACAAGGTTGACATCTTGCAAAAGCAGCATGGTGGCAGCATTTTGCTCTAGATAATGAAAATCAGGTTGAATGTAGACTTTGTCAGAATAAACTGGCATATAACCACTCAGGAGTATATAACCACATTCAGCCAAGGAAAGAAGACACCATTGTTTACTGATTAGAGTCAACTGTAGAAAACCCAATTCATTTTTGGGCATGAATTTATTGTGAACACAGTGCTTCCTGTACATGACCAGTCAAAAGCGCCCAGTCGAATTCACTTAAAACACTGGATTTGTTTCCAAACACTAATGTAAGCAGAGCCAGTTTGAGTTGAGAAAGAAGTGTTCATTGTGAGTTTATTTCAGCAATATTTTACAGTAATATTCAGTAACAGATTTTTAGGGCAGAAGACTCCACCATAAGCTGAAAAACACAGCCTTGACATCTCATCACTTTATACTTATATTAAATGTCCAAATTAATCTAGACAAAGGTCACACAAAAAAACAGAAGGATGGTTTCAGTTCAGGAAACAAATAAAGGTTTAGTTTAATACATTCAAACTTGAGACAGAATCAACTAAATTACAGAGCTGCAGATGAAAATTTACAAAAGCAAATGTGCCCAGAACTCACCCACTGCTTCTTCTTTGTCTGGGAGATCAGCTGTTTGTGTTGAGACACAAGCTTCTTCACCTCCTCCACCAGCTCCTCTTTACACTTCTCCTTCACCTGTTTACACTTCCTCTCCATCTCCGCCTGAGCTCCAGCCACCGCCTTACTCACCGCCTGACGCTTCTCCTCCTCCATCTCTGCACGGAGCTGAAGGGACAGAGACAGGTGGGACATGCTGTGTTTATAACTGAAACTCCCAAAGATGCCATCATCAACAATCACCAAACACAAACACACCTTCTCCAGAGCTTCTCTGACGACCCTCTCCGTCTCCCTCTTGTTGTCAGCCTTCATCATCTCCTTGACGTCGTTAAAGACCTTTGTGTACTTCTCGTGGCACATGTTCTGACAGGCGCCGTCACTGTTGGTCTGGGTACCGCGGTGCAGTGTGCGCGGCGATCCTCCGTTGGCCTTCTTGGTCTGCGTGGACACAGACAGCTTCTCAGGCTGCTGGGGCGCCGAGGAAACTGGGATTTCCTGGCTCGAGCTGACAGCCTCCATCTCTGGTTCTGGGTCCTGGAGGAGAGTAGAGGAAGGGAGGTAATTTTACATAAAACATGACTGAAACAGATTTTTAGATGTTGCACGGAGTTTCTGCAGGTTCACCAAGCAAAACCTTTTTCATACCACATTGGAGATTTACAAATGCCAAAAACCCCCAGTATGACTTAAAGTCCATAATTTAATTTTTTAACAACTTAAATTAATAAAATCGCGATATTAAAATTTTTACTTTAAATTAAAGTGCGTCTGCTATAATAAAAGTGGCACGAACCGGCGTGAACTGTCTTGGCAACGTTGCAAAACAAAAACAAAGCAGCAGTCAGTAGCACTCCTTTGTATAAGAAAATAAATATAATAAAACAACATTAATGACACATTTTTAATTATGATACTGCAATATCCCATAAATTATTACAAACCTGTATCACACTGGATACAATTCAATACCTGTTTCATGGTCAAACTGACCCAAACATTAAAGTTTAATGGAAAACCAGCAGGGACAATATGGCCTCAAAATATTTATCATCAAACCAATTTTTTTTTATTTTCCAGCAGAACAGAAAAATAATTCCTACTGAAATAATTACTTAAATTTAGCTACTTCAATCCACTTAAGTGGTATAAATATAAACTAAACAAAAAAAAAAAAAGATGAACATTTCCCTCAAGTCTTGAATGTTAAATGCAAATCAGTTTCCAGAAAACCAAACACTTGGATATTATTGGAAACTTTTTGTAACATGTAACACATTTTCCTGAAACTTCTCTACAGAGCAGTAGAGCTAGCAGTAATAAATAATCTGGTTCTCTGCATATAAGCTGGATATAAATGTGTCAATTAAGATGGTAATCTGTGCATATGAGTTCCACAGGTTAGACTTAAAATGTTGGAAATATAACATACACAACTCCAAAGACCAACAAAGTGGCATGAAGTCTGTAATATCTGTATAGCTGGCATATCCATGAAGCATTAAACAGACAATACATTTTTCTAACTGCTAACAAATATGATTTTGGTGTGATGACAGTCTAACTTACACTGGCTTCTTCTTTGGGCTCGACCATTTGAGATCGACGGCTTTTCTTCGCCTTGGGCTCCTGGCTGCCTTTGAGCTGCGGAAAGGAAAAAAAAGGACAGAATATTATAAAATAAATGTGTCTTGATGTTTGTTCCAATTTAGACAGAGAAAGCAATGTGGGGAAATACTTCAATTAAGACAATTTTTATATTATCAGTGTGTCTTTGTAAAGGCAACAGGCTGGGCTGAGCGACATAGACAAAATCAAATATCACAATATCTTAAACTAAACACCTCAATACAGATATTTCAATAACATTGTTGGGATGACCATTGGTGCTTTCAGAAAATACACAAAAAGATTTTTGATAAATAATCATCAGTAATGTGGATAAATAATCCAGAAGAAAAGCTAAATAAAATGCAGCCTTTAAAACATATCATATAAATATAACAACATCCAAATTCTAATATATAGTCGCATATCATAATATCAATATAACCCTGATATATTATCCAGCCCTGGCAACAGATAACTTTTAAAATAATAAAACTGCTAAGCTACGGCTAACAGTTGATGTTTTCGTTGTCTGCAATTCTCCCTCTGACACTTATTATTATTACACTGGCATTAAAAAAAATGTGATGAATATTTAACACTTGTACCATGTTGTTCTAATAATGTGCAGTTCAGCCAGCAGATGGCAGTGTTTGCTGTATTTATCTTCACAGTATTTCAGTGTGTCTCATTTTAACATACATATGTCACCTTACAGTACAGTACTCTTATGTTATTTTTCCCCTTTCACCCCTTTTCTCTAAAGCACTATATAAGTGTGGCTTGATTAAGTGTCACACCAAACTGCCTGTAGGTTTGGTGTTTCTGTGCAAGTCTGCAGCATCACATGGAGGATTCATGTTTATATTAACAGATCTGACAGGGAAGTACAATAGAAGTGAAAACTGCAGAGGAAGTTCAGGCTGGTGATAACGAGACTCAAAAGTAAAGGTGTGAATGTTTAATGTGTTGTGACAGCTAGAGATTCTGTTTGTCTTAACAGTTAAAATCGGCTGTGGATGGAAAACAAAGATGACAGAAAGATAAATAAACTAGGCAGCAAAAGCTTCACAAAATATGACAAAATGCACATCAATATTCAGCGTTGAAAGGCCACAGAAACAAGTAAAATTTTTTACACTAATGTCAAACGACAGCAGAGATTCTGATCCAGCAGCAAGTAGAAACAACCTGTTGATCAGTGCTTGATGACCCGAGAGGTCTGGGGGGGGGGTCTTAGTCTTTGACAAGTCTAACTGGAGTATTTCAGTGCTTTAGAAGCTTAAAATAAGATATTGTGACTGCTCTCATGCTTTAGCCACTGTTAAAACTCTATAGCTGCAACTACCAATTATTTTCATCATCACTTAACCTGTCAATTATTTTCTCAATTAACTGAATAGTTGTTTGGTCTCTTCAACGTCAGAAAAGGGTGAAAAATGTTGCCCAGTGTTTGCCGAAGCACAAAATGATGTCTCAAATGTCTTGTTTTGTCCACAGCCCAAAGATATTCAGTTTGCTGTCATAAAGGAATAAAGAAACCAGAAAATATTAAAAATATGTGACTTTTTTCTTTAAATATTACTCAAGTCAATTATTCAGTTATAAAAATAGTTAGTGATTAATCTAACCATCTATTAATAATTGATTAATCCTTGCACCTCTATATAACTCTGCTGGCTGCAGCTTCTGGATGAGCTGCAACTGTCCCAGAGTCTTGTGTGAAGACCTGGTTAGTCACTGTCTTGTCTTCTGCAAAATACAAACCGTAAAAATCTAAATTTTAGAAACACATTAACACCAAGAGAAGTGGCCATTAACTCACTGACCCCACTTACATGTCGGACCTGCTCATTGCTGGTGGAGGAGATGCTGGACTCTGCCTCGTCCGTCCGCTCGAGCCTGTCTGTCCTCCCGCTGCCCTCCTGCTGCTGCCGCTGGCTCTGATTCTGTTGGAGATGCTGGTGTGGCATGCTGGCATCCTCCATCTTTGTTTTCCAGAAACGGCCTTCCCTCAGGAAGCGCTGGTACACCTCCAGCTCCTCGCACGCCTTCTTCCAGCCGTTGCTGCGCTTCACCTGCAGCTGTTGGACGCTCACCTTGATGTCCTGAATGTTGTCTGAGGGGATCCACGCTCTGAGAAAGACGGGGAAAAACAGTGCTCCAGGTTAACCAAGCAGCATTTTAATTTACTTTAATCTGTTCTAATAGTGTTTCAGTTAGTTACGGATGACCTGGTTTAAATTTAAGCTCAGGTTTGTTTCGAAATCAAGAAACCGGCCTGTTTCTGTAACTACAACCCTGATTACAGCAGGGTAAAAAGGAAATAAACACAGAATGCAATCATTTTCTAATCCTTTTTGAGCTATATTTAATTTAATACAGTACAAAGACAAGATATTCAATAATGTTCAAACTAATGAGATGCATTATTTTTGTAAATATACACTCAAATTTGATTGTATTCTGTTTTATTGTACATTTTACACAGCATCCCAACTTTTTGGAATCCAGGTTGTATAATAACATTGAATCTGGGTTGTTTTTAGACTGGTTTCAGTTGCACAAAGTTGCTTTATAAATGGTGTGTACACCTGTGAGAACAGTGAGGCCAGGCATATACTTGATTTTACGTCATGTCTGTGTGACCATGATGGCTATCTCGCATATCCTGTGTCCATTTGGACCATTGCTTTTGCACATCCTCAGTAATTAACATGTGATGTCAACAAGATGAAATACACACAACAGCAGGGGCAGTTTGGGGATATGAGGGTCAGGGGTCAGTGGGCACAGGATCGGCAGTGACAATATTGAAGACAAGCTAAATGGAGACAAGTCCTGGGCTGTTATGCCTGTACACAGCTAAAAATGTTGGAAAAATGGAGTAGCGATGGTGCTGATGGTGTGTTTAAGTCCACCATTGATCAGAGGCCTGACCTGGCAAAGCGATTTCATCAGTCACCAGTCTACTGAGATCAGTTTTACACAAAATAACAGCATAAGTGTTTTACACTTAGCTTATACAGCATGAGTTCTCTCGTGTGCCCTCTAGTGGAATTTTCCAGGGACAAACGTAGTGAGTAGACAAGTATGTGAAGGGCTACGTTCACGATGCAGCCGGGTGTCTATCCAAACACATGATTAAAAAGTAAGCATATCTCCAACCTAAAAGTCCTCATTTCGAAAAATTTAAAAATTTTGTATTGCCAAGATGTAGTAAAATGAGGACACAAACAACCTGAGACCTCCTCAAACAGAAAAGTGATACCGTGGGTCATCTGCCAGCTATACTAACCTCTGGTGCTGGTGGCCAAAGAAGCGTACGTCCACCTGGTTGTCTTCCCTCTGAAGGACTTTGGCCGGCCAGTAGCCAAACCCTTTCATCTTGGCCCAAACTAAGTCATGGCTGGGGCTCTGCCGAGGAAACACACACACAAAATTGCAAATCAGATTTTTTTTTTTTCAGTCCAGGGCAACACTACATTCTTATATACATTAGTATGTTTTACCAGTAAGAATCACATTTCAATGCCTGTCTTTTTCATCTGTGATATGAAAACATCGGAGAAAAGTTAAAATGTACATCCTCTTACAGTTCAGTTAATCAGTGCACTGTGGAGTATCTTTCCCAATGCTGCAGCAGCACTGCAGCTGCTGTCCGGTGTCACCTGCCCTACCCTGCACAAGCATTTATTTCGACCAAACTAGAATTGGTGTCTTTTGTAACAGCAGAAGCACAAACCTCGCTTTTCTCCCCCTCTCACAAATTAACCCCCAGTGAATGTCACAAGAATTTTTGCACTAGCTAATATGAAAATATTTATGATTCCCCATATCTGAAAGTCCTCATTGAAATATTGTCCCTATGCACTTTTGTAAGCTTCTGTTTGATCCTGTTATTGTACTGCACTTTGACAAAAAGAAAAAAATAATGCTCCACTGGAAGAATCTCAGTTGACTGGGATGTATCTGACTTATGATTCAAATCTTGGTCCAAAGAAGCTGTAGTTGGGTTGTTGAAGTAGGTTTGATTGTACTCACACAGGGATAACAGAACCAGTTGTCTGGCCGGGCGTTCGACAGGTAAAAACAGTTCTTACACAACAACAACTCATTCAGCTGGAGGAGAAAAGAAGCAGGAGGAGAAGGGGAGTGAGAGATAAAAGAGGGAGAGAAAGAAAAGAAAGTTTAACTTTTAAAGCAAATCTGGAATCAACATATATTTAGAAATCTAAGGAAGTATACCAATAAACTCTCAACCTAAGAAATAATCTCAGACTAAATCTTACTGATCTGAACTGTGAGATAAAAAAATAAAACAACAGTACCTCATGGCATGTGTCACTGAAGAGCAGCCGCGCAATCTCTGCCTGATCGCTGTGAACTGCAAGAAACAAAAACAGACTATGGTCACCTTCAATCAACAGTCAAGTGGATTAATGTGTTTAAGTATGTGTGTAAAAGAAAAGACATTCTTAACATTTTTATTAGATAACATCCATCTAATAGCAGCCAAATCATCTTTGTTAGTTTGGTTCAGTCTGGGTCATAAGCAGAGAAAAAAAACACAGATCAAGTGAATCTATAACATGTTAGGATTAACACCAGTTCAGTTGGCATTTACAGTTGGCATAAATGGTACTGAAAACATTTTGAGCCAGAGAACATGACAGAAATCACAATCACACCCTATTTGAACTTTGTGTGACAGTGATTATATTTACAGTATATTCTGTGCATTTTGCACTGCATATTTAAGATTAAAGCGTCAAGATGTTCATTGTCACAGCAGTTGTACAAATACATCTGAAAAACTTGCTTGGCTGGGAAGTTAGATAAAAAAACAACAACTTTAAGTTAACTAACAAAAATAAAAGCAAGTAACAAAAGACAGAACAAGAATAGAAAAATATACAGTAATAGGCCCTTTATAAAATGGAATGCACAATAACAAAATAAAATATTGAGTACAAATACATAAACAAAGAACAAATAAATATAAGAAAGCAGTGAAAGTTTGGACAGTTGTAAAATACTGCACAGAGACTGCATTGCAATTATTTGTGTCATGATTCTAATTTTGATACCCAGTGTTGCTCCAAGGCTCATTCTGGAATTATATTCAGTGGGTGTTGCAGGCTACAAATTATGTTTTTAGCAAGATTTTCAAGGTGACATATGGACAACTCTGCAGTAATCGCAATCTTTTTGGTCCTATGTAGTCTTGTGATACCAGACAATCAGAGATCTCACCACCTACCCATCAATTAGGGTAGTAGTACAGTTGCTAACAAACCTATAAGCCTCACATATTTTCAAGGATACACCGTACCAGAACAGATGCTCTGCCCCCATTTGCCTCAGTCATAAGCACACAATGTCACCACCCCAACATGCAAGGCTCAAACAGTTACGTCTGTGCAAAAGCTACATAAAATGATATATACATATATATATACATTTTCATTTTCTGACGTTTTACTATGCATAAGTCAGGGCATTCCCATGAACTAAAACCTTAAAGCTTATTGTAGTTTTTATTTAGATTTTGATCACCGGTAGGCTGAAAACATAAAACACAGTAAAATATTTAAATGAATACTCCTCCCCCACTTATATAATTCCTTGAAATCCTCCTTTAATTGTAAATCAGTAATATTCCAGGTAAAATTTGCACTGAGAAGAATCAAAGTATGAAAGTTGACATCAGATGTCTTGTCAGATTCATTATCTTGTTTAGTTGTTCTTTCATCAGATAGTTTACTATTTAAAGGAGAATTGTGCGTGCAAAAATGAGCACTGCAGCCTAGATAGTAAGTTGGAGAAATATACTATGTACTAAATAGTTTGAAATTGTATTTAATATGCTCACACAGGGCAACATATTTTAACATGTACAATTTTGGCTTACCTCCATACAAGATGGCGGTGTTGTGAACAATCAGCTGAGCGTCTGCTTTGAACTCCTCAAAGCTTTTATATTTTCCTTCAGACAGGTTCTGGGAAAGTCAGAGAGAAAAATATAGACAGAGAAAAAGTTGGTCAGAAAGAAAGAGGAACAATACATAGAGGTGTGTTCACATGCTGGGCATTTGTGTGTTTGGTGAGCGACATGAGAAAGGTCCAGGAGAGGGCAGTGTACTTATTAACACACACAGACACACACACACACACACACACACACACACACACACACAGACACACACAGACACACACAGACACACACAGACACTGGGCAGTCTGGGCAGTGCTCCAGTGTGTCTGGCAGAGGCTGGTTGTGATGCACCACTGACCACAGCACAGCAGAGTCCTGCCTGACCTCACACACACACACACACACACACACACACACACACAAACTCAAAATTCAACCACAAAATCTCAACTTACTACACTTGCCCTGAAAAAGGTGTTACGAACGACATCTCAAATCAAACTCTCTGAGCACACTGAATCTGTACCCAAACTGTTGTCATAACTTTTATTGATAATTTCCAATGCAGTCTCCATAATTTGCCACTGCAAAGGAGAAAGAAAATGAAAGGAAACAAAAATCTTTGCAAAAAAAAATTCAAAGAAAGAAAAGATGTCGATTCACAAAGGACTAATATTGCCACATAACCTCCGTGTTGAAATATGGTAAGTAAATATGGTAAGTGGAATTTTTACCTTACAAATTAAGGACAAAACAGATTTGCATGGGATTAAAATTACATACAGCTTCTGCAATCACAATTACAAATTACTAGAGGTCCCCAGGAAATAGCAGTCCTGGGAAAATATTAGTGGTGGGACAAAACAAAATCTGATTGTAATTAGAATCATGATTCTTTTTGTTACAATTCCTGAATTGATATTTTGGATTGCTGAAGTGATTTTTATACATATAAATAACTACTGCTAAGTCTGTTAGCGCAATACTAACACATTATATCGACTTGATGAGCAAGAACAGCTAGGTGCAGCACTTTACCTCAAAAAGTATATATTTTATTCTTTCTCTTGTACATTTTACCTACTGGTTTTATATGCACTTTTATAGGCATTTTTTATATGAATGGCCTGTCCTTAATTTCATGTGTGAAGCATGTTCATTTAAAGGCTCACATTTGTGCTGTGTGCAATTTTCAGGGGCTCTATTCATTTTAACATTTTATTCATTATTTTGTATGATACTTGCTTGCTGAATAGGGCTAAAGTTGTCTATATACGCAGCTAACATAAGCAGCTAAATGCTAATGTAGCAAAACTTCAACACAGACAGTTTGCTATAATGTAAATATATACAAATATTTAAAAAAGAAGCAGTTGTCAATTTTTCAAGTGTGTAAAATAGAAGGAGAAGGACAGAATAGAAAAAGTGGGTGTGTGAATAAGTCATCAGATAAATAAAAAAGTATGTCGAAGTAAAAAGGTTAGGGCAGTGAAAAGACAATTTCACAGAGTGACATTGGGCATGATGGTTACCTCCTGGATGTTTGAGACATCCAGCGCGGTGTGGATCAGCCGTTTGAACATGGGATGTTTAGTGTCTTTGCCTTTCTTGTTCAGGTCCACTGCCTGCAATGTAGAGGAGGGATAATGATTTAATACCACTTTATAGAGAGGAGGAGGGGGGGGGTGTTAGATGGAGTAATGAAGCAGGGACACATGGGAGGCCTAAAGAGATGGAGGGTAAATGAGATGAGATTTGATACCATTTTTATAGGGAGCGGAGGGATGAAGGGAGACGGGAAGGGGAGAACAAGAGAGGTGGAGACAAAGTAATGAGATTTAACACAACTTTTATACAGAAGAGGTTGGAGAGAGAGAGGAGAAGAAAGAATAGAGGAGATCAGAAAGCACATAGAGGTGTACTTGATAAAAAGACTGAGGAAGGGTGGGGTAATGGAAGGAGATTGAAGGGGGCGTTTTTTCTTAATTGGGCAGAAAGTGTGGGTCATTGTAGTAGTTTTACAAGAGGAATACTTTAAAGACCACAGCAGAGGCCATAACCACAGAATAAGGGCAGAATTAAGGCCGTCAAATCCAATAAAATTACACAAATCAAATCTGTTTTTACTATCTTTTCTTTTTAAAGCTTACACATATTTTAGATGTTTCAAAAATGCTCATTTAGCCTCCAACCTTCGAGCGGACAGGCTGGCATATGTGTTTGACAGCTGAGCCAACAGAGGCACCAAGATGCAATGTAAACAAAATTGTGCTGCTAACTGTGCCATGAAAGAATGAGGCCCAGTGCAAGTGCAAAAGCACAGGCTAAGCTATACTCACTGGCTTTAAGGAAATAAAGTCAATCTAACATGATTAAAACTTCCTGCAGTATAAGAACAAAGCTAAATTAAACAAAGTCCAGTTCAAGTTAAATCTAGCTGAAAATAGCAAACATACCTTGTGAGTGGCAAAAAAAGACCCTTTATCTGCTGAAAATAAGGTTGGTTTTGGCTATCAACATGTACATTTCTTTAAAACATGACAAGAACAAAGAGCTATAAAAATAAATAACAAAATGAATAGATTTAAAAGGGCAATTTATAAAATTTGGACAACACCCAAGCCCTTGGAAAATGGCCAGGGTCAGTTTGAAAATATTAGTCTTTCTAGGACACTTCAGCGAGTGAACACATTAAAATGGCAGGCCAAAGAACTACATCGTTACAAAGTGCAATTGACAACAATCTGCATAGGGAGTTTAAGGAGGATAACAAGAAAAAAAAATCAATATAAAAAAAGCATATGGTTGTTCTCACCCTCTCTTTCATACGCTGGACAATGAAGCGCAGGTATTTACTCATCTCCTGTTTGTTCAGGTTCTTCTTTTTACTGCCCTGCAGGAGGAGAAGGGATAACATGGAGAGAGAAGGAGGAGGGAGGGAAAGTTAAAACACACAGCAGGTTCATGCTCTAATACACAGACACACTGAAATTTAATATCTATATTAGCTTATGACAGAAATACAATGTCATAAATAAACAAATGCAAGAGTCTGACAATGGAAGTGAAAAAATGAACAAAGAGGGACAGAGACAAGAGAATTTGGTCTATTTCTGCAGTAAACTGATTTCTTAAATATCATGAACACAAAACCCTTCATTGGAGTTAGGGTCCAATGAAGGGTTTACTGATGATGTCCACTGTCAAACATGGATGATGGACAATGAGATCATTGTTAGATATTGTTCTTGGGACGGGAGTATTATAATTTTTGATATTATATAGTAGGACACAACTACAAACTTGGCACAAACCTGAAGAAAGCACTTCAGAGACGACCAAGTATAGCTTACCGGTGGTTATGTCACACCTGATACATATAGACTTATATTTTTAAAGAAACTGAAAATGTAAATGACAGCTGTCAGGGCATAAAACAACTCACATGTCGTTGTTTTTTTTTTTTTTTTTTTACATATCCAAACCTGACAATAGCAATAGCTAACCGTCAGTGCAAAATTAAAAAAAAAAAACTTATTTGTTTATGGCTAATCAGAAAAACAGTAATTAATTAGTTCATGTTGCTGAAGCGCAGCCAAGTAATTAACCAAATGGTTACTTTCAATGTGACCTGAATGAGACTAGGTGTAAAGCCAGTTCACAATCTGTGGTCAGTGACTGTCAGCTTTTATCAATGGACGATACCCAACCCTGATCTGGGTAAGAGAAATGCTGTCATCACCATTTCTGCTGGAGAGACTTTTTTGTTTCTGTACAGACACATTTTAGAGGTCTCAATGTCAGTAAGAAGCCCAAATGTAGAGAGCAAGTTTGTTTTTAAAACATTTTCTTCTTTGCTGCAATAATCTCTGGAATATTGCAGAAAAAGTTATTACATATCAGCTAAGCGAAGACTTCAGAAATAAAAGTATTGCCGTTGTGGCAGTGTGGAGGATGAAAGAACAGATCATGACTTGTAGAGGCACATGTAAAACCAGCAGCATATAAATGCCTAAATTTCCTCCATACTCTAACATTCACCTAAACCTTACCTTAACCCTAATACCTGTTCTTAATCCTTAAACTTCCCTCTGAAATAAATGAGGATTGGATAAAATATCTTTATGCTCATTCAAAATTAAAAAATGGACATAATAGTCATTTAAGAGTAGACGCACTTCGGAGATTTACCACCTACCCTGCAGACGACACACTGCCAGTGGGATCCTCCGTCTCTGGGCTTGAAATCCTCTGACAGACACTTGAGGTGATAAACTCGGAAGCAGTTGTCACATGTGAGGACGTCGCCTGGTAGGTGACACTCAAAGCAGTACCAGTCGTGGCTCTCTGTCTCCCACTCCTGCAGGGAAGACACAGCAGAGTACAAGTTTGGGTGACCCCCCCCTCCAACCCACCGACCACGGCAGGGGAGGAAACAACTGTCTTCATCCTCCGGCCTTGATTAAAACTAGCTCTAAGTTTTATGACGACTGAAAAGATTAAGTTAGAAGAACCAGGTTTAAGTTAAAGCTAAATACAAAACAACACTAACTGCAAGATATACCAAAAAATTGCTACTTTTTATTTGCCACTATTCCAAAATGCACCAATCCGACAAATCCTAGTACTGCACAGAAAATATGTGTTCATAAATTCCACTGAGGGTGACCAAATAGCTCCAGATCATAGCATGATTGTAATATCTATGCACCCTCTCACTCCCAGGTGTATTTCAACAGCAACAACTTTTTATTTTACTTTGCTTCCAAATGTGAATATGGACATATACCAAGTGTAAGAGGAGTCAAACTGGCCTTAGCGACAGCAGGTGGTGATAGCATGGAGTTCATAGCATTTAGCCAAGAGGTGTCTAATTCAAATTGTGAAGCAGCTAAAAAGATCCAGGAGGAGAAATGGGTGAGTGCCTGATTCTAATCAAAATCGTCCATTTTTACTCTATTTGATTAAGACAAAGTTGGTCAAATGTGTAACATTTGAGATCTTTTATGTCCTATGTTTTGATAAATGACATGTTTATATGTTTCCTATGCAAGGAATTTAAAAAAGTATCATAGAGAGGTTTTGGTACCTTAACTTGGGTATCGTACATTGTAATACTGTAAACCAGTGGTATCCAACCGTGGTCCTCAGGGACCCCTGTCCTGTATGTTTTAGATGTTTCACACACACCTGAACACACCTGATTCAAATGATCAGCTCATCATCAAGCCTCTGCAGAAGCCTGACAACAGCCTTATCATTTGAATCAGGTGTGTTGGAGCAGGGAAACATCTAAAACATGCAGGACAGGGGTCCCTGAGGACCAGGGTTGGGCACCACTGCTGTAAAAGGTCTGAGCGATATGCAGCTCTCTGCCTATCATAATGTTAATCATAGAAATGCTCTACCAACTGAACTACAGCAGCACCCCTCTAATACACACACTTGTTACAGTGTTCTTGTCTTATACTAATTTTCATTAATGGGTTCAAGTGAAGGGCAGAGACGGGAAGCATGAGCTGTTAAAAATTCAACTACTCATCAACCTGTCAAGAGTCCAACTCCACCCACTCACAGTCTGGACCTACTGAGCAGGGGAGAGCAAGAGAGTCGTGACTGAGTGCCGCTCAATGAAAGCTAGAGAAAAGAAAAAAAAAAACAGTCTCTTTCTTGATCTTTTCTCCATGTGTTCATGTGCTGCTGGCCATGTTGAACTGGAGGAAGAAATTCTGATTGTGTGGTTTGAATCTTAGAAGAGCATCTTACCGGGATTGTGTAATCGTACATAGCCCTGATAGGTCTTTACACCAAAGACTTAAACAAGAATGTACACTACAGCAGGTTCTTCTGCCTTAAGACACATAGCGATTTAAAACAAGTTAGGCTAGAGTGCCTCAGTCGGAAGTGTAGGGGTGTAACGTTACCAAACACATCCATAAATAGTCATGAGGACAAAAGGAGTGCAGACAGCTCTGACATTCATGCTGCCAGTGTGGCTGCAGTGCCAAAGACCCTGATCAAAAGCAGGACCTGCCAGGAGGAAGCACTCCACACTCTGAAAGATAGGGGTTCCTCTTTTACAGGACAACCTATAACTGTTAAGATACCTCACCAGAACTGAGAATGGGAGGTTGTGATGGGCAACTTTTTATAACTAATTAATCAATAACATATCAATAGATAAAAACCTTTTATGTAGCCAGAGGGTTGGCTGCTTTTAGCCATCTTCCCACTGCTTCCCTACTCTGGTTAACAGCTCTGCACTGTCAGTGTCAAGCTGGGACATGCCAGATAGTGGAGCAAGGCTGAGCTGCAGGGTTAGCGTGCCTTCTAATGACCCATTTTTGTTGTTTAAATAACCCAGCTACGGTATAAACCTGAAAAATATACTACCTCCCTACCTTCAAAGCAGTCTGGCAGTCCACCAATGTAATAAAGGTATTAAAAAAGTATATTCAAAGCAAAGCCTGACAGACATTTTTTCTACTCTCTCTAAGTTACCTCAAACTTATCTTGGACTTTTCTACACTGACATTTCTTCTTATCTGCTGACAACAAAGCTGCGATAAACAGGCTGAAATATTGGCTAAAATAATTGTCCCTACATACATAGTTTTTGTATTTATAGCAGACTAAAATTTCTTTCCACATAAACAAGCATTAGGGTTGAAAGATTTTGAAAAAAAATCTGATTGAAATTATTTCGACTAATATTGCAGTTGCAACATGATATGCAATATTGGAGGGAATAATAATTATAATAAATAAAAATATATACATCATTATTACATGGTTTTCTTCACTTGTCCAGACAGGCAAGTGGATCAGAAATCTACTTGCCCAAGGTAAATTTTTACCTGCCCCTACACAAATTGTTTTATTAAAAGTTATTAAACAACAAAGCCTTAAGTTAATTGTGAAGTTTAATGTAGGGATAGAACATCTATAAAATGTCATAAAATATTTCAAAGTCTAAGGTGATGTCTTTAATTGTCTCCTTTTGTTCGTCTAAAACCCAATGATATTGAGTTCAATATGATAACAAATATTGTACCTACTGCCATTTGAAAATTGCAGCTAGGTTTGTGGATTGTTGCATTTTTAGTAATTCTTTGGCTTATATACAGATTCGTAGTACATGAGCAAAATACTAAATCATGATCATGGTTAGATCACATTCTTAATCCCAGACTTTATCTGGAAACAAACAAGTTCAACCACTGTGTTCATGTGTTCCCAAAATGAACAGGACTGAAGGAGGAAAATTTCGAGTCAAGTCAATTAAATGTGAATATACTCTGAAAACCAGCCACAGATTCCTCAAAGGACTTCTATTTTTTAGGGCGTAAGAGACTCTTCACCCACACAAACACTTGACAATATAGAAATGGTCCTTGAGTTCTGCCGAATGTCAACAGGCACTTCACTATTGTTGGATTGTCTGATGAAAGACAAGTGGCTGACTTCAAAAGGCTGAAGCTCTCTAAGCCAAGGACACAGTGTCTGTAGTTTCAGCAAAGTGAGTTACAACAAGAGCATGGACAGAACTGGGCCCAACATAACGTTTGAGTACTAGAGGAAAAAGACACTGAGCGTTAAAAAAATTGCAAAACACAAGAGTGTTTTCAGTCCATGCACAGGTAAGATATTCAGATAAAACTGGGTTGAATACAAGCCCCAAAATATTTAATCCCTCAAATTTAGCTGCAAAATCTGGAAAAAGATTCCAAAATAACACCAGAAATCTGTCTTTTGGTTCTTCTCTAAACACCCGTGAAATACCTTTTTTTACTCTTTGAAGGGAGGAATGGGCCTTGACTAAAAGCTGCCAACAAAGGCAGGGACTTGGATCGTGAGAGAGGAGGAGTTGAGGCAGTTGGAGGGCTGGCTGCCTTTAGCCAACTTCCCACTGCTCTTCTACTCTGGTTAACAGCTCTGCACTGTCAGTGTCAAGCTGGGGCACGCCAGAGAGCCGAGGAAGGCTGAGCAGCAGGGTTAGCGTGCCTTTTAATGACCTACACAAAACAACTCCAGGATTCACCCCAACATCTGGCTTCTTTTAGAGGTAAACTGGTTTCACCTTTAGTCTGACATATTCTTAACATCCATATAAATCAAACAATGCGTTGTAACTAAAAATGCACTTTTGTGAATTGTACCAAGATTTCTACAGTCTTTTATCTTATAAAAGATGAAGATATTGATTGTTTCAGCTGATAACAATAACCAATGAGTACCTGGTTCTCATGATCAATACAGACAAGATAACCAATAATTTCACATTTTTATTTTAAAAAGAAGTTCAAATGACCTGTAGTTAATGCACACCTGAGGATAAGGAAAGTTAAGGTGTAGTGAGTAAGGACGGATGATTTAATATTCCATAGCTCTGACTGAACCAAACTGAACTCACGTCACTGTGGCAACAACAACAACAAAAAAATCAGTTCTGACTCTTCTTAGAAGTTAAACAAAAAACTTTGTAAATAAGCTTCAGTTTTTATAGAACATTTTGCCCAAGAATTCAAATTAAATGTTTGACTTTATTTGTCAAATCAGATATCATTATAGGCAATATTTACAAGCTAATATATGGTGATGTCAATATAGACTGATAAAAAAATTAAATTATTTGTTGCACACTACTTCAGGGTAGGGGTGGGCAATATGTTTAAAATCAAATAACTATCACAGCTTAAGTAATTGGAATTATAATATCATATATCACATTCCATATAACAACAATATTGCTAGTGGATACAATAAATAAATATGGATGTCCGTTTTGGCTTACTTAGCAAATTAAATACCTGAATGAATCACATATTAAATCACATACTTAATCACATTGATGCAAAAATCATATGAAGTCCAATATTACCATAACGCTGTCCTGCTCAGTGATTGCCTATGATGTTAAAGGAAAAGACAAAATTGTATGGTAAAAACTGTGACAGTACAAAAGCATATATACATTTTTATTGTCTTGCATCATGTATCCTCCTATTGCCCAGTCCTAATTCAACATTTCCAGGAAACTGCTTAACCAAGATGGTAAGCCACTCATAATACTTGAGGGTCACAAACATTAAATATAGCATTCACGTCATTTTTATGATGTTTGCAGAGTGGTCTTGTGTTTAGAGCAAAGCAGCCCACGTCCCACTATGAAACTTGTATAGGAAATCACTGAGGAGGGTGTAAAGATGAATACAATGTTTGCACAAGGAAGTTCACTCAAGTTTGTCAAAATAATGGGTTAGTAAATTCAATGAAGTCGTGTGCTTGGGCTCTCTTTCACAGTGTAAAAATCATTGCTGTCAAAGTGCATCAACACATCATATCATATTCATCATCATGCATCACAAGTGCACAGACTTAAATTAATGTAACCACCAAACTTTTAAACTATCAACAAAGCATCCAACTGTTTTTAAAAGATATTCATTGGTATGAATTCTCAAATCAAAGGTAATCGTTTTGGGCAAACCTGGATTTCATCCAGTCTGACTTGAGCAGTGCATTTAAAACTTGTTTTCAAGAATCTGACTGTGCTATTTTTAAATGTTATGGTCAGTGTATAAATGTGCAGTTATCTGTTTGAGGAGTAAATATTTCTGAGGTCAGGACAAGGACACTGCACATGCCAGCTGGACTGAATCCAGGTACCTGCAGAGGGAGGACTGCCTCCATCTAACAACTGCTTTACAGTGTGTCTCACATTCAAACTCTGTCCACTGAGTGATTGCTAACCAGAAAGAACCAGTCGACTGTGTTACTAGCAGCAGGCACGCAGGAAACTAAAGAGCACAACCACACAAAC
Organism: Lutjanus erythropterus; assembly: GCF_056507025.1. Lineage (NCBI taxonomy): Eukaryota > Metazoa > Chordata > Actinopteri > Lutjaniformes > Lutjanidae > Lutjanus > Lutjanus erythropterus. The sequence continues at coordinate 26,579,633 of NC_139328.1, read as the reverse complement.
CACAACCACCCCTTCTTCCCTTGCCCCTCCTCTGAAACTCTGTTTCATCAATTAAATGAAGAAAAAAGGAAAATAAGCATGCCAGACAGAAGTTAAGAACACGGCAGAACACACCCCCTCTGAGGAGAACTACAACTACCAAGACCAAAATACTACAAATGCACAGATGCTTGCTACCAACCTGCGGCTATGCTAGCATTGCTTGTCATCTCACTTTAAAATGTGATTCAATTAAGCAAACGCTGATTACTGTTCAAGCTGTAATTTACACTTGATATTGGGCTCGAGTTAGCAGTGTCTGAATGCCAGGGAGTGGGCACAGCTTTGAGCTGAACCAGCTGAGTGTTTGTGTTTTTAAATCAAGCAACAGCACATCTGTAGATAAGTAGCGAGCACATATTTCATCAAAATCACTGATCACTTCCACAAGAAATTTGGCCACGTAGACACAGCGCTGCAATGGACTTTCATGAAGCTTTTTACAGTGTAACTGAATGACAGCAAGTAGCTTCTGGCAGTGTGTTTAATACAGTACTGTAGGCCAGCATGCAGAGACATTTCCAAATGGAAACCTGATATGTTTTCAGGTTCCACCTAGCGTTAAATTTCATTTAAGATGCAGTGAGCAGAATCAATCACAAGCATATAACACAGTGCAAGATGACTGACTTCTCGCCACTGGCACTGAAGGCTTTCCATAAGAATTTTGATACAGCCTACAACTTGTGCACTAACCAGAACATACTGTATGCTGTTTAGTTTTTCTGCAACCTGCATAAAAAGATTCACTCAAATCCCTGACTGCACTGCATGTGGCAGAACCGATTTCTCACAGAATGATGTTAGTTGAGAGAGGGGGGAAAAAATGAAGTGATCAAATGAAGAACAAACCCTGAATTTGAAAGTAACAATGCAGCCCTTACCTTGCTTCCCTCCGCTTTCGGCTCCTGTGATTGCAAGTGATTCAGAGAGTAGTGTTTAAAAGTCCTGCTGCTAGAATAACCTGAGCTCCTCTGGACAACAACAGTATCATGTCTTCAGAGACCAACAAATTAAAAAAAAAAGCTTTTTTAAATATTGTCAGTATAAACAGACCCCATAATAACTCAATTCCCCAATCTCGCATGCTTCTTCCCATGATTCCCATGGCTCCTTTTCTGGCCTGCTCTCATAATAAAAGCCCTGGATGCAAAGGTTTCATTTATAAAACTTATTTTTAAGGGATAACTTGGATTATTTAAAGGAGGGGTTGTACTTAGCCATAGTTTGTGCATTTGCTTACAGTTGTTTTTATGTATTTTACATATTTTAGATACCTAAAAAGGCCCTTCTAAAAAATGTTTCAAAATCAATATCCATTTAGGTGTGTGCCATATTTAAAATTTCACCGCTTTACCCTGCCATCAGACAGCCTTTTCCGTGTGGAAACCGCCATTATATAATCCAAATATTACTCTCTCCAAAGCAACCAGGCTCCACTGACAAACTCACTAATTTTACTTTGCAGAACACAGAAGTTTCTACCGCTGCATCGATTGGCTACTTTTGTTTATGGTATGACTTCATCACTGTAAAAGGTGAGTCTGGATTCACCAAAGTCACACAATAACACAAACAAGAGTAACCGCTTGAGGCAGTGGTAAAATCACTGTTTTTACAAAAGCAGTTTGGTTGAGTGAGAGAGAGAGAGAGACCTATATTTAGATAACTTCTGGCTCAGATAACTTCTAAATATAACGTACCTTTAAATTGATATAGATTTTTTTAAATGGGCCTTTTTAGGTGGCTAAAATACATCCACAGCACTGCTTAGTTTCCTATACCAGCACTCCTGCTGCTTTTCCAAACTGGGGGTGTGTCAACTGCCATCTTTAGGTGATACATACCTCATACAACCCCACTTCAAATAATTTAAATTGTACATTTAAGTCAATGTACACTGGTTCATGTTGCATACAAGCACATGTTGCGCCAGAACTACTGTTTTAAGCAAAGTAGTACATGTTATAACAAAGACAAGAAGTGTAATTTCCTATCATATTCTATTCTATTCATATTCTATCACTATTCTGATCCAAATCTCATCAGTTATTTCTGTTTTTTCCTGCATATTTCTGTAGTTTAATGGGAAAGGCATAACAGATACTGCCTGAGTGTTAGTACCCTGGGGTAAAAAGCACTGGGATTAAAGCAGTCACCAAATACATGTTAATGCTACTTGCACAGTAATCCATTAAGTGCTCTTTGCATTACAAATGATAAAGAGCATGACGATTCTCCCCAGGTAGTGCTGATACACTGAAATGACACAGTCAGTGCAGAGCTACTGTAACAGAGACAAGTGAGAGCATCACTACACTGTCAACTGTTCCCCAAAACTAACAAGGGAAATAAGAGAAAATGAAAAAAAAAAGAATTCCACATGAAAAGAGGAAAATAATAATATCAGAACACTGGATAGCAGGGGCTGCCTGAGCAAGTCAAAAGATGATGCAGGCTACTGAGAAATACATTGAAAACTGTGGTTGGTTTGATGTCTTTTAATGCTTGGTTGTGGCCAAAATATCACAATTTCTTGATCTTGTATAGGCTTTTTAACCATCCTTGATCATTATACAATACTAATATGTCCTCCATGTAATGCCTGCATGCTCTGACTCTGTTAACAATGTGTTCACACTGCGAGCAATGTGACAGATAGGTGGTTACACCCGGATTTCACTATCTGTGTGGTGGTCTAAAACAGGGCCAGTTCACCACTGCACAAGTTTCAAGCCACCAAAAGAGTGCGTGCACTTGTACATGTGTCTCACTTGCACAGAAATCCATTACGTGGTCTTTGCATTACAAATGGTAAATGTGATTTCTATTCTAAGCATGTATATACTTCCCCTTTATGGACAGTATTTACTGAATTTGTATATTGTTTTCTGTCACAAATCTGCAGCCATTATAAACTGATGCAGTAATCAAGCTATTGTAAAAATTAAAAACTGAAATTCCCATAGATGAAAGCAACACAGCCATTCTGCATGTGTTGCTTTTGAGACTTTAATTTGTTTATTATTAGCCTTTCTAAAGCTGTGAACAATTAGTGGACAGAAAATTAACCTGCAACTATTTTGATAGCTTGATTAATCATTGTGAATGATCTTTCCAGCAAAAAATGTCAAACTTTGTCTGGTTCCAGCTCATCAAATTCCTGAATTTTCTGCTTTTATTTGTCTTATGGTAATGTGAATATCTAAAACTGATCGTCATCACATTTGGCTCTAAGAAACTGCAATGGACATTTTTTACTTCTTTCTGATGTTTAACTAGAACACATTATTAATCGATCAATCAAGACAACAAACAGCAGAATTAAAATAATCATTACTTACAGCCCTAAACTATTCTAATAAATGTTTTAGTTTTGGCTGGCTAGAATTATATTTATCATATTGAATAAAACAAAATCCCATCAGCAGGGAAACAATATATCAAGTTAAAGGCTGTTGAAAGCAAGGTGTTGTTATGCAGTTGTTTAAAGTTAAATTGAACTTTCAGCTCTTGGGAAATGTGAACTTCCAGCGATCTAAAACCTGGTGCTCACAATGTGAACACAAAGGCACCAACAGAAGTCTATTGCTATACATGGAGACACACACCAGTAAATACCTTACATTGAAATGTTGAATTTGCTCACTTTTGACCACTAACGCAAAATCTAGAAAAGGGATGCACTGTTCACTGTTGCCTGTTAAACTTACCATCTCATCCCCGGGCAACCAGTACCCTTCCTGCTCGATGCCAGCCTTGGAGCCCTTGCAGCCAACAGTAAGGGTCTCCACCACGAGGCCATCCTTCACAGCCAAGCTCAGCTGTCTGGCAGTCTCTTTAGGGTGCATGCCAAAGACACGGCTCAGGTACCTGTGCAGGTGGAAGTTGAAAAGAAATTGAGCAATGTGTGATGGCAGCTGTGCTGATGGTAGCCATTTTTACATGCTAGCCAAACATGACCATTTAAATTCTCAATCTGCTGTCGGGGGAGACCTTGGCGGAGACCTAGAAACTGAATTACTGCTGCTGTCATAAACTTTAAAGTTTAAACGGTTGTTTATGGGTCAAGTGAGGCTTAAGACCCTTTACATCCATGAAACCAGTTCTAATAAACACATGATCATCAGTCAAGGGAGCATGCATTTTTTTCCACGGTCTTAAAATTACTTTCCTTTGTAATTTTCCACCAATAATTCCCCAATGCTACATAAATTAAATTCATTCTACCCAAGAAACAGATTACAGGCAGTCTTTCTTATCTCTGTCTTCCTTTAATGTTCCTACGTTTTCCTGTTCGCGAGCACATGCAATTCAAATAATGGCCCACTTGATTCCTGCAGCTGCCTGCTGACTGGCAGTAAACCTCTCTGAACAAGGTCACGTATCCTCTACTGTGGCAGACAGCCAGCGAACAGAATAAGTCAGTGGGGAATCAGGTGAGAGTCTGTATTTACTCCTCTGACTTACAAAGAAGGGGACTATAGTGTGACTGTGAGGTGAGCACAAGTCAGACAGGATTACTTAAACCAGAGATTCTAAAACGAAGATACCACAGGGAACCCTGAGGTAAACATTTATCAAATTTCTGTAGTTCCACATTTTGCAGTAAAACAAATTTTTAGGTGATTTAGTGTTAAAACTCACACACACAGCTTAAAGTGTTTTAAGAACACCTAGCTTTAACCCAGTCTGGTGATTCGTTGAAGTAACCAACGTCATCAATTATGAAAACACGTCCATTTGCATGACGTGCATCGACATGTTGCTATGAACTGCTGCAACTGGTCAGAGCATGGATTCACCCAAAGAAGAAACTGTAGTGAACAAACCTCCCCTCGATCTTCTTATGTGTGGGAGTACTTTAAACAGAGATAAAATAGTTTGCTCCTCTTTAAGCTCTCTTAAAGGCTTAATGTGATCACAGCAGTAGAACTGTATTCACAAATGCATGAAACGAAGCACTGGGTGCTCTGTCCTCCTGCAGCAGCAGCAACAGACAGACAGCACCTTCATGTTTACTTTCTGCAAGCACCCAGGCATGATAGGATTATCAACACGTAGAACATTTCTTTTAGTAGTAGTCAGTCATTTAAAAATTATTTTGTTTCTTCAGTGCCCACGTGTTGAAAATGTCTACACAACTGCGTTAATGTAATGTTCTATCTTGCGTCATCTAACAGTGTTATTCAGCTCCTTTCCATTTGCTGTTTACTTTAATGGCCATGTATGAGTGAGAAAATTGCTAAAACAAACATTTCAGGCCATTTCAATTATTTTCCTTTCCCCACACTGATGCAAAAATACATTGCCAGAGATTATCTTATCTACATATGAGTCCTGTGATTAAATAAACTGGTTGATGAATGATTTATGATTTAAGTTTTAAGTCAAGTACTTAAGTAAAAATACAGAATGTCCAGTTCAAGAAAAGAGTTGAAACAGTGACTAGAGATTAAATTAATATCCATCACATTAATCCTTTTAAATTAGACTAATTTTAAAATATGACACTATTATATTCTAATGTTCTTGCATGCATGTCTATTTTTCAGGATTAAGACCGAATAAAATCTTTTAAGTATTAATGAGAAGTTTTGGATATTTTATTTTGATTTATTTTAATTGTTATATTATTGAATAATAAAAAAACAACAATTAGATTAAGAGATAAAGTAATTATTGGATAATAAAAAAAACCCCATTAAATTAATTGGTAAAAAAAAATAATCATTAATTGCTGCCCAACTCAGATCTTTTGAGTACAAAGATAAAATGACAAACTTTATACGATTTATTGCAACTATGTAAGACTGAAATTAATGATTATTTTCCGTCTATTTTCTCAACTCACAATTTGTTGATAAAATGTCATAAAAATGCTCATTACAATTTCAAAATGACATATCTGCATTGCTTGATTTGTCAGAAAAATGGTTCAGAACTCAAAAGATGTCTAGTTAACTGTCATATAAGACAGAGAAAACCAGCAAATGTTCACATTAAGAGGCTGGACCCATCTAATGTTGGACAGTATCGTGGCCAAAGGAATTCACAATAATGATACTGTAATATCTATACAATGTTTCTTTAAAAGCCATCAGTCAAATTCAATTTTATTTATTGTCCATTTTGTCTCTTGATAAATGAATTACACATTACTTTACACTAACACGCAATGTCAGCTTTACCTTCAAACACATTCTGGTGAAAATTAAATCATAGTTACAAAACAAGTTTATTTCAATTTTATACCAATTTAGGTTTTGGGAAGCAAAACAACAAAAGTTAATGCATGTTGTGTGTTTTATGCCTTTGTTTTGTTTTACATAGTTTATTTTTATGGATATTTATGGTTGTTTTGTCATATGATTTGAGTGATCAGGCATTTGCATCTCTGGTAACACAATTTTTATGAACTGATTGGCCATTTCAACTATAAAATGTTGATTAAAAACACAGTGGATTAAAGTAAATGTCAAGAGTCAAAATTTCCATAAAATCTACAGTCGGTTAAACATATACCAGATTGTGTAAATCAGCAATTAGCTTTGTTAATGATTAACTAATTGATTTTAAGCAGTCTGACTGCTGTGGTTGTGCTGCTGCTGTACAAGGAGATTACATTTCCAGCTATGTGAGAGGGTGGTTAATTATTCGCTCCTGCCTCTCTGACATTCGTCTCCTCTATTTCCACAAAGCCAAAGCCATCACCCTCTTAGCCACAAAGCCTCCTCGGTGAAATTAAGCTACAGTGGGACTGGATAGGGTGGAGGTGTGGGGGAGAGCTGGGGCTATCCGTTGCATGCCGCTGCTTAGTGTTGCTATGACAACACTCACTCTCCGCCAGTATTCATTTGGCAAGCAGCCAGCTCCAAGGTGCTCGCCAACTTGCCGTATGAGATGTGCTAAGTGTTTCATTTAGTCTCTGCTCCATCCGCCGAATGAAAGGAATGACTGATCAGCGAGGTCTGCTGTTGATGATTCGTCATCAATTTGCATAGTTTGAACAACGTGAAATTCCCCCCACAGATAAAATAATGATGTTTAAAGCATCATGAACCCAACCTGCTGTAGACTAGGTCCAGTTTCTACTAGGAGGAGGTTGCAATATGGGGTGGCTGACTTCATGGCAAGAATGGCAATGAGTGAATAGTAGCTGGAGAATGTCAGAACTCCAACAGCTGTCAATCTAACTATTGATTTTTTTTCCCAGTGTGGTACTGAATGCAAACAGGCCTCAACAGAACGTCCAAGCTGTGTCTTTGCAGCTAACACCAACACCCACTGCAACAACAATGCCAAAAAACTAACTGATCAGTCAGTTGGCCATTCAACAGACAATGAATCAACAATTATTTCTGATGATTAATTGTTCAAGTCAATTATCAAGCAAAACTAGAATTACTGCCTCACAGTTGTACGACTCTGCCAACCAGTCAAATTGTGTACATTCATGAGTGTAGTAGGGCTGCAACTAATGATTATTTTCACCACTGATTAATTTGTTGATTATTTTCTAGATTAATTGATTCGTTGTTTGGTCTACAAAAGGTCAGAAAATGGTAACAAAAAAAAATGTTGATCACTGTTTTCCAAAGCCTAAGATGATATCCTCAAATGTCTTATTTTGTCCACAACTCAAAGATTTTCAGTTTACGGCCATAGAGGAAGAAAGAAACCAGAAAATATTCACATTTGAAAAGCTGAAATCAGATATTTGTACTCAAAATGATTAACTGATTTGGAAAATAGTTGGCAATTAATTTAATAATCGATTAATAATCAATTAATCATTAAAGCTCTACCGTGCAGTGCAGATTCATTTAATAAAAGGCATTACATGTATTTTTTGGCAAAACTGCAGTTATCACTATAGTGACACACATAAACATACATAAAATTTACAGATTGCAGAACAATATGATGCCACAGTGAAGTGGACCTTTGACCTTTTGGATATATGATGTCATCATTTCAACACTAGATATGTTCGTGAAACAAGTGTGTCACACTTTCAATATTAAATTGAGAATTATTCAAAATGAGCCTGCAATTTCAAGAATCCAAGAATCGTATTTGTTTTTCTCTTGAGCCCCACCTATTTGCAGCATCTGCTGTGAGTCCACTTCAAAGACGACCATGTTACACAGATGTTATATCACACTTGATACCCTATGCCATCAGTTCAGCCAGAATAAATATACTTTTAGAGTTGAATCAAATAATTGATCTATAGGAAAATATAGAACATAAAGTGAGCAAAGATGACATGGTTTTAGCTTCTCAAACATGAACTATCACTCCTTTTGTGTAAAAGCAAAGTTCCTCATTCGTCATATGTTGAAAGGAGAGCAGAGAGAAATCCGTTTTCAAAAGTGTCTTTATGTTCACCTCTCAGTACTTGTGTAGCTACCAACTGAATCTCTGCTTTGAAATGTAGTTTCTCTCCTACGCTGCTGTTTGTACTTTTAGGTATCTGCATTATTTTACCATTTTATGTTCGTTTTCAGGTGTGATGGGCTCGTGGTTACTGCTGATGAAACCCCTGAATGAAAACATCTCCTGTTTGTGTTGCTTCATAATAAAAGCATTTAAATAACAGAACACAAGACTTTTATTATGAAGAAATGAAGGAAACAGCATGTTTATTCTAGAGACGTATGAATGGTTTATCTACAACTTTACAACCACTCGACTCAAGCCTGCTCAAGCTCAAAAAGACACACATTCAAGTGGGCAGTCCTGCTGTAAAAGAAATGCAAACCTCTGCCATGTTGGGCTGACCAGCAGAGTCACGCCAATTCAAGCCAGGGCAGCTCTGTGTATGAAAAAGGGCCACATGTTGCACCACCATGCTTCTATAGTAGTCCAGAACAGACAAATGTTGGCTCTGGATACAGATTATCATATATATTGTGACCAATGTAGGGGTGTGTGTGTTTTTGTGTATCACTAAATCCTGCAGACTGGTCCCTTAAAAGTATCCTTTGGCAGTATGGTGTGAAAGACACATAGACACATAAAGATATACATCATCCTATCTGCCACATCCATGGAGAACTTACTTGGAGATCCTGTCCATGTTTGCAATCTGTTTCTGGTTGCGGATGACCTCAATGGCTGCCCACACATACTGGACCACCTTGGGGTCCGCCTGCCTCTTCTTCACCACACGTGACATGATTTCCTTATTCATCACAACTGTGGGAAACAAAGGGAAAATTTAAATCAGCAGATGTATTTTCTTTTGTATTTCTTTTGTCAAACAGATGCATATTGCATTTTTTAGAAAGTTTTCTAGTCAGATTAAAAAAAAAAATCTGCTTGTTGTTAATTTAGAAAACACAACTACTCCAATATATCACAATATAATCACAAAGAAGCATGATTAACAGTGATATTAAATTATTTTCAAGCCCAAAATGAGAACATAACACAGACATACCATTAGAACAGACTAAATACTTGCTGGGCAACAGTAATTGTACAGTAAAATATAATGAAGGCACTTTTGACAGCACTGTGTTATTTCTTCACAGTTTTAGCCACAGTGGTGTAGTCACTTAGAAGTTAACAACACCATAAATTACTTTCGCTATTCACTGTCGAGAACGTTTTGTTTTGCAGGAGTCATAGACAAACTGAATTTGTGGCTTTTTGAGATTACAGGCATTAGCAGATGCCTGTACTCACAAAGCCAATAAATAAAAAAAATGTTTGCAAGCACATCTGCAGGCAGCCCCATCAGTGTGGCAACTGTAGAACAATGTTAATGCTCCCACTTGTGACCACCTTCTTCAGTTACTATTGTCTTCCTAAATATTAACATCTTCCTCTCATCCTAAATAAACAAAAATTTAAACATTACTTGCTAGTGTTGAATTATATATTATGATATAATATATAGAATGCAGTTGAAAGATGTAGCTTTTGACATACTGATGACTTTTTTAGTTGCCATTCACATTCTGAAATCTACTGCATAACCCAATGTATTTTTCCATTTCATTAGATAATAAAAATTACATTGAAAAACAACATGTTAATAGCTAAAACAACCAAGTATATTAGATAGTAATGTGCATAAAATAATGAAATTATACATGACTCTTCTTTGTTTTGATATAAGCATTACATATAGGCCAATGACTGACCTGATGTGGACCGCTGTTTGTAGCTGCCTCTAACAAATTCATCATGTGCTAACTATTTTTAATTTATGTTCAGCTAATTAGACTAGATAATCATCAAGACAGCTGGGAAACGCAAGTTTAGGTTTTGTAGACCAGCTTAGATAAAGAGCCACTGTTTTCCTTCCAACTGATTTGCATGGGACGGGAGCACGCAGTGGTCAGCAGGGATGACAAGTGAACACAAAGACTGTGCAGAACCAGATGAATCACATGTGTCTGCAAGACATTACTGACCATGATGATCAGGTAACTAAAGATTAAGGAAATGCTATGAGTTAAAAGACAGCTGTCTTTAGGACTATCTGATGCAGCTCTGTTGTTTACATGTTGGTCAGTGCAAACAAGAGTATCTGTGCAGACTTGCTGAGGATCGCTTGAAACTTCTCCACAATCATGCTAATTGAGCTCTCAGCTTCAGAAAGCACATAGGTTATTTCTTATTTTCTAAAAAAGTCATTACCTATATCTTGTATCATATCCTTTAATAATCATCCTCAACTTATTTGAATCAATGGTAAAATTGACTTGATATCGATTACATATCAGTGGAGGAATTTTTATATTATGCCTTGTTGTCATTAGGAAGATATAATACTCAGACCTTTTGCCTCTGTGCCATATGGACATCAAAACAAATATCAGAAAATGCCAGAGGGAATTTGACAAGGAAAACTCCTAGAGACCTTCAAAGGTTCTGAATAATACTGGTTTGCCTCTTTACTGCGGTGCACAGGCCTGGCCTTGCCCGCATATCTTGAGAAATTCAAATCCAATTTTATGCGGTCTTCCTCTTAACCATCCGTGAAACTTAAGATGTCACTTTCATAAATCGCAGCCAAAAGCTAACCATGGTAATGCTTAGAGCGACACAGAGGAAGATTTTTTTGGCTTTAGTGTACTTTGTGGTAGAGGATGCTGTGACAGATGTTGAGAGAGAATGTTCATCTTCATGGCTATGACCTGTGGTTTAGCATGTAACAAGAATATTTAAATCACCAACAACACCAACATATTTAGTAATGAATGTAAATGAGCAAAGCAAAGCAGTAATGCTTTGGTACAGACTGGTACAGACTAGATCTGAGCCTGGGCTAAAGTACACAAATCAGTAAAGCAAGTAAAACTAATTTGTCATTGTCATCATCATCTGGACTACTGTAAATGTGACCGGATCATCTATCAGTATTAGATTTCTCTGCCTATTTGTTATTCATTAAAAATCAAAATGTTTCTTACTTTCAAAAATAATAAGATGACATCTTCCTCAAAAATGACACAAATCTATCAGGGAGAAACTGTACAGAAAAGTAAATAATATTAATTATGACAAATAAGATAATACTTTTCTTATCATTTCCAGATGAGACAAGTTCTGGAATTTCTAAATAAAGCTACAGCTACACTGAATGCAACAATGTGGTCTCCAGAGTCCAAAAGGTAAAACAGGGAAAGTAGAGGTGGTATTATTGCTGGTAATAGTATGATTATTTGGATGCCAACAAGGAAGAATGTGTAAATATTCTGACAATTACATATGGGTGCATATCATGCTATGCAGGACTAGGGCTGCATTACATGGTAAAATAAACATATTGTGATTATTTTATCAGTGATGTGATTCCCGATCAGTGGAAATGACCATTTTTGCATCACAATTTTCTTTTTCAGTGTAAAAGAAAATTAAAATCACAATGGTGTGACATTTGTTCGCTTTCCTGCATCTGTAGACCAGGCAATTTGCAGCACTGCACTACTTCACTGCAATGCTGTTTTGTCACACATTTTATCTTTATCAAAAAACTGCAGCTTGGCCACAATGCGATTTAGATAATATTTAAATTAACTGTGCAATCAGGAAGATGTTTTTTTCATGACAGTATGAACAACACAAATCACTTGGAATGTGAACTTTTCAAGTCTGATTTGGGCCACTTTCATATGAGCTCCTAAATCAGATACAGATCAGATTTTTTTGCAATGCAAGTTCAGTTCATATCAGAATTCATGCAAATTTTGTCACTCACTCTGTCCTCTTGTGAGGAGAAATCTGTTTCAGTGCTGCCATTCATGCCACAATCCCACCACTTCCAGCACTAGCAGCCATTGCTCCCAAAAGAGCTAAAAATTTGGCTCTCTTTCTCCTCATCCTTGTTCTCATTATCATCTGCTCACAAATTTGCTAGCTTCCACTCCACATCAACTCAGAAATGTAACCACAAATGCCTTGTTTAGTTTAGTACAACAGCATGTTGTGTGTGAAATAATTGTTATTGTTCTTTTGCACATGCAGGTCAGTTCAAGACAGTACCCAGTTCACAATGGAATCTGAGACTGGCAACATTTAAGAAAAAATGTGAACAGCCACACAAAAAAATCTGATCTGAGCAACAAATCTAAATAGAGCAGTAAGGTTTGCAGTGTGATCGTAGCTTAAGAGGAGAGGAGGAACTTTTTTTTTTTCACCTATCTTGGCTTAAAACATTGCTCTTGGTTAAGAGAACCCCAGTGACTGGGAAATCAACCTAGAAATTAAAATCATGTAACTGCAAATATTACAGCATCTCAAGCAGAGCTGGGCAATGTGGCCTATAAATATCCCAATATTTTTAGGCTATTCTGCAATATACAACATCAATATAAATATTTTCTAAAAAAAATAACATAGTTAGGGCAGGGCGATATGGACAGAATCAAATATTACACGATTTTTGACCAAATACCTTGATATTGAGACTATCTTCATCCAAAATAAATAATCAGTTAAAACAGTCCCGAAAGATCAGAAAATTTAATCACTTCACTGTAAATGCAGCCTTAAAAACCAGGAAAAGACAATACTTATGTCATATAGTTATATAGTGATATGAAAAATCTAAGACAATATCTAGTCTCATATTATAATATTGATATATTGACCAGCCATAATCTCAACACAACTGAAGGAAAAAGAGGGAATAGGAGCAGTAAGGTGACAGTAAGTAATGTAAGGTTCCCTATTCTGTGTCAACTGCAGTAGGTGTGAACAAGGGCCACCTGTGCCATGGTCACTCTGGCCCCTCCTCCTCCATCTGCATCTGCTGTCCTGGCATGTATACAACATAGCCACCTCTGTCTGGCACACCACTGCCACCCTCTCCAGAGGGCTCACACTACATGATGACAGGACGACGTTGCTGCACGCCAGCGAGCTCCCCAATCAATTAGACAAGGTGTGTGCGACACAAGAGGCCAATTAGAAGACAGACGACACAGGTTGAGAGGGTTTTGTGGGTCCCAGGATACACAAAGAGACTATACAGCTCTGTTGTTCCCTCTTAAGAAAACCTGACAGCTCCTCTTAACATAACTTTAAATACCAAACCATCCCTGTTGGTTATGATACCAATAAAATCATCTATTATACAAGGGTTGCCAGGTCTGCAGTCTTGAACTACTTTTTAAGTGTTGCCTCGGGTTGATATTTTTTATCCACTGGTTGGGTAGACCTATTCTGCATAACATTTACATGAATAATATATAACGCCATATTCCTGAAACCATATTTTAATTTAAATAATTCATTTATATCAGCACAAGACAAAGCAACAGGTTAGTTTTCTATATCAATGAATTGGTCTACATATTTACAGAGATATATTGAATTATTGATAATATACTATATTTGAAACTGTTTTTAATGCCAGCAAACTAAACATTGTGGTGTTACTTTGTACATGTTCCAATTATTGGCAAGAATCAAGTGATACAAGGGCTTATGATTAAATATATACCTATATTATAATCAAGGTTAGTTACTGAGATTTTATTCTCAACCTAATTTCCGGAACTTTCATAGTATAAACTGTAAACAACATGCTACCATATGGATAGCAGTTCTCAAAAAGTTTACTTTTTAATACAATCATAACAGTGGAGATTGATAAGACTATCAAGCAGTCAAAGGTTTTAATCCCTGGCACGAAATTTTGCATGTATCAGAATCTCATGATGCAGTATTTTTGAGAATGAATACAGGATCACATAATGTCACATTACTCACGTGTATAAATGTTTTTCCCCCCATAATTACAATACATTTGGCATTCACAACAATTGTGTAAAAGCACTGTATATAGTTTAACAGAGACATATTGTTAGTTTGATATTGGGTTTTATTGGCCATTGGGCTGGTTTTGTCACACAGACCTGGCAACCCTGTATTACAGTCACACAGGTTTAAAGGATGCAATGCTGTCTAAAGGATTTAGCATCTGCCATTCACTGTTAGCCAGCTAATGGCAACTAGATTGACACCGATGGAAAGACTAAATGAGCCGTTGTGCGAAAGGAGATCTGGATATCCCACTGTAAATAAAAACTCATCCACAAATCTCGTAATCAAATGGCAGACTTTACACCACTCGTACATTTGCCAACAAAGAGGTAGCAGTGGAAGGCCACGGGCACTGCCATTCAAGAAGCTGAATTTAGCTACTAGCAGGCTAGCTAACATCCAAACCAATGCTTGTTAAGACAAAAGGACCGATTTAATTTGTTCTGAATAACTTAAACCAGCAAATTAGCATTCCTTATGAGTTAAATTATAGCACAAAACCCTCAATATTCAAGTAAAATTAATGGTTAGCTAGCAGGCAGGCTATCCTTCTGAGTTAATTTTTGTTAGCGGTGCTACTAAACTGTTACGTAGCTAACCATAGCTGGTTGGTGTAGTATCTACAAAGGAACCCCAGACACGCGATAGTTCTCGCGAGAATAGTGATTTTAACCCAAATCGTGATCCTTCCCTAATCAAGCGTTTCCTGGGTTTAAATCTACTCGGATCTCTAACACAGCGTTGCCACAATTTCAAACATAAAGAATGTGTGCAACTTGCACCATAGAAACGACACGTACAGATCTCGCGAGATGTTCACCAATCTAGGGTTGCCTTAAAGATAGAAACGCAGGTTGGTTGGTAAACCGAGGCTAGCCAACTTGTCAGCGAACCTAGGCAGGGTTCACAACTAAAGCGACAAGCTAGTAGTATTTCTAGCACACATGAAGCTCTGTCCGTCGTAAGAAAACAGCAAACACAATATGCGAACTAGCAACCTACTTGTTTGTTTTGGAGGGCGCCATGTTCACGATCCTCCATCACGGGATAGAAGAGGAAGCTACTAAGCTAACGGTGCTAGCGCCTATAGCTGCTGGCTAGCTAGCCGCAGTGTTGTCATTGAGCGTGTGCCATTTTCATAAGAATAAAAATCAAACTCACCTTTGCTACAGTGTCACTAACACACAGCGCTGCAGGAAATCCGCTAAGGATTTAACGCGAAGCAGCTTACATTAGTATTTTTCGGGAAAGTTGAGGCTGAGGATGGTGGTTTGTGTCCAGCTGGCCACAGTACAGCAGCGCTGGGCTGGCAGGTAAACACAGACAGCGCAAACAGCCGAGCCGAGCTGCTGAGCTGAAGGGAGAACTCTAGTGGTGAAATCAGATTACTGCACCTGACACAGGGGTCTCATCAACCGGGATGATTAAAGGGACAGTGCGCCGATTTTATATGTCAAAGTCAATTAGCTACTCGTCTTGAGCAGTGATTCTCAACTTTTTTCCTTAAGGGATCCCCTCTCCATCATCGAGAAAACTCACGACCCTTAAGGAAACTTGAATACACTTGATTTATTTATTTTTTTTACATTTGAAGCCTGGTCATCATTGACTTACACTGTTTGGGAGATTCTGCAACATTGTTTTCCTGTGTTTTGTGGACAAAATAAAATACAAAAAACAAAATAAATCCAACCCTCAGTCAGCATGAGGGTGAGAAGATAATGACTGAATTTTAATTTTTTGACTGAGAAAACTTCTCACAAACAACATAAATCTGTTGAACATTTTGCGTTCAGTCAAATCCTCCTGATGTTCAACTGCAACAACTTCACGTTCAACTGCATTTATAACATTTTTAAATCAAATATAGCTTGCCCATTTGATATCAGTAGACATTAAGAACGAACATTACTGGAACCACTACAGAAAATTGCGGATGAACATTTAATATCATCCACATCATCAGCACTGCTACTGACTAATTGTGTAACAATTTGACCACAGTTTCTCACATTCTCTTGTAAATCAGAAGGGAAGGGAACTAGGAAATAATAGTTATGGAGAAGAGGGGGTTTATCAAGCCTTTCCACATTCCAGGATGAGGAGCAGCATTGTGAATTTGAACTTTATTTCCTCATTTAACATGGAGCCTCAGTTAAAACCTGAAAACACTGAAGTTTTGGCACTTCAGGCTTTGGTGTTGGCTCCATATTTCTCTATTTCATGCAGTAACTTCATTGGTTAAAAACAGTTGACTGTCAATAGAATCCAACTGTCATAAAATGTGTAAATTGTTGTATAATAACTTTCTCACATATTTAATGATCTACTTTAAGCATTTGTGACAAAAAAGTTCAGTTTCAGAATATCAATCTGAGCCAAACTGGCATATCAAGCTTCAGGTATTAAAAATGCGAGGTGAGCTTCCCCAGGGGATTCAAAACAGTTTAAGGCGAGGCTCAGTGAATGGAAATGAAAAAATCTTACATTAGTTGTTGCATTGTGAAAATGAGACCAGACAGAATAGCCTAAATGTGTGCGATTTGGTAAAACAGATGGACTATTGGGGAATTTTTACTGTTTTTGTCAGAAATTTACAAATGCTTTTGGATAAACCTTATTTATGTATTTCATGTAGTCTTAGGTTATTTATTTTAATTTATATTTTCCTTTCAGTTTTTCACAACAAATCAACAGATATCACACTCAAAGTCTTACACACTGAAATGTTATTTTTAGCGTATAGGACCAGAATGTTGGATTAGTGGCATCTAGCAGTGACGCTGCCTTCCCCTCCCCTTCTCAGCATGTAGGAGAAGCTATGACTGTGAAACTCGTAAAATACAAAAGGCCGAATCTACTGCCAGTGTTTGGTTTGTCCCTTCTGGGTTACTGTAGAAACATAGTGGTTCAAGATGGTGTAATCTGAGGAAGAAGACCCATTATCTTTGTAGATGAAAAGGGCTCATTCTAAGGAAGGGACAACACAAAAAATCTTATTTTCAGGTCATTATACACTGAAAGATTCCTCTAAACCTTACAAATTTAACCTTTTCAATTGTTAAAGGCTGATTGGTGATAAAATCCTCTTCAAACACACCATGGTCACCCTGAACTTTAGTGGTGGAATAACGTAAAATTAGCCTAAATTAAGTGATATCGAAACTAAAGGGCTATCTAAAATAAAACCTTCAGTCAGAGTATCATAAGCTAAAAAAAACAAGAATGCATATGAAATACCATCATGTATGACACCAGTTTTTAACTGAGTTAAGGAACCCTGAGATGAAAGACAGAATGGAGGGTTTATCAAGCTTTATCTGCATTCCAGGATGAGGATCAGCGCTGTGAATTTGAACTTTGTTTCCTCATTTAAAATGAAGCCTCATTTTTAAAGTTTTTATCCTGTGCTGCAGATTTCAGGATATTTTCCCATCAGGAGCACTCCCATGTTATGCATCCCTGTATACAGTACAGAGACCACTCCCTTGTGACAAACATTAACATTTGTATACATCTGATCATTATACATTTTCTGTTTTGTAACAAACAGGAATCACACTTTAGTGTGCAGTTCTAATCATATCAGTGAAGGATTTACACACTGATCAGCCTGAACTTCAGGAGGTGGACGCATGAAATAAAACTGAAGAAACCAGAGCTCAGACATCATGTCTGGTGAAGGGCTGGTGCCCGAAACATCACATGTGGTGATACTATTAAAAAAGTCCTAAGGAGCAGTTTCTGGTGTGCGGACCTATTTTTGGATTTTTGTACTTGTTCTTCTGTCCAGCACCCAGTGCTCATCAGTTTTGGATATGCGTGCTGTTTTTTGAGTCTAAATAAAGTAAAACATCACATTGGTGAGTATAACAAGCCAAACAACCAACAATGAATATGAATTATGATCATGTATGACAAAATACAGTCTTATTATAAAAAATTTTAGCAGCCTAGAAATGTTCTCATCTAGAACATGCAGATAAAGTTTAACCCCCACTGCCTCCCTGGTTAGCAGGATAAAGGCGCCCTCTTGTGTTGTGCATCAGTTCTCACATTTCAATTGTTAGCCTGCTGTGATGTTCTGCAGGAACAAATGTAAAAACTTCACTGAGCCTCTGGCAGCTTCAAACAACATTAGTAAAGTGAAATTTAAATATATGTAAAATGACACTACATTAGTTTGTTGACAGGAGTTGAAAAGAAAGACTGAGTGACACATGTTCTTTTTAATGCTCTACTTAAACAGGGGCACTGTACTTTGTGGTGTTTCAGGAAAAAAACTAAATGGGTTATATTCTTATATTAGTTTCACATTTTCTCCACCAGCTTTATGTGATATACTGGCATAAAGACAAGAACAAAATCATGTGTTCAGTCTTGACAATAAAAACTTTGTTCATTACATAAACCTTCAGCCTATCCACACATCTCATCAATAAAATCTTTTAAATTACTCTTGTTGAATCCTTTCATGTACAGATTCACTTCCTGCATTCTTTTCTTTTATATAGCTGAGATTCTGGTCAATCGAATTGATTGTGTGGATGAACGTCTGACAAGTACTGTTTTATAATAAGTCATAATACTTCATTTGTACATTGATTTTGATAACAGCAACATTTGGTCTACCAAGCAAATGAATGTAAATGTAATTATAGAGTTCTTTGCAAGATGGGAAAAAGAACAAAATGGCTATGATAAAGGAAGGTCTTGTGCTTTCTCTCTTAAGACTCGTGTAGTGGAAGAGAAACAACAATATAAAAACAGGAACTACAATTTTAGGGGATGTAATTAACATGCATAATTATTTAATGAACACACTATTAAAATGACTAAATATACCTCATGGCTCATACAAGCATACAGTACACACAAATGCAGATGTGGCTGTGAAATCAAAACAGGTCAAAATCTGGATGGAAACTGAACAATGTTCAAGTCTGTAAAAACAAAATTCCCAAGAAATTTCATTAAAAGACTTGCTGGTGGCTTTAAAAGAAAAGTCAGAAAAAGTCACTGGAACCGATAAATTTGATGTCCTGGGGACCATGAATGTCACAAAATCTCATCTAATGGTTGGTGAGATGTGTCATTCTGGACAAAAGTGTTGGCCTGACTGACACAACGAAATTGCTGTCCATAAAGCCATGTCTCTAGCATGGCTAAAAAAAAAGTTATGTATTAATTCTTTACGGTGCTTGACATTTAGATCAACATGAACAGTTCATAAAAAACACCTGAGGACATTTTAGTAGGGAAGAGAAAGGGGCTAAATAATACTGTACTTTTTGGGCTCATGCCAATCCCAATATTAGGAAGGATCCATATTGGAATTGAAAAAATATGATAAACCATACATAAAATTATGCATAAAAAATAAAATCAATCTTCATTATGTTGTGTTAAAACATAAAAAAGGTTTCATATAGGTGCATATCAGACAACATACTGATATAGACCAATATAGTCATGATAGACCAGTATTATGCCACTAACATCAGTTATCCAGTGTCTTAGTCTGGTTTACACATTCAAATATCTCACACCCAATTTATTCAAAGCAAAAACTTTTACTAATATTAAAAAAAAAAACTGTTAAAAACTAATACTGCAATTGCGATATTGTTGTTATATTATTATATGCAGTATTACAGTGAGTGGTAATTTTTACATTATTATTCTCATTTTCATTGAAAAACATATTAAATTGATTCATTGTAATTTTTGCAGGGATCTGTACCAAACAAAGATGTTTTTTCAGTTTGTAAAACATGGTGTTTAGCCCAAGAAGCATGGCAATATTTAATTACAAATGGCATTTTGACACACATTTCACCTTTAACAAATATTGTGTCTCCTGTGATTTGAAAATTGCAGGAGGCCATGTTGAGATTTGAAAAAAAAAAAACTTAATTTATGCGGAATTTTGGAACATTTCGGAACACGACCTTTGATGTGTCATTAAAGAACGTGTCACCACATTCCGTGTTCCATGAACAACAGGCATAAGAACACAAACTGTGGACAGTTAGTTACAAATACACGTGTTGGATGGACATTGGCTTGTTAGTGCGTAGTGATTGTTTTGGAAACTTGTTGAACATTATTATGGAAAACAAATCTTCACCAAAGATTGACACTGGCTGTTCTCTGGTCCTCAACAGAGGTCGAGGTAAGTAAGAAATCCAGACAAATCTGCATTAATTTGTGTAAATTATCCATGATTTATCAGGTAGAGCAGGGACTAATTCAGAGTTAATACCTCGAGATAGACCTCTGATGATGTTGAAGGGTTTTTCCTCACTCTGATAAGATGTCTGTGATCTGAATCTGTACTGTGAGATGTTTAAAGGACCTTTTCATATAGTGAGTGGAAAGAATTCACAACAAATCCATGTTCCACTGTTTTTCTCATTTTTAGACAGCAACAGCAGCACAAATCAACATTGTGCAGCGTCTGGAAAGGATGGCGGGACTAAAAGAAAAGCCAGTCCTGACGAGAGGACCTCCAACAAGAGGACAAGGGTATCTGAATATGAGCCCCAGAACACCTCTTGGATGGACGTTTTCGCCAAACTCCTGGACAGGAAAGGTATGTCAAACTGTAACCTGAAAAGTAACAAGTAACTAAAGCTGTGAGACTAATGTAATGATCTAGAACTATGATCTTTTTTGATTACAATGTCATCTATAGACTTAGCAGAGGAGATTATGCTTAGTTGTTAAGAGTTGCATGTTAGGCAGTTTCAATAATTAGAGTATAATGAGCTAATAAATTGCCCAAAACTGGAAACTTAAAAATCTAAGTCAGGTTATAAAGGCTGCCAAGTACAGACAGGTGACATATTTTGAAATGTGAAACTTTGTTGTGTGCTAATTTAGAGAGCAGCAGCGGCCCATTAGAGGAACACAACTCATCTGTGGAGGATGTTAGTGAGAGGAGCGGGAAGAGAAAGGCCGCCGCTGATGAAGAAGGACCGAGCAGGAAGAAGCAGAGGACCCTGGACCTGCAGAAGATCAAACAAGAACTGATGGTAGAAGCCCGAAGAGGTAAGTAGTGATTAATGTCTGACTTTATTTTAAAGTAAAGTAAAAAATGAGGATTTACATGAGGTATAACACAGGAAATATCAATATTAGAGCTTTGGTAACATGGAAATGATGTTCTTCAGAACTGTGACTCAAAAAAATATGTGTATCTGTCTGTTCAGCTGATTTCGAGGCCAAATATCAACAAGAGAATCAGCTCGGAGAAGGAGGCTGTGGAGCTGTGTTTGCAGGATATCGCAAAACAGATAATTTACCTGTAAGTGTTACACACAAGCGCACACCATACACACACATGTATGCATAGTGGTCAGAAAGTGCTAACCAAAGTCTTGTTTGTGTCTTGTAGGTTGCGATCAAACACATTCCAAAGGACAACATTTTTTGCAAACACAAGGTAAGTAAGTTTGGAGATATATTTGCTTAAACTACACATTCATCTACAGATCCATCTTGCATCTGTTTTGAGCAACGTCCTGAAATGGTTAAAAAGAAGTTTATCACCAAACAAAAGCTGTTGAAATCTGCTGTTTCTCTGCTCTCACTGGCTGAATGTATTCTGTATGAATGGTGGTTCTCTGAGTCTCTCGAACTTCTTCCTCTCATTCTCCATCTTGTTGTGATGTTTCAGGACCAGAATGGGACCCAGATCGCGATGGAGGTGGCCATCATGTTGAAACTGCAGACTGGAACAGATGGTTCAGTGGGGACGTCAGCACCAGTGTCCCTGCTGGACTGGTATGATCTGGACCAGGAGCTCATCCTGGTGATGGAGAGACCAGTCCCCTGCAAAGACCTCTTAGAGTACATTGAGGCCAACGGAGGCTCCCTACAGGAGGACCAAGCCAAGGTAAGTGGCCATGTGTGTTTCAAGCCTTTCATATCTTAACTCGGGTTAGGACATCCTAAATACTTAATCCGACGTTGCTAATCAACTTTTATGTCACCCTAGCCACCAGCACTACTTTTCTCATTTCACTGAGCTAAACAACTTTGCAGCTGTTTGCTTTTCTCAATGAAACATACTGAAACAATAGAAACAGACATAAAATGGACAACAACAGGCACTTCAAGACAGATGAGTTAGAGGTTTTACTAACACTTGCTGAGAAATCCAACTTAACAGTTATCCTGAAGTTAGGAGTTAGGTTTATTTAAGTTTTTGGGAAGTTAGGATACTTGTGTAATACACTTTTCCTATCTTCAGTTAGGAGAGGAACACTGACTTAGGAACTGTCATCTGTAATGTCTTTTCTCTGAAATCAAGTCCCAACACTAATCACCCTGGCAACCAAACAGTTAAGATAGAATTTGCAAGTTAGGAAGTTTCTGTAATACCCTGTCCTGCCCTGTAACTTAACAGACATTATCTCAGGTGCATTTTGTCCTGGTATTTGAACCAGTTTCGATGAGTAGAAACACAAAGGTAGAAACACAATGCAGAATCTGGAACCAAAGCCCCACAGATTCCTAAAATATACATTATTTCAGTGTCTGTAGGTTTGTAGATAGTTGTAGAAACTGTGTATGTTGCAGTTGTTGTCAGCTTTGAATCACAGCCTTGAAAATTTGATACCTCACCCTTGTCTTTGTGTCTCTGTCAGATCATAATGAAACAGCTGGTCGACGCAGCAAAAGAACTTGAGGAAAAGAACATCTTTCACCGGGACATCAAGGTGGAAAACATCCTAATCGAGACCGGCTCGGATGTCCCGCGTGTTCGCCTGATTGACTTTGGCCTGGGCTGTTTTACTGAGAAAAGATCATCCTACAGCATCTTTTATGGTGAGATGTTGAACTTCTATGCTGCTTTCTACTCATATTTACCTGTCTGTGACTTTAACATTCAAACAAAGCTTCTCCCCATCCTCACATCTTGTTATTATGTTTGTGTATTCTAGGTACCTCTGCTTACATCCCCCCGGAGTGGTACAGCCGCTGCACCTACAGGCCTGGACCCTCCACGGTGTGGCAGGTGGGAGCGGTCCTGTTCGAGTCACTACACAGAGACACGGTGTTCGATACCAAAGGATTTCTCAGAAAAAGGATGAGCATCGATAGTAACCTGACCAAAAGTAAGAAATCAAAAACTTGTTCACATTCTGTAGTTCACATTCTGATGGATCACTCCCATCACCTTCACCTTTCTCCTCTTTCTTTTTCTCCAGACTGCCAGAGCTTCTTGAGAGCATGTTTGGCCAAAGCACCTGAGAAGCGCAGCACCCTGGAACAGCTCCAGCTTCACCCATGGCTCAAATAAGTTTAATCTACACACCTTATTTATCCACTACAGACTAAAATAAAAGCTCAATCACGGGCAGCACGGTGGTGCAGTGGTTAGCACTGCTGCCTCACAGCAAGAAGGTCCTGAGTTAGATCCCCCGGCTCGCTGGGGCGGGGCCTTTCTGTGCGGAGTTTGCATGTTCTCCCCGTGTCTGCGTGGGTTCTCTCCGGGTGCTCCGGCTTCCTCCCACAGTCCAAAGACATGCATGCTAGGTTAACTGGTGACAGTAAATTGCCCATAGGTGTGATGCGATGAATTGGTGACTTGTCCAGAGGGATATACTACGAAGCAAGTTCAACACAGCCAGGCTTTCTTTGCATGATCTGGATCAACAAAGCCTAAAACCGCAATCAGAGATAACAGGTATCACGATGGTGGTCACCAGCAGGAAGTCACCGCCGATCAGCGCAGAATGACAACTCAACAAGATGTAGACGCAAAGCAGCTCAGATCAATGGATCATCAGGAAGTCTACGCAGAGCGGCGCAGATCGACGGATTATCACGAAGTCAACGCAGAGCAGCATGGACGGATCATCAGGAAGTCTACGCAGAGCAGCGCAGATCAACAGATCATCAAGATGTCAACGTAGAGCGGCGCAGATCGACGGCTCATCAGGAAGTCAACGCAGAGCAGCGCAGATGGACGGATCATGAAGATGTCAACGCAAAAAGCATATGCTCTTTGCTAATGCTATTTATCTATATTTCATGGGCAGCACGGTGGTGCAGTGGTTAGCACTGCCGCCTCACAGCAAGAAGGTCCTGGGGCCTTTCTGTGCGGAGTTTGCATGTTCTCCCCGTGTCTGCGTGGGTTCTCTCCGGGTGCTCCGGCTTCCTCCCACAGTCCAAAGACATGCATGCTAGGTTAATTGGTGACACTAAATTGCCCATAGGTGTGATGCGATGAATTGGCGACTTGTCCAGAGGGGTATACTACGAAGCAAGCTCAAAACAGCCAGGCTTTCTTTGCATGATCTGGATCGACAAAGCCTAAAACCACAATCAGAGATAACAGGTATCACGATGGTAGTTATCAACTTGCTTTGTTAATCCAGGTTCTCATCTTAAGGCTTTGTGCACGCTCACATAAAAGGGGCGTTTGTTGCATCATTTGGCTCTTCTTCCACATGAAATGAAGCGATCGCGACTTAAGTCAAAATCATCAAGTTGTTATAATTATGAGCTGTGGAAAATATACAAAATACGTTACAGCAAAAAGCAACAATGTTGCTGCAAATAAAGCAGGAGAAGAAGAATGCTGTTAGAAAATTACTGATCGACTAAATGCAGTCTTAATGCTGCCGTTTTTTCTAACATGAAAACTGCACTTTAAACAATAAAACTCCATACAGCAAATTTAAACATGATGAAGTCTGTCTGACACTGTCCTATGATGACAGAGACGTGGAGATCACTGAAGTTTTTGACCAAACCAACGTAAAATGAGTGTAACTGATTTAAGATTGTCTGTGATAAATGATGAATTTTCTAATCAGTGATCCGAGCTGCAATATCATCAAGACAAAACAGATAAAGTATTCAAAGTGTCTGTAGTTGCTCCATCATTATTTTACTGTGTGGATTATATACCATGTCAATTTAAAGTGTTGATATGATCTGGAGCAAACGGGGAAAATGACCATGACAGCGTGATGCATTCAGTTTGTGCCGCTGTTACATTTTTACATTATATGGATTCGTTCGGTGATATTACGAACATACAGCTCAGCAAGTTTTCATTTTAAATGTCTTTCCTCAGTTTAAAAGCTATATCGCTCATAAACAACCTTGTTAGAACAATAATTAGTTAAAGAACAGACAGTTTAATCATAAACTCTGAACATAACCTGCTCCCGACCAGGTTATGAGTTAAGCATAAGTTACCATGGTGATCTAGCCAGGTAAAAAGAGAGCCACCTTCGTGACACTGAAAATCCTGGCTTTAGACTCAACACAGCTCGCTAACCCATTAATCTCGCTTCGTAGTACACCCCTCAGGGTGAACCCTGCCCAATGTCAGCTGGGATAGGCTCCAGCAAACCGCGACCCTTACGGAATATGCGGTTACAGAAAATGAATGAATGAATGAAAATCAATCACTTTCAATAAATATGTACATTTGTATTTGGAACTATCCTGTGTCCATGACTTGTTTATGTTGAAAAATGTTGTTGTATGGGTCTGTTTTTATATTTTTTCGGCAGTTGCAAGAACTGTCTCAAGGTTAAGTAGCCCTGACAGAATGCTGTTTGCTAGCTAGACACTGTTACTTAGAAGTCCACGAAAAGATCAAAATGATGCAAGGTCTGATTAATTTATGCATTTATTTTTTGTCATTTCTTTTCTGCCATGACTATTGATTAAATATCAATGCATACATTTGTAATTGGTTAAATTTTTAATGTCAAGTAATTGATTAATGGTTAATCATTAACATCTTTACTCCAAATTTGCACCATTTTGTTTTGTGTTTCATTTGCATGTGTTTGCTTTCATTGGCTCATTTGTGATCAGATCACCTGAGTGTCTTGTAAAGACATGTTTTACACTTCAATGTGCTCCTCTATGCAGATTGACAATATCTTACTCAAATGTGGGCAGAAAGGCCTTAAGACCATTGTAATGTTACATTGTGACATTGACATATCTCTCTCTAGTATAAAGCCACTTTCTAAAAATATCCTCACAAAAAGCCTCTGGTTTATTTTATTTTTATTTCTACAATGATCTGAAAACTGAAAAGACTGTAGCTAACTCACCCAACTTTTTAAACTTCATTCTTACATTAAAGTTCAGTGCATAAAATGGCAGACCTCGCAGTGTGTGACAGGCACCTCGCATTTGAAAGAGATCACGTGACTCCACTCTGTTAACATCATAGATTTGATAGTGTTACATTTATATCCTCCCTTTTTTTCAGTGTGTTATGTGTTTGTCACTTTCTGCTTTTAGCCTACTCCACCACAATTCATGGGGAATTTTTTTTAAGTAGGCCTAAATGTAGGCAATAGTGTTATTAACAAATTAAAAATGGTTGTTGTATGTACAACACTGTAAGATCTTATAAATTATCACGTTTCATCATAAACTAAACTAAGTGCTGCCAAAATGATCAGATTTGGCATCTACTTTTGCCCTAATAATAGAAAGTGATTGTGAATATCATGCCTCTTTTCCTAAGGCATTATAATACCAACATTTTACACATGAATGGTCTTTTTGTTTATTAGTTTTCCTTTAAGCAAAGAGATCGGTGAAGGATCTGCTTCCTCTGCCACTGTGTGGCACTGCTTTTTTCAACATTCAGACGTGTGCAGATCACTCCGCCTCTTGGCGCATTACCTTACTCTTAAAGACGCTTGGACATGTCCAACTGCGGGTGGATTTTGTTTCAACAGCAGTGGCCATTCTTGTCAGCATTACTGTGAATATTGTGTTTGCTACACTGATTTGATGAGTAAATAATTTTGTGCTGTCTTGTAGAAATTCAGCGCCAGGTTTATGTGTTTGCTGGTTAGTGAAAACTTATCTTATCCATTATATCGCCAACAACATGTGGTCATACTGCTGCAACTTGACTAACAAGGATAAAAATGTACAACCCAGGACTTTGAACACTTTATGTAAATTCCTCACCTTTTGGCAAACTCGCCATTCAAAGTTCAAAATGAGAAAAAACAGTCAGCGACTACATTGGTGTGGATCTGATGAGAAACTGGGTGGTGGGTTGAGTTTGAAGGGTGTTCACAGTATTACCTTATGTAGCTGGTTATCTGGCACAAGGTGTGTCAGGACAAGGTGTTGGTGCTACTTGTTGTTTTGTCTGGTGTTTTTTGAAATATGCTGAATCAAACTCGGTCTAGAAAGCTTCTTGTGCCACATTTGGTATCAAATTAAAGAGGAAATTCAGCTGTTCTTTTTTTTTTTTTCCAAATGAAAACTGCTTGTGATTGTCACTTTCTTTCTGTTTCGGAGATAGAGCTGTTTGTTTGGGTAAATTTTCATTTAAGTGAGGATTCTCAGTGAAGTGCAGCAACATCCCAGAGTTCTGCTGGGGTCTGGAGGGTTAAATGCTAAATATAAACACCATTAGTGGTTATGTTAGAAGAAAGCCAACATCCTGAGATATCAGAGCTACACTGTCAGGTCACACACTGAAACAACTGCGCAAAAATGATTAGTTAATGAAAAAATAAGTGAGGAATGAATGAGGAACTAACTGCTTGTTAACCACTAGTTCATGAGTAACCCTGATTTAAATTTGGAGTTGTCACAATTTTATATTCTTTCCAGTTGAGTTGTAAAACTACTTTACTTTAAGACCTAGTTTAACTCTACAAAAATTAGTGAATTGCACTATTCATTGCCAAATGCTAATTTTGTTTGCTCTTCATTTCAACTCGCTCGCTTAGCCTAACATTTGCACCTTGTGGCACAGTTGATGCATTTAAACTGCTTTCTCCATTGTCAGTAACTGAACATGATTTAGCATCATCACCATTTCTGCTGTAGCAACAGCCATCTTAGATTCTGACTGCATTTCACTGGCTTTGAACCTGCACTGAATAACACAACTACCATAAAGTTGAATCTAATGTAATCTAATGTAAATTATGATAGTGAAGAAAAGACAAAGTAAATTTCAAATGTCAAAATTATTCCAGTTTTAAATCAATTATGTCAAAATATAGTAAGGATACATTTTAAAAAGGCAATTACTCAAATAAGACAGTAGAAAAGTATTTTTCCTTCTTTCCACTCCTGTTCACTTGTGGCATCCTGCACGTGTTTACCAAAAAATAAAAATAAAAATAAATAACACTTCAAAGATGACAGTGTAGCTTACTGGCCATTATATCACATTAAACAATGGGAAATTTAGAAATGAAGAAAAAAAGCAGAAACTAACTATAAAAACTAGAAATGATATAAGCAAGAGGAAATATCAAAAATAGAGACAATATATACAACATTTTTTTTATTTTCCCTCTAGGATGGCTTCTTCATGTGAATTCAAACATTGTACCTGATTGTTACAAGCAAGCAAGGAAACTATCTTTACATAGTACTTTTCAAAACTTGTTACAGTGTGCTTTGCATGAGAAAGAGTGAGTAAAAGAGACAGACAGTTTTATAAGGACACAAACTGTGCAAACAACAATTTACAAAGCTATAAAATTAAGAAAAAGCTTGAAAATAAATTGATGTAATAAGACTATACTTATTCTCTTCCTATGACCACCAATATTTAGAATTTATAACCAGTAGTCCACATAATGTGGTTGTTAGCAGATGTAAATGTTTATTAATTTGTTTCTAAATAAATGCAACATTATTATAGCATGTCATAAACCAAGTTTATATAGTGCTTTAAAGGTGATGGTAAAAGTGTTATTGGAGGTTTTAGGTTTTCTTTGCAGGAAACTGTCCTAAAATAAAGATGCAAAAACAACAAAAGCACAATCTCCATCAACAGCCGGTTCTGCTGAATATTCATTTCACACTTCCAAGCACAAAAGCTTGTTAACAGGCTCTCATTCAGTCTTTATAGTCCACATACTCAACCTTTTAAACCTGTATGTAAAGTGGCAAACAGCTCAGAACATGTGACGACTCTCTCCACCCTGTCTGCCTGTTAACTACTCATTTTTGCACAATGGAGGAGGGTGTGATGGTCATCTGAAACAACGCCAACAGCTGGGCCCTGTATGACAGCCCTCCATTAAAAACCTTCTTGGAGCTCAGCTGCTTGTTCTCTCCACCATAAGTATATACGTAAATATACACACTGTAAATGTTTCTTTTTCTGTTTTATCATAAGTTAAGTGAAGGTATTTGAAATTTTAACGTGTCAAATATCTCTTATCTTCTGTGTAGTCTTGTTTGATTTATCACACCCAATGAAAGGTAAAAGAGACATCCGCACTATTACCAGACACTCTTATGTCTTATGTCACTCTTATGTGGACAAAATGAGTCACAAGAATTTTAAATGAAGTCTGGAACTGTGCGTCCAAAAATGAGTACTCCAGTCCAAATCGGAAGTTGGAACCACAGACTATATATTAAATAGGCTCTGTAAAGTAAAGTTAAGTCGTTATCCTGAAAACAAAAGCACACTGCTCTGAACAGACAAACTGGAGTGTGAGTTCAGTTCAGTTCAGTTCATCTCCTGCAGTGACTAATCTATGTATCCAGCACATGAAAGCTTTCATATCTGCTTATTCTGGAAGCTCTTATAGTAACTTTTGTATTTCATATCATCTGATTGGGGAAAGAATAAAACCGGAAAAAAACAAAACAAAAACCAACAACTCCCAGCTTCCTTCCTTAATATCTGTCATCTATTTCAGCTCACAGAACTCAGCAGTGGCTCCATTATAACCACTAAACCAAAGTCCAGCATAGAGAGGCTGAGTGAATGTGGTCTGGACTCTGTGGAGGAGAGTCATGGTTTCAGAGACGCTGTAGAAGGACAGAATACCTGCACTGTGATCCAGGTACACTCCCACTCTGGAGGAATGAGGACCTGAGATGCGAGTTTTGATGCAGTTATGTATGAATTTATAACTACTGTTGGTGTTACACTCTAAAGCCCAAGACTTGTTGTTGAATCCAAATGTACACTCATTCATGGACCCTGCTCTGCTGATATTCTTGTATGCAACTGCTATTACAACTCTTTTCTTGCTCCACTCCACCTCCCAGTAACAACGTCCAGTCAGACTTTGTCCGCTCAGGACCTGACGCCATCTGATGAATCTGTCTGTGTGACTGGAATAAGACTGTTCTTCTCTCATTAATGTTGCTTGTCTGTTTCCGTCGGACAATAACACCTGTGTGTTCACCGTGTTCGGATCCAGTGTGATTTGATGTGAATATTGTAAGAATTCAGCTCTGGTCTTGGGTTCTGGTTGCAGATTTGAGTCAAAAACATCAATTTCCATCTCCGTCAGTGAGGTGTTTGCCCATTTCTCACCCAGAATGTCCTGTAGTTTATCTCTCACTTCTGAAATAGCCAACATGACATCCTCAAAGTACTGGATTTTGGGGCTGGGTACCTCTGTATATTCACTGAGTTGTGGAAATGGGAGATAATTTTTGAGAAACAGGGTGTCATCCTCCGTGCACAAGACCTGCCCCAGCTCAGTGTCTTTCCTCTTCAGCTCAGTGATCTCCTGCTCCAGCTTCTCCTGAAGCTCTTTGACACGACTCACTTCATTTTTTTGGTGGGATCTGACCTGCTGCTTTATATCAGAGCTTTTTGTCTGAATGAGACGAATCAGCTCATTGAAGATCTTCTCACTGTCCTCCACTGCTTTATCAGCAGATTGATTGATAGCCTCCACCTCCTGTTGAAGCATCTTCACATCTTTCTCTCTGTCCTGGATTCTCTGCTGGATTTTTTGTCGACTCACCTCGAGCTCTCTCTGCCTCTCAGTCCTTTCTGCTGTAGCTGAGACTGTGTCGTGGGCTTTGCGTCCATCCACAGAGCAGAGATAACAGATACAATGCCCTTCATCCCAGTGGGTTTTAATACAATTGCTGCAGTAGCTGTGTCCACAGGGAATAGTCACTGCATCCTTCAGTAGATCCAGACAGATCGAACAAGAGGTTTCCTGGTCCAGCTGACCTCCTTTCTGCTCCATTTCACCTCGTGGCAGTGAATGTCTGACTTTCACTTTCTTAGAGCTGAAACAAAAGTTTATGCTGATTCAAAACAAAACTTTGTCCTTTGTTCATTTGCGAATCTTCATTGAACTGGGCTCCTCAGCTCTTGCTGTAGCACATGTTGGTTACTCCCGTCTTTACACATGCATATCAGTGAGGGGGAGAGAACCAGGAAATGTGCTCAGAGTGGAGCTTCCCAGTGGGGAGGAGTTATCAGTGTTTAATGCATTCAAGCAGGAAGGAGTTTCTTTTAAAGGGGCAGTGTAAGTTTTTCATCACACATTAAAGATTAGAACAAAATCTGACATTATTGTGCTGCAAATGAAGTTATGTCAGTCACTTTCAGTTCACAACAGTTGAAGCTGAGACTGCAAAAATAAGCAGTCCAAACATAAGGGTTGTAATGTTATTTTTAAGATAATCCTTAATTAGTCCCAAATTTGCAGCAGCAAAGTGGATAGAAAGGGCATCAATAAGAAAACAGAATATAAAAAAAAATCAATATAAACAATAGGAAATTTAGAAATGTAGAAAAAAAGCAGAAACTAACTATAAAAACTAGAAATGATATTAGCAAGAGGAAATATCAAAAATAGAGACAATATATACAACATTTTTTTTATTTTCCCTCTAGGAGGGCTTCTTCATGTGAATACAAAAAGGCTTTAAAGGTGATGGTAAAAGTGTTATTGGAGGTTTTAGGTTTTCTTAGCAGGAAACTGTCCTAAAATAAAGATGCAAAAACAACAAAAGCACAATCTCCATCAACAGCCGGTTCTGCTGAATATTCATTTCACACTTCCAAGCACAAAAGCTTGTTAACAGGCTCTCATTCAGTCTTTATAGTCCACATACTCAACCTTTTAAACCTGTATGTAAAGTGGCAAACAGCTCAGAACATGTGACGACTCTCTCCACCCTGTCTGCCTGTTAACTACTCATTTTTGCACAATGGAGGAGGGTATGATGGTCATCTGAAACAACGCCAACAGCTGGGCCCTGTATGACAGCCCTCCATTAAAAACCTTCTTGGAGCTCAGCTGCTTGTTCTCTCCACCATAAGTATATACGTAAATATACACACTGTAAATGTTTCTTTTTCTGTTTTATCATAGGTTAAGTGAAGCTATTTGAAATTTTAACGTGTCAAATATCTTTTGTCTTCTGTGTAGTCTTGTTTGATTTATCACACTAAGTGAAAGATAAAAGAGACATCTGCACCATTACCAGACACTCTTATGTCTTATGTCACTCTTATGTGGACAAAATGAGTCACACGAATTTTAAATGAAGTCTGGCTTCAAACTTTGTAACCTAGGATGGTTTGGCTGTGAGGTGACAGAGATAAACAGTGGATCAACATGACAGCCTCAGTCTGAAATTTCATCAGTCTGAAAATCAGTATAACAAAAATATTCAAACCTGACCAAAAAAGTTATGATTATTATCCAGAATTTAAGGCTATGCAATAAATCCTGTTCATTAACTAAGCTCACAAACAAAATCTTGGTTGTAAAAAGCAACAAGTGATAGAAAACTCAAGCTCATTTCTCTGTGACAAAGCTGTTTGGGTGGGGAAAGGATAGAGACTGACTGACAAATGTCCTGCTCTAAACATGAACACTGCACTTTTTGGTGTTTCAGGAGAAAAATTGCCTCAGTTATACTCTCATATTTGTTTCACATTTACTCCATCCATGCTGTGTGATACTGTGGAATGAAGACCAGGACAAAACTTTCTGTTCATTCTTGAAAACAAAAAATCTTTATTCAATATGTAAACCTCTAGCTTGTTCACACATCACTAAAGTCTGTTAAAGTATTTCATATACAGATTCAAGCTACACAATAAATGTATTTGACCAAATTCTCAGCTATATAAAATAATATAATGATCTCATTAGTATTATTATTGACATGATAATTACAGTTTTATAATATGGTATAGTGAATCACTTGTATGTTGATCTTGACAACAACGTTTGGTCTGCCAAGCAAATAAGTGTAAATGTAAGTGAGTTCTTTACAAATGTATAAAGTGGTGAGAACAAAATGTCTATGACAAAGGAAAGTTCTCTCTCAATGCTGATGCAATGGAAGAGAAACACAACATACAGATACATAGATACAAATATTCAAGAAACATTCAGATCAAAGAGAGGTTAACATTCTCATGCAGAGAAATGTCAGTTCAGAAACTCAAAAATCATCATGAGAAGTGATTGCAAAACAGACGCAGAAGGAAACTCCACCTAAAGAAACTCAAACAGTTACAGAACAATAAATGAGAAAACGTAAACCACCACAAACACGTTCACCCACTGACACATACAGACAGACAACCACTCACACTGACATTCACACACAGAAAATTTAGAGTTATCAATTAACATATTATGCTGCATGTATTTGGACTGTGGGTTTAACCCATGCGGACATGAAGAGAGCCTGCATGTGTCCGAATCCCCCAGCCCACAGCTGGCTGGAGGATTCAAACTCAGAAACTTCTTGCTGTGAGGCGACTTTAAACTTTTTATCTTTCTTGTCCCTTTGCCCTACATCACCAAGTCAAATTCCTGTGCACTTACATTATTACATTGTACATTTGGTGAATAAACCGATTCTGATTATGTTTGATTCAGGTTCAGTGATCTAATGCCACAACAATCACCTCTCAGCAGATAACATGAAGACAAAATATGTCAAAGAATGGAATCACATATTTGTTCTGTCCCCTGAATGACTTCGGTCTATTTGAGTTTGCAGAACTCAGCAGTGTTTCCTAGAGAGAAATCAAGCAACAGTCCAGCATAGAGAGGCTGAGTGAATGTGGTCTGGACTCTGTGGAGGAGAGTCATGGTTTCAGAGACCCTGTAGAAAGACAGAACACCTGCACTGTGATCCAGGTACACTCCTACTCTGGAGGACGGACGACCTAGGACAACAGTCCTGATATTGTTGTACCAAAAATTATAACAGCTTTTGTCACAATCAAATGCCCAAGATTTGTCATTCCATCCAAATATGCATTCATTTGAGCTCCCTGCTCTGCTGATACTCTTGTATGCGACTGCTACATAAACTACTCCACCGCTGAACTCCACCTCCCAGTAACAACGACCAGTCAGACTCTCTCTACTCAGGACCTGACACCAAGTACTGAATCTGTCTGGGTGACTAGAATAAAATTGTTCTTCTTTCGTTACAGTTGCTCTTCTGTTCTTCTCCGATAAGTTCAGATATTTTTGTGCTGTGTTTGGATCCAGTGTGATATTACGTGAATATTTTAAGAACCCAGCTCTGGTCTTAGGCTTTGCTTTTGACAGCAAAACATCCACCGCAGTTGTTGTCAGTGACATCTTTGTCCATTTCTCACTCAGAATGTCCTGGAGTTTGTCTCTGACTTCTGACACAGCTGCTGTCACATCGTCAAAGTACCTCAGAGGACGGATATGGATGCTGGATGAGTCTGTAGATTCACTGAATCGTGACAGTGAGGGGTAGTTATGCAGAAACTCGTTGTGATCCTCGGTGTGTAAGAGATACTTCAGCTCAGCGTCTTTCCTCCTCAGCTCAATGATCTCCTGCTCCAGCTTCTCCTGAAGCTCTTTGACTTGACTCACTTCACTTCTCTGCTGGGATCTGACCTGCTGCTTTATATCAGAACTTCTTTTCTGGATGAGACGAATCAATTCATTGAAGATCTTCTCACTGTCCTCCACTGCTTTATCAGCAGATTGATTGATAGCCTCCACCTCCTGTTGAAGCGTCTTCACATATTTCTCTCTGTTCTTGATTCTCTGCTGGATTTTTTGTCGACTCACCTCGAGCTCTCTCTGCCTCTCAGTCCTTTCTGCTGCAGCTGAGACTGTGTCGTGGCCTTTATGTTCATCCACAGAGCAGAGATAACAGATACACTGCTGATCAGTACGGCAGAACATCTTCATCACCTCATCATGACGAGAGCAGATGTTCTCCTGGAGCTTCTTGGAGGGGTTCACCAGCTTGTGTTTTCTTAAAGGAGCTGCTTCATGATGAGGCTGGAGGTGTTTCTCACAGTAAGAGGCCAGACAGACCAGACAGGACTTGAGAGCTTTCAGTTTTCTCCCAGTACAGACATCACAGGCCACATCTTCAGGTCCAGCATAGCAGTGATCAACAGGAGCAGCTTGGGGTCCAGTCTTCTTCAGCTCCTCCACGAGATCCGTTAACAAGGTATTTTTCACCAGGACAGGCCTCGGTGTGAAGGTCTGCCTACACTGAGGGCAGCTGTGGATTTTTTCCTCATCCTCTTCATCCCAGTAGTCTTTAATACAGTTCATGCAGTAGTTGTGTCCACAGGGAACAGTCACCGGATCCTTCAGTAGATCCAGACAGATCGAACAAGAGAAGGTTTCTCGGTCCAGCTGAACTCCTTTCTGCGCCATTTCACTTCAGTGAAGTGTCTGAGTTTCACTTTCTTAGAACTCAAAGTTGTTTGAACTCTGATCTTAACAACATGTGTCTCTGCAGTGAAAGGGGTCAGTCAGCTCTCGCACTTCACCACATGTTGGTTTCACCCACCTCCCAACTGTAGATCTGAAGGGGAGGGAACATGGAAATACAAGAACAGAGTGACGCTCGCTGTGTTTGAAAAACAACAAGAAGGAGGGATTATCAACCTCTGATTCATCACAGGAGGAGGAGCGGTTTGAGAGAGATATGTGCTTAACACTCGTTTACAATAGAAGTCATTCCTCATTTAAAACCACTGGTCACTACAGATTTTAGGAGATAAACTCCTCTTAGAGTCAGTTTGGAGATGGCTTCTCAGTTTTCAAGTTGTCTTGTATCAATATAATCAAGCTTTTGTTATTAGTTACAACAGACAGATACACTGATCACTGCTGTAAAAGCATTGAAACTCCAATAATGTCATAAAATACAACAAAACAGTATATCAAGGTATCAAGGTCATTTATTTTCATTACACAACAAAAGTTGTACAAGGATATAAGACTTGTAGTTCCTTCCTGCTACACACAAATACAATATAATATTCAGGTAATTACATTCAGAGTAGAATAGGATAAAAACAAAATAAAATAAAATGATCTGCACACTTATTGACATGTATAGATATACATGTTTACATCCAGGAAATAATTCTTTAGTGCACTAAAAAACAAACATACTTTTATTTTTTCAGTTTTATAGAGCGTTTTGCCAAAGAATTCAGATGAATTGCTTTGACCTAATCTGTCAGTCTGATATTATTATAACTGATATTTATTGACTAATACTGATGAAGACCAAGGAAGCTGTGACAGGCAGCATCAGTGGATAAATTATTGGACCTGATAGTTACTATCAATTATTGTTAATGATTGATTGAAAATTTTAGGGTAGGAGGACTCAAACTTTTGTTGGCTTCAAAAAGGGGTGTATGCCGGAATCATTGCATTAAAGCCATGCAGTTATAGTACGGAGGCATATTTATTCAAACTGAAAACAGCCAAAACAACTATTAATATGTATACTATGTAATGTATTGTAATATATTTATGTGAGAAGAAAATATTACACACAGATCACATGCACCACGTACAGTACAGAGCCCCATCCCTGGTGAATCAGAAACATTAATATTTCTAAACATCAGCTCATATATATATATATATATATATATATATATGTATATGTATATGTATATATATTCAGTTTGGACACAACCCAAACACAGTAGCAAGTAGAACAAAGGACAATTAATAGCCATAAGTACAATTACCACCAGAAAAATTAATAATATCTGGTTCGTTTTGTTTTGTTTTTTAATTTAAAAAGATATTATCTTTTGACTCAAATAATTTTGAAACCACTGACCAAGATGTATGACACAATTACAAAGTTCCCAATCAGATGAAAATCATGGTCTACAAATGCAGGCAAACTGAGCTGAGGGGCTTAAACCTCATCTGCATCCCTGGTTAGCAGAATGATGGTGCCCTCTTGTGTTGTGCATCAGTTTTTCATATTTCAGTTCTTCACCTGCTGTGATGTTCAGTGCAGGAAGAAATGGAGAAATTGTGAGAACAACGTAACAATATCAGTACAAATGTTCATGAAATAGAGCATGGAGAGGTTCATGATTAACATGGCTAAATAAACACAGGAAGGAATGCCACCCAAAGAACAACAAAAGAGAAGAGGTCAAAGTACCACCCATTATGTTTGATTGACAGGTGATCTCTGTGCAGTGAAGAAATGCCACAAAAATCAGCTCTCAGCAACAAACATGAAGACAAAAGAAATGTGAGAATTCGCACAACACAAAATTTAACCCACTGTCTCTTAAATGACCTCTGTCTACTAAAGTTTACAGAACTCAGCAGTACTTCCATAAGACCAGTAAAACAAAATCCCAGCATAAAGAGGCTGAGTGAATGTGGTCTGGACTCTGTGGAGGAGAGTCATGGTTTCAGAGACGCTGTAGAAGGACAGAACTCCTGCACTGTGATCCAGGTACACTCCTACTCTGGAGGACGGACGACCTGAGAGACGAGTTTGGACATTGTTGTACCAAAATTTATAACCATTTTTGTAACAGTCTAATGCCCAAGATTTGTCATTCCATCCAAACCCACAGTCATTCCAGTTCCCTGCTCTGCTGATATTCTTGTATGCTACTGCTACAAAAAGTCCTGTCCCTCTCCACTCCACCTCCCAGTAACAACGTCCAGTCAAACTCTCCCTACTCAGGACCTGGCAACATTCAGTGAATCTATCTGGGTGACTAGAATAAGAGCGCTGTTGATCCATTAAAGTTGCCTTTTTGTTCCGTTTAAATAATAACACCTGTGTATGTGCTGTGTTTGGATCCAGTGTGATATTACATGAATATTTTAAGAACCCAGCTCTGGTCTTGGGCTCTGCTTTTGACAGCAAAACATCCACCGCAGTTGCTGCCAGTGACATCTTTGTCCATTTCTCACTCAGGATGTCCTGTAGTTTGTCTCTGACTTCTGACACAGCTGCTGTCACATCGTCAAAGTATCTCAGAGGACGGATATGGATGCTGGATGAGTCTGTAGATTTACTGAATCGTGACAGTGAGGGGTAGTTATGCAGAAACTCGTTGTGATCTTCTGTGTGTAAGAGATACTTCAGCTCAGCGTCTTTCCTCCTCAGCTCAGTGGTCTCCTGCTCCAGCTTCTCCTGAAGCTCTTTGACTCGACTCACTTCAGTTTCCTGCTGGGATCTGACCTGCTGCTTTATATCAGAGCTTTTTGTCTGAATGAGACGAATCAACTTGAAGATCTTCTCACTGTCCTCCACTGCTTTATCAGCAGATTGATTGATAGCCTCCACCTCCTGTTGAAGCGTCTTCACATCTTTCTCTCTGTTCTTGATTCTCTGCTGGATTTTTTGTCGACTCACCTCGAACTCTCTCTGCCTCTTAGTCCTTTCTGCTGCAGCGGAAACTGTGTCGTGGCCTTTATGTTCATCCACAGAGCAGAGATAACAGATACACTGCTGATCAGTACGGCAGAACATCTTCATCACCTCATCATGACGAGAGCAGATGTTCTCCTGGAGCCTCTTGGAGGGGTTCACCAGCTTGTGTTTTCTTAATGGAGCTGCTTCATGATGAGGCTGGAGGTGTTTCTCACAGTAAGAGGCCAGACAGACCAGACAGGACTTGAGAGCTTTCAGTTTTCTCTCAATACAGACATCACAGGCCACATCTTCAGGTCCAGCATAGCAGTGATCAGCAGGAGCAGCTTGGAGTCCAGTCTTCTTCAGTTCCTCCACTAAAACTGCTAACATGGTGCTTTTCACCAGGACAGGCCTCCATGTGAAGGTCTGCCTACACTGAGGGCAGCTGTAGATTTTCTTCTTATGATTTCCATCCCAGTGGGTTTTAATACAGTTCATGCAGTAGCTGTGTCCACAAGGAATAGTCACTGGATCCTTCAGTAGATCCAGACAGATCAAACAAGAGAAGGTTTCCCGGTCCAGCTGAACTCCTTTCTGCGCCATTTCTCCTGTCAGTGGCAACAACTGTCTGAGTTTCACTTACTTCAAAACGAAACTAGTTCGACTAGCTCTGACCTAAACAACATGTGTGTGTCAGTGAATGGCGCTGGTCAGCTCTCGCACTTCACTACATGTTGGTTACACCCGTCTTCAAACTGTAGATATGAAGAGGAGGGAACACGGAAATGCAAGAACAACATGTGTTTGAGAGCAGCAAGGATAGTGAGAGGTTATTAAGTGCTGAGTCATTCCAGGGACAGGAGTGGTCAACACTTGGTTACAATAGAGCTCATTTCTCATTTAAAAACTCTGGTCACTTCAGATTTTAATGTTGCTTTTTTGTTCCCTTCAGATAACAACAGAAGTGTGTTTATTGTGTTTGATTCAATTTGATTTCACATAAAAAAGTCCAGCATAGAGAGGCTGAGTGAATTGGTCTGGTTTTAGAAAGGGCAGTTGTAGATTTTCTTTCCATCCTCTTCATCCCAGTGGGTTTTAATACAGTTCATGCAGTAGCTGTGTCCACGGGGACAGATTGAACAGCAAAATGTCTCTTGGTCTGGCTGAACTCCTCTCTGTGCCATTTCACCTCGTGGCAACTAATGTGAAAGCTTCACTGTCTCATAACACAAACAAAAGTCTGTGCTCTGATGCAGAACAAAACTCTGTTCCCTTTGTTCTGGTTCATTTGTTCAGCTCTTGCTGTATAACACTCTAGTTAGATTTGTCTTAACACATGCATTTCAGTGAGAGGGAACAAGGAAATATGTGAGCTGCCCAAGAGCTGATGCATTACAGTAGGAGGGATGTCCCCCCTTAAAGGAGGAGTGCAAATTTTTTGTCTTTTTCATCATGAAGTGAAGCTTAGAAGAGATACATGTGGAATTACTTAAGTCATTTTCAGCTCACAAGACATAAAGTTGACATGGCAAAGATTATGCTATCATGACAAAATCCTATTATGAGAAGCGTTGTTATGTTATTTTAAAATTCTCACTGGAAGGGCAGCTTAATGATAAATAATGGATTAATCATTATGGGCTTTGATAATTTAAATACATTTGTTATAATCCTACT
This sequence comes from Lutjanus erythropterus, assembly GCF_056507025.1. Classification (NCBI taxonomy): domain Eukaryota; kingdom Metazoa; phylum Chordata; class Actinopteri; order Lutjaniformes; family Lutjanidae; genus Lutjanus; species Lutjanus erythropterus. The sequence goes on along the minus strand of NC_139328.1, from coordinate 26,539,205 downwards.
TTTTTTTTTTTTTTTAGAAAGCATTTTGAATGCAGGGGTTTCTATTTATATTTCTTGAATTGTTGTGTTGCTAAGTAAAGGAACTGAATACTTCTTCCACCATTGAAAATCAAAACCCAGTGTGGTGAGGAGTTAATGTGCAATGGGATTAATCAGTACACCATTTATATTTCAAACAGGATTATGGTCCTTAATTTTCAGCCTGAGGCAGAGCACATCTAAAGACAAAATCACTTTTTATTAAAAGTAACCATAATCTTTGTCCAACCATAAACAAATGTTTTAGAAGCTTAACCGTAATCATATCTTCACCGTTGAACCATAATCATTCCCTCACCTTAATGACACTGGAGTTTTCATGTGCAGAGTTTGTAGAAAGAAATAATTTCTAAAACACCACTGACCATAATCCAGACTTTTGCAGAATTGTCTGATATGGACAGTATTTCCTGGTGATTGGGTTGCTATTTCAAAGACTTAGTCCCTTTTTGTTGTCCCTAACTGTGTCATATTTTTTTATGTTTTAGTTACCAGTACAAATAAGTAACTAATGACAAACTAGACCATGGGTTCCCACACTGTTTCACAATGGATGCATATTGCAACATGGACCCCCAGTTTGATAAGATTTTGTCTCAATTTTTAGGTTTGAGGATAATAAAATCTTCATAGTCAAACAATGATTGCACCTTTGGCCAAAACAAACAGACCTGCCTTTGGCTAAAACAAACAGAGCTGCCATCATACCAGGTCACTGCCTACCTGACCTGTCTGCTTTCATTGGCTTAACGTTTTACCCATGTCATCTGTAATGTAATGTTATTCTATGTTGTCACCTTTTAATGTTAAATGTATTTCTGTGCTATGTCTTCTGTAATGTGATTTTATGTTGTCATGTTTTAACCGCTTAAGTGCTGACTGTCTGCTTGAAACTGTTTTGTATTAATTGTCTGCTTGTTACATGTCCTTCACATGATGTTGCCGTACTTAAACCTTGCTGTTCATGTTTTGCTTTCTCTGGCTCTAACCTCATATGTTGTGTTTTACTTGTTGTGTTAATTGACAATTTAACATCAGGCCAACGGGACAATGGTAGGAAATTAGCTTTTTGGGTAACACTGGTACATTTACAGTGAAGTTGTGCATTGTCACAAAGAATAAATCAATTAAAAAGAAAAATAATAAAATTAGCATCACTATAGATACAAATAAAACAACTTCCAAGGATGTGACAAAAGAAAAAAAATTTATTCTCCAGTTTGAAAACAACTGAGCTAGACAGTCCCTCTGAGATTTCAGACTTTTTTGTCTAACTGTCTCAGCATAAAATGTCTGATTTCACTGCAGCTTTTCTCAAAAACTGTGATGCATGTTACAATGTTTAGGAGACTTTTGCAAAAAAAAATAAAATAATAATAATTGCGAGAATAAGTGAAAATTGCACAAATTCTCTATATTTTTTTCTTTTGTATAATTCATTAAGAATCAAAATCATCTTGTTCCAGGGAGAATAAAACTGCACTCTGTTAGGAGTGACTGCCCATGTAACCTTAACAAGAGAGCTCAGGATTACATAAATTCTAACAAAACATGCTTTACTTGTAAATGAGGTACAGCTGGGGGGTATTCCACACAACAGCACGCATAATAATATGAAATATAAAAGGGTACAAAACATCAACTAATAACAATGACAAACCTTGCATTCTCTTCAGTACCTGTGAAAAAATTAAATAAAAATACCAAAACAAAAAAACTGCAAATATAAAGCTTTGAGTTGGTTCATTGAGACGCACATACATGACATGGATGACATTTGTGTAGGGGAATGGTATGATTGGTAGAACCTGCTGGAGGATTGGTCGAATTTGTGGAAAAGTTTTGGTGACTGGACAAAATTGCAAGGTTGTGCATAATTCACAGGGATTAGTTGAATATGTGTTAATTATTGCAATCACAACATTGCAGTTTCCTGCTAGACTATCTATTGTGAACAAGTTGTAAAAGAAGAAGGGGCCAGGAGTCCAGACCCCTTTCACTGTCTTTGTCAGCCTTTTGAATAAATGTCTTAAAGGAGGAAAATACCAGAATTGATTAATAGGGGTAAACTGGAAATGATTATATTTCTCAGAATGATTAGAGATTAAAGATTTACATTCTCCCTTATTCCTCTGATGTTCAACTTCAGAGCATTTCCATTTACACATATAATATGAATCAGTATAGACGTACAGCACATAACACAGAACCAGTTGTCAGAAACTGAGCTACCACTGGGAGGCGAAAGAGTTCCACTGATACCCCACAAGTGCATGTTGAAGTGACAAGAGGGCTGTTTTTTTCTGTGTAATTGTCTGTCAGATGATTTTTGTTTACAGAACTCAGCGGTATTGATTTTGTCCTTAGATGTGCTCTGCCTCCCGCTAAAATTAACAACCATAATCCTGGTTGAAAAATAAATGTCATATTGATTCGTTCTGTTGCATGTTAATGCCTCAGTAAGGTGTTTGGTTTCCAGTGGTAGAAGTGGTATTCAAATCCTTTACTTATGTAAAAGCACCAACACAACAATGTAAAAAAATACAAACAGAACAGGTATCACATGCACAATAACTCTGCAGTCGCATAATAACATCAAAACCAGTTAAAGTTGACTGATTACAGATTTTAACCATCATTCTAAATCTAATTAGTTATCATTATGGATTTCCCATGTTTTTTAGGAGTCTGACAGAGGCGAACAAAAATGATGATAATTTTGTAAGAAAGCAAAAATATAGGTGGGCATGTAGCACACCTTCCATGTACTGAGGCTGTGAGTTCTCTGCAGTGGCTGTAGGTTCGACTCCTGCCTGCTCCTCTTTGCTGCGTGTCATCTGCTGTCTGAAGATGCCTGCCTTAAGTTAAGGGCTACATATAAAATAGCCGAAACTGGAAATACTCAAGAAAAGTACAGGTACCTGAAAATTTCACTCGACTCCAGGACTCAAGTAAGCGTACTAAGTTACTTTCCATCACTGCTGATTGTCTGAATAAACAGCTTTTACTATTCAGAGGAGGAAAACCTGTGACCCCTCAGAGAAGGTCAAAAGTTTCTATGTCTCACTTAAAAAAAAAAAGATTTATATTTTGGATGCATCTCAAGAGTAGACAGGAGGGGGTGGAAAGAGCAAAGAGATCACATGCAGCGAAGGGCCTCGGGGTGGAATTTAACCTCGGCCACTGTGGGGCACACTTTATTTGACAAACACACAAAACTAACTGTGAAATAAAGAGTACATTTATGAAAATTTATTTTTTCCTTCCTCCACCAAAGCTAACTGAACCTCACCTTTTTTCACAGTGGAGTTTCCCTCTCTGTCTGTTTAGTCTTTTAGGTTGTTTTTATCTTGTTCTGATTTTTATGTAATTTTCATCCTGTTATGTCTCTTTTTGCATTGTTTTCATACTGTTATGTCTTATTACATCGTTTTTGTCTTGTTACATCTTTTATGTTATCCTCATTTTGTTATGTACTGTTAGGCTGTTTTTGTTCTGTTACGCCACTTTTCATCTTGTTATGTAGGTAATTTTCATCTTGCTATTGTTACATCATCATCGTTACACCTTTTACATCATTTTCATCTTGTTATATTTTCGTCTTGGTATGGTTTTAAGTCTCTTTCGCCTCATGTTGTTTTCATTTTGTCATGTCTTTGTGCTGTTTTTGTCTTGTTACATCTACTTCATTACTTTCATCTTGTTACCTCTTTTAATGAAATGTTCATCTTGCATTAAAACTAAAGTAATTAGCCAGTTTTAAAAAAGGTGAGGAGTAGAAAGTACAGATATTAAAAATGCTGTGAGTAAAAGTAAAAAGTGGTCATAAAAATAAATACTCAAGTAAAACACAGTACAATATTTGTACTGAGTTACTTCCCATCTCTGATTAATAGTAAATAAAGATCGCTCATTGAGATAAAATTCACAAATACTCAACATGATAATTAATGTATAAATACAGTCCTCAGATACAAACTGGAAATAATAATTTAAAAAGTGCATTTTTTAACTCGAACCACACACTGCAAGGTGTGTTTCTGCCCCCAATAATCACTACCTTGTGCTTCATATTAAATGGAACTTGAGGTTATGTTTAATGCAGATGCTCTTTATGTGGCCTTTAGATCACAGGTTTTGCCAAAACCAACACTTGACATTACATGACAAATTGTAATGAAAAAGTAAATTTCAATTTTCAGTATCTTAAATTAAACCATCCCCAAAACTCTACACTCAAAAAATAAGCTTGAAAGAGGTTAGGGTGCTTAGAGACATCAGATTGTTCTCCCGTTCTACACTGCAGCAAAAGATGATCACATTGTTCTACTCAAACCAGTACCCCTGCATGTAGACGAATTTGGCTCGTGTGTCAAATGATTCAAAGTGGAGTTTCCAGAGCTTGTGGGCAGGGGTTCAGTGTTTCATGCTGCCTCTGCAGAGCCAAACAAGTGCACCGGGTTCCTATTTTCAGTCAAGAATGTCATAACAGGAAGGAGTCTGCAGGACATCCTGTATTTTGTTAAAAGTGAGACTCATTAACCTCACTAGTTTCACGAGTACTCATATCCTTAAAGGGATAGCTCACTCCAAATGAAAATTTGGTCATTATCTCATTTTCATTCTCAGCATGGACAGACAGACTAATTACCTTACTGTAAGCCATGTGGTCAGCTCCTCCATGGTAGCTGCTGCACGCAGGTTTCCAAGCAAATGTGTAAATAAATCTACTTTTTAAGATTCTTTAAATGGTGAAAACAGAGCCAAGTGGCGGTCACTTAATTTACAATATGCTGAAAGATTATTATGAAATTATTTCTCAATCATTTCAAAACAATGTTGCCTACCTCAGCTTTAACACGCACACGAAATGTTGTTTTATTGGGTGGCTGCTGATGATTGACAAATCAAGAATGTTTTAGATATTTACAGCTAAAAAATTGGATTACTGAAAATTTTACTTTACAGTATGATCCAGTGCCCGGATCTTTTGAGGTCCTTTTGTTTAAAGAGAGAAAAAAGGAAAAAAGACTTAGTAAATTATATAATATGTTATTAACGGAACAACAGTATTCACTTCAAAAAAATATATGATGGATGGAACAAAGATCTCCATTTTAAAGAAGCTGAAACAAGATGGAAAGAATGTTTATACCTCACTAACAGCATCACCACAAATGAAAATCCCCGGTTAATACAATATAAATTAATGACAAGAATATATTACACTAGAGACAGAATTCATAAGTTTTATCCAAACTCCTCTGATCGATGTGTGAAGTGTGGCTCTCATGACTCCCTTATGCATTCATTCTGGTCTTGTACAAAAGTGAACAAAGTGTGGAACGAAATCCAAGATTGAATAACATGTAAAACAAAAATAATTTTTCCAGCTCAACTGTGCATTTTTCAATATGTTAAAAAAATAAGATACCCTTTGGGATGGCAGATTATGTTCTCCTCCCTCATCTATAAGAAGCTCATTTTAAAATACTGGAATGAGAGAAATGTGTCTTGTATTTTATGTTTTGTGTATATAAACGTATGGAGGGAGTGATGTTTTGGGTTGCATGACACCATTCAAGGATAGAACATGTTATGTGTTTAAAGGTATTATTAGTCTAGCAGCTGAAAGACTGTAAGTAAAACTTCATGGTGTACAGTATGAAATCAATAAAGAAAATTATGCAAAAAAAAAATGTCATGTCAAATGTCATTCCTCTTCAGCAACAATTTGTTTCATGAGTCACAGCAGCACCAATGAACTGATGTGCCAGAGTGCAGTGCCTGTTACACATGGCTGCTCACTGTGTTTATGTTAATTAAATTGCCTGAAAACGCCGTTCTGCTACAGTATAACCTACAGACCTGTTCACACACCAGACTGATCGATTATAACTATATATTCAGCTTTTTTATGAAGGAAACATCTGGTTAGCAGGGCTCATCATAAGCTCTCCAACTTTCTTTTCAGCAAAAGTAGCTCATGTTTAACCCTTGAAATCATGCACATCCTGCTGAGTAACATTAATAAGTGAACTATATGACTGCATGCAAGCATTGTTAAAACAGCACTGGTCCAATGTAATCATCACCAGATGGATGCACAGGTCTGTTCGCTGTGCATTTCTGCCTGACGTAACCTCCGACAGTAATATACTACTCCATTTGTGACGCTCTGAACCATCCAGACGTCTCCTGACACAAAGCTTTGCTGGGCTGTCATCACGTTTAACTGTGCATGACTGGCACAGCTGTTTCAGAGCGATGAGACCTATGATGTGACTAGCTGAAAGAGTATTTAATAATCACCACACCTGATCTGTATTCACCTGCTCCTGCTCTAAATATATTCTCAAATGGAGGCGCACATAGATGCCTCATGCTTGGAATTCATTTTTAAATTTCAACTGAAACATTTTACTGAGGTTGCAAAGCATGGTTTTGCACCCCCGTAGAACTGAGCCTGCAGTGACTTTACTTTTAGCCTGTGTAATACCAGGAGCAACTTTAAACACAGCCTTTTCCTATTCTTTCCTGTGTCTTTAGCAGTGGAGTCATAATAGCAAGGCCAAGATAGTGATGAACTAGCCTGGTGTTGGAGCACAATGACAGCTTAAAGCATCATATAAAAACTGGTGACAGCACACCTTTACAAGGATGAAAAACATATAGGTGAACAGGTGACGGTGCACCTGCACACAGACAGACTCAGATGCAGGTTAATATTATATTGTCTTGTGAAGATTAGGGCCCATATCTCTTTAGTGAATGTTTGGAGGCTCATGCACATGGGCCCTAGTTGGTCGCAGGCCCTAATGCAACTGTATTACCTGCGTATATGGCAGTTCCACCCCTAGTTTTGTTTTTTCTATAATCTATTTTATCTGATAAAATCTGAATGACATTAAAGGAGTGAAATGAATAGTAGATGACTTGATAACTGCCTGTCAGTGTCTCTAGATAGAACATACATATGGATCATGTGGTAAATTGTTGCCTGAATTAAAGTAAGTGAAGAAAAGTGAATTGGAAAGACAAGAGTGAGAAAAGTAACTTTCTCCGTAGTTTTCCCATCGAGTATTTCTGCCAGCGATCGAAATGTATCTGTTGGAGTTTTAAAGCAGTTGTGAAATTGCGGGAAACTTTTGTGCTTCGCTAAACTGCAATTTATCAGATCTGGCTTAAACATAACACTGTCTCTGCAGACAGCTACCTCGTTAACAGTGCCACGTCTGATGTATTTATGGAAAACAAAGGCTGTTTTACTGCCACAGTTGGTTTAGATGGAGCCTGTCTGATACGACAAAGAGCCGGCGCCCGCAGCTACAATTAAAAAGGATATCTAATCTATCAGTGGGGTTGAGGAAAGCAGCTCAGAGTGGCTGAGAGATGCACAGTAGGTGAAGATGAGTTAGCGCCTGCTTAGTTTTAATGAAACAAAGCCTGCAAGCTTCCAGTTCAGGCAGAGGACTCCAGAGGTACTCACAACATCACTGTCTGGTTGCCGTTCCTACACAATGTCTAGCAGAACAAGTCAAAGCCACAGGAGATCAGTTGTAAGTTTCTCCTGAAGTCTTATCAGCACTCCTTCAGACTAAAACATTATATATCAGGGAGCTGCTCTACTGGCTCAGGATTTACCAGTCACAGACAAAGGATACAGGCTGTTTTGGTGTGATTATTTATTCGTAAACCTGCTATAACAGATTTTTTTGTCCGGTTGGGGGCAGTGAAGCCAGCTGAGGTGGTTTGGGTGTCTGATCAGGAGCTCCCTGGGTGCCTTTGTTTGGAGGTTTTCCTGGCACATCCAACTAGGAGGAGACTTGGGGTAGACTAAGATTACACTGGACTGAATATATGTTTCATCTGGCTTGGGAATGCCTCGGGTTCCTCCAGGAGATGCTGGAAAACACTGTTGGGGAAAGAGACGTCTGGAATACCCAGCCCAGCCTGCTGCCACAGGAAAATGGCATCCCAACTCCATTAACACACACCTCAGTTTAACCATTAAAAAACAGGCGTCTCAAATGGTCTTGGTCTCCCTCAAGCTTGTAACTTGATGTCAAAAATATTATATAATACAGCCTACAAAATTAATTAGTTTATTTATTTCCTCTAGCTCTTTCATACCAATTTAAACTCTCCCTTCATATGCAGCTGGCATACAAACACAATCAGATGCTTTATGAAAGTGCAAACAAAACTGGCAGTGATCAAAAAGACCAAGTGGAAGTGTCAGAAAAGCTGCTGAGTTTATGTCCAGTGCAAATGTACAGACACTGCTGTTTACATTTTTAAGTGTGATGACACTATGTTAAAAATGTAAATAAAAAAGTTATTTTTTTTTTAAATATTGTGTTTTCTTGAGGTAGCTGAACATTGAAGTGGTCCTCTTATGAGATGACAATACCAGAGATGTAAAGTGCAGAACCAGAATGTGAACCTGAAACTCGAACATATTGACTGTAGAATTGTTTTTAGAAGAGTTTAGAACTCAATACGTTTCCTTAAAGAGATAGTTCACCCAAAAATTAAAATTCAGTCATAATCTATTTACCCTCATCCCAATTTTCTGAGTTTTGTAGTTTTTGTAGTCTGCTGGAGTTTCAGAGGAAAACAGTGCTATAGAATCTCCCAAACAGTTGAAGTGAATGGTGACCAGTTTTCAAATGTAAAAAAAAAACAGAATAAAAACTTAAAATGCCTCCATACTGCATGTCTGGTGTAATCCAAGTCTTCTAAAGCCATAACATGCCAAGTTGATAAAAGAAATATTATTCACACCAGATTTTTAGCCTGAATCTTCAGTGTAGATCCTTAGCTTGGAGTTACATTCATGTGCACATTCACACTGTCTGAACTGGATGTGCGTGTTGTGATGGTGTGCAAACGGCATGTCGGGACTTTAGGAGACTTGGATTATGCTAGACAAGCAGTATGGAGTTATTTATGGTTTTTTTTTCTTCCCAGTTATTTTTCACATTTGAAAACTGGTCACCAGTCTGTTACATTGTTTGGGAGATTGTGCAGCACTGTTTTCCTGTGAAACTCCTGCAGTGTTTTGCAGACTAACAAAATAAACCTGACCTTCAATTGGCATGAGGATGAGAAGATAATTACCAAATTTGCATTTTTGAGTGAACTATCCCTTTAATCTCTGATGACATTTCATGCTCATTAAACAATTTATTTCAGTAGATTTATTACTTCTCCCTTAAAAGATAAACAGAACTACAAATCCCAACACAACAAAGTGGCACCATACAAATGTAATTTAAAACTTTATTAAGCGCTCAAAAAGCAGACTACATACAGAAGAAAATAATGCAAAAATATTCATCAAACAGTTGGTTCGAACTGAGATTCTGCCTCTGACTGGGCTGATAGCCAATCATAGTTTAGGATTATGAAGTGGCATCTGGGCTGGCCAATGAGATTTCAGGGGTAACCCACCCTTGGCCACTACATGGATACAACCATGAACCCCCACTCCCACTAAAACAGTTAAAAATACAGCATACATTAAGAGGAAATAATATAAACAGGAAACAACAATAAATGCCATCAGAAAATACATACTGAAGGCTGCAAATACAATTGTTCTATATCAGCAATGTTATGCAAAATGTACATAGTATACACAGACTGTATTTAATATTAATGGCAATGATTTTTTTTCCATTTCTCTAAAGTTGACAGATGTTTCAAACATTTCTGAATTAGTATATTTTTCATAGCAGAATTAATCAACAAAATATGGATAGCTGATTTAAATGCTAAAGATCCATTTTCAAGAAGAAAATGAACAACTTTGAACATTGTTTAAAAGAATGTAAGGAAAAACACTTAAAACCACTTATAACAGCAAAAATATTTTGTAATTATATTTAGGGATGTATCGATCCACACTGATCCAATTCCGATACCTGAATATCAATAACTGCCAATATCAATACTGTACTGATATCAGAGCTCTTATTTACTGTGTATTTTCAGGGTATCTTGGAAGGCATTTCTCTTAAATGATACATGCCAATGTGCAGTAGATATAAAGGTATAGTATTTACAAATAGAAAGCACGCGGGTCTGTGGAATTTAGATCAGAGCACAGCTACTGAGAACCCTTTTATACCCTTGACACAAGAGTTCTTCCAGGATTTCAACAATCCTGAAAGAACTCTTCCAAACATGGTTCTTAATGGAACCCTGAGTCTCACCAATAACCTTTGACAAACCTTTTTTTTCCAAAAAGGGTTCTTCAGAAGCAAATAGTTCTTGGTAGAACATCAGGATCCCTTCAGGAAGAACCCCTTTAGAAGCCTTGTGTCTAAGAGTGTAGAATGTGTGTCCTCAATATGAAGTGAAACTAATAAAAATAAATTGTTGCAGTTAGTATAAAATCACCTGTTTTGTTGTAAGCCACGTTAATGCTTCAGGTGAGAGCCAAAAGGCTCTCTGCTTCAATCCATCACATCTTTCTGGAAAGCTGCTGCACAGAGCCCGACTCTACATCACATACCTACATCACATCAGAGAAGTTGTCACAGCATGATAATGCCACAATGAGCTGAGAAAAACAAAACTGATTTTCTTACTTTTCACAGATGAAATTATACTTGTTTTGGTCAGACATGCTGTACCACTGATGGTCTTCTGTTTTATTCATGGCAGCACTCATGTTACAATCTTCTGTTTTACGCCCTGGAGCCCAGTTACTGAATATCAGGTGATGATCAGCGACCCAGAACCAGAAGCTCAGGGTGCAGGTGTAGCGAAGGCCCAGCCACACAAATGGAGTCGTGGCATTCCTGGCCTCCAACTCAGCGAAGGCCTGGGTCTCTTCATCAAGGATGGAAGCCAGGTCCATGTTTCTGTCCCTGCAGTAGTCCAGGGCTTCTTCCCACGTCTTTTCCTCTTTAACCAGTTCAAAGGGTGATTCTAGAAAGGAAAAAAAACTGTAGTTAGGCTAAAGCACATCTACTTCTTAGCTATCAATTATCTGTGGAGACTAAACCTCTTATTTATTAATTTTTTTGGCTAAACTAAATCAATACTCTTTGGAATTACCTGATTGGGTGTCTACATGATAATATATAAATGAAAGATAACAAAGGTTTATGGTAGCTGAGGGTTATCAAAAAAGAAAAAAAAAACCTTAAAGAATATTTATTGTAAAATTTAAAGTATTTTTGTTATTACCCAGACAGGATATCAAGTTTGTTTTCATATCCCTGAATATTTTGTTATATAGGGGTTGATGTACCAGCTAACATAAGTTTTGAGGATGTGTCATGTATGTGTATCTGTCTGTCTGTCTGTTAGGGTGTATTGGTTTTGATTTTGTATTTTTGATCAGTTAATGTCTGTTAATGTGACGGTAGTGCTGTCCTTTTTTGTGTTTATTGTTTATTCTTGTCTGTGGATTTATGCTATGTTTTTGTTAATAAAATACTGAAAAAGAAAACAGATTCAGTGAGAACACACAATGAATTTTAAAACTGAATATAATTATTTATGGGAGGATCCAAAAATGAACTGAATCACTGCATAGTTATCCAACTTAGAAGAGACTTTTATATATATTCTATATACTTAGACCTGTAACATCCACTGTTTTTCACTGCTGTTGCCAGCCTGCAATGTAGATACTAGTGCACCCCCACTTATTTCCGATGCACCCCCAGTCATTTTGTTTTGCAACTGGCCTGCATACAGTATTTACAGGTGTCAATTTTAACTCATCCTACTGTAGTTTTGAATAGTGTCAAATTTGCCATTATATCTGCTTTTTGTCCGCCATTAAAATATAAAGGAGACATTTAATTAAAGTATTATCTCATCTCTGACTATCAACTAGATCTTTCATGTGTGGGTAATTTCTTGTACCTTTTTTTGTGCCGTTGATCCTCATTTCACACAGAATTACAAAACTACGTACTGCACGGAACACAGTGATGTAGCGCCCAGAAATAGGTAGTGTACATTTAAAGTCATTGCAGTGATCCTTTGTGAAGTCTGTGATATTAGCACACCTGGAAAAAAGAAAAAAAATGAACACAGTAAAGGGGAGTGAAACAGAAAAGCAAGGAAGAGTAACATTTGTTGTTCTGTAGGATGTAATCTCTGATTTTCTTGCTTTGAAGATGTGGAAGGTGAAAGGTATCAAGTTCTAGGGACACCTTGGCATCCAACACAGTTTCTACCCACACAGTGACACAGGAACAGTTCCCATAAAGGGCCAAAGTAGACTAGTAGATTCTCATGGGTACTACTACACCAACCATCATCGCTTCAACGCTTTACGATGTTCTCCTCCCACCTCTGGCTTCATGAACACTCACATTGAATTCTTTTTTTTTTTTTTTTTTACAAAGGGGAGAAATGTGTGAGAAGACAACATTATAATGAAGTGTTGTAGTGCTGCAGAGATGTCCGGTCTAAAAATTTTCTTTTTCACATGACAGAAAAAATGTCTGTTTGCATCATGATTTTAAGTTTTTTTTTTTCAGTAAAAATGAATGATGTAGTGCAAAAATGACAATTTCCACTAATCATATTGCATATTGCAAATGCAATTTCAGCCAAAATAATCACAGTATACCATGTTATGCAGCCCTACTTGACATGAATAGTAAATTATTTTTATTATTAATATTATTTTTATTTTAAAGGGTGTAGCCAAAGAGTAATTTGTATTGTTTTAAATTAGAAGAAAATCACAACTAAATTGAACAGTTTACAAGGTTCCGCCTTTGAATTTTCAGAACTTTTGGTACATAAATAAAAGACAAGATTATGTCAAGTTGCTAAAATTTCTCAAAATGTCTTTTACAGTATGGCAGATAACCTCTAAGCATTTTTTTGTTGGTTTGGTCGTAAGAAAATCAAAAGCACAAGAACAAGAAATCAAACGTACCCTTTCCACCCAGGCACTGTGAGTTTTGGAAGTAATATACACAAATGAGCCTTAGCCTTCACACATTTCCATCAATTAAATGTCAATATAACAACTTCGACCATTACAGTTTAATTCTTCCACTCTTTTTTCACATGGAGTGAAAGAAAGAAGAGATGCATCATAAAACTCATTTGGGTTGAGTTTGTTTCTTAACTTTCTTTGAGGAAAGTTAAACCCTTTAAATTGGACGTCAAAATTTCAGTGTAACAGTATTAAAGTTAATTTCAGTTCAGAGATTAGATCTGTCCAGACTCTTGAGATATTTAAGTTGTTGCTGAAGACTCATCTCTTCTCGTTGGCTTTTGACTCATGTTGAGCCGAACATTGCCGATTATGGGCTGTTTTATTGAATTTTGTGCTAATTGTGCACTTTATTTTGTTTTCTATTGTTACATGTTAATATTTTTTGTGTACTGTGCGCTCTAATATTGTACTTTTCAATTTCTGTAGTTGTATTCTAATACTTTAGTGCTTTCTAGATTGTACAGCACTTTGGCAAACCTCGGTTGTTTTAAATGTGCTATATAAATAAACTTGACCTTGACCTAAATATCAAGCTAGTTTACAAGTTTGGTGCAACATAATATAAAGTCAAACCATGACTAAATTAGGTTTAAAAATTATTTCTTGTTGGTGCGACCCAGCCTAAGAAGTAATGTATAAGAAAGCTTTGACGTGGAGGTTGTTTTTAATTTAAATTTAAATTTAATCTAAATTTAAATCCCATGGCATTGTTTATAGTCCTGGTTAATTTTTTGGAAATCAAACATAAATATTTCTTGGTAATTTCAAACTTAGAAAAATTGTAGCTTAGAAACATTTTAATTTATTCTTCATGACCTCTCAAGGCCCATGGATTGACCGCGGCCTACACTTTGTCAATCACTGCTTGAGAAAAGTTTTGATACTTAGGATCTGTATTTGATTTTAAGATGTCTTCTTTTGTACGTCTATTATAAAATATTATGGTACGTTGGTCATGTAGATTTTGCATGTATTAGATAATGAATTGATTTTTTCCATATCTTTGATATTTTTAAGTTGGTTTTTGATTGTTGTATCTTTTCTATAAAATCTGTCTGCAATTTATTGGTTAACCACACTGGTGCCATACAGCTTGTCAGCTTCAGTGGGGTTCCCATTGTTTGACATTATGACCCCATGAAGATCCAAGTGTGATTGAAATGTCTATTAAACATTTTGTGGCATGGAATAAGTGTGCAAGAGTTACATTTTTTCTTTGTCTGCCAGTGGGCTATTTACAACAAGAGACTTGATACCCCCTGCAATTAGGTGAAAAAAATATGTGCATGTAGTGGAGTTGGCATTGGCCAAAATGTTAGTGGAAGCATGGAAATTCAAGTCCATTATGACCGGAAAACTCTCCTTGAGGCCAATCATAGATCCCTGCAAACCCTTTCTCAATAAGTATTGGACATACTGAAAATGTGAATCAAAGTAAATTATAGTAACATTAAGGTATTACATTTTGTTGGTGGTGCCGTTGTCCTTACGAGAGTTCCCAATGAAGATCTGAGCACCTTTTATATTAGCATGGGTACCGTCTGTGTTGTAGATAGTGATGTTAAAAATGGTGTGGACACCCAGCAGGTCAACTGTCCACCAGTTGTCAGTCTGCTCTGAGGTGTGAGCACATGTTGACATGTTCCCATCAAGAGCTTTGACAGAAGTGAAGACATTATCACTCTCTGTATAGACTGATGACTGGCATGTGTTCCAGTTCAGTCCTGGCTTTTGTGAGTTGATGAGAGCTGTATATAAAAACAATAAGAGTAGTATAAATATTGGCATACTCAACACAGAAATACTATCATACTTTTTTGTTATAACTTGAGCAAAATTAAAGGAGCAATTTGAAACAACTGCATGTCCAAAAATGAGTGCAGCTGTCCAAATAGCAAGTGGGAGAAATCTTTAGCCAAAACATCACAAACTCATTACATGGATTTTATACAGTTCTAGTAAAAGAAAAAAAAAAACACATTAAAGACCCCCTCCAGTGAAAATCGTGATTTTAACCTTGTTAATACATAAACGTCAGGATTCAGTCGGACTGAGTATATAGGACATCATTAACCCAAGGAACCAATCCCGTTAACTGATGTGGTGACACTATCCAAATCATCAGCGGCGATGCCCAGCCCAGAAGCTGGATGCAGATTAGCTAGCAAAACAGAGTAGCAAGGTACTGGGGTGTGGGTGGAGAGGACGGGGACTATTTGCATATTCATGAATTCTTGAATACTAAATGAAGGCAAGTTGTAGAGCTATTGTTGTAAAGGTATTTTTAACTTATTTCGCAAAATAAAATAAAATAAGTCTGACAGAATTCCTTACTTGTTGCAGAGCATTTTATGTTGTTTGAAAAGCTCAAAATAAGTATTTATGTAATTTACAAGCTATACGAACATCCTAATCCAAAGAGAGAGAAAGTTAAATCCTACCTTTACATTCAGGATCTGGCTTAGTTGTGCATGAGGGGAGAGTACCCAGTGCTGCTGGCAGAGAAACTGTGGATTACTCTGGGCAACATGCATGGCAGTGAACTATAATATATAATTATATATAATTTGAATACATTTCTTGCCCTTTCCCTGATGGTCAAAATTGGGGTTCACTTCTGCCCCCCTGCTACCCTCTCCATCTGCCCCCCAACATGATGTCACAAATATATAATATAATCTGGCTTGCATTTTTCCCCTTTATTTATTTATTTCTATTCATACCAATTTTAAATACTCATCAATTAAATAAAATTGAAACAAAAACTCAATTTTATTTTTTTGCACTAATTCTGTGTATGTATTTCTGAAGTGTCACAATCTGATGTAATTCTATGTCCAGAAAAGAACAGCTTGTTTAATAATATTTCTCAAACACAGTGGAAGAGTGGATCAGCAAGTTATCAAGTGACATTTATGATGAGTTATGTGAGAGAACTAACCTAACACAGACAAAATCAACAATGCTCAGCAGCCATTTTCATCAGGGCCCTTAACGACCAACTCAAACTGACAGAGGAGTTTGTGTCCAATGCACGGTTACGGTACTGTATACAAAAATGCTGTTTTCATTTTTTGTTACATATGATGAAAATATGTTAGTGATGAAGACAAAGAAGTTTCAGTACTTCAGCACTTCTTGCAGGGCATGAACATTTAAGTCACCCCTCTAAAATATCAATAACACTGTTCTCAGTGGCCGCAAACCAATTTGAGCTTGAGACCCCTTAAATAATTGGCTGGATTTGTCAATACTTACTTTTTAGATTATGTTGCTAAGAGGGTCTGAAAAGTTGCTAAATCTAGCGAGAAAGTCACCAAGTTGGCAACACTGAGCCCAATAATTATGATGTGGTTGATAAACAAATTGAATAAAGAGCGACTGATATGGTGGAGGTAGCTAAAAATATGTTTATCAGCCAGCCAGCATTTGTTTTGTCAGCCTCCACTGCTGACATGAAAATCGACTGCACAGCTGGTGTGTCTGTTTCTCTTTTCTCTGCCTGCCCTCATAAATGCATTATGAAATTAAAATGAAATGCTACTAGCCAAAAATACAAAATTATAGGACATTTTAAACTGAAAAAAATTACAGTGCAAGGCTGAGGCACACCCTGTATGTTCTTTACAGGACATAGACTTGTTTGTGACTTTGACAACTTTGCCTGCTTGTATGATCATTTTGTTTTTAGAAATTCTAAATTTTATGTTTTATAAAACAGAATAGGGACAATGGTCGGGAAACACAGACATTTTTCCACACTTTCTTATCTTTTTTCCATACTCATTCAACATGGAAATTACTGAACTTAAATTCTATACCTTTTCATACTGTGTAGGAACGCTGACTTTTTAAAAATGATTTTATCCTTGATTCACATTTTTGTGGACATACCCTACATCCCATTCTGTGTTCCGATAATTATAAAGATCACTGACATGCATGGCCATAAAGTGAGCTACTTACCAATCAGAGGGATGAACAGACTCCACAGCATCTTGACTGTGGAGGAAAAATAGAGAAACATCAGTTGACTCAGGACAAGTTCATTGTTTTTCATATACAGAAATAAAGCTTTTAACTGCACAAATACCTACATCTAAGAGGGAAAAACTTAGTGAGGACTCTAACAAAACAAAAGTGAAAAAATGACTTTAGGTTGTATTAACTTCACTCACCTTGTTTGCCTTTTCTGTTTCCACGGTGACTTCAATTTGATGCCCTCTCCAAGCTACAGCTGTACTTGTACTCGTCTCCCTTCCCTGGCTGCTGAATATAAACGTGAAACTGCACTAATCCAGCAATATAATCTTTCAGTGCCCAGCTGTTATTTTAACCTGCTAAGTCCACTCCCAGTCCAATTTACATGACCTGTCGAGATATCACCTGACATGCTGTCTGTGAAGATAACCTCATGGAACCATGCTCACCACACAGGAAGTGTACTCTGGTTTCAACACATACATTCCTGCATTCCCTTGACATTTGCATCAACTGAGTAAGGTGTGGGTATCAAATTATTTGCAATATATGCAAATCTATTTTTGTCTCTCAAAATAAAGTACTGTTCATTGTGGGTTTCTTGCAAAATACATTTGATTATCAGATCTTTCCGTATATGCACACCTTACCACTGATGGTTTAGTTCAGTGGCTCCCAAACGTTTTCCTTAAAGGGCCCCTGTCTATCACTGAGTGAACTGACAACCGCTAAGTTACATATTTTATGGGTATTTGATATTAAATTCAATGCATAACAATAACAGATTAGAATTTTGAGCAAGTTATTTCCTGTGAATATTGCATCACAGTTGTATTTTCCTGACAGTTTTAGTAACTTTTTACACAATTCTCAGCCTGAATTATGTGTTTTTGGCACCTGGCATTGATTCATTAGCTCTTAGACTGTTTCGACTGCATACTTTTCTAATTTCAGGACGAGGCTGTTGGGCAGAGAATAAAAGCTCTGTGAATATAGCTTGGGTTCAGGTCTTTTCTGAGTTTTTTTTTAAACACTTATATCTTAAATAATAATCTATGAAGGAGAAAGGGAGTTTTCTCCCAAGCACATTATGCATTTTAGAAAACAGTTGCTGGAAACATTTGAAAAGACTGAGAACTATGTTGTACTGAAGTTAGACTAACATAATGACTACTAAATGAACAGTGGCTACAGTCGGCCCACCAACCAGCAGGCTGTTTTCCTCTCACTCCTTATACAACGCTCAGCTCTGACTGAGTAGGTGACAACTGTGCTGCTGGATGAGAGCACGTCATGGAGCTGCAGCTGTCCCTCTGCAGGGACAAATATATAAAGTTATAAAGTTATCACATATTTACATAAAAACACACACACAGCATAGATTACTAGAAAATAAGACCATTGTTCTTGCTGCTATGTAATGGAAAGTGACAGTGACATTGCATTTCAGTATTTTCATCTGGGATCCTGCACAGCTGATACTTCCTCTTTTTAGCGGTTTCAATTCAGATTTGAATTGAGATGTGACAGGTTTAAGCTTCATTCTTTAGAGGATGTGCCTTATCTCCTCAGGCATGTTGTTCCAAAGTCAAGAGGCCCTAATGTAAACAAACAAACAAAAAAAAAACATGGTCACCTTTAGACCTGAGGCCTGAGGATCTAAGGCTGCAAACCGGCTCATAGGGGGTCAATGTTTCAGCAATGTAACTTGGGCCCAGACCCAGAAGGGCTTTAAATATTATCAGTATTAGCAAATGGAATCCAGGATACAGGTGATGCAATGTAATCTGTTAAAACCAGTACGAGGCCTAGCTTCTGCTTTCTGAACCAGTTGTAGTTGAGGGAGTGATTTTCGGTTCACACCAGAGAGTTGCACTAGTCTAGTCTGGAGAAATTAAGTGAGGAGGAAGCAGGACGGGACAATCTGAGGTCTGAATCAAAGATTACTTCTAAATTTCTGGCAGTGGAAGTGACATTTGTGCACAGGGGACCAAGGTTAGTTTCAATGGGATTAATGAAATTTGGTGGACTGAACAAAATAATTTTTAATTTTGAGCTAGGGAAAGTTTTGGACCATCCAACAGTTGCTATCACTGAGACAATTGAAAAAAAGGCTTCTTGAGTCATCGGTTCTCAGGGGCAGGTGCATCTGTGTGTCATCTGCGTAGTTATGGAAAGACACTCTGTGAGGGTGGATAATTTGGGCAAGTGGGAGCATACAAATAGAAAATAAATTAGACCGAATATTAAACCTTGCAGTACACTATATATAGGTAATTGGAGTTGTAGAGGATGTGTAATTGCTTATGGTGATCGCATAGGTTCTTTCTAAAAGGTGAGAATAAAAACAGCTAAGTGGAGTGTCCTTGATGCCAACCCAGGTTTAAAGATGTTCAACTGAAATGGGATGATTAAAGGATGAATTGAGGTCTAAAAGGATTAAAATTGTGCTCTCTCCCCTGTCAGCTGCTAAAAGACAGTGATTGGTTACTTTGTGGAGGGTAGTTTCTGTGCCATGAAAAGCCTTAAACTCAACTGAAATTACTCTAAGATGTTATTATGGCACATAAAAACTAAAAGTTGGGTTGAAACTACTTTTCGTGCAACTTTTGATGAAAATGGAAGTTAAGAAATTGGCCTAAAATTGTTAAGAACAGAAGAATCAAGGGCAGGTTTCTTTAAAGTAAGCAGGATCACAACATGTTTAAAAGAAAACGAATTCTACTAAGAACCTGTTAATAATCAATAAAATACCCAGTCCAACTGTGTCAACCTACTTACCTACAACCTACCTCATATGGGAAAAAAACCCCAAAATGACTGGCATGTAAAACACAGTCTGAGGGGGCAATTTGTTGTCTTATATCTTTGAGTCATTGTGAAAAATGTAAAAATTTCTCACACATCTCTTGTAAGGTCATCTTAAAATGACCTCGACTGACTCTATTACAATGAATAAAATCCTGGGGTTATAGATTAAGTTGCCAAAATCAAATTTGAGACAAAGAATGCTCTTTCTTTTTTAACTGCCTTTTGATATTTCTTCATTTGATCTTTCCAGGTTTCATAAAATACATGTAAACCTCTTTTTTTCCATAAAGACATTATGCTGATTTTTCCTGCTGTATTTTGCAACCAGTCCCTAATCCTGTTGATGGATTTAATTTGACACTAAGACCCTACATAAAGTTTTTGTTCTCTAAAGCTTTTGCTCCAGGTTATTTTGGCATTTGCAGTTTGCTGCAGTTCATCAGCTGCAGCCGATCCACTGGTCCCTGATGATATATCACCTGTTGTCAGTGGTAAATTGTGCCCAACTCAGACAAAATCAGACTTTGAGAAGCCTGAGTGAGGCTATGGGACTGCACCACAACAAGAGGTTCCTATAGGGACACAATGTAGTTAAGTCCCATGCAATTTCATTTGAATCATTCAGCCAAACTCATTATGACTGTTGTGAATGACCAGAGCTGCAGTACCAGGAAGAAAATAAATTTCAATCAGGAGAGACTAAGAGTAAAATAAAATGGTTTATTGACACGTGCATGAGATATGAAACATGATTCTTTGGCGGTTAGACCCCATTGAGGTGAAACAATAAGCACATATATAAATGGGAGTGATGAAGCTGTAGTGAAGAGAACCCCCCGGGGTCTAGACTCCTGCTTCCTGGACCTGAAGACTGGAGGAGAGGGCTTCAGGGAGGATCGAGGTGAACATCTTCTGCTACCTGGGTCCAATGACTGGAGGAGAGAGGGGTGGAGGAGGGTCGCGCGACTGATTGAATGACAACTGATGGAGCAAAGACAGAGGTGATTTAAAATTCGGCAGCAGCAAATTGACTGGCTATCGTGACTGTGGCAAAATCTGATTGGATAGTAAAGATGAAGGTGAACGCCCACAAACAGCTGATTAGAGGGAATCGGTTAGATGGTGAGATGTGATGAGAAGAGGGATTTTCTATCTCAGGAATATCTCTATATCACAGATGCATACTATCCTGATGTATGTAACTTCCAAACCTGGCCACTTTAGTGTGTCATCTGGTGGTATCAATAATTACTGACGCAGAAGAAGGCCATTTAACGCCAATATAAACTGTGCATGCTGCATGCACCTTCACTATAGCAGCGGGTTAAAAGGCATAGGCAGCCAACTGCCTGGGGCCTCAATTTTACAAAATATGTGTGTTCTCTCAGCAGAGCACGAGAGAGGAGAGCTCAGGACGAGTGAAAGAGAGAGACTGTGTTAATATGACCAGAAGTTGCAGCTTAGTATAAACACTGTCTTTGATCACAAAGCCTGATGTTTCTCTATAATTCTGAGGTGTCTCAGTTAGTATCTCAGTTTTTCAAAGACACTAAATTTCTTTTAAGATACTAAATAATTCTGTTGAAATACAAAGTGATTACTTAAAGATACTAAATCATTATTGAAGTTACAAAATCACACAAAATCATTATTGTTAAATACTAAATAGTTATTTGGAAATGTTAAATAATTAGCTTAAAATATATGAAATATTTATTAAAATATACTAAGTCATCATTTTAAGACACTAAATCATGCTTTTGAAATACTAAATATTTTCTAAAGATGCTAAATCATTTTAAGATGCTAAATCATTATTTTGAAATACTAAACTTTTTTTTTAAAGATACTATGTCATTTTCAAGATCCAAAATAATGATTTAAAGATAATAAATCACTATTTCAAGACACTAAATCACTATTTTGAAATACTAATCAAGATAAATGTAAGATAAATCCTATGCAAATTAATCTCTGCACCCAACTGAAACTGATTTCCAGTGTCCCTGCTAATGATTATCAATCATAATAATCATATTTTAAATTATTTAAATTATAGATGAAGAAAAACTATAATAGGCAGCCACCTTGAGAATGTTATAGAAAAATCCAATATATACATACTTACTTTATTCAGCTCTGTCTTAATACAATACGATATGATGCAATACAAGACAAGACAATGTGTGAATCTTTACATTGTGGTTCAATTAATGCTACATTTGTAGAGTGCTATTAGTTGCAAAAAGAAATCCTGATTTACTAAATGTAGTAACAGTAGAGACAGAGAGGAGACATTACAGTGGTGTTAAAATCTTATTATGAGTCTTGTGTAAATGAGATACTGTAGCCTAAATGAGCATCTGTGAACAAACTTTAAAACTGTTTGAAATATGAGTATTTTTGTAGTAAGATGATCTGCTGCTCTGTGTCATATGAAGAGTGCTGTGGTTTTGATTAGTGTAGAGGAACAGTGAAGCTCTGTTACCTGCTCTCACAGTGACATGACATCTCTGTGGGTCAGACTCGTGTCCCTGTACTCTGCTGTCAGACACGTTTTGCATAAATGATGTAATCTTTCTTATGAAACCCAAATTTACTCTACACTTGAGCACTATGAAAGTTTGGTGGTGCGATGTGGTACAATGTCACAATGACACAGGAGAGGGAGGGGGGAGCGCTTGTTTTGTGTGAGTGCAGCAGCAGGCGTCCAGAGAGAGCCATGCAGGCAGAGGCAAGAGGCGAGAGAAAACGGAGGAAAGTTAACGTGGCAGCTCCCTGATGCCAAAAATGAAACATCTGTGTGTCCTAATTAGAGGTATTGGCGTGCTAGTGCCACATCGATTTGCTTCCGATTCATGTTTAGCTTTGAACTGATACAGGCCATCTGAACTGATGCACTCGTATCTTAGACATTAAAGTCCGATGAATCGGCTTCATGGGTGAATTGTTACACCCCTAGTACTGGGTTGTCAAAAATTATATATTTTAATCTTTTTCTTGCCTTATTGTCCTCTTTTAATTGAAAGTTATTTAAGTCATTGGATTGAAACAGCTATAATTGTCCTTTGTGTCGGTCCTTTACTTCTGTGGCTTTGTTAAATGAAAAGAACTGCCTCCAAAATAGGTGCAATTGCATTAAGCAAAATGGAGAAGGGCCTTACATTGGTTTTTGCCTGGGGCCTCCAAATTACTAAAACCGCCCCTGTCTGGACAGACAGAGTGGTCTCTACAGAGGCTGCTGCAGGAAAGTGTGCACACGCATATGAACGCATGTTCACGCATGTTCACGCACGATATGGTTGTCTTCTCTGACCTACAGATTATAAACGCTGCTGCACGGTGGCACTCATCAAATAATAGTTTTATTTCATTCTCACTTATGTCAGACACAAAGTCACAGAGCAGCCCTGGATGGGTCTGTAAGCACAGACACAGACAGACAGACTGCAGCACAGCTAACATCAGACAAACAGAAGAAGGAGCACCAATTTAATATTACTGTGAATTAGGGCTGCACCAACCAACCGGCGAGAGACCGGAAATTGCTGGTTTTCAGTGCGACCTGACCTGACCGGTGACTGGTCGGTCAGTGTCACATATCCGATTCTATGCCTGTCACTGTCACACACGTGTTCTACACGATGGTCACATCGTGTGTGCAGCTGACAAACTGACTGTGATATCACACCCACAGCTACACACACTCAGACACACGCTTGCATGAAGTTGGTGTCAGCAACAGATCCCGAATAAAACTGGTTTGTCCAATTAAGCTTTAACAATAATTACATCAAGTGGATTTACAAAAAGAGAAGAAATTCTTCCCACTAATTAAATGTTTCTCTTTTTTTCCCCTTTAAACCTCTGCTGACCTTCTAAATGGTCAAAAACACATGAACACCAAAGAAAACTGAGATCTCAGAAAACTCTCAAAGTACAAATAAATAGAAAACAAAAAAAGTAAATAAATAAAATGAAAGAAAATAAAATGAGTGCATTCAAAGACCTACCACCCCCTTTTCCGATCAGCGTCCATCAAGATGGTCCTGTGTGATGACTGTGATGTTGGTGGAGTGGCAATGGATCTCTTGGATGAAGGCGAGATGGGATTGGGATGAAGATGTGGATGGATGAAGGTAGATGAGATGGATGATGACTGAAGTTCCAACTGAAGAAGTCCACAAACACCAGCCTACACACATGTGCAGGACAGTTACTCATCACAACTCTATAAAACATGTTCATTAAGATCTACATCAATATAGCTCCTGCTAACTCATAACAATTGTAGTTATAATGATACAAGTCAAGGTGCATGAATTCAACCTAAACATCTGAAAAAATAAACACATCCTTACACTGCTCACATCACATAATGCACCTTTAAATACAAATTCTCATTTTACAATTCAAAACACATTTGCAACACAACTTCATACATAGCTTACATGAAGGTTAACTGCATGCCAAATTTTGCTAGCCTCAACACCATGTGCAGCAACTAGCTAGCTTGCAGGCCCAATGGTTATTGACCATCTCACACACAGCTAACTAGCATGAATTATTTTTATCCTCTTCAAAATTATTCCAACTGGTTTTGATAGAAATACAAGGCATATATATCTCACTTTTACCTGTGTGCATTCCTTGCTAATTCAGTTACAATTAACAGCATTTAACTCACAGAGATCCAATATCCAAAGTTCAAAGCATTTGATTGATTAAGTTGCAGCTCCTTAATTAACTGTCCTTGTTCAGTATTATCCTTAACTCATAAAAGTTACAGTTATCAGCTCTAACTTGGTTTAACCACAGACTGCTGGGAAAAAAGATAGTGCTGAAAGGAAACTTGACAAAAATTGTGTGACAAGACAGAGTGCCACTCTTAGCATTTTCTGTGCACTAAGGTAACTATCAACCTCATTAAAACGGACTGTCATACAATTCAGATTTATGTTGATACTACCCTGGTTACCTAAGCAAATTGAATTGAATTGAGTTATGTCTTTTGAAGTTAACGTTTGACACTACTGATGGAGCAGCCAAACTGCACAGTTTTGTTCTGCAAAAGTAGAAAATAGTACACTTTTTATGACAGTGCTCATTCAAACACACAACACAACACAACATTGTAGTGATGGCAGCTTGTTTACTGTGCTACCGATAGCTCAAAAACACCATGAAAAGCATCTTGAGAGGTGGTATGTGGTTAATGGTCATTAACAGTGTACAATCTCACCTCCGCTGTGGCACTCAACACTGGAGCCCCCCCCAGGCTGCGTGCTCAGCCTCTTGTGTTCATGCATTACACCCATGACTGCAACCCCTGGCATACTGAGAGCTCTTCTGTGAAATCTGTGGATCACACCACCACCATCGTCCAGATTTCAAACAATGATGAGACTTACTAGGAGGAAATCAACAGTCTTGCAGAGTGGTGCACAGAAAACAGCCTATTCTTCAATGTCGACAAAACCAAGGAGCTGATTGTTGATTTTAGAATAAATGAGGCAAAGACACACATCCCCGTCTACATCAGTGGAGTAGGTGAACAGACTCAAAATCACATTTAGCCTTTCATAGACATCACTCATTTCCAACCTGGTCAAGAAGGCTCAGAAATGGCTGTATATGTTCTTAAAGAAGGCAAAATTAGCTTCATGATGCTTCTTTGCATTTCACTGATGTTCATAGAAACAGAACCACTTTTACAAACTAAGTATGTTCTGTTTCTGTTAAAATGAAGTGATGATTTGCACGAGCATTTGCCAGAAGTGAATCTCTGAGAGACAAAGTGAAGCCTGGTTGGAGATATTCAGGCCTTGTTGATTCAAAAAGCGACAGCGAGACCTCTCCACTTGTACGGTAATTGCTCTCTACTTTGTTATGTGAGTAAACTAATGTGACACACGCTTGTGCATCAAATATTCCCACAAGAGGTCCAGCATTTAACTTCATGGCATCCCATTATGGCCCTCTAATCGGCTCATCAACAGACCACACAAAGCCCTTAACTGATGTATAGGATCTGCACTGGTCCATATTAATTGCATAATTAGTGTCTAGTTCTCAGAATATGGTGATGAAGATCAGTGACCTGTAAGTTTTACAGGCTGCTGACATGTTTTCAGCTTGTTTACATCCCTGTGTATCCACACAGAGTTCCCCTGCTCAGGAACATAGTGAATGATATTTTCTGTTTATTTCCCTATAGTGAGGGGAACATCTTTATTATTTATGATAAGATTCAGAATATTGAGAATTCCTCACTGGCACTGAACTGAAACTTACTTACAATTTAGGCATGGATCTGCCAGAGGAGGTATGGCAACTCAGTCTGCATCACCATCACTATGAAAAAATTATTTGAACCATTTAAAAGCACTTTGTCGAGGTCTTTTCATGTACAGTGCACGGGAACAACAGATTTTAATCACAGCATCCCAGTGTAGCATATGCTTCAGTCTTGGCCTGAAGACTGGTGTCTTGGTAGGCATTTTCTTTTTAGAAAACCAATTTTCAAAACCAATAATGCACAATTATGCCTGCATAACTCACTTCAACAGGCAGTCCTACTTGTTTGTTACACTGATGCCATCTGCTGGGGGGAAGAAGGTCTGGTATCCAGACCTCAGGGGCACAGAAAAAAATTCTGTATTTATTTTTTTCGTGTGTATCAAACATCCAGTTGAAAGACTGTTTTCTGTCCTAGATGTCTTCTTTTACCCCGGACTACAATATGTAGACACTTTACCACAGCTATTCATTGTGAAGTAGTGGCTCACCAGCAGAGCTGATGCAGGATGGTAGGGGGTGCTTGTTCAGGCCAGTAGGAGCTGACCAGTCAGCACAGGGTGGGCTTTTCAGGAGTGGGGTGACCTCCCTAGTTTCCTGTATCTTTTACAGTAAACACAAAATAGCGCTTTGCAAATCGTCTTATGGGAACTATAAGATTAGGGAAGCTTAATCATTGTTACAGTAATAATGGTGATGTAAAAATGGTTAAGGCTTGGAAACAGATGTTCATATGTTGTCATAAGGGCTGCACAATTAATTGCAATATTATCAAAATCATAGTATGGCCAAGTGCAATATCCAAATCACAGAACCAGAACCAAATTGCAAAAAAAAAAGAAAAGAAAAGAAAAGAAAATATGTGTGAAATGGCATCATAATGAAGTACTGTAGTCTTGCTTAGATGTCCTGACCTAAAAATCTTGTTCTCCACATGAAAAAAAAACACATTTGTTTGGTACAGGCCCCAACAAATATCACATTATCGCAATTAATCATTTTTATCAGTAAAAATGAAAACTGTAATGCAAATACAATCATTCCCACTAATTATGTTGTGTATCGCTATCAAAATTTCAATCACAATAATTGCAATATGACTTTTTTGTTTTTACCATATCATGGAGCCCTAGTTCCCATGTGTTGGTTGTCTGCAGAACATTGTTTATTAATTGTTTGCAATGTACATGTTAATTTTAATGGCTAATCACTGGCCAATGGATGACAGTTAAAAATTAGCCTTTTGGCTAATGATGATCAATATGGATTAATGTCCTTGTTAAAAAAAACTAAATAAAAACACACTTCAGCTTTGGACGCCTATGGAAACCTAGATCTAAGCTTTCCTTCATTTTAAATTCAACACATTCTTAAATACGGCAGCTTGGTCAGTTGCCTTATACTATGATGCTGTAGGTACCCCTCCAGTGACAGTTGCAGTACTCTGCAGTCAAGCAATAATAGGGTAGACTTAAAGGCCCAAAAACTTCTTGGTTAGAAAAAAATACCTTTAAAAAAAAAAAATACCTTTGTTATGCAAATTCACATATGAAATGTAACTTATATATGTTAAATAAGTTAAACGGAGTCAAGGTTGACTAGGTTTAACATCTGACCCGTGTCGTCGTAGTTTAAAGCAAAGGATTACTGGCCAACCTGAGGAGTTGGTAGTGAAAACTCCCTCATCATGAATATAGCAACTGTATTTTTTACCAAAGAGGAAACAACCTATACTGTAGGACTGAATAAAATATTCACAGGAAGTAAGAAGCCCAAGAGAGAGAAGAGGAGAAATACTTTCTTCAAACTTGTACCTGTGTGGGTAATCAGGTCCCAGCTGAGCTGAGAGAGCTGACAAATGAAAGGAAAGTCTGCTTTGCAATTATCTTGACAACTACAACCTCCCTCCATTAGGAGACCACTGACTCCCTCATACCAACCTCATCTCATTTTCTCTGTTGAAATCAATTATTCAGCTGTGGAGAAGCAAATAAGTTCAGGAGTGAATGTCAGACTTCCACTGTTTGAGAGAGAGAGAGCAAATTCAACACAAAGGTGACAGATAATAATCCAGAATCTAAATATGTACAGACATGATATCAATACATCAGTTCAAATCAAAATACATCAGGGATCATTTGCACCAAAACAAAATTTATCATCTTTTCTCACAGAGAGCTAATCTGCCTGATACGTCTATGTGGTTTGCCAAGAGATACCCCTAAATTTTACACACTGGACCTTAAAGCAGAAAGTCTCTGGAGAGTCACCAGGTACCCAGTTTCAGAGCCAGTCGGCCCTATACACACACTGCACAAGTTGTGTAGGGCCCCTCGAAGTGTGCAATGGCCCCATGTCTCCCTCATGTCAAAGCAGATGTCAGTGTTTACAACTTTGATGAATCAGAACTAAAGAGAAAATAATATTTTGAGAATAAATGGAGTCAACAGTCATCAGGTAAACTTGTGTTTCCTCCTCTCCAAGTTTGATATCATTCATTCACAGTAACGTTAAGTTTATGCTCCTCCCTCTGTCTGTCTGATGTTAGCTGTGCTGCAGTCTGTCTGTCTGTGTCCTGCTTACAGACACATCCAGAGCTGCTCTATGACTTTGTGTCTGACAGAAGTGAGAATGAAATAAAACTATTTTATCACGTTTGATGAGAGCCACTGTGCAGCGGCGTTAATCTGTAGCTCAGAGAAGATAACTGCGTTGCGTTCATATGTGCGTGCACACTTTGCCGCAGCAGCCTCTGTGGAGACCAGTATGTCTCTCTGTCCAGACAATATATGGACATGACGTTACTCCTCCGAGGGGAAAGTATTCAGATCCTTTACTAATGCAAAAGCACTAATATCAGACTGTAAACATACTTCACTACAA
This sequence comes from Lutjanus erythropterus, assembly GCF_056507025.1. Classification (NCBI taxonomy): domain Eukaryota; kingdom Metazoa; phylum Chordata; class Actinopteri; order Lutjaniformes; family Lutjanidae; genus Lutjanus; species Lutjanus erythropterus. The sequence continues at coordinate 26,510,209 of NC_139328.1, read as the reverse complement.
GTAAAAGTCCTGCATTCACAAAACCTTACTGAAGTAAAAGTATGGAAATATTATCAGATAAATATACTTAAAGTAAAAGTATTAATGTTGCAGTAAAATGTTCCCTGTCAGTGAAATTATGCCTGATGATTCTGGATTAATATTATTGCTTTAATGTTAATGTTAATGTTGACTGCTGTAGATGTTTAAAGTTGAGCTCATTTTAACTTTATAGGCCACTGTTGGCTAATTCAATCTACAGCAATGCATCATGGTCTATAAGACCATCTAATGTCTGTAGTGTCACTGTGCTGTGAGAACCATGTATCTCTAAAAAAACATGAAAACAGCCTTTTTCAGCTTTGTGGATTAAAAAATATAGTATTATATTGGCCTCTGGGATGTAGTGTAGAAGCATAAAGTTTGATAAAAAATGGCACTCAAGTACAAAATAAGTACAGTTCTTCATGTAAATGTACTTAGTTACAGTCCACCACTGATTACAACTCTGAACTAATACAAGATGGAAATGGACTGACATTCACTGATGATTGATTAAATATTGAATTTAAAATCAATTAACTGACTAATTACCAGGCAGCAGACTCAAAGCTCCGTCTTGTGTTTATTTTTGTTGATATTTTATATCAATCTTCTTATTCTTTGACTGACAGATGGAGCAAACTGTTTGAGAGGAGGATGGTTTGTAGTGGAAGTACTGGGATGTGACTGTGTGGAAAATATTTTATGTGGCTCTCTGGTCAGTTCAGAGGGCCCCTTAGCAGAATTTTGCTTAGGGCCCCATGGAGGTCAGGACCAGATCTGCCCAATTCCTTATGTGATTATTCCCTCAATTCTGGTTCAATTCAATCAGACAGTCAGTTCCTTACTTGTTCACCACCCTGATAAGTTAAGTGCTTCATTTTCACCTTTAGACCGATATAATTCACTGAAATAAGGGTGAGACAAACCTTTTTAAAATCAGCTGTCCTCAGAAGACTTGGATGAATTGAACCAGAGGCTATATGTGTTTCACAAGCCCACTTAAACTATTTTTATCTTCCTTTCCTTCCTTCCTTTTGTTTAATTCATGAGCAGCAAGACAAATGTGCTTACTGAGATATATTAAATAGAGTCGTAATTTGTCTTTGGGTTGTCCCAATTCCAGATATTTGGAGAGACTGCAGACTCAGTGTTGCTTTCACGCAGGCAGAAAAGACAAGAAAATCAAAATGCCACAGAAAATCATCCACCATGGTGTTCAGTTTTTTGTTTGTTTGTTTGTTTGTTTGATCCAAGACTCCACTGATCCAGGATAAAACAACAGAATCCAGGCTTGATCTATCTGTTGCCAGATTAAGCAGTTTTCTGCCTAATTGGACTGTTTTGGGTTGGACTGTGCTGGTTTACCATGAGTTGGGCTGTTTTGTTTTAAATCCATTACAAAAAAATACAGTATATTAATAAATATATTTATAAATTATATTCCTTTACCATACAAACACATCCATTTACTCAGTATACACAGATATGACAGATATGACAATTTTTATTAATTCTGAGAGGAGATATGAAACAATTTTTTATCAGATTTATTATGTTGTCATTAAGTTGACATTTTTCTTTGTTAATATTTTTATCATGGTATTATTGTCAAGGCTTGTTGTAGCTGACAATTTTAACAATTTACCTTTTATCATCTGACCTGTCCCTTATTTTTTCTTTATTTTTAAGGCAGATGGAAGAAATTAGAAAAAGTTTTATAGATGCATTGCCTACTACGTATGTTCCTTTTAAATTTTATAATGAAGTTCAATCAATCAATCAATTGTGGTTCATCAATTTGTGATGAACCACAATGGTGTTGCTAATGTCTAAGAATTCATCTGTTTTGTTTATTACAGCTAGTATTTGGATTTTTTTAAATCAATTTTGGGCAGATTTTGAGCAACTAGTGGGTTAGAAAACATCAAATCAATCTGGCAGCCCTGGTCCCAATGAACTCAGTTGCTGACCTCTGATCTGGAATAAATAGGAAACTCTAATAATGGGAGATTTCTTCAATCCTGAATCCAACATAGGAGCAGCAGGTCAGCACTATCCTGCTCCATCATACATATAAATCATCTAAATAACTTTTGTATGAAAAATAAAATCAGATTAATTTCATATAAAGCAAAGCCTGATTAAAGAGCAAAGAAAAGTCAAATAAACCTCTGACCCAAACTAATACTGTAATCATAAGGATAGAGGCCTCATAACCATTGCCATTTGTTTGAATAGTTATCTTAATCCAGGTTACAACATCTGGTGAGAGCTAAAAATAAAATCCAGGAAAGATATCATTTTACTATTCAATGCTTCATCAGTTGTTTTTTCTGAAGCCTTTCAGATGCAGGTGTTTGTTTTGTCTGGTGCGTGCAATATTAATATGAAAAAACAGCTCAGCATTTCAAAGGATCAAGTGTTGAAGTAACAGCAAAAAAGCTATTTTCTTTCAATTTCAGCGGTGTCTAGCCAGGCAGATAGGTTTAGTTTTATGTGTCCAGGTTTTGTGACTTGTCTCTCTGTGCCTCCAACTCCCAAATAAAAGTGGTTAATGGAATTTAGAGGTGGTGTAATAGAACTGAGCATGTTCTATCCATGGTCTGTCTGTCCATAGATCTCTGCTCTGGTGCAATATTATGGAAAGCGCTGCACCCACACAAGCACTCCCTCATTTAGCCACGGTGTTGCGTAGCGCACACAAGCAAAGTTTTGCTGCCTTTTTTCTCCAAGTGAGGAAATATTCAAGTTCACAGCAGTGTTGCAGTGAGACGGACAGAGCAGGCAATCTCTGACTGCTGCGTAATATTCTCAAGTGCAGCATGATGAAACTCCTCATAAAGTCGGTCTAACATTGGATTGCGTGGTCAGTTACAGTTGACAAATGCATGTAAACTTGACACAGTGCAGAGGTTAATGGAACAGTGAAACCAGCCTCTGCACCTGGGTGCATCCAGGCATCATAGATGCACTCTGGGAATTAAACAAATAGCATCACATCTCTGAATTCAGCAAGTTTTCACACCATTTAATGACACAGTTGCCCACCTGGTTTGCTATGGGGCTTATAGTAATCATAAGATAACATTAAATAATACGCAAACTTTATTTAAAGATTTTGACATTCCATCACTTATTGCGCACGATAGTTGGGATATAAAAATGCTCCTGCTGGTATCCTGATTATTAATTTTCATATAAACAAAAGTTTTATTTTACACATTACATTTCCTCTAGATTTTTTTCTTCTTTTTTTGTGAACCTCCAGCCTTAGAGCTCAAACTGTGCCTATGCTTAAAGCAGGGGTTGTCAAAGTTTTGATGACTGAGTGCCATTTTAAGGAGGCAGCATATGATTGCGGGCCACACAGGAAAACCCATGAACTTGTTGTGTTGTGATTTGTCTCATTATGGCATTTAACAGTAAATTCTCTAAGCACCAAATCCACCAGACAGATATGACAGATCACTTTCTATCCCTGAAACCTCCTTTTCTCCTCAACCATCAAGTTTTTCCCATCTCACTTTCAAATTGAACTGCAGAGTCCGCTGACATGCAGCACTGATGACAGACCGTAACTCCTGCAGCACTCACTAGGTGCCAGTGATATTCTACTAGTTGTCATTCCTGACCTGACTGGAGCACAATTTCACGCACTGGATTCAAACAAACTTAAAGCTTGTTTGAATCCAGGACTTTTACTTGTAATGAAGTTGATGTTCTGAACACATCTTCCATCACTGATGGCGAGGCATTCAGAGACGGATCCAGCAGCCTGCAGCACAAAGAACATTTCACTCTCTGAACATTTTAGTCACAGAGTGTACAGATGAGAGGCAGTCAGACGATAAATGTTTGGTGCTCTGCACTGATAAAACCTGACTCTTCTCCTGTCTCTCCATCAGATTCTTTTATCTGCACAGCAGCAAACAAAACATGAAACATGAGGCAGACAGAGCAAATCTGAGCCATTAACACTCAATATGAAGGATAAAGATTTCTCTCAAAAATTACTGCCTGAAATAAACTCATATTTCCAGTCATTTAGCACTGTTTTATTACTGATTGTGTTTATCTAAGCTGTGCGCATTAATGTTGTAACTGTTTTCTCACAGCATGTTCTTGTTCAGAAAACTTGCTTTAATGCGGTTTTCTCTAAATGTGTGACAAGGCGAGATGAATTTTAATGGTTGGCAGAGAATATTTAATGACTAATTTATCCTTCCCTGATTCATGATGTGTTCATCCTGTTTTTATGTGCATTTATGTCATCTCTGCTGCTCTGAAAAGCACTTTGTAATGACCTTTTCGTGTTGAGTACCATTAATAAATGGCATCTTCCACAAAAAAAAACAAGAAATACTAAAATAATATGTTCACAGCTGTAATTTTGAACTAAAAAACAGACTCATTCATATTCTGATGGAGCAATCAGACTAAAAAAATGAAAGCTCATTTTCTAGTCAGTGATAAATTAGTTGGTATGTAAGGTACACAAAGGAAAATTCTTACTTTTCAGCTAAATCTAAATTGCACCAGTGACTACTGTGAATTGTGAAACAAAAATACAAAGGCACTTTCATGAACTTTATAGGGCACGTCTTTTGACAGAGAACATCATTTTTCAAGAGCTTCCTGCCAGGAGATACTAATTTGCTGTCAGGCAGCTCTGAGGGACCGTCCATAATCGGAGAAAAAAGATTCTTTCATGTGTGACAGCGACAGTGAGTGGTGATGCTGTCCTGAGGACGTCAGCCAGGCTTGTGTGTTTGCGTGTGTGTCTAAGTGTGTGTGTGTGTGTCATCTGAAGATATCTTGACTCTAACACAGACTGACACAAGAGTCCAGCAGGCCTCCCTGCTGTTACAACATGGATTTCTCATGAAGCGGTGAAATCCAGATCGTTGATTTTCTATTAAGTGTTTGAAACGGTTTCTTTAATCCATCATCTCCCGTATCAGTGCAGTCCTTCAAGCAGTACCATCAATGGCTTGAAGGAATAGTTTGAAATAACCAGCTAGAGGTGATTCATTTAGCACTTGGCATAAAGATTGACAGACAGTCACTCTCTCGTTCATTTCTTAATGAAAACAGGTAGAAGTCGACGCTAAAGCGTCGATTCTGATGCCTCCGCCTGCAACAGTTTCATACAATTGTGACTCTTTGTGTTCCCTACACCTGATTGAAACAATTGCAAGGACAGAGCTATTACCTTTATTACCTAATAGTATCCAACATAGTTATTCAAAAATATATCAGAGTCAAATATAAAAAAGCTTTAAAATTGACCAAGTTATTGACATAAGTGTGTTTTTAGAGACAGGTCTGTCAGGCGGCCATTTTGCAGCCATCTCGAAAGGGTTGGTCTCCAAAATTTAATCAGTTCATGTACCTGTTATAGAGTCTAAGCACACAAGATTTGGTGCAAATCCATCCACCCATTCAAAAGTTATCGTGCAAACAAAAATCTGTGACGGACGGACAGAAGGATGGACGCACGGACTCACGTACAGCCGGACAACCGGAGAACAGTATGCCTCCGGCCCGGCATCTTTGGCGGGCGGAGGCATAAATACTAAATACACCCTGTAACATACATTTGTTTATTGACTAAAGAAAAAAAAACACCTCAAACCCCATTTGGGAGCTGCTGTGCCTCACCGTTTGGTCTGGAGGATTATTGTAACACAGGCCTTTTCTCTTGAAACCCTGTAGTCACCAGCACGCTGTTGCTAACTGTTGCTGATGCTGTTAGCAAGTTAGCTTAGTTAGTGGCAGAGGTGGATTGTAACTAAATACAAATTCGTTGTTACTGTACTTAAGTAGAATTTTCAGGTATCTGTACTTCAATTGAGTATTGGTTTTTCTGACAACTTTTTAGTTTTACTCCCTACATTTTAACACAAATATCTGTACTTTCTGCTCCTTACATTTGCAAAACAGGCTTGTTATGTTACTTTTAATGCATTTGATAGGAATTATAGATTATTTTTATTTTGCATCATTGCATGCTGCCTTCCCAACATCAAGACTCATTTAAACCTAAAGGGGAAACACAGTGAAAAGATTCCTTGGTGCCTCCATCAGTATTTTTCAAGGATGAAAGCCATTTTCATTAAAAGTCACCAGAATGCAGGAAGCAAAGTCTGTGAAACTCACTTGATTTAGTTTCAAAAAACCTCCCTATTTTTGAGGTCTCAAAGTTGGCACACACACACACACACACACACACACACACACACACACACACACACACACACACACACAGACACACTTAAACAAGCACCCCTTACACACACAAGCTGGGCAGACGTCTTTAGGATAAAATCACCTCGCTGTCGCTGTCACACATTAAAGATCTTTCTTTTTTCTCTGATTATGGATGGGCCCTCAAAGCTGCCTGACAGCAAATTAGTATCTTGTGGCAGGAGACAGTTGACAGTTAATATATTGTTCAATTTCCAGTTCGAATTTGCCTCAGCAATGAAAAAAAGCTGCTTTTTACTGTGGTCATTTTCTGCTTCTTTCCTTTTTTTAAACTATCAGTTTAAGCATTGTGGTTTTATTGGAAAAAACCTAATCAATACTCAACTGTAGATCTTCTTTCATTTAATGGTAGAATAGGGTAGTCTGTCCATCAGCAAGAATCACTTGTTACATCATTTATCATCATTTCCATTCAGTCACATATGAGGCTGATAATTCCTGACCGCTGGGTTTGATATGAGTTACAATGTTTTAATTTTTCAAGTATACTATCAATAAATATAGAGACAAATAATGAGTAAATGATACAAATGCAATCTACCAGTAGAAATGCTGTGCCTCTCAGCAGGACATAGTATAAATTCAGAATGTAGGTTGTTAGTCATGTGCAGGTGTTTGTATACTCTGCTGCTCTGGCACTTTATTAGTGTAGCAGACACACACTCCATCAAAAGTCTGTACAGCTGTTAAAGCTGTCTGACAGTTGATCCAGCTGAGATCACAAATAGACATCTCTTCAAGTGACGCTTAGTAGAAAGGATGTCTCATTTCTCTTTCCTGTCTCGCTGCATGGTTCCTTTCATCTTTCCAAGCATCCTTGGTGGGCATTACACTCAGACGTGAGAAGGAGTAAGGAAGAAATTAGGGACATACCCATAGAATTTGGACACTCCAGAGGACAAATAGGAAGTTGTTTCAGGTCCAACCTCGGTCAGCAACAGCTGCTAACACACAGACATGAGATTCATATCCATCTTTTCATATCACACTTGGAAGAAAAGCGATTTTGTTCATGTTTCCCAAAATGTTGAAAAATGTTCTTTGGGTAACTGTCAAGCATGACGTTTTACATCATTGCCTTGACACACAAATGATGATCACTTCATTATTTAAAAAAAAACTTTTTGCACATCCAGCAGATATAAGCCAGGGCAACATTATCATTCATTTGTAGTCATGTTTGCGTCTATCTGTTAAGTCCAATATTCACCCTCCTTTCAGCTCTGGTTTGTCCTCCTGAGGGAAATATCCGGCTCTGTACCTGCTGTAACTGTGTCTGTCTTTTTGTTGGTACGCAGGCAGTATAAAGTGGGTTTATGGAGGTTTTGACTGAAAACATCTACCTGTTGCTGCTGAAAACAGCTTTGATTTGAGATTTTAATAGTGATTCTTAAATAGACTAATAAATATAATGAGCTGAGAGGAACTACAGAGTTTGTGATTATTCTCTGTGGAGCAACAGCACTTTTAATTCAATGTTGAAGAATACAATAGCACTTGTATTTGTACCTAATTTTATATGGAAACGGCTCATTTTCTAATGAAGTTTGAAACAATGAAAAAAAAAAAATTTAATAAGAATTGAAATAAGAACAATTTTGCTGAGGAGGATCTAGATTTCTATGATTCAAGTTATAAAAACAAACAAAGGTATTAAGAAACAAAAAGACAATACAATAGAAAAAGACACATCAAAATAGGATTTGAAAGACTCACAAAATATGAGGTAACTAAGGTAACATAATAAAATAGATAAAACAGGAGAATAAAAATTATAGTGCTGTCACAGTGCAGTGCAAGATCAAACTTGGAACCCTTCAGCTGATGATGATTTAGCCTCTGGGGGCAACAGCAAATGTTTGAGGACTTCTGGTGTCGCCAGCATCTGGATAACAGCTGTCTGGGCCAAGACTTCCTCTTCCGCACATCAGTCATTGTTTACAGTTCAATTAGCAACTGTAGATGCAAAACTGAAGCTGGGGGCTAATGTCTATAAACAGATATCTGCATATGAATGCAGATACATTTTTAAAAAGCTTTCAAAAAGCTAAATTATTGTCAGGTGATAGCAGGTTCTGAGATTGCATTTCAGCAGATTTTCCATCTCTTACTCTGGCAGGGTGTTGTAGCAGCTCCCGGTGTCTTGTTTTTTATCTGCTAACAGGTATCTTGTGCGTTTGCCTGTCATTGAAGGGCATGTAAAAACATCAGTGATGACTGGTCAATACTGCTTGGACAAAAATGGAAACCAGAATTCTTCTGATACAAATACAGACTCTGCATTTATATGCAGATATCTGTTTAGTGCTAGATGTATTAATAGTGCCTAGCTAAACTTAAAAAAAGGCAATGGCAAAAAGAAAAGTTTTCAGTTTTGATGTAAAAGAAATCAGAGTTGGTTGATCTCGAGTTTTCTGGGAGTTTGTCCCAGATATGTGGAGCGTTACTTTCATTAGTTTTGACTCTGAGGACAGTAAGTATGCAGGTCCCAGGTCATCTGAGATGTCTAGACGGTTCAGAACAGAGCAGCACATCAGAAAAAAAGCCATTCAGTGATATTTCAGTCATATTTTAAAGTCAGTTCTATGACACACAAGAAGCCAGTGCAAAGATCTAAGAAGTGGAGCAATGTGGTGTCTGCTGGTCTTAATGAGAACCTCAGCAGCAACGTTCTGAATTAGCTGCAGCTGAAAAGTGTAAAAATGTTTCCTTCAGTGGGCGGCAAGTCGAACTGAAATAACAGCCTGTCCTAATCCCATTTGTTGTACCATTGTTTTGTCGCTGTCCCTCAGTCTCATAGTGATGCACTCGGTTCTCTTTAGTGTCCGTATGAGATGCCACCAGAAAGGCTTTTTAACATGTGGTTAATATTGTGAAATAGTCACAGTTTGGGTAGGTTTAGGCACAAAAACTACTTCATATAAGATTATGTTTGGGGTTACAATAACAGTGGGAGGAAACCGAGTAGCGTTATTTATATCCTTGGTTAGGAATGAGAACAAACTGAAAGTAAGTGTATTGTTTTTTCTCTCTGTGATGTAAAATCCTTCAATAGTATTTCAAAGCTTCACTGAATAGAGATGAAATTTAACAATATAAATCTCTAAAAATCTTATCATTTATGTCTCGTGTGCACAGTTTATCAATGCAGATGAACCTCTCAGGTTGATCACTTGAAATTCTGCTCATGTTGCAAAGTCTGACTAAGTTCCCTTCAGAAAAGGACATGATATGCCCATTTGTTGACAGAGTAAAGGTCAACAAAAGCTCAGGAAATAAATTTGACTTTCATTTGAATTGATTTTTTTGAACTTCCTCCAAGGTGACGAGGTAGACTGTTGGCTTGGATGACTGACGGCGGCTTGATGGTTGCAGGTTTGGCCGCGGTCTCAGACACACATCTCAGCTGTTGTCGGCTGAGGCGGAGTGACAGCTCAACCCCCCGAGCCCTCTGGTTGTTACCGTAACAACGCAATCCACTGGTGACCCCTGAACCCCGTAGACGTCAAGCTTCCACTGGGCCACCAACTGCCTGCGCTAGACTGTCAGTCATTCCCCCTCAGTTATACACACAAACACACAGATAACCACACACCATCATGTCCCCTCAGAGCTTTCTGGGACACAATCTCACCACATTCAAGTGACAGGTAGAGGACACATCAGAAGAAATAAATAAAGGAAAAAACCTGGAGTGCTCTGGTGGCAATGAAAAGGTGACTTAGCTGGGAAACTGTGTGTCCCCAGCCATCCGAAAACATCAGCTGGAAGGTTTCTGGTGCAAATGAATTATTTAATTATATATTATATAACTTCTTTTTAAACATTAAAAAAGTAATATGTAATATAATAATAATGTTATATAGTAATAGTAATATGTAATCAGCAATAATGCTAAACAGAAGAACAAGGACCTAACGTTGATTTAAAACCAAAGGGGAAACCATTGATTAATTGAGATGAAACATCAACAAAACAATGTCTGAGGTTAAATGTGAACATACTTGGAAATGCTGCTCATGTGTTGAAAGTTTTCTGTTCCCAGTGTGTCGCTTGAAGTTTAAGTTAAAAAAAAAAAAGAAAAAGAAAACTCTTTTTCTTTAAATGTTTAAAGCTGCAATAAATACATTTTTGACCACTTGGAGCAATGGGAACAAATTGTGAATAAACACTGATATTAAATAGTTGGCTTTTTAAACAACCAGCACTTACAGAGAAACATTGTCCCTCATTTGTAGTCGCGTTTGTGTCAGTCACCCCATACTCCCGCAGCACCTCCCACAATGTCTCCCATGGAACCCGGTCATACGCCTTCTCCAAATCCACAAAACACACGAGACTTCCACGACCGTGGTGTAACCCGCATTGTTCCTTTTCAATCTGAGGTTCGACTATTGGCCTGACCCTCCTTTCCAGCACCTTAGAATAAACTTTCCCAGGGAGGCTGAGTAATGTGATGCCTCAATAATTGGCGCACACCCTCTGGTCCCCCCTTTTTGAAAAGGGGAACCACCACCCTGGTCTGCCACTCCTTAGGCACTGTCCCAGACTTCCATGCAATGTTGAAGAGACGTGTCATCCATGACAGCCCCTCAACACCCAAAGCCTTCAACATTTCCAGGCGGAGCTCATCAATCCCTGCGGCTTTGTCACTCTGGAGTTGTTTGACTACCTCAGTGACTTCCTCCAGGGAAATTGATGGTGATCCCCCATCAGTGGTGGACAGCAGTGAAGTACATTTACTTGAGTACTGTACTTAAGTACACTTTTTGAGTATCTGTACTTTACTTGAGTATTTGTTTTTTTGGAAACTTATTACTTTCACTTCACTACATTTCAAAGTCAAATATTGTACTTTTGACTCCGCTACATTTGTAGGAAGGTTGTTGTTACTTTTCGACTGAGCTTTGAAGTCAGCAGTTGGTGTTTTTATCTTTTCTAAAATGTAATTGGCCACATGCTGTGTTCCTCACAAAAGAAAACCAATCACAGTAGCTCCTCTCAAATGGGACTGATGTAAAAGCAGAAACACGTCCAGGCGCACTAACAAGCACAAGCAAGTTCTCCCTCTTTCATTCAAACAAAAAGCGGTAATGGTGACGGCAGGAGAATAACAAAATTAAATCTCAAGATGTTATTATAATTATTCATTATTCCAGGTAGCTTTTGAAGTTGGATTGTTTTATTGGGGTGAAAAATACCACATAATTCATGTATATATACTGCCTCTGAAGACAGAAAGAAATCTGTTATTTAACAGACTTGGAGAACTCCTTACAATTAGCTTAATTTTATGATGTGATTTTAATACAGTTACATCAGAAAATGACAATAACTGTCCTTTTTGGTTTTGATTGTATTTCTATGCAAATTTTTTTATAGGTGTTTCTATAGGCTTTTTGTAGCAGAGTGGTTCTACAAGCATCAGTGCATCATTAGATGGTTTCAGAAAGTTACAAGCTTCTGTAAATGCATCGTGAAAACAATACAGCATGTATTGATATTAGAAAATGTACTTTGTAATTCGTACTTTTGAATACTTAAGTATTTTTTAAAAACATGTACTTCTGAATACTTAAGTATTTGTAGAACCAAGTACTCTAGTACTCAAGTAAAATTTTGACTGAGCAACCTTCACTTGTAGTTGAGTAATATTTGACCAGGAGTATCTATACTTTGACTCAAGTACTGGGGTACTTTGTCCACCACTGTCCCCCATCATCCTTCAGCTCTGCTTCTACTATAGAAGGTGGATTAGTTGGGTTTAGTTGGGTTGAATACTACATGATAATAAGCACAGGTGGGGGGCGACCCTCTCGTCCACCGGGGTAAACTCCAACATAGCGGCACTCAACTGGGGGCTTGTGAGTATCCCCACACCCGCCTGGTGTCTCACACCCTGGGAAACTGTGGAGAAGAACCCCTACCCAGGAGAACGGTTCCAGATCCAAGGCTGTGGGTCGAGGTGAGCCCCACCGGATCTTACCGATAGTGCTCCACCTCCTGCACAAGCTCCAGCTCCTTCCCCACCAGAGAGGTGACGTTCCACATCCTCAGAGCCAGCCTCTGCCACCCGGGTCCAGTCTGCCAGGACCACCTGCCTTCACTGCCACCCAGCTGGCAGCGCACCCGACCCCAGCAGTTCCTCCTGCAGATGGTGAGTGCATGGGATGGGCCACTGTACTTCCTCAAATTTACAAAAAAGTCTTTAAGCTTGCCTGAGGTGGTTTTTGCCTTTTTCTAAAAAGAGTTAACACCTGCTATTATTTTGTTTATTTTATAGAGTCAGACTTCTCATGTGTTTTGGTTGCTTTTACTGCCTGTCTTCATTGTTTTCCTGTATTTTTTGATTGGTTTCTCCTGACCCTAATTAGTTCTTTGTGTATTTAGCCCTCATGTGTCTTTGTGGACTTCAACCATGTTTCCTTTACAGTTTGCCTTTCATTTTTTGCCATGATTTTTGCCTTTGTCTGGACTGCCTCTTCACCCCTATAAGCCTTCTGTATATATTACCATTTGCAATTAAATACTTTGAACTGCATAAGGGACAGGTGAGACCAATCAAAAAAGGTGGGAAAAGAACAAAGACAGGAAGTAAATTCAAACAAAACACACAAGAAGACTGACTCTACAAATTAAAACAGGAAATAACAAAGGTGAAACCCGAAATCATGAGAGTTTACATTCATTCATTCATACATCTGACACAAATTTGAAAAAATGCACAGTTATTTTTAGGATATGTAAAGGTGTTAGTAAATAACTGCATATATCGTTTTATTTAATGTTGTTTTATCTGTTTGTGTGTGTTCACCATGAAGGAGCTCTCATTTCGTTGTGCAACCCTCAGTTGTGTAATGATAATAAAATGAACCTGATACGTCTGATTTGAAATACATTTCAAATCATTATAAACATCCTATGCTGGTGTCAGAAACCTGGATAAATTGTTATTCCGTTTTTTAGAAACCCATCTTCACCTGCTGGGCTACTCTGAAACATTACATTATTGCCTGCAGATAACATGAAGAAGCCAAATCCAGGAGTGTGCAGGTAGCCAGAAATAGAAATGGTCTGATATTGAACTGCTGAGGTAGCTTCATCTGCAGAAGAAATGACTGAGGCTGGCAGGAGAATCTGAGACATCTAGTATCTGCCACCTGCATCTAACTGTTGTGGAACTGATGCATCATGACAAATAATGACACCTATTACATCCTATCCTCTATCATTTCATCCTGTCACTTCACACTGATGTATGTCAACATAGGCATAAGCTGCCTGTGAGCGAGTGTACAAAGTTTAGGAAATACTATTTACAGCTATCTCATGAGAAAAGCAGAAAAAAATGATTTGCTCAATGTTACTGGACTAAACATGCAGCGTGTTGGTAAAATGTTTGACCAGCAGTTATTATTCTGGAGCATGATGCTTTGTGACATTATGACACTGACCCTTTGCCAACATGGATGTAACTCTCTGCCAGTAGCCTAAGTGTTTTTAAATGAGCTACATCCTATTATGGAAATGTGCTGATTAGAGTTGTTTACTTTTTGATTATTAAAAATAAAGTAGGCTTCATTAATATGCAGCGACTCTTCAAGTACATATTGTCAGAATGAACTGAGGCAGGCTACAAGCCCATTTTAATTTTACAGATGGACAGGATTTACATTAAAGATATCCACATAGCATTCATTTCATGATATCTTCATTGTAGTTTAACTAGCCAATATTTAAATGAACTTACATATGTCTTTAATTGACCAAAATCAAAGATATCTTACTTCTCTTTTTGGATTCTCAAACAAACATTTTCCCAATCAAAATTGAATTATACATGACATATCCCAGCTGTTTGTTTGACATATTTGCTCCAAATTTAAGCTAACTTTATCACCTAATTACATTTAACTGTTTTAAATAAACCAGTGTAATCAAGCATATTTTAAGATTTAAATGAATCTGTTTAAAACTGAAACATACTAAACATCCAGCACGAAACATGAACACATCTGCTGCAGTGGGCAACTGCTAGCAAATATCATTTGCTAACAAGCTAGGCTACACGTTAGGTCCAATCACTGAAAATGCTGCATAACTCAGCTGTACTGAAAGAAAGACATTTATTTATACATGGACACATTTTATGTATAATGAAAGTTTATGCTTTTTCTTGATCTCCCAGCAGTGTTTCATTTATCTGAGATGTTAGAATGTGACACTCAACAGTTACACATAGGGATATTTATTTGCATGCAGTTTTTATGCCTCCATGTAATGTAATTTTGGTGGTTAAATTTCCAGGTCAGTGTGACTTTACAAAACATGTTTTTGGCCATAACTCAAAAATTCATACACTGAATATGACCAAATTAAACACAAATATCCAATAAGATAAAATGAGGAGATGATGACAAATTATATCCAAAAGGTCAAAGGTCAACTTCCCTGTAACATCGTAATGTTCAGCTCTATATCAGTCCTCTGTCCTCCTGTGTCTCTAATAGAAGACAGTATGTATTCACTGGAATCACACATATATAATGAGAACTTCCATGTTGAGAAAAAATACACTTAATATGTTTTACTACATTATTTTAAAGTTACAGGTCAATATAATGATAACTTCCATATTAGCTTCCTATAATTATGATTCTGGACACACATGGATGTAAACTGTAACTTAACTTGTTGGTGAAGACATACAACTGTGAGACAGTAATTCTATATTTTGACTGCTCTATTTTATACATCCATTGACAGCTGACTTCTCACTCTTCTTCTCCCATTTGCTAGGGGCTGCAAGTGATCAACAAGTGCTTCAGTGTGAAATTTGTTTTAGCTCAGGACAACATAGAATATAGTGGTCATGTTATTGTTGCAAATCTCTGCTGGTTGCATCTGGCAGTTGTGGTGGCATTGCAGTGTGTGCCATCCGTTGTCTAGTGGGGATCTATAGTCTGCTGAGTCCTTGTCTAGTAAATTGCTTACCAACATTAAGATGAACTTATAATATACATTTTGTTGTTTTTCTCATTTGATGTTAATTTTAAGCAGGGAACACATTTTCTATTAAAGCCAGGTGCAAGACAACAGGTTCAGTATCTGCATGATTATATAGATGATTATCCCAAAAGTTTTGTTTCCCCCTGTGTTACAAGGGTGACTGAGTATAGATAAGTGTAGAGAGCTGAGGCAGACAGGATGATTTCAGTGATTTATTCAAAGGGAAAGGTTTACAGGCAGACAGACAAGGCAAGACTGTTAAATCTAGTTGGGACTGAGTGGAAATGGGAACAGGAAATGGAAATGTGCGGATACTCTCCTTTTCTCCTATAACTTAACTAGAACAAAAATACCCCCAAAACCACTTTCAAAAAGCTAGACATCAAATCATGAAATATAATTTCAAAGTGCTGTTTCGTAATAACATATGTCCTTTCAATGCATGCTGGGACAAACTTAAGCCCCTACAACCCCGAACAAGTCTGAATAAGCAGGAAAAGAAATAATACACTTATTTACTCCAACTAATCAAACTCCCTGCAGCATGAAAATTGTTCAACATCTTCATGAGGGGCTTTCATTTCCTCTCAGTTTATTCTAAGATGCTGAAGTAACAAACTGCAGTGCTCATCTTCATGCAGAAGCTGTAATCTGCTCCCTCACTGAACCTGTAAACATGTTAATGAATGAAGATTCACAGCGGTGACCTAAAAGTGTCAGAAAAACTACCAAATAAAAAGCAGACCTTACCCACAGGGGACGAGGGGTTTTCTCTGTCACTCCATCTGTGTTACGTTCTGTTTTTACATTGTATAAAAATATATTTTCTGTCCATGAAACCTTCTGAGGCTGAGGTGAAATTCAGACTGATGTAGCTGTCTGACCCAGTCTGCAGCTCAGGTGAGCAGCTCATCCAGGTGTTACCACAAGTGAAACTGCTGGTGCAGGTGTTCAAGCACTTTTAATCCGTACCTGCCAACCCTCCTGATTTACTCTTGTTTTTCGTTGCCCTCTCCCTATTTCACAATTCTCCTGTAATTTTCACGATTTTCTGACAAAATTCTACACTCAATTTTCAATGTGTCCCTTTTCATTATCACAATCTGTTTCTGCGTGTATGCCGACTCTAAAAGTCCTCTGTTTCCACCCGTGCAAAATAGACACCAAACCACCAGAATTCATATTTTTTAAGGAATGTGAGAAATAAAAAAGTCATGCATTTTGTAAAATCTATTGCATCAATTATGTTTTAGGAGCAGGACAAAAAAAATAAAAAAAATAAAATATGAATGACAGAAAACTGATGAATATTAGTTTATGACAGAGAATTATACAACTTAATGATAGAGGGATGAATTATTCTCTATTCCTCCCTAAGAATGTAAAGTAAAACCATTCAACATAAAACTGGTGTTGCATTGAAGAGCTGCATTGAATAATTGATTATGAAGCGATTATCAAATTAATAATTATTCAATCAACTATTTTGATAATAAATTAATCATTTGTATTTTGTTTGTATTTTTTAAGATATAAAGCAAAAATTCTCTGACTTCAACTCCTTAATATTGATAATAATATTGATAATTGATATTTTCTGGTTTCTATACTCCTCTATAACAATAAACTGATATTTTTGGGTTGTTGGACAAAACAAGGATGTCATCTCCAGCTTTGGGAAACTGATTGACATTTTTCAACATTTCCAGACATTTTATGGACCAAACAACTAATCATTCAATGGAGAAAGTGACCGACCGACAGATTGATCGATAATGAAAATAATCGTTACAGGAAAGACTTGAAAAATGGGTCCAAACATGTGGAGCACATGGGCGTTAAAACTGATTAATCACGAAAATGATCAGCAGCAGCCCAGTTGCAGTGTACTTATTATTTTGTTATCTTTATTCTTAAAAATCACCAGAATGCAGGAAACAAATGCTCTGAATCTCAAATCTTTTGGTATTGAAATCCTCCCTATTTTTGAGGTCTCAGGGTTAGTAAGTACGCTTTAAATGTCATGTTCAAGTACTGAATTATTAACAATCACTGTCATATGTCATCGTATGACAGTCACTGACAACATCTTTTTAAAAGGTCTGAGCATCAGAAATGTACAAATTTTTTTTGCGTAATTTGAGAGAAAATGAAATTCAAATTATCAGGTTAAATCATTTAGAAAAAAACAGAGGGAGTTCTTTGAACAAACATTGGGGAGCAGTGATTAGTCATTAGGTCCATTCAGGGCTCATTTATATGTCTGTCTGGTTGATGGATGGGTGGCTGCACTGAAGTTATCCAGTGATTTCCCCACTCTCATTAAAACAACAGGTGGAAAGAGATTTCAACATGCAACATTTATCTCATGCCAGATCAGGGCGACTTTTGTATGATCTGTGTGGGTGATGAGAGCATTGATCTGTATTAGTAATTAGCCCATGATTGCAAGACATCTATGTATTTGTGTTAGTTTGAACATATTTGCCAGGTAGCTCAACTGTGAGGGACTTTGTCTGCCAAAGCATTTTTTTTCCCCATCTGAAAACATGTTACCAACAGACTCACATCACCTGAACTGTTCAGTGCCACCATAAGGTCAGACCACATTAGATCATAGATTGTGGAATGGGGTGTGTTTGTTTGCTTCATCTGCTGTCCCCTGCAGTTGCCCGCTATTTTCATGTCAGACAAAAGTAACGAGCCCTTTTAAATGTCAGTATTGTACGGTAATTGTTACTGCTGAGAGTAGTGGAATTAAAGTAACGCGTTACTTTGTGGGAAAAACACAACATGGTGAAATCTTCTTGTTTATTGTTCCAGAGGCTAAATAATTACTGTCTGGTTAGTCTCAGTAATAACTGCAGAGCGTGAACCTGTTACAATGAACCTATGTTTCCCTAAGACGTGATATAATAATAAAGTTCAGACAACTGATCAGTTAACTGCTCTTTAATGCAACAGTGTATATGGTTCTGAAATACAAAACAATACAATAAAGCTATTAATAACAGCTCACTCGCTCATCATAAAGGCAAAAGCAATAGATATCTACTAGCTTACAGCTTATCTAATATAACTGCACT
Organism: Lutjanus erythropterus; assembly: GCF_056507025.1. NCBI lineage: Eukaryota > Metazoa > Chordata > Actinopteri > Lutjaniformes > Lutjanidae > Lutjanus > Lutjanus erythropterus. The sequence continues at coordinate 26,491,823 of NC_139328.1, read as the reverse complement.
CGGCCACACCCTTAGTGTACGTGTCCAGTTATATCTTCACAATATTTATATTGTTACTATTTTTTTGTAATATTTCCTCATTTATGTTGCTTGTTCACTTATTTATTGCTGTAATTACTGCTTGTATTTTTCAACCACTTTTTACTGCTGTTAACACTGCAAATTTACCCGTTGTGATACTAATGAAAGATTATCTTACTGGAACTACAGACCATCTGTGAGTGTCATTTCAGCTCCTCTTGTGAAACCTCACTTCTCTTCACAAAGTGAGTTGCAGTGAATGAGCAACCGTGATGCTCCTGAAATGAAAGTAAGTGACTGGTGAACAGATGTTCTGTCGCTGACAGATGGAGAAACCAGATGGCTGAAGGCATCCGGCTCTTCACGCTCGCTGATCTATTCCTCACTAGTTCACCAACTGCTTGTTAAAAACATACTGTTTGGAATGGGGCCGTGCGATATGTTCAGTGGAGAAAGTCAATGAGAAAATGATATTGTGCATGAAGCTCACAGTGAGGACAGTAATCGAAGTAATACCGTGCTGTTAGAGCATCCTTCACTGTCCACCTGATGTGGATGTAAACACCCTCTAATGTGAAACCTTAAAGTCAGCACTTTACCTGACACACTGACGAAATGAGGTGCAGAACCGTGTGTCAAGCTCGGAGAAACTCCTGGCAGTTCAAAACTTAATTCAGATTTCAGTCACATTTCTCCTGTCTCTCTTCTGGAACCACAGCGTCAATCACGTCCATCACAGAGGCAATGGTGCAGTTCTGCACTGAACACGAACAAGACTTCCCTTTTCACACATGTGCACACCTTACCAAACACTGTAGAAAGCAGACATGGCTGTCAGGTTGATGGTTGCAAGGATTACAAAGTTTGGGCGATGCAGAAGTTGGTGTCGTAAAGTTAGAAATGAATTTTCACACCATTCACTTTATTTATTTATCTTTTCCCATAAAAAAAACTTTGGACCTATGAGGACTCTAAGTCTAGTAGTCTTGAACAATATAAAGAGTCAAAAAGAGCCTTTAAGGTGAAATCTTTAATTATTTGCTGTAATAATTCATAATTGGCCCATTTAACATTAATTAGAGTTCAAATTAATGCAGAATGTTTGCCGAATGAGTTAGCGTCTGTTTATGAGCGATAAGAATTCATTATAAATCTTGTAGAAGCCATAGATGTGCATAACAATTAAACTGAGCAATATGTTAATGGAGTCTGGCAGGCAGTGAGACAGGCAATAACTTAACTCAAAGTCCAGTGTGTATTTTCAGAGCAGTGTGCCTTTCTTTTCAGGATAACAGGATTAGCTTTACATCAACAGACAACTGACAGTTATAAACAGGTGATCAACTTACACTCCAATATTTAACGCTTGATATATGTGGTCAATGAAGGTTTAATCTGTTAACAAGCATATCTTGTGTGGTTGATAAAAATGAAGGTAATTTATGTCTCACTAATGGAAACAAGCAGCTATAAAGTTCTTTACAAGGCAGACATAAAGAACAGAGAGTCATGAAAAGTACGGGGAACGCTCTGCTTCAACTTCATCACTTCTGGCTTGTCTGCAGGTTTTTGTTGCTGCTGCAGTTGCCTGATCTCGTCTACTTTCCAGTCGAGGCACACTTCACCTCGAATGAGCCTGCTGTTGGACCATAGAAAAAACTCAACTGCTTTCCTTCTCCAAATGCCATAAATTCTGTTAATTTAAAAGGAGGAATCAGTGGGATTTGTTCAAGAAGTTCATAAACACGGCTGAAAGATAAGTACCAACATTTTGGGTTGGTGAAGTGTCCTAAACGCAACAAAATACTGAGAAAAACGAGAAAATACAGGCAGAGGGCAGAGTCTCTGCACAGCCACCACCATGTGCTTCTGGTTGTCATATTTGATGACTGAAATAGATTGTTTTTATATTGTTTTGTAGTTAAATGATGCATACTATACTTTTAATATGGCTGGCCACAACTGATTAGTCTACAGTAGTGGTTTTAATAGTTAACAGTTTGACTGTTCTGTGAAACTCCTACTCAGTAATCATCAGCGCTCGCGGGTCAAACCACACCTATCTTTGAACTTTGCCGCCATTTAGATCTCAACTCCAACCTATAAAGCTTTGAGACTGCATCTTGCATGTTTGTGACGCCACTGTGTTGGCAAAATGTGTCAACAGCCACACCGTTGCAGCTGGTAAATAGTCTTAAAAGGCAAAAGTAACAGTGGTGTGATTAATAGCAGCATAGTCAGCAAATCTACTGTACTGTGCATAAACAGTGTACACCAGACTAACAAATAATGACACTTGCTGTTTGTCTGTATTGATATAGAGATATAATATATGATGCAACTGTTGTAAACGTGGCATATGAGTTATGATGAATTTTCTGTGCACATGCCTGTAGCATTTGGGCAAAAGGCGGAGAAGAAAATTATAATAAGCTGACTTGTTAGCTCCAAAGTGGTCAAATAAATCACCCAGTGAAAGCACTGGATCTTTCATCATCTGGAAGTGATTATAATGGATGTGCATGCAGTGGTCGAATTAGGCCTGCAGCCCACTAACCTTACAGGGTCCTGCCATTAAATAAATGTCACTTCATCTCAGATAAACTCAGAGAAGAGGCAGGAATATGCTGCTGCTCTCCAGAGGTGTGGATCAGTTCAGCCTTACTTGGACAAAGCTTGGACTTATCTTTGTCATCCTAAGTCAGTAAAGGTCCTGCCTTCACAGTGATGTGGAGACATGTATGAGGTCCCAGCAGTCAGAGACAAAGTGAAAACTCATCTGAACTCGGTCTACTCATTTTTGAAGCTGTCCTGTAAATCTCTGTGACATAAATGCATATGCATGCTGGTTATGACTCAAGGTTTTTTTAGATTGATCTGTTGCAACCTTTAAGAGGGAGTGATATAACTTTACCCAAAAACTTTGTCAAAATAGAACCAGGAAGACAAGAAAAAGGCTGCTGAAACACTGTTACAATTGATTATTTTTATTTTACAAAAACATGATTAAAAAGATAAATCCACACTGAATAGAAAATAAAGCTTGATTAGTCTACAGAATCTAACAGAATGACAAAACTAAGCTCCCTAAGTTTACCCAACTAGTTGAACAGGACACTCTTGGCAACCAGTCAGCAAAGACACAGGAGGAGGAAACACACCTGTATCAAGGTACTTTCAAAAACACAACATTTGAACAGCAGCAGCACCAGCCAACAAACAACTCAGTGGCCAAATGGCAAGAAGCACCGGCTCTGCGGGTTGATGTACGCCTGCACTGATGATTGAATGAAGTCCAGGTGTGGGGGGGCATAGTGCACCTGAAACATGAGAGAAACAGCTCTCCTCCAAAAAGAGACCATGGAAATTTAGTGAATTTAAGACAAACACTAGTGAGTAGATAAAGTATTGGTACAAATCACGGGCCGAGTTTGAAAAATTTAGGGGAGCTCTAAAACATGATGTTCCTGAAATAAAAATGATGTATAATATATAATTTGATAAACTAAAATATGCTAATGTTGTGTGTTTAGTTTCTCATTATGTTAGAGTTTCCAAACATTTAGGCTCAGTAATTAACACAATTCTGTGTGTGCAGCGTGTTATGTGCCTCTGGACAGCCACAAGTAGAGGTGATAGATAAACAAACACACAGTTCAGTTCCTGCATGTTTTTCATAGTTGGAAAAAGAACTTTCTGCCCTAAATATATTTCCCCCCAATTATAACAATCCACAGACAGACGGGCAATGGTGGGGAAGTGAGGAGACAGTCTATGAGGGAGAGCGTGTGAGAGGGAGAGATGTGAGCTGCGAAACAGCTGCCTCTATGTGCCTGTGATGCTTTATGCATCCTCTCACGTAAAAACAACTATCTCAGTGAGTTCATTTTGAGTCAAGGTCTCTTCACGTCAGTTTACATTCACAAACATCAGATGATGATGTTGATACCTGATACCTTAAAAGTCTTAAACAGTGCAAGAAGTCTCTTTATTTCTGAAGGTAGGTTGTAGTCTGTGGTTGACCAGTGTTTGATTTAGGCTATGATTCATGAAGGGGAGTGTATGAGAAGCAGGAAAACACACGCTTATATTCTTATTATTTAGCGTCTATGAAAGTTTCAAAGTATTAACTAACTGTAGTGAAATGTTTTTTACAGTAACCCTGTAACTGACGGTGCTGCAGCACATTTCCATATACAAACGTGCATGTGACATGCTTATACAGCAGGGCTTACCAGAAAATAGGGCTCTCCTGAAAGCCACTGTGTAATTCGAATCCTGGATAAAGTGTTGACACAGTGAACCTCCATTAATCCATAAAAAAGGTACTGAAATAGCCTGCCAGGACATATCAGCTTTATTTTTTTATGTATATGTAGACTGATGTCTGTTTGTTGCATGTATACTGGTAGCTTTTGATGGGGAACAAGATCTCATACTGCAAAGTGCAGTTGAAATGACAGACCTCTGCCATGGCAGCCATTTTGATAGGAAATAGAGAGTAAGCAGAGGTATTAATAGTGATAATGACTAAGGTCTCTCCAGTGGACCAAAAGGCACAGTAGGAACACAATAAGCTTGTCCTGAATGTAAAAGTAGGAGTGTCACAACTGGTTGTACCAGCTGTCGCTACCTAATGAATCTTTGCTCTGTGTTGCTAAAAGATGAAGATTAATTGATGGGTGGATATCGTCATGTTATTGGTTGAAATTAGTTGGTCCAAGCATCGATAAGCACACGTCATATTTTGTTTTGGGTTGTATTTTAAGCTGTTAATTAGGTGCACAAGATTTCTTTTTTTTTTTATTATTATTTGATCTCAACTCTAATACATGAAGTAGTTTTTGAATAATTAAAATGGTACATAAACGAGAAAAATGAGACTGAGACATCTTAAAGGTGTAGTTTACTTATCCAAAATCACTTTATTACCAGCAGATGGCGGTCATATGGATGCATTGTGTTTTTGACTTAAGAGCAGGTGAAAAAAAAAGATTTTGCAACAAGACTATTCTTATTATTTTTTGTCAGGATAATTTTTCTAAAACTTTATTGTAATACTCCTTCTGCCCATAAGAGGCTGAGGTGTACCACTCCCCCATATTCTCAGTAGGAATAAAAGCAGTATTCTTTCTTCCACATTTTTACGTCTCCATGCACTCTGAACACATGCTTCATTTATTGTGTGCTAGCAACTCATGAAGCGTTACTGTTAGCCAATGGCTCAGGTTGTAGAGCACTTCAGCCTCTTGTGGCTGAAATTAATATTACAACAAAAATACATTCAGAAGTGATCCTAACCAAAAAAGAAAGAAAGAAAGAAAGAAAGAAAGAAAGAAAAGTCCTTACATAATGAATTTTTTTCCTGACAAAAGTTTCCCCCACCTGTTTCACACAGGAAAAGAAAATGAAGAAACTTAGAAAGTTTAACCTGGTAAAACCATTTTTTTTTCACATACTCTTTAATTAGCTACTGGCTAGCTTTGGACAGGTTCAGCAGCATAATGTATTTTTACAATTAAAAAAAAGGCCCTAATATAATATAAATTTAAGCCCATGCATATGTATGTGTATTTTCACCGTGTTGTAATCAGACCTTATATGAGCCAAATACCACTCTCTCCAAAGCCACCAGATTTCTTTGGCAAAAACAATACAACAGTAAAATAATGGAGTTGCTGGTCTTCTGCTGCCTCAACTGGTTTGGTGTCTGGAAGTCAGTTGTTTTTTTATTGGATCAAATTAGATAAAAGTCCCCCATAAAACTAAATGTACATGCTGCTTTGTATTGCTTTTTGGCAGGTTCAAGCACATACAGGACTTTTTAGTGAATTAATTGGTTTTTGAACATCTGATGTGGCACTACAGCTGAGATTGTGTCGTTGCAGAACTTAAGTGTCAGTTTTCAGTCACAGTTCAGCGAAAAGCTTCAAGTACTTTATCGTCTCCTCTCTTATTATAATATTTTGTCCCAGGCGAGAATCAACACCATACGCTTTCTAAATCCTCTGTTTTTACTGTTGGCTGATAAAGAAACTGCATTAAAGATTCATTTTCCCCCTCTGGAGGACTCTGGTTTCCACACGCTGAAACCAGCGAAAGCGCTCAGTCATCGCCCCAACACGGAGCCCTCACCCAGCCCGCCCTCTCCTTCCCAATTAACAGTGTCTTTGCCTCAAGTGGCTCTGTCAGTTCAGATCAAGCCTGCACATCTTCTCAGAGATGACTGAACATCCAGCTCGCCACCTCCAGGCCAGGCAGCCCCGAGAATGGATCCGATATGTAGTAAGGACATGAGAGAGGAGGAGAAAGAAGGAAAATGAGAAAACGTGAAGGAGCTGTAAGCTTCGATATGTCTTTTTTACTGTGTGTTCCATCTCCATTACTGAACGTTAGTCAGTCAAGCAGTTTGAGTGGGACCGTGGCATCTTTTTCTGTTAAAGTTTGAGCTGAAAAACTGTGACTGGAGCTCTTTTCTCTCTGTCTTTTTTGACATGATGCACATAGAAACTAACTGCCCTGTTTGTCTGTTCACTGTTGTCTGTATATGTGTGTGTGTATATATATATTATATTTCATTTATTTTTTACTTTAATTTTGGTGTATATATAAATGTATATTTATTTGTCTGTTTTTCAACGACAACATAAATTACAACTTTCATTCAGTGATTTTTTTTACTAATACTACTGTAAACTAGTGGAGGATAGGGTAGTAGCCAAATATGTTGGTGAAATAATCCAGGGTTTAACTTGTAGTTCACTGTTTTGAACACAGGGTGTCGCTGTAATATTCTCATGCTCAGGTATTAAGGTAGGAGGGTTACTGTTACTGTCAGGTGTTTGACCCGGAAGGGCAAAAGGTTTTTGACCACTGCGGCACTAAAATGTTTGTCACGCCGTATGCCGAGTGTTTTGGACATTGTTCACGCTTTGCATGGAAGAAATAAAGTATTTTTGCTGCACCAAAGAACAACCTGTGGATTCAATGAAGAAGTGACACAGCGTACGGTAATCAAACTAAAAGTCGAGTGCGTCAACCAGGTCACTCCTGAGTTAAACATCTCAGTGGCTAAGTAATAAGAACATTTACTCAAGCACTGTACAATTTTGAGGTATTAGTACATGTACTATTGTGAGTTTTTCAAATTTTTTGTTACTTTATACTGCTCCAATACACAAATTTGACAGATAATGTTACAGAACAAGATTTTGCAAACAAAACCCAAACAAAAGAAATACATAAGCTCATAAAATAAAACATGGCAAATATTATATTGATTTCTAATATTTTTGGTTTGTGATGCCTTATATAAGATCTAGTTCTCACATTTCAAATTTCTAAACCTCTGAGATTATTTATTTCATTTAATAAATTTGACATCCAAAGGCAGAACATTTTCTGTGGCAAAAAAAAAGTTATTAAAAGAAGAAAGAAAATCTGAGAAGTAATAAAAAATTGCAAATTTAGAATTTTGTTTTCACCTAAGTCAAATTAAATGTTTTTTTTTTTTTCAGATTCTTTGAAATGTAGATGTATGAGGTATTTATTACTACTATTATTACCAACAGTAGATGGTAGCTGATACGCCCCCAACTTGACAAAACATTAGAAGTACTGGTGTAGGAAGCTAAGCAACTTGCTGTTGTGGACAAGGTCAGCAACAAATTTTGTTTTAAGTTCATGTTAGAATGTTTTCACTGCTTCACCTTTTCTGACAGCATTTTCTGACAGGAAGCTGTAGTGAAAGAAGCCAAATATCACTCTCTCCAAACCACCCAGACTCCGTTGGCAGTATCAGTCATTTTACCACACCTCAGTTAGTTAGTTAGTTTGTGTTATTGAGCGACTTCATTGTTTAAAAGTTAGGTCAGATTCAAAGTCACAAAATAAACACAAACAAACGAACTGACTGAGGCAGTGGTAGACCAGCAGCCTGTGCTCTGAGAGGTAAAATGACTGACTTTGCCAATGGAGTCTGGTTGGTGTGGGGAAAGTGATATTTGGCTCATATAATGACTGTTTCCAATCAGAAAAGGCTGTTTGACAGCAAGGTCAAATGGTCAAAATATTCTAAATCATAGCATACACTTCATACTTCATACTGACTGCATGCACACGATGGCTATACCTCGCTCAACTACTGCAGCCGGCACACCTGCTGTGTGTTTGCAGTTTGCAGAAGAGTTTTGAAGAGAAGAAAAGAGCTGTATTCAGAAATCAGCAACCACCACGCGTCACTCCACCCCAGGAAGGGAGGGAGAGTGAAATGTTGCCCTGCACCCAATATTTTCATGTTGGTGATATATATTCTTCAGATATAGACACTGAAAATGTAGTGAAAGGTGCCATGTTGCTGATATGATGTCAATCTGACTTCTTATTTTCACTGTGTATTAAAAATGCACACCTCCCACAGAAAAAATAGGCAAGGCTCCAGATGAGCAGCACTGCACATGCAGGCTGTGTGAGTGAGCCATAAAATACATTTTTCTGCTGACCCTGTCCACATCAGTACATTGCTTAGCTCCCTATACGTGTACTCCTGCTGCTTCTCCAAACTGGAGACATGCTGATTACCACCACAACCAGTAAAGTGCTCTAAAAAATACAATAAATACAATACTTCCACTTGTAATGAGGTAATTTTATATGAATATATTAGTGCTTTTACTCAAGCGAAGATTATGCATACTTTTTCCACTGCTGCAAACTGCTCATAGGGATAAATAACTATTTATGATCATCAAATAGGTCTTTTTACAGTATACCTTCTAGATACACCCACATAGAGCTGGGTTTCTGAAGAGAGATAAGAGTGAAGAGTGTTCTGCAGATGTTAAGGTGTGCTGCCTATCTGATGGGCATTTCACCTTTAGGAGGTATTATACGTGACAATATCCACAAACCAAACAAAATAAAAAAAAAAGGAAATGCAAGAAGCACAGCTATAATTTTTTTTGTTCCAGTTGCCATTATTTTTAGCATTCCAAGCATTTCTAACAGCTGTTGATTTTTTCTTATTAACGTTATGTAGCTCTCTTCTGTGGCTGCAAGTGACCTGGTTTCACAACAGTGGGCTGCAATAAATTAGCATTAATTAAATCTAACAGTCAATTTTACAAAGGTAAACATAGTCCCATTTTGCTTTTGCAAACCATTTAACAATCTGACATGTTCACACAAGAAATGTTTGGCATTAATGCAAATTCCCAACTGAGGATTAGGACAAACTCAAAATTTCACATAGTCACAGTGATTAACTGCTTTATTAGTGTTGAGTCAGAAATAAAGAAATATTTCGTTGTATGACTTATCTCTGCTGAGATTTCTACCTTTTCTTTAATTGATAAAGATTTTGTGAAACAAATAGCCAAATCTCAAGTTATAAATTAATGAGATTTATTTTTTCTTCCTTTTTAAAAAATCGATATAGGGGATTTTGTGGAAGAACGTAAAGCCCCAGGCACTTAAACTGAAATTCATTATGCATTATTCAAGTTTTCCATTAAAATGAAACTTGCCTCAGCCACATGTGTGTGTGTGTGTGTGTGTGTGTGTGTGTGTGTGTGTGTGTGTGTGTGTGTGTGTGTGTGTTTATTTCCAGCTGTAGTGACAGTTGTATGAACTGACTAAAGAGCCCGGGAGACTGCGGTCTATTGCTCATGCTGTTTGCACTCTTATCTGATAAATGAAAGCAGCTTAATTAGAGCGCAGTTAAAAGGACTGCAGGACATTTGACAGGCAGTATTCTTTGAGGAGGAGGAGCCACTGACACACTCTGCTTATTTTAAAGGCTTCATAATAATATTCTTCTCCCACTCATACAGAAAGACATCTTTATTAATAAATATTCCATCATGTATAGAACATCATTCAAGAGCAGGATGCAAAATGGGAAGAGAAGCTGTGACAAAACACTATAGCGGACTGACAGGGAGTTCATCTCACCTTTCACACAAAGCGAACAAAACACATCAGATGGGAATATATGTTAACTTTGTTTTTCCCCCTCAGCCTACTGACACAGGTGTGTCCAATTATGTCTGATTTCACCTAAATGTGAATTATGCGCACACAGGTGCAACAGGAGAGTCAGGGAGGAACATTAACACACTCCACACCCCTGGGAAGAGGTCCAGTCAGGCATAGTAAACAACTGTGTGGGCTGACTGTGAGTGTGCTTGTGTTTTTGTCGCTGTATTCACATCATGTGGGAGTTTCGCTAATGACCACTTTCTGACTGTTCCTTAAATATGAGCTCATTCCCATCAATCTGTGTATAATAAAAAAAATCCAAAAACAGGACATTAGACATTAGAGAAATTACGTGCCAAAGTCCAATTTTTGCGTGCAGGTCACATGCCGATCCTTCCCATTAAAAAAAAGTCAGGTGATGTCGAATGAGAATGAGAAATGAGAAAATCCGGGTATGGAGGAGGTAGGGTGGTTTGATGGGTCGAACAAAAACTTTCAGGAGGCCTTCTTGTGTCAAATTAAAACTCCACCAGTGTTGAGGTGGGGGTAGGGGCAAAAGAATTAAAGAGCACCAGCTGTATGCATTGGGGCACCAGTCTGTATTACCAGTGATGAAAAATGATTGGTCCACACAGACTTCTGTTTCGCTGACAGTGTGAAGAGCAGTTTTGACTGATGCATGTTAACAATTGACAAAAAAGAAAACTAAGATTGGCAGTTGCTGTCTTGAGCTGTCTGATGATGCAAACACTTGCCAGTCGTAAACATGGGAATCCCACATGATGTGAATGTGGCAGTAACTCTGTAGCAGGCACTGTTTGCTTGGACTGGCTACATCATGTGTCTGAGGGGCATATAGCTGATAAAATAATCACTTCAAAGTTTCTCAAAGTATAGAATTGTTTTCAGGGTCTCTGCATAGCTCGGGGAGTTGTATATTTTTCATCACAGTGCAAACAAACTCTTTGTTGGCTTTTATGGATACAAATTTTCAGGGTGTATTCTTAGAAGCCAACCCTACAGACTCCCTCTTCCCCCTATTTAAATTTGCTCTGAAGAACCCCCCTAACTGGTAACAAATTTTGATCTGAAATGTGAAAATGTGACTTTGTTACCCAGAATCTGATTACCTGTCGCTACGCTTCTAAACACACAAACAGTATCAAAATGCTGATTTACATTCACACAGTGCAGTGCTTACAAAGATAGCCTTTATCAATCGTCTTTTGCATGACATTCATGGTGTCTCTATACAAATACACGTGTTGAATAAAGACATGATACTCAGCATCACGTCAGTCAACATTAAATATGAAATCACTTGACGAACCAACACTATGTGTGGCGTATGTGGTCTTCAGTGTTTTGTATACTCTCAACCAGACATAGATGTCTTATGATACACTGAGTAATATGGTGGCATCCTGTTTGTAAAACATTTGGTAACACTTCTCTTAAGGCATACAACTGTATCAGATTAAAATGTCTGATATTTACATAGCAGCTATCAGAACCTCTTATCAGTTTTTTTCTTTTCTTTAACTTTTATTGGTTTAAGTATTTCTCACAGATCAGTGTGATTCTCCTGACCCATTTGGGTACAGAGTACAGCAGAGCTGAAACAATTAGTCAGTTAATTAGTTAATAAGCTTTTTTTTTATGTCAAGCAAATTTACACTTTCTGCCTTCTTAAATGAGAATATTTGCTGATTTGTCTCCTAATGTAGTGAACTGGGGTTTTGGATTTTTTTTTTGAATACAGATTTCTAATTTTAACGCAGCTTGGGTGTCTGGGCATGTCAACATTTCTCATAATTTCCTGAAATTTATAGACCAAATGATTAATTGAGAAAATATTCAGGAGATTAATTATTCACAGAAGTGATTGTTAGTTGCAGCTCTGCAGAATTCAATATCTACAAAATCACTGCAATCAAACTGTCAAGGAAAACAAATATGAAACAAAAGATGATTATCTTAGATTAGATGAAGCTTTTCCAGTTTATATTTTTACACTTTACATCCTCCTGAAAAACTTCTAATATATAAAAAAGTGCATTAGGAGGAGTATTCCGATTCATATTGTTTAATATTGTGATATTGTGCCTTTAATAGGACTATTTGTTTGCTTAAGTGACAGATTTCAAACTGCTTTCTCATCCCACCTCTTGAAGTCAAACCCTTTTTGCAAAATCTTGATTTTCTGCTTTTTGCAACCTGCAATCAAAATGACAGTTAATAAATAAAAGTTTCAGGCCTTGTACCTGAAACTGAAGAGTATATTTAAACCTTATTCTCTGAACTTTTGCTCTGTTACAATGTAAATTCTTCTGCAGCTCATATGTGGTGTTCAAGAAACTCCCTATTATTCTCAATCTACATGCAGGGAAACATGCCTGCTGTTATGTTACGCAAATGATGCTCAGGTGTATCTATAAATTAAGGGATTTTGGGACCCTAAATTGCTTCCGTGTTGTCTGATTTTACCAAATTTGAAAAAAATATAAAATAAAATAATAATAATATTTTTTTGTTTTGCTTCCCAAATTCAGATTCTGAACATCAACCAGGAATTCATCTAAATTTGTATTTGGTCCAGACCTGTGTTCAATAATATAAGGCACAGTGGGGTCTGGCTCTTGCTTGATAATGTATATCAAACTATAAGTTTGATTTGGATTTCCTCAGTAGGAAGATTATTATCATTATCATTGCCATTTTAAAATAAAATTCCTTTAAAAAGTGGGACCTAATCATTCAGAATTAGACACAAATGAAACAAATTAAACTGTGGCACTTATTCTCTTGCTGACCAAAGATCTTAACAGGAAGAATACTGTCTCAGATAGTGAATAGGTTATAATCCGTGGTGTGACAATGTCTTTTCTCAAAATAAACTCTGTACTCTACTACTACTACTCTGTACGCCTTAAGTTAAGTGTCACCAGAAATTTTTGCCTTGTGGCGACAATTAAATACAACATGTAAAAGACAAATATAGCACAAAGCTGCACATAGCAAGCTCTTCCTTTTTTTAGAGTCTACAAAAACTTGACACATTGACAGCTATTTACCAACAGCAATGAGAAAAGGCAAAAACACTGAGAATATCATGCAACTGATGCGTAACACTTGCTGCATGAATAAAAACAATATTATTCCCCTTAATAAGGAGTTATTTTATTTTCCGTTCCTGTATCCACCTGACACTTCTGCTTTCACTGGTGGCTTTAAAGAGACACTTCAGCCTCTTCTGGAGTGAATGAAAATACGTTGAGACAGATTGTTATTGACTTTAAACTTTAAAAAACAAATTTAATTCCCCATCTTAAAAGCTGTCATCCCAATCATTATAATGAACTTGTGAAAAACAGAGAGAAAGAGGCACTGGCAAAAAAAACTGTAAAAATTTTATTTTATGTCTGCATCTACTGGTGGGACATCGTGATAGGGGTTAGAATAACAATATGTTAATTTGAGACTTTATTTTGCTGCAATTAGGAGCAAAAATATGTGCTTATCAGTACTGCCATCAGTAATCAGCCAAAAGGAGTTGGAAATGGTCAGATTTTGGAAAAAAAATCCAATATTGAGCTTTACTTATTAAATGTATTATTAAATGGACATCTGCTCTGTCCTACAGTGAATGCTATAGGCTGCTTTCTGGAAAACATAATACTGAAGTGTAACATTCCAAAATCTGGTTTGCGATGCCCAACATTTCATCTGCTTCAACGCCTTTTAGCAATGTTTGTTTTTAGTTCAAGTTTTTAAAATTTGGCTTACCAAACCAAATCTTGAGTATTTACATTTCTTCAGATTAAAAACGTTCCTCGATGGTTATACGGGTCTTATTTTCCCAGTGGGTTGGGGCAGAGAGGATTTTCAACAGAAAACAGTACGGTGGGTGGGAGTGATCAAAACTGCTACATGAGCAGGTGGGAGTGGATGGAAATTCTACAGTAGCAGGGCGTGGGTTCAAATAAAAAGCTCTGTGCAAACCTCCTGCTCAAGTCTTTGATAAGGTGAATTTGTTTCATTATTTTGCGTTTCTAAAAGCATGCACAGTGTAGATCAGCACACATCATTGTGGGACGTGATCCCTCACTGGCTTCCCACTGATATCTCAGATTACACATTGCAATGAAATACATACATCCTCTCCTCTTCCAGCCTGAGATTCCAGACTGGGTGAAACTTGAAAACTTGAACTGTATGTTTGGATGCGACAGCTGTCCTGATTGTTTTGAGCTTGTCGACTAATCAAGTGTCTTACGCCACCAGTCTCAACAGAAGTTCCCCGTGGTCACACTTCCCTTTTAATGACATGATATCATCAGTCTGAACACCTGCATTGTTTGATAATAACAGCACAGTGTCAACACCATCATAGCACAGATAAAGGGTTTGGAGCATGCACAGCACTTGATGACAGTAGATCATTAAATGTACATTACAAATGATGCAGCTTATCAGAATAGTTTGGGTTCTGAATTAGTACAAAATAACCCTGTCCACCAGTTGCCCTGATACCCAGGGCTCATGTGCTGACCTGGGTCAAAATGCATTCATGAATCATTCTTAGCAGTAATTTTGACAAGTTTCAAGTATCAGATGGGTGGGTGTGGCCTCTATGGACCCCAAATAAAAAAAAAAAAGATAAAAACACTGTTGCATTTGAGCTGGAATGAAAACTTGGACTATACTTAACAGTCTGAAGACCATTTAACTATATGGGAAGAGATCTCTGTCTGTCTGTCTGTCTGTCCTATATCTCGAGAAGCATTCATCCAGTCTACTTCACATTTGGCGGGTGTATTGCTGGGGACCCAGGGACATGCAGTTTGGACTGGTGACACATTCAATATCAATAAACCTTGCATAAACAGTAGAACTGTGGCTCTTGGACTGAAATGAACATGTATTCACCTCCGTCCACAGAGGACAAGCGTGCTACCTGAATGGCCACTCTCTTGACAGGCACTGCACTAGTTGATTCAATTTACCCTACACAAGTATCTGTATACATATATTATGTAGCAGACCTACTCTTCTGCTGCTTGGTTGAGTGATACTTCGATGGGTGGACCCAAAGAAACTCTGTCTTTAAAAGTACAAGTTCAATCTGATCCTGTCGCCTCAACATGACCTTCAAAATGCAAAATATTTTTCTTGTCCACGGTCCTGGAACACCATGTTATGTGTTTTTTATCCGGTACTATGTCATGTCAGTGCATTCAAAAACAAAAAATACAATCGTTTTCTGATCTGACACTGCTATGATTAAGGATCAGTTGTATTTAGGCACAAAAACTACTTGGCTGGGGTTATGAAACAACTATCCCCATGTTCCAATCCCTACAACCACTGGAGGGCTTGAACACAAACTTATGTTGTATTGGGGCATTTGTTGAAATGACTGATGCTGACATTAAGAGGGCCATCTCTTTTGCTTCATCAATGTATGTGGCATTATGAAAACTGAAGGCTTATGCAACAAGTATGAATTCCAGGTCAGTCATGCTAACTTCCATCCAGTTTCTTCTGCTTTTCTATTATTCTATTATTGTGTTGGCAGCAGACTAAGCAGGGTATTCCAGCTGTCACTCTCCCTGGTAACCTTTTCCAGCTCCTCCTGGGGGATCTTAAGGTGTTTCGAGGCCAGCTGGGATATTTAATCCCTCCAATGAGTTCTAGCTCTACCTCCCAGTCGGACTTGCCCAAAAAACCTCCAAAGGGAGGTGTCCAGGAGGCAGCTTAACCAGATGCCCGAACAAGCTCCCACCAGCTGTCTGAGCTCTGCACCTTATTTTTAAGGCGGAGCCCAGCTACCCTACAACGGAAACGCATTTCATCTGCTACCATTGGCAATTTCATTTTCATGACTGTACACAAGGGTTGGAATATAGATCGACTGGTAAATTGAAAGCTTTTCATGATGGTCCAGAACTACAAGTGCATTACTGCTGACACTGCACCAATCCACTATCTTTACTTATGAATAAAAAAAGTTGCAAGATATCCCTGTTAACTAATGTACTAGACTTCATAAACTATTATTTTCTCTCCTGTCTTTTTCACTTCCATCAACACATTTTTTTTACCTCAACCATCAGTACAACAACATAAAAAACTGAATAAAATGGTTCTTTGTTGACAGCAGTGACAGGCTCGCCCTCACAGGATGGATCAGATCCACTTTACATCCACTTAAGATACAATTTGAAGGCTGGCAGAGATTTGTAAAGCTAAAACCAATCTGCTCTGAAATGATGAGCAGGTCCCACCCATGTGGTACTTCACCTCAACTTTGTGTTAAAATCATTTTGTTAAACTATTCGACCCAGGTCAACCTGGAGACTGTATTTGCTTTTGTTTTTTGATGTTTTTTAAAAGGATCCTCATGTCCTCACAGCACTGTGGTCTCTGACTGCAGGATGGACTGGGTTCGGGAGTTGCGGTGGAACTGCACCATGTGCTCCGAACCATTCCTGGAGGCGAAGGTGCTGTTAAAGTGGTGATCTCTGCTCAGGCGGCAGTTCAGACATATACTCCGCCACTTTCTCTTTAGCTCACCTTGAACCTGCAAAGTTAGATAAAACAAATTGTCTTTTAACTAAATTTATTTAAATGTTACAAAAAGATTCAACGGTGAATCAAACTTTTGTTGGTGATGGTGCAAACCAACCTTGCTAAAGCACCAAAGCACTCGTTCCTCTGAAAATGTGTTGAAGATGGTTCATAGTTAAAAATACAGATTTGCAAATGTTAAAATGTTGGAAGGGTTATGTCTAACACCTCATGATGAAACAGGGTAAAAATATTAGTGTACTTCTTGTTTAAAATGTGCTACACTGTAAAACAAAACACAATTAAACAGATTAACAGCCATATAACTTTTATGAGAACATTGAGACAGACTCATATTCAAGACACATGATGTGTTTGACAATTGTACGGTCACATGTTCAAGTATTAATGCGAGGAATTATACTTCAATATATCTTGCTTTAATATATCTGATCTGGAGGCAAGGGAGGATAATTCATGCCACGGTTGGTGCAAACAATGAACATGTCTGCTGCAACTACAATATGTTCCCTACCACGATACCCTGTTGTCCTTCTGTTCTGTCTGCCTGCCTTGGTAGGGACATGTCCCAACACTCCCTACACAATTCTACGTCCTTGTGGGGTTGATTCATTGTGCTTAATGCCAGGATAAGACTATAGGATATTTTACCTTTTAAAATGATCACTGGGTCAAATACAAGGACCATAGAGTCAATAATTCTTGCTGCCAAGAGACATGACAGACGACACACTGGACAACAGTTGTAATTTGTGTTTTTCACAACTTGCATGACATATGACAGAGTGATCAGCAAAAAACTGCCATAGACTTACTTTACCCCTCCATCTGACACCACCGCCATGATTCCTTTATCACTTTGCCATGTTTACAGTTTACAGTGTGCAATTCTCTGGAACACGTATAAATTCTGTCATGCTTGTCTTTTTTTGGGGGGGTGCTGTATCAGTTGTCTTCTACGGTGACACATTACATGATCCCAGCATAACGTCACAAGAGTTTAGTCATTTGGACTAATGAAAGACTTTTTGACAAAAAACACTGGACTATATGTTAAACATATCAGGCTTTTTTGGAGTAAACGGGAAAAGTAGTTAGCAACAGATGTATTCAGCAAAACTGTACAGACGAAGGGAGGAGCGTCCCCTGCAGAAGCATTATTTGTGCAAATTTGAATGATTATTAGAGCAGTCTGTGTTTATTCAAGCCCAAAAAGCAAACCTACTGACAGTACATGCGTTTGCTTTGTATCAACCATTATGTGTGTGGATTGTGGATGTTTGTTGTCTTTGTGTGACAGCTCAGCCACAGTCTGATCTAAGAACTCAGCAGGAACTCCCAGGATTCACAGGAAGTTAAAAAGTAGAGCCTTGGGTTCATATGTGTGCTTTTTTCACTTGAGTTGGAACATTTTCAACTTGTCTAGACGCATTTGCCTCAATTTTTATCTATTTCTTCTATTGATTTTCTTTTACATTAAGTTACTTGGTCAAAGTTCACTTTCAATGTTGTTTTTTCCCCACTATCTTAAATGCTGTTTTTTTTGCAATTTGCAGAGGCAAAATTATGACAAGCAGTCTGTGCTTACACAAAAGCCAGTCTACTTTTGTCAGCGCTTGCTATATAATCCAAAATATATTTAATTACAAAAAGAATCTAATGATGAAAATAGGGCACATTCAGAAATTTTAGCTCCAACCAAATATAGCCAATATAATTTACTGTTATCAAATGTTTCCACTTTAAGTCACATTGAAATTAAGCTGTGTATTTTGAAATAAGCACATTATCAGCTGAATGCAGACACATTTATATGGATATTTTAATTATATATTTATAAGTATAATTTATATATTATTTTTGCCTCTCTAACATCAGGACTAAAAAGGAAAATATGTTTTATGCAAATAGATGTTAATTGGAGGTGCAACACTCAGTCCTGTTTCTGTTTACACTGTTTACTTAGTTTCACCTCTCACTAACATCACTAAACACAATGTAATTTACTGTGTCATTTCATATAATGAAGCTTACCTCACTGTTAAGAAAGCAGTATAGAATAGCCACCACCAGACCCTAAAAGAACAACACAGTAATCTTAAAACATGATAAATATCAACTTCTAAATCTTAAACTTACAGCCTGAAGATGGAGACAAGCACTTTCATTCATGAGGAATCACTGAGGACAATGGCAACAATGTGGTCATAGACATGTGGGTGGAATGACTAATAATACAGCACCTGAAAGGATCCAAGGGCCAGATCGAAGAAAATCTTATAATCTTCTGCGATGGATTCACTGAAAGAAACGAAGACAACGTAGTGGATCCCAAACAGAGGGATCAGCAGCAGAGTGGATTTGGCCAGCCTCCTGAGAGAAAAAGAGTAATCAACAATTATTTCAGCATTTAAGTAGAATCTACTGGAAAGAAAGTAGCTCCAACATGAACTGCTCATAACAAGTTCTGAAAAAATCCAATCCAAGATGGACCTGTGAAAAACCTCTGAACACAACATGGATAAACTTGAAAACAGATTCACCGAGATCTGAGACAGACCAGAGGATAATTAGACCAGCTCCAAAATGCAGACAACTCAAATAGACCCAGATACAACAACCCTGTTGTTAGCATGGTGCTCCATGATCGCTGTGGTCAAAGAGAGAAGCGATACATATCTGTTTTCCTGCATTTCACAGTTTACGCTCTCTGGTGGACTGAAAAAACATGTTTTCAGGTGATGATTATGATGCATCACAGGATCCGAGCCAATAGAAAGTCCACTTGGATCCACTTGGTTTTGAGATATATTGATCCAGACACTCTGGACACGATCCGTTACCATGGCAACCAGATTGGTCAACATCATTAGCATGGAGAGCGATAACATTGATATTAACATGGAAAACAAGGGCCTCAAGGACAGTGTCATCAAGACAGTGAGGTTGTCTCTCTCCCTCTGATGGGTTAGGTGAATGAGAGTCCATTCTTCACCAGCGTCCTCCATATGTCCCTCGGCTAATCAGTGGTTTCAGTTGTTTAAGCTGCTGGTTAAGTTAATGTTATGTTAATGTTTAAACGTTAGCCCAAAACTGCAAAAAACAATTTGCCTTCTGGTGCTTTTCTCTTCGGCTCATGTCATGCCACTAGAGAAGGAGCAGCTAAAGGGTCAAGGGTGAGAAAATGATTAAAAAAATATATATATATGACATATCATGAAAATGCCAAAATACAGTGTGGAGCGGGGCTTTAAATCTCAGCAGTGGATATCTCAAAATGTGGGCAAATAAAACCAAAACCATCTGCACGGTTGTGTAAAAGTGGTAAAAAGCTTTTGTACAAATTAGGCTTTAGGAAATCACATTTCTATAATAAAAATACTCGTGTAGTACTGTATCAACTCCCATAAAAGACGGTCAAATCCCTCCTCCCAGTGTCACTCTCAGCTGTCAACTCAGCTCAGCTCTGAACTGAACTCCGCTGCGCTGACACCGAATATTCCTGCACACTAACAGGAGATTCTGCAGAGGAACAAACGGGGCACATCCAGGCTTTTCATCACCTCTCGCCTCGGAATCTCAGATCCCTGCAGCTGCAGGACACGAGAATACCTGACAACTCAGCACAGCTCAGATTTCTCTGGAGGGTAAAATTGCCTGAAGATTAAACACACCGCCTCTGACTGGGCCAAGACTCAAACAGACACTGAATCGTGCAGGAATGTGCTGCTCCATGGAGGCCCCCCCACCCTTCCCCAAACTCTCCATTTCACAAAGGCTGCATCATGAAATGCTGTCTTGTTCCATGAATGTTAGTAGCACTTTTATCTCTCCAGACAGCAAACACAGAGGGGATAAAAATTGTTCTGGGCATCTCAGATGATCTGCTTGTTGTATTTTGAGGTGTTTAGCTGACTCCTTATCTACAGTAGCTTACACCAACTGAGCAGTTTTACTGAATGACACATAAATTGATACAATTTGTCAACTTTCATCAAAAAAATTAAGTTGATCAGCTGTTTATAGCTGTCAATTGTGTGTCATGGTCATTTTATGATTTATTGCAATAAATATATTATATATTTCTTCTTTAAAGAGCATCAAATCTGTGTCACATGTCAGATACCTGTATTGTGATTGGTCATTGCCACCCACGTCAGGACACCTAAGCTTCTGAACCAAGATCCGGATGATGCTGATGAACAGGATAAAGTTCACCTTGGAGACATGGAGGAAATAACAAATAATATCAGAACACCTGAAGAGCGAGTTATTTTATGTAGCCCCATTGGATATTTTTCTACTCACAGCAAAGACTAAAAAGTTAGGACAGAAATAAAGAGTTTTGATAACAGCAGGCGAGTGCTCTGTTCAGTGCATTGTCCAATTATGTCTTAGTAATTAGCATAACTAGACCATGGCAGGTCTGTCAAGCTTTTTTTCAAAGTGGTGTGCACGGTGTGCTATACACATTTACAGAGGCATGGATATGAGCAGCATCTGGATTCCCCTGAGCTGTGATGGTAATCCAGACACTGTGTTTACGGACACTTTCTTTTAAGATTTCTCCCCAATGATTGGCCCAAAGTACATCGATAAAACTTTGGTATGCGAGTAAGACCTGAGACCTAAGACCCCAGAGACAGAAAAGGCAAACAGGCAAATATTTTCACCGATTGATATATTACGAAGTGTCAACACAGTCAGTCAACATTAGCTCTCCTGTGTTATGTCGCCACTTTACATTAGAGTGGAAAAACACTTTTTACATACACTTACACGTTCTTGTTTGTGCAAGCTGCTACCTAGCTCACTATCTATAACACTAACTTTGCATTATTTCCAAGCCCAAGAGTTAGAATATCATTTAGCTAAATGCATTATTTTGTGGATTTAAAGGGGAACTCGTGCAGGAGGGGAACACTGCTCCCGTGTGGCATTCAGAGTTTATAGTCGATAATGTTAGTGGATCTCTCCTGCTCTTCATGGGTTTTGTTTATGGCAGTGCCTAACAAATCAGATTGTGCTTATCTTTAATGATATTTTTGCAAGTAAAGTGAAACATATACCTAAAAAAATACAAAAAATGAAGCATGACACTGCTTCCTAACTGGAGGCAATGCAAGCAAACATTGGATTGTTTCAGTTTTTTTAATGAGGACGTCCTCATGTATGCATCAGCAAACAGGCTGCATGACAAATTGCTTGACTGAAAAAAGACGTTCGCCCTGGGTCTATTTCAGCTAAGTTTTACACAGTGTCTTCACCTCCACCTCCTTTTATTTTTTTTCAAAATCAATGCTGACGTACTTGGCATTTCTGTCTCCTCTCATCAAAACGGTCAACAGGGATGAGAGACTAATTAAGACGTTTGAGAAGCAGCACATCTTATGTGATCCACAGCAACCTGTTTACAGGAACATCCTCAAAGTTTTCCAAGGAAAATGGGAGTTGTTAGGAATTACAAGTAAGTGAACTGTCCCACGGTTATACAGAACCAATGTTCACTTTAGAAAAGTATGTTAGTTATGAATAAATAACTTTCCGAACTCACTCATCTGCAGAGTGAGAAATCACAAGCACGGTGTTGCAACATCACTCATATTATATATGGACATTTTTTTTTACCCTCCATCCGCTTGAGTTCATTCACTCACTTCCAGTTAGGAAGCAGGTTAAATCTGACTACAGTAACTTATAACTCTAGTGTTACTTATTATTGTGTAACATTTTCAATTGAAAAACTGAGCAGCATCTGTTCTGTTTGTACTGTTACTGTACAAGGCTAACACAGCAATGCAAGAAGTGATACTGCTCCTTTATTTCTATGTCCGCTACATGAATCACCAGTTTATTAGGTAATTTTACCTGGGAGTTTATTAATCGCTCTAGAGGAAATTCAATTTTTATCCTTAAGTCTTTATTACATTATTATTACATTACAATATCATCTATTCCATGATTTTAGTCAGGAAAATGAACAATTACCCATTAAAAATGGGATGCCTGCTTTTGTCTACTTGTTTCTAAAATCAAGGACTAATTAGCAGCACCTTCAGCATCCTTCCACCCATCGATCCCTCCTTCATTATCTGTTTTTCCATCTGGAAGCACTTGAACACTTTTTAAACTAACAAGCATCAGAAACACCTGCAGACAAAGAGGAGGATGTAATGAACTTCAACCTACCATGATGGAGAACCCAATTGGTCCATTGATCACCCAGTTGGGTATAGGATTGTCATTTGTCTCCCAGCATCTGAGGACAATACAGATAACCACAATGTAACTATTATAGTATGCATAATATATATGTAAAACACAGCAGCAGAAAAGTAGAAGCAGGGAGACAGTTAGGCTGCTACCTACTCAACATATTTGGAGGAGGTGTTTTCCAGATTGTTTGATGTGAAAAACAAGTTTGCAAGGTTGAATCTGTTTCAGAACTTTTTTTTTTAAAGTAGTCACGACAAGTCTCACAGCCTTCAGGGCAAGTCTAAGTCAAGTCACAAATTCATCTGTTAATTTTTGGTCACTTATTCACGTCCGGGCTGCAGTAGCCGTGGGCTCAGCAAGACGTCCTTCTCTTCAGTCATGTCCTTGAGCTCTTTGTAGACTATACAATGTATAGTATATAATCCCTCCTGAATGTTCTGCCCTTGAGTCTCCTTCCAGCTGAACACAGCAGGAAAATGGAGGCATCATTGTCAGCGGACCATTTTAATTGGCTTGTTTTGATATTAAGGAATGTTTAATTTCCCAGCATCTTGCAAATGTCTGAGCTCAGTTCTCAGCCTATCTCTGAGGATGAGCCCAGACACCCTGATTAGGAAAGCTATTTCAGCTGCCTGTATCCTTAGCCTCATTCCTGCTGTAATTAAGCGAAGTTCATGGTGAGGGTTGGGAAGTAGAATTAGCTCAGCTTCCTCTTTTCCATTACAGCCCGGTATTGCATCCGTATTATGACTGAGGCACCAATGTGCCTGTTGATTTCATGTCCCAACTCACAGTAGTTGAAATCTTTCATTAGCAACACGGTTGTGGAAGAGTAGACAAGCTCTTTATTCTTGCAAGAAGTCAAAGCAAATCTGACATGACGTAACATGACGTGATGAAACCAAAATAATTACTTTTTTCCCCCAAAACCTAATCCAGTAGTTTTGTGACCTAAAACTACGGTCACAGTTCAGTTAGTTAACCACATGTTTAACATGTGTTTTTGTTACAGTGACGACAAGGGTCACCTGACAATGGATCACAGGTGGTGTATTAACTGCATGCAAAATTGGACTTGGTGTGCAGGCAAATTGCCAATGTAAAGTTGTGTTATTTGTACGCAGATGCTTACAGATCTCACATTATCTCAACTGAAGTCACGTCTGAAAGTGATAAAGTTAACGTTAAGTCTCAAGATGTCGTTTTTTCACTTGATCTTCAGTCTCTCTCAGCTCCAGAGTTTTCAACTGCTTCTCGAGCTCTGTATCGAATGATTTGAAAGAGTAGTGTGGATTATTTTAAGTGTGGTTGAATGAGCCACTTATTCATAGTCAGTTTATTACCTACCTAAGAGGCCGGTTTAGAGAAGAAGAAATGTTGTTTGTGTTATTGTGTGACTGTGTGAAGCTATTCTGATTAAAACTCTAAAGTCAAACAATAACACAAACAAATCAATCAGCAATCCTTGTGTTCCGCAAGATTACTGCCAAAGGACTTTGGTTTGTATAACGGTGGTTTCCTGTCAGAAAAGGCTGTCTGACTGCAAGGTAAATCAGTGAAAATACTCAAAATATAGCATACAAACTGATTTAACAGAAATTGAATTTTTTAGGTAACTAAAACATGTTTTGCTGCTGACTCTGCCCACATTACTACATTTCTTCACCTACTACACTGATATTCCTGCTGCTACTACTGTAGGTAATGCACTGACTATACTGAACATAAATACCTCATACAACCCAATTTCAAATATTCTGACCTATCCCATTAAAGCATCAGAACAAACTGCTCAGATTATTTTGTCAAACTACCGTTTCCAAGGTTTCCACACTCAAGCATCATTTTAATTCTCCACAGAGTCTCCTCTCACTATGGAGCTGTCGCCTTGCTGTCCTTTGTCATTAGACTGTTGCTCTGTAATTGTTGTTGCAGCGTTGTTTCACAAAGTCTTTTTAAGAATACGCCCACTCAGTTCAACTCGCTCAATAATGAGCTGCGGTGTCAGCTGTAATAATGTGCAACACAAGCCGAGCAAATCCGTGGCACCAGGCTTATAATGATGAATACTCAATGCACATCCCACTAGCTGACTTGTTTAATAAAGTGATCTTTGACATGCGGGATATTTGTCTCATTATTCTGGAACCCACATTCCACATTCCCATATGGTTATCTGCTGACAGAAACTAATCAATAAAATGTCATTTGTGGACTAATGAAATGACAGATCCAGTCCTGCTGAATATCAATGCTTGCAACTCTATAATGTCAATGAAATTCTCCTTCTCCTACCACATAATCAAGGAGAAAATCCAAAGAGCACATGATGTATGTTCATATATCCCCTTGACACATAACAAATTACAGTCATAAATTTTAATACAACACATAGTATACAATGATACCATTTCATGTATGCAGTGTTACATCATATTATGACATTATGATGCACACAAATACCAAAGTGGAATCACATTTTCATGCCGATGAATGACTGGTTCATGATTGGTTGGCGGCACTCACCCTGTGTCCTCCAGATAAATCCTCGTCATCACCCACGCAAAGACAAACACAGTTGGGATTCCTGCAAAATGTCACAAGAAAAAAGAAACATAATATGGCAAAAAGATTATCTATATATATATTTGATGATTGGTTAGAGTTGAGACAATGCCAGCCTTTGTTATGAAAGAATAACACTTCATTCTTTATTTTACTGATTACTTTATTTTCTATATTGTATAAATGACTAAATTACCAGTTGTTTGTTTATAGATTATACAGCATTAGATACAAGAAACAAGTATGTTGTTTTTAACACAAATTTGAAACAAAAAAGGGGTCCAGGTTGAAAAAGACAGATGTTACTCTTTAATTCACTCATTCATTCATAATCAAAAGATGCTAAACTTCAAATAAAATAAAAGCTGACAGAATATAATTTTTAAACTTGAGGCCAGCCTACCCCAGCCGATGAACATGTAGACGACAAAGTGTCTGTTCTCTGAGAAGATGACAACAAGCAGAGTGTGGAGGTACAGGCCCTCCACCAGCAGCCAGAAGAAGTTGGCCATGATGAAGTACTGGAAAAACACCAGGCTGGCTTTACATCCCACCTAAAAAACACAAAGGGCAAAGATCTGTAACTCTGTAACAAGCACTGACATGAAACCATTACCAGTGACATGAAATTAACCTTTAAGTCATTTTCTGATATGAATTCATAGTGCACACCCTCTTTTTTGTCTCAGCAATGATGTACAAAGCTCCTCCATCCACAAAAATACTTTGGGTTAATCAGCCAATTATGCTAACACTTCAGATATGTGAGTACACGTTCCCCTTTTCCACCGGGCTGTCAGTGAGTTCACCAGGAGGATAAGCTTTAATTTGTACATCACAATGTTACAGGCAGCTAGTAAATGGGAGTATAAAGGTCAGAGCAACCTGAAAGAATTCCTTCAATAATTACAGGGATTTTTACACAGAGCAGATGAAGGAAAGTTGAGGAGGAACATTAATGGGGAAGAGTCAGCGAAATGAGAAAGGATCAAATAGCAATGTTTTAAGATTAGATCATCAGAAGTTTTTGATTATCAGAAGCTGTCAAGTGCTTTAGTCTCTTTTAGTTTTTTCTGTTTTTATTATTGAGTAATGATAGTAGAGAGATGACAGGAAAGGAAGAGGAGAGAGGGATGCAACAAAGGTCTCAGGCTGGGTTTGAACCAGGGAAGTTCAGAGCTGCCATCTTAACCCCTAAGCCACATGGGCACTCAATCTCAAATTAAGTTTGGTATATTTTATACTGTAGTTTACAACCCCATTTCCAAAACATCTGGGATGTTGTGTAAAACATAAATAATGACAGAATGTTATTTTTGCAAATACTTATTGATCGGGTTTCAGATGAATACAGTAAAAATGCAGGATATTTAATGTTCAGACTGATGAACTTTATTGGTTTTTCAACAGTGACAAATGGTGGTTGAATGAGCTGCTTATCCAAAAACAATTAGTGTCCTCAGTCCCCAGCCACTCAGTGATTGTTGTTAAAAAGAAACGGTGATGCATCACAGTGGTAAACATGCTGCTGTCTCAATTTTTTGGAAGATGTTGCATCGCATTCAGAATGACACTATATTTACAAAAAACAATGAAATTACTCAGTTTGGACATTAAACGTCTTGTCTTTGTACTGTATTTAATGGAATATTGGCTGGAAAGGATTTGGAAATTATTGCATTCTGATTTTATTCATGTTTTACACAACCCCAATTTTTTCTGGGAATTGGGGTTGTAATAATTTAGTTTAATTTATACTGAAATTTATTTAGATAAAGTTCCTCTAAAGCTGTTATTAAAAAGAAACTTCTGTTATCACTTCCAGCCTGGGCTGCCAGTTATTATTTGTAATTGCCACTGCTGTGGCCTGGAAACCAGACAAGTCTGCCAGCTCCTGTTTCATTTGCTCTGGCAGAGAAGTCTGGCCACCCTCCCATTCACACAGATTTCCACCCATCCTGGCTCTTGTCAGACCAGTCACAACCCTCTATTTAATGTGGAGTGATGTTGATATGATTGATATGATATGACTAACAGAGGGGCGTCATCAGTCCAGATTTGAAAAGTCACATGTAACTTTTGAGGTTACGCAGGTTTTGAGCCAACACACCAGGCTCAGTGGTGGTGCTGATCAAGTATAGCTCAAGATTGTGTTACTGCATCGTCTATTTCTCAAATATTTTCAGAAACACATTTTATTGGCTGTAGCTGGAATTTGAGAAAGTTTGTGACTACATAAAAATGATGACAAAGATGAAATCCAACATAATACATAACAAGATAAAAATGATTAATGCTGTAAAAAAAACAAAAAAACATCTGTAATGATCGTTCGAAATTAAAACCTCAAAATGCTCAGTTGCCAGTTTATTAGGTACCCAAAGCTGAAACAAATGCAGTCGAACAGCTTTAGGTAGGTAGTTAGGAGTAATTAATAAATTGGCAACCAAGTGTATAAGCACAACAGTGCAGTCTCAGTATGATGTATTGCAGCCCTGTTACTGTGCCAGTTAAGTTGGATATTGTTGTTCTCACATAAGTGCAAAACATAGTAAATGGTCTGAACAGATATTCATGAACCCAAACCATCCAAGAAGTAATGCATTGAAGCATTTGGGATTCAGCACCATACAAAAAAGAAAAAAAAAAGAAAAAGAATAATAGAAAAAAGTAAGCCTTTGTAAAATACTAATGCCAGCTATCACCACATGAGTGAGGAAGCAGGGGTGACTCAGTTCTGCAGTGCAGTTTGGGATTAAGCGACCTGTATTCAAATGAATTATTCAAATTATGTGTAGTTCTGTAGTGAGCTTGGATTTACTAAAGTTACAATGGTTTTCAACAGTAACTGAGATTCATGGGGGGAAAACTGAACAAAATTAAGTATTTTTTAATCTATCAAAATGTTCAGGCAAACCTCTTAAACCACTGCCATAAAGTCCACCTCTTCCCCATAAGTCTGTATTTTTCAAACACTCATATTTTCCTCAGTGTAGCTACATATGCTACTTATGTGCCTTATAGCTGCAAAGCTCTACCAAATGTAGAATATATTCTGGGGTGGTGGTGACCGCGCTGAATACAGATCAGAAAAGAACAGAGGAGAAATTGATTATGCTACAGAAGTAGGAGTTTGTTTGCTTTTTGCCGTGACTCTGGATCTCCAATAGAATCCATTGTGACTGCTGTGTGCTGCTGAAGCCTGTGAATGATAGATTGTTGGCAGTGCATTCCAATAACAGTGATTAATTGAAAAGATTGGCTTGTTTTTGTTAAGTAAAAACGTGCTTTGTAAGAAAAAGTTTGCAAACCTGAGAAGTGAGGTATCAAAATCAAAACAAAACAAAAACCATATAGTGGCATTGCTACCAAAAAAAAGGTAAAACTTTATATTAAGGTACTTTTAATAATGTAATAACGGTCTACATAACTATAATAAGCTTTGTTCACACCTTGGATCCGGCACCCCCAATATACATAATCAACTGTGCATAATAAAGTGCATAGTAAAGGATTAATTAACCTTCATTGTTCACACTTTAGGTCTGGGACCCCCACAGTGCATTAGATAACTATTAATAAGTGCATAATAAAGGATTAATTAACCTTAATAAGCCTTGTTAACAAGTTTCTTATAAGTGCTTAGAAATGTCTTATAATCTAACATTAAACATGTTTATTATGCTATTATTAACTCTAATTAATGTTAATAAGCATCTTATGAGGGCATTATTACCAATTAACTAACACTTATTGTAAGCCCCTTAATATAACATGTTACCAAAAGGTGTAAAACAAAATGCAGCCTCAATCACAATACAGTATGTGGTTAGAGAAGGGTTTTCCATCGTCCTTACTGAGTGCCAGACAAAGTCATCACAACTAAATTAAATTCTGGTATCAGTAAATGAGCTGTCAGGCTTGATGGTTTGCCAGTTTTATCATTATTATAAGATATGAGATATTTGAAAAGAAATGCAAGTAAAGAGAAAAATGTAAAGTTTTCTGTAAAACCTCATTCACAGTTTCATTTCAGTTTACAAACTGTGGCTGGAAGCATCACACCGAGGCAGTTTTCTTTCTGTGACATTTGTGCTGTTAACACATGAGTGTGTAGCTCCCTGCTCTCTGCGCTGCCTCAGGACACCACTCGGCTCAGGGAGGACAGAGGCGGTGACCTCACCAGTGACGGCTGGTTGGAGCAGTGCGAGGTTCGGTTGAAGAGGATGTCGTCTTTCACCAGCACGGCCACGGCCCTCAGGATGAAGGAGAAGAAGAGGTTGAGGTGGATGTAGTTCCTGGTGCAGTGGAGCTTCCTGCACAATGGAGAATTAGCTTTGTGTGATGAGTTAAAAAAAATGACACATTCACACCTACAGACAATTTAGAGTCGCTAATTAACCTGCATGTCTTTGGCCTGTGAGAGACAGCCAGAGGAGATGGAGAAAACCCACGTTTTATTGAGTTAACCCTAATACAACCACCAGTCAAAAGGTCTTAATACTTTTACAACTAGGGTGCCATTCATCATGGAGACCACCAGCGAGTTTCAGCTTCCAATCAAGCTAAAAAAAAAAAAGATTTATAGCCACTACAGTGAAAATATAATGAGCTTTCATACAGGGAGAAGAGCAATAAGAACTACTGCGGTATTTAGAATTTTGATATCCGTGGGACAGAGGAACTTTAATCTACCATCATCAAACACATGTAGACTGATAATGTAAATTACTGATCATTATCAAAAGAAAAAGACTTAAAAGAGACGGCTTGTCATACACACCCTCTAATTTTTACAGTCTTTTCAAGTGTTGATGTAATGAAGCTTTTTTATGTCCCTTGATTCCAATATCTTGTCTTGTGATTTGATGCATATTTACCACATTACTGCTCTGGTCAAACCTCCAGTGGCTTTTTAAAACTATTCTCAACAGCAAAGTAAATCAACATGATTTAAATGAACACACTGAATAAAACAAAATCCAATTAATGCGTAAACTAAGCGGCTGTCGCACACACACACACACACACACACACACACACACAGACACACACATCTATGGACAATTAAGGATAAAGCTGTGAAATTGCCAGCTGCTTGTTAATTTAAAACCAAATTAAACTGACTCAGACTCTTCTGACACATCAATCAACAGAAGATACAAAACACAAGAAACAAACCAAAAAGACCTAAAAATTAGCTTGAAATTAACACCACACAGTCTTCTTCAGTCATTTTTTTCTGCATCTTTTTGAATCTTAAAGAACCAGTGGGACTACTGAGGTTTTATCCACTGGTAGACTCAAAAGTGCCATTTTGGAAGATCTTATGTGGAGAGCACACAATGCAGCGCCATGTAGGCTGGAGAAATAGTTTGTTTCTATGTGCCTCTAAATGTATGTTGTTAGGATTCACCAAAATCACCCAGAAACCCAACAGCAAATAATTTGAACTATCCCTTGTCCATAAGTCCTTCAGAATGAAAGTTTCCCATTACTCGTGACTCTGATAAACAGTAAATTCATCAAATTATCCGCCCTGTGTCACTGTTTTCCAAACTGTAGCTGTATGCCTTCGAAGCTTTCATCAT
Organism: Lutjanus erythropterus; assembly: GCF_056507025.1. Lineage (NCBI taxonomy): Eukaryota > Metazoa > Chordata > Actinopteri > Lutjaniformes > Lutjanidae > Lutjanus > Lutjanus erythropterus. The sequence continues at coordinate 26,460,861 of NC_139328.1, read as the reverse complement.
ATGGAGGTGGGCATGTTTTTTTTTCTAAACTGGGCTGGGGAAACATAGTTGCCCACCCAGAAATCACTTTTACTACATATTTTACTGAGATATGTGGTGACTTGTGTTTGCCCTAGGAAAAACATGCAGGAAAAGACAAATTATTTAAAAAAAAAAAAAATTCTCAGAATATGAAGCTATGCAAATTTTGTCCATGCCTTCAAATTTTTTGATACAGGTCTGTGAATTGTTTTGCACCACACAGACAGCAGCAATTAAAGCAAAAAATGTGAGCACATGAGTTTCTTAATTTGTGATTTGTAGCATAGGGTTTTGTGCACCTGCAATAAAGAATTTGAGTAGGTGAAACTGTTGTGTTGTGTATGTAGGAGTGAAAAAAAGTTTACAACAAAAAAAAAAAACATCTCTTAGTGACTTCAAATTTGATACACATGTGACTGTTTTCCACAACTACAAATTCCACTGTCACAGGTGCATAGTATAAATGGATCAATAGTTAATTGTTCGCTGTGTGTTGTTATTACAGAGGTGTAGAGGTGAAACATTTTTAATCTTCATCAGGGTTCGGAACTGTTTCACCATAAATGCATCACGACTTAGTGCCCCACCACATACAGCTGGTGCCCATTGTTTTTTATGTCATGACTTATTGTTGTGATATTTGCTCTTACCGGAACAGACAGAGGATGGCACTCCCCGTGGTGAGGGCGATCAAAGACAGGCTGTGACCCAGAGTGTACAACGTCTGCACGACCACGTAGAAGACCAGCTGTAGACAGAGAGAGCAGGAGCATGGTTATTGGTGCAGGTGGTGTGTCGGCAGAGCTGTGTGTGTAAGTGAGCGCAGCAGGTATTGCAGAAGTTGCAATAAACATCACAAACTTCTGATCACGCACTATTATGACCATCATGCCCAGTTTCCCAGGTACACAAGTGAAAATGTCTCAAGTCATAGCCTGCAGGATTTCAATGAATGACAGAGGAAGCTTTTAAAGAGACATTTCACCTCCAAATCAAAAATGCACATTTTTCCTCTGGCCTGTCGCGCTATTTGTCCATCTTGATAGTTTTGGTGTGAGATATTGACCATAGAAATGTTTGCCTTCTCTCCAATATAATAGAACTAGATGTCAGTCGGTTTGGGGTGTTCAAAAAGCACACACACAAAAAAACTTCTGAAAAACTCAACAGCAATGTTCCTTTCCAGAAATCATGACCCAGACACTCAACATAATCGTCAGACCTTGTTGTGAGCAGTTTTGTGTAGGAACTACTTTCTTTCTACTAGAAAGAAAGTAGTTGCAGTAGATTCTACTATAGAAATAAAATAGTTCATATGAAACTGCTCACAACAACGTCTGTGGATTAGCTTCACTAACTGGGTCACAATTGCTGGAAATTCTTTGTTTTTTTCTTTTTTGAAATTTGAGCACCACGAGCAGGGTGCCATCTAGTTCCATTATTTTAGAGATATGGCAGAAATCTCTACAGCTGATCTTTCCAAAACTTGTCAACTCACTCCAAAACAAAACAAATAGCACAACAGGTAAGGGGGAAAAATATGCATTTTTGATTTGGGGGTGAACTGTCCATATAAAGAGACTCCAATGCCTAAGAGTAAAGCACAGCACACATCTGTCTAGTCTTTTCACTGCAAGTCTGCATCAAGATTAAGGAATTATTACTATAAAAAGTTACAGCAGCAGTTAAACTGCGTTTCTCGCTAGGATGATTACACATCTGTGATTACATGATTACGTGTGCTGAACTGACATCAACTACGTTTCATTACTCCACTAGTTAATTCATGCATACTGTACAAAATATTCATTTGAGAGCATGGACTGCCAACACATGCACAAATTATAAACAAATCCCCTGACACCTTCTGTGCTCTGGAGAAACTACTGGTCATGATGCTGTGAAATTTGGTGTAGACATTCATGGCCTCCATGTGATCATTCTGGTGACCCCTTGTCCTTTCCTGTAGCCCTGTCATTGGCCGAATATTGCACATTATGAACATCTAAAGAGAAGATACAGTGAAATGACCACATTGCTGCTCCCCAGAAGATAAACCTTCTCCATCTTGGATGCCTAATGCGCTTTCCTCTCACTAAACCATTTTATTTGTAATTTCTTTGTTATTTCTAGGGTCTGCCAGCTTTACACCTTCTGTATTTACATGTTGTACAGCCAATATTAAAGGCAGCATTTAAAAACTAACAGACACTGATAGTGATCGGTCTTATACCAACACAGCAAGATTACTAAAGTGGCGTACAGTTAAAATTTTGTTCTGCCCTCCCACTCCATCTACTGTAAATATAGATAAATGGAGGCAACATTGCCTCCATTGAGATGGCCCTCCTCTATTGCCTTATTGTTGATTTTTTTTTTTTTAATTAGGATCAAAAGTTATTAAAAGATTTGGTCAGTGTTAAACGGTGTGGCCATGGCTTAGCGTCGACTTTGATGTCTCGCCATGAAACACGAAAATGCTATAACTTGGGTGTACATGTTCCAATCCACACCAAACTTCACAGGTGTCATAAAAGTCCCAGTCTGAACACATCTACATGACAATCAGGAGACAGAGTCATAGCGCCACCTAGTGGTGACAGGAAGCAACATCGAATTCCATAAGGCAATGTCTGAAGGCTGTGACAATCGAGAGCCTCTTTGTCTGGGACAAATCCAGCCAGGAGGCCACCAGCTCCCCTGGGTGGCGCGGGGGTGCTAGGGCCCATAAAACCCTGCTTGCGGCTTTAATTTACTTTTGTTTCTGCTGTCAGCCTCTGATTATGTGTATAATTTATGAGGGTCCAGTGAAGAAAGAGATGATCCATTTATTTTCTGAAACGTCTTTTTTTCTTTTTAATTATACAGAGTTTTTCTTTTCAATGGTGGCTTTTACATCTCACAAGTTGCAGGATTTTCTGGAGGATTTTCTGTGACTGAATCAGGCTGTCAACATCTGAGGAGATGTACATGTGCATCTGCATTTATGTAGCAGCCGACAGGAACATCCTGTCTCTGAAATGACCTGTGATTGGTTAAAAGCTTTGTTCTCTTCTCCCACTCCACCAAACAAAGATTTTTCACCCAAAACACCAAAAACCAGGGAAAACACCAGGGAAATTGTTCAAAAATACGCTAGAGGCAACATAACACTGGGATGTAATCTGTTGTTTAACAGTACAAGCAAAAGACAGCCCTCCACTGCACCCCCACTGTTGATGTTTGTTTGTGTTTTTCTGCTCTGCTGTCAGCCTCTGATGATCTGTATTATTCATGAATGGCTTTTTGTCTCTATAGCACAGATATTATATTCTCTGAAGAGTTGTCAGAAAAACAAAGGGCGTAAAAGGAAGATAAAAAGGAAGAACATGAAAATAAATAATAAATAAGTAAAATGTTTTATTGCACTTAATTGAAATGATTGGCATTATGTTATGACTAATTATTAGTTACAGCTGTAGGTCTGGCAACATTTGCTGAATTCAGTGCCAGCAAAGCTGAGTGATTTGAGCTGCAGTGAACGGAGAGGGGGAGGTAGTAACAGACAGAGAGAGGACAGCACAATGGGCGATTGAGCGGTGCCATTCGTGACTCAAAACAGGCCAAACAAGTGAACGGGAGGAAGCTGCAGTTATACAAGAGCAAAGAGCCAAAAACAGGAACTCAAAGGCAGAAGTTTGACTTCACAATCCTCAGTGTGAGAACAGAGAGACAAAGACCTCAAATGAAGGCCGATACAACAGACAAATCAGGTTCTTCACTGACACAACATGTAAATCAGGTGATCTGATGATGTGTGGTACATTTTCACATGGTGGAATATCTTTAAAAGCATAGTTCAGGCTTTTTGAAGTGGGGCTGTACGAGCCACTTATCCATCCAGTCAGACTAAAAGGGGAAGCAAACATTTGAAGAATTTCTCCTTTTATATAATTTGTTTTTTTCATTTTACTAAAAATGAAAAATGATCACAGTGACATTTCATTTAAAATGAATGTACCATTCAACTTTCAATTAAGAGCAGGTATCTAAGTCTTCTAAAATATTTCACCAAAAACACATATTCCTAAGAGAAAATCTTGGTCATGTAATTGACCAGAAATCCAATCCTGCCGACTCGCTCTGCTTTCATGCTTCACTATAAAATAAATGATTATAATTTCCAGTCTAATTTTCTTCATTATTCTGATGCACATTTTCCAAAACCTGGCTGTCAACTTGTCCTTGATTGATAAGTTTTACTGACTGAATTAGAAATCAGTTGTTTTCTCTGTTGTTTGCAATTACATGTAAAAATGTGCCTCCTAAACTGATTTAAAAATATGTTCAGTTTTGGAGTGAAAATGTGAAATGAAGCAGAATTCACAGGATGGAAACATTTAAATAAAGCAGGACCAGTTGATTTTTGTTCTCTTTTTTAGAACTTTCCCTTCAGAACGTTCATCAGGACATAAAATATTTGTTTCAACATGAATGTGATGCAATTAGGGCTTTGTGCTTTGAATGAGGGTTTTGCATCAGATTTGCTCATTATACTGTAAAGAGAATGAAATCAGAGAAAGTGTTTTATTATTAAGAAAACTTCTTGGCACGAAGAGCTGAATAATTTCCTGTTGAAGAGAAGAACAGAAAGATTGAAGTCTGACAATAAATTCACTCTGAGTGTGTGTGTGTGTCCTGTTATCTTGCTTCCTCAGAAAAACTGTTATGTTTTCGATTTCCCCTCCTCCGTTCGCTTAGTGAGAAAATCAAAGCAGGTTTGTTTGACGAGAAGCTAAAACACGTGACATGAAATGTGGTTGTCGGTTTAAATGGGCACATCGAATCCTGTGTGTTTGTGTGTGTGTGTGTGTTTGTAAGTGTGTGCAAGACATGTCTAACTCCATATATCACTGTCCCTCACCAGCTTTGACACACAATCTGCCTCTTCGGTTCATCTCAGCAGATCTCTGCTCAAAATGTATATTTAGCCCCTTCAAACATCCATGACATGTTGCTCTCATGTCCGAATGAGCACCTAAGTCACCTTGAAGGCGGTGAACGTATGCAGAGAAACAGATTAAATGCACTCCCTATTCAGACTTCTAAAATGATTGTAATAAATGTATCAATGATCATAAATGTCATTAATAGTCATTGCAGAAAGAGAATAAAGTCTATTTCATTAAACCTCCAAACACTATGAATGATTTTAAACATATCTCCTTGTCACCAGATGCAAAAACACTGTGGTTCTGTACCAGCCTGAATAAAGATGTCATTACTTTAACAGATAAATACATAAAACCACCAATGTTATGTAATCCATATCTAGATGTGGATGTGCAACTCTGTCTCCTAGAATTTACATGATTTAACATGACGGTGGTAAAAAATACTAGTACTAACTAACTAATACTAACTAGCTTCTGCAGCCAGTTTAGGGAGAGGGAAGCTTTTGTCTTCCTCATGTAGTGTATGGTATATTTACACGCAATAAGCAGTGGTTTGGGTAACAGTGGTTTGGTTTTTCCAAAGACAGACAGTTACAGCGAGGCATTTTTGGAAAGAAAAACATTGTTGGAAACGACACTGAGTTACTCCACTTGGTAATAGTTGCAATCATCAACAGTTATGGGACGGTGGGGTGATGGAGGCTACAGCTCCACCGTGAAAAAAACTGGATTGAATGTTTGAGTTTTGACTTGCAAACTTTTAAATTTTGAAATGAACTGGAAAAAAAAGTTTCCTAGTTGTTTAGATTATTTACTTTTCTTCTCATAAAAACTTTTATCTGTGAGTTTTAGAAACAAAAAAAATGTATTTCAAACATTGGGTGAGTGAATTCATTAAAGTGAAAATGAAAAATGGTTAATAATTTATTTCCAAGTGCAACAATTACATTTTCAAACATCCAAATAATAACAAATCAGGTTCATAGCTCACTGTGAGCTTTTTTGTTTTTGGTTTGTCAGAAACTCTAAAAATGACATCTATTCCTTCTTCCTCACCGAGAAATCCAGAATGAACAAATATGCAAATATTTTTTATTTAAAAAGTTTAATTTCTACACTCAAGATGCTTCCTACTTCACCTGAAAGTCTATTCTCTGTGTTTGTATATGGACCATTGCCAATCTGGATAATACTGGCTCCAAACGAATTGTAATGTCATAAAACCAAAACCGCAAAGCCATTGCACCAGTGGCACAGCTGGATTTGCTATCTTACACCAGCGAAGTTGCCACGTCTATAAGATTGCAAATGTACTTGCACCTGGTCTGTTCAGTCATGGGTGGGAGGTCTAAAATACAGGCAAAATAAAGGTGTGGCCAGATGCATTTGCTATGTTATGCTCGGCACACTGGAGTAAAAACCACTTGTGGCATAGACCAGTTAAATCCTGGTTGAAGAGCAAAGTCTATGGCACAATCGGTCTGCCAGCACAAGATAGCATTTGGCTGGGGCGCACACACACACACACACACACACACACACACACACACACACACACACACAATCACAGTCACCTTCATTTATGTGAAACCTTTTCCCCACACAGGACTGTAGATTACTAAAGTGTCCTTTGAACATATTTTCTACCAGAAATAAAGTTAAAAGCTTGCGGGTGTGTGTGTTTCACGCTTGGCTGAAGCACACACACACACACGTCTCCACAATCAGAAACACCTTTTCATTAATGTTAAATTGCATGTGCACACTTGTGTGTGTGTAAAATTATTCTCATGAGAAATAATTATTAGAAATAAAACCCAGTAAATCTCAACAGACCTGAAAAATGCACACGGGATGTGATCACAGCTGTCACATCGTCTTTATCAGATTAGTTACATGACAGCTGGAGCAGCTGTAGTGTTTGTGTGTGCGTGTTTATCAGGATCCAGGAAAACAAAGATTGAACTGTTATGATCCCATATCGTTATATCTGACCACGGGACCAGTCTGACCTGGTCTTCTGTCAGAGCCTGATGCTGGGTGGATAACCTGTTTGGAATTTTGCGCGCAGGTTGAAGCTGCACCTCAATCCAACTCGGACGGGTATTTAGTCAAATTGAGGTGCAGCATCTCAACCAGTCTCCCCTGCCCACCGGCTCCTTCTTCAGAAGCTTCAGCCAGCAGAGCTGCATAATAATGATGATGATATTAATAAATCATAAAATATAACATAATTTCAGAGTGCTTTAGTATAGAACATAAGCAGTTACATATGTGCATGACTTTTACGGTTTTGGTATTCTATTACTTTTTGCAGGCACTGTAATATAAATGTACACATGAAGCCTGCTTTGGAGACATCCTGCCATCTCCATATATTGCATGCTCTCGTGCTTTCACTTGTAGAATCAGGAGATCTGTCTCTTCACTTAAAAATCTTTTCTGTTTGTTTCCTCCTGTTAAATCCACCGTCATGCTGCCACCACTTGCATTCCTGGTGCACCTGCTTCTTAAAGGTGATGAGAGCCGACTTTCTGATTGGTTCATTGCATGTTTGGCCTAAACTCGTCTGTGAATTAATCAAGATACTTGGGCACAGCTGATAGGTGTGTCAGGTCCTGCCCCTGATGCAAGTCGGCAACTGTGGATTTGGACACACCTTGAATAAATTAAATCCACTGTGCCTTGTGCTTTCCACTTGCACTTGAGATCAGTGTATGATAGGGTCCTATCATGATCACATAAATTATTCCACTTTGGCAGATGAATGTAAAACCTCTGCATAGTGAAGCTCAAACATCCAAGTGAAGGAAAAAGAAGCAAAACACAGTTGTAAGTGGGGGCAACTTGTTTTTTGGGTTTCTAGTCAAACATTTTGTCAGAGGGTGTGGGTGCACAGGCTGCAGCCATGATTAGATGCAAAAATGCAACAACACGCAACCCAAAAGAACAGTAAATTAAAAACATTTATGCATATAAAATGAGGTTATATTCCTCTGGTTTGTTTGAGTAGTGAAAGAGCTCTCGTTTGCAGCTGCATCAGCTCAGTCTGGGAAACAGAATGTGTTGAAACGAGCAAACAAAAAAAAACAAGATGATTTTAACTTTTTCCACTTAACTTGCTTTTGTCATTTAAGGGGTGACAATGATCTATCACATCCAACATGTCCATCGTGTCTTCTAGTGCCTACTCAACCACCAGCCCTTAGTTAAAGCCAAGAAATGTGAGTTTCACATTCCTACTGGGTCTTTCTTGGGGTTCATTGTTTCTGAGGGGACAATGCAGATGGATCCAGCTAAAGTTAGCAGGTTCAACGTTTTTTGGGGTTTGCAAACTTCTACAGATGTTTCATGAGAAATTTCAGTAGTGTTGCAGCCCTTTTCCATGCTCTGACCTCTACCAATGTCAAGTTTCAGTGGACCACTCAAGCTGACCAGGCGTTCCAGAAACTTAAGACCTGTTTCACCACAGCCCCCATGTTGGTCCTACCAGACCCGCACCAGCAGTTCATGTATGAGGTAGATGCCTCAGATACTGGGATTGGGGCAGTACTCTCCCAGCACTCCAGGAAGGACAACAAACTTCATCCATGTGCATTTCCTATCCCAAAAACCACAAGAACCTGGAGTATTTCTGAAAGTATTTCTGAAGATAACACCACCATACTTACTGTTGTGGACAGATTCTCTAAGATGGTGCACTTTGTTCCTCCGCCCAAATTGCCCTCTGCCAAAGAAACGGCAGAGGTTGTCCTGTCACATGTTCCATTTGCATGGTTTTCCCAGAGACGTAGTTTCGGACCAGGGTACCCAGTTTGCTTCTCAGTTCTGGAAGGCTTTCTGCTCCCTCCTTCTTCTGTCAGCCTCTCCTCCTCATCACCCTCAGTCCAGCAGCCAAACGGAGCGACTCAACAGGAGCTGGAAACCCATCTGTGCTGCCTCGTCTCTCAAAACCCTACCACCTGGAGTAAACATCTCATTTGGGTTGAGTACACTCATAATATAAATGCACTGAAAGAGGGAGAGACCAGCAGAGGATTAAAGAAGTGTGACTATCAACCCCCTCGTTTCCTGCCCAGGAAGGTGAGGCCAGTGTCCTGTCTGCTTTGGAGTCGGGCCCAGCAGAAGCTTCTCCAAAGCTCTGCACATTACAAGAAAGCCTAGAGGACTGCCTACAAGACCTCTGTCCCCTCCTACCAAGCTGGCCAGAGAGTGTGGCTGTCGACCCAGGATCCCGTAAGTTGGCTCCTCGCTTTCCGGGTCCTTTTCCTATCTCTAAAGTGATTAACCCAGGACCGTGACCCTACCTTTGGTTCATGTGAAGCCAGTCGAGGAGAGTGCTCTGCTTCCTTCCTCCAAACCCCACCAAGGGCCCCCGTTTGTTGGTGGAGGTACAGTCTATTTCAGCAAGCGGCTCCTGGCGGTCCAGCGCTGTGCTCGTGGGCACCAGCAGCTGGTCGACTGGGAAGGCTATGGCCCTGAAGAGAGGTCATGTGTCCCTGCCAGCAATATTGTGGATCCCAACCTCATCCATGGCTTTCACCGATGTCATCCTGACAAACCTGGGCCTGTTACATCCTGATGTCCCCGTTAAAGTCATGTTTTCATGGTTTCCAGTTTTTGGCAGTATTTCCTGTTTTATTTGAATACTCACCTTTGTCAGGTACTTTACTTCCTGTTCCTGTGTGTTTCCCTCCTTTGTGATTACCTACCCCGCCCTAATTGGTTTCACCTGTCCCTCATTACCCCTCCTACCTTGTGTATTTAGTCTTTGTGCTGCCCTTTGTTGATTTTTGCATACTTGACTCTTTTGGATACTGTAGTTTGTCTTTGGGCTGATTACCTGTGCACCAAACTCTTTTTTTCAGTAAAAGACCTTGCTTTGTTTATTGGCTCCAGTCTGATAGCACCCAGTAGCAAAAGCCAGTGCCCACTCTTCTCCTGTCAGGAAAACTGTGGACTCCTGTGTCCTGACAGGCAGGAGTTTATGCACCTGTAGTATACACTATGATTTGGCATGTGAGAGGTCAGTGCTAGTGTTCAACTCGCTAAAACATAGCCTAAATTTGGAGCATTATTTAACCTCCTTCCCAACAAGATAGTGTGACATGGTTGGTACAAATGGATCCTTTAGGTCTTCTAGGTTCATATGATATCAATATCTTTATTCCTCTAAAAGAGAGTAGTGGTGGCTGAGGACGTGGACCTCCCTGCAGAGTTGAAGAGGTTTTAATAGTCACCTTATATGCTGAAGTAATGTTTCATTTAATTAACATAAGACATTTTTGCATTTTTCATTTACATAATTCTGCAGTCTTTTCCTTTCCATTTTTTTTAAAATGTGCTGTGGTTTAAGCTGTAAACTAATTTAATATTTCAGTCTCAAGTTCAAACCGTCGTCACATATAGTTCAGAAAAACCTTATGTGCTGCTTCCAGATCAAAGTTGGTATTTGGCTCTTTTTGACTTTCAGTGAACAGCTGAAAATGAAAGGCACATTTATATTCCTTTATAGCATGAAGCTCCTTTGATTTCAAGTCAACTAATTCACTTTACAAAGAAAAAGCATGACAGACGTCAGAGTACTAACCTGCCACTGCGTGTGTTTGTGTAGGAAAAGCTATGAACTGCGAAAGGTTTGTCATTTCTTTTCCTCTTGTTATGAAAGCTCAAGTTCATTCATGTTTTGACAGAATGTGATGAGTCTTGCACCTTTGAATCTCTTCACACAGCTATTGATGTACTGCAGTAACACAGAAGGAGTCTGCAAGAAATAAATGCGTCTTTTCTTCCTTTGTCCTGCAACACCTCAAAGAGGACAACTTTGATCTGACAGAATATTGTTCAGGCTGGGAGACGAGGGATTAGAAAATCTGATCAAGATGAGGAAGACAGAAAGAGAAGGAGGGTTGAATATCCAGAAGAGGAAGAGTGAGAAATGAGAAGACAGATGAGTGACAGAGACGAAGAAGAGAGATGGAGGAACAGCTGATTTAACAAGCACAATGAGTGATTCAGAATTAAGACCGGTCATGACCCAAACTGAACCTCAGCAGTGAAAGGGGAAGGGAGCAGCAATTATCACCGTTGAGGCCAAACAAGGCCAAACATTCAACTTTCTTCTGCTTCCCTGAACTGTTTGGGTGAAGGAATCACAGCACAACCAAAATACTGTAGAACTGCTGTCTTGCAGTTGCATGCCTCCACCAGCCAGTCAAGTTACAGTTTACCTCCATGTCTGTCCAGACTCACAGGATACATGTAGTGAAGACTTTGATGTAATTTATTAAAAAGCTAAGAACATTTTTGTATGATGCCAGTGAATAATTTCCAGAGAGAAACATGCTATCTTCATTTTGAGACTATTTTTACAGATGAGCACAGAGGACAGATAGAGACCTTCATCATATAATGCAACAGTGATCATCTGAATATCACTGAAACCAGTGAGTTGGTGGTGGACAGCTCTAATATCAGACCTGCAAATTCATAAAAAGGTGGTAAAAGGTGAAAAAGGTGACATGTCCATAAACCAATCCCCACTTACGAATGTGCATTTTTAACATGTAAACAAAGGACGATTGTTTCAATTTAAAGAGTGACCTACATCACCTGTCTGTGTTTTCTGCAGACATTACTACTTTTACTATCACCTTAGTACTCAAGTAAATAGTACTAAGTAAGCTACCAAAGTAAAAGTAAAGTTACTTCAAACAAAGTGAATCTGGGGGAGTAAGTGTAGACTTGCTGTGAATGAATACCGTTAAGGTCAGTTGATTCAGGGAAGAAAGGGAAATGTGTGGATTTGGTTTGTTTGTGTGGTTTGTGGATTAACACTTTTTAAATAACAGACTTTTCAATCTTTAGGCTTAGGAGCAGAGTTTGAATTGTAAATAGCCTCATGGAAGTGATATTTTACAATTCTTTATATTATAAACAAACAGAATTTCTCACAACAAGCTATTTGGTGTTTTCACAGTCATTCTATAGAGCTGAAAAGGATGCAATATTCTGCTCACGTTCAGAGGCTCCTGCTGCAATTCCAGCAGAAGGTTGGCACCGTGCAGACTGCTATGTTAGATGCAATTTAATGATCACTCAAAAGTAGTTAGAGTAGTTTAGAGTTCAAAAACTCTAAAACAGCTCTCACTCACTTGGTGTGAGATTCTGGATGGATTCTTCAGGAACTTTAAGCCGTCTTTCTGCACTTTGCCACAGCCTACCGTTGGAGGTAAATCCATTACATATTGCCATATCTCACTATTTCACCCCAAAAAGTTTTGGATAAAGTATGAACCCAGTGTTCTTGAAGCTTTTTACAACTGCTTTTTGCTGCTTTGTCTCGGGATTGAGGGGTCTTGAATTCTGGGGGGGTCATAAAATCCAAACGTGATATAGATTGTGCCTATGGACCTGAAAATGTTGTGCCAAGCTACACACATTATACAGGTATTCTGGGAAACGCAAAATGGAAACACTTCAGAAAGCGACGCTAATGGTGTTTCCAAGAAGTTTGTTTTTCATTCAGTGACGCAAAAACCAGGCAGAGGAGCACAAACACACACAAATTGCTCACATTTAAACATGTATCACACTATTGTTGGACATGTTGACCTTTTAAAGATGCAGCCCTTCACCACTAACCAGTGATAATTAACATCCAACCCTGCAGGCTTCGTCAATTACAGGCCGCTAATGGTCCATGTAATGTTGCAGCTCTTTTCCTGCTGCACAGTCAGAATTCATCAGTGTTCAGGTGAAACACTGCTCTGACATTTACAGCAGCAACAGACAGCAGTGCAGATGTTTATTGTACCTTGTCCTGGCTGGTGTCCGAGCCACACACGCTGGTGATGTTTGGGAAAACGTCCGACCATCCCGCTGACGTGCAGTTCCTGCTAATGTTACCTGTGAGAGAGGAAGAGAGATAGTACACAACTTATGTTTACACTTTATCCCTGCACCAACTGAGACGTGTTTATGAGGCTGTTTATGAATTTGTGACGTAAAAGAAAAGAAACAGAGTTTTTATTTTGTCCCTGCAAACTTAGCAAGAACACATGACCAAAGGTGTTGGTTTGGTTTAATAGTTGGTAGGGACACAAAGGTGAGGTAGAATATGTAAAGGGGGCATGGAAGAAGAGGTTTTTGAAATATTTATATGTAACAAGAACAAGTGTCTCTCAATGTGTGTTTTATTGTCACTTTTATGTTGTAGGTTCAACACGTTCTCACTTCTAAGTCATCAAATACAGCAGTTTGGTCAGTTGCCCATTGGCTACAAACACCGTAGGTACCCCTCCATCATCAGTTTTGCACCTGCAGGACACCATAGTCAAGTTAGTAATAAGAAATATACAACTTCCTGGTAGACTTTTAAAATAAAGCTTGCTGAAAAACATTTCACATTTTATGGGTTTTAGATGTGCAGGAAAGGAGAGACAGGTCGTCTTTGTCCTCATAGTCAGAAGACCTTCATCGTCATGATAACAATAATAAACACAGTCATAATTTGGTCAGATTTAGTAAAAGGTCATTCAGTTCAGTAGTGACTGTTTCATTAGTGACAATTTTCAAGTGCTTTATTTTAGCTGGTATTCGTCAAATTACAGAATTTTAAATGACATGGAGTTTACTAAACTAACTTTACTAACTGGCCTTGTCGCACAATACATTGATAAAGTGCTAAGTAGCATGGAGAGTAACAAGTGAAGCTCAGTATCACTCAGTGTGTTTCAAATGAGAGCCACGTCCAGCAGGCAGTGAGCTCCTGAGAGACATTTTCTGGGTGTCCCAATGCCAGAATCGCCCCAGTGCATGGGAAGTTCATCTCCCTCGGAAATTCCCAGAATGCACTGTAAAAAGCATGGAGCGTCTCATGCTCACTGACTGGAAGTAATGTCACCACACTTCTGCCTCACTACGCTCTGAACAAACCCTCTTCACAGTGTCACAGCAGGGTAAACACAGCTGAAGCTAAGAGAACTTTGTAATGGCCGACAGTATTTATATGTAAGTGTGCCAGTTAACAAGAAGTGATATTAACACTGTTGGTATTCCTGCTTTGAGCTGTGTTTACTCTGCTGTGGAAAATCCCACATGGAGCAGTTCAGTAAAATGCCTGACCAAACCACATTTATAAATCTACATATTGTTTCAGCTTAATTATTTCTCTGGCCTTGCAGTTCATTCGTTTTGTCATGGTGTTTTTTAGCCTAAATTCTGGATGTAATATGAGAAATGACAAGGGAAAAAATGAGAGGAGGAAGAATTTATTTTATTTTGCATATACAGAATACAAAGTTATTTCTAAAACTTGTTGTTGTTCATCTTTTGAAGTAATTCATTCAACCAGAAGAGTTTGAAATGCATCCAAGCGTTAATGAATTCCAACCTATTATCTCATGTGGACAAAATTAACAGGACCTTTTCTTCCAGTTAACTTCTTCCATTTGCCACCTATTAGGCTTGAGCGAAGTAATTTGGCTTCAGTTACCATGATAAAGGTGAGCCTGCGAACACTGCAGACTACAAACTGGTCAGCGTAGTGCAGCATAATGAGTGTGTGGACTAAGTAGAGGAAAAAGTGAGCAGAGAAGTTGTCAGTCTGGCACTAGTATGTGTTGAGTGTGTGTTGTTTCCCAACCACAGGAAAAGCATTGATATGATGATCAGAGCCACTTACATTGAGATAGTACTATCTGCAGTGGAGTAGAGTGGAGTTGAACCGTTCTACAGAAGTTGTACATAAGTTTTACTCAAATATCACCATAATATTGTATAGCCCGGTAAAGTGTCAGAAAGGTGCGAAGCTACAAAAACATAGATTCTGCCCAAGTCTACCACCTGACTCCAGAAAGAAACTATATGTTGTTCAGTTGAGGCTGCATGTAATTACAACATTCATGCAATATTATATAACAATCTGTGTCTGCAACCTTGTTTGTTGTTGTAGTGATCCACCACACAATCAAAATCAAAGTTGGTTTCTTTGAACCACAATCTTTCACTTCCCTTTAATATCAACTAAACAGTAATCATACTGGAGGCATCACTGTTTGCATCAGTCATATGGTTTTTTAGGTTATAGGGGAGCTGCACAGAGCCGCATCCTCACTGAGATTGGCAATAATACCAATTCTAACACATTTCATGTTAATGAGGAGAAAATATCGCTGAGTGCAACAAAATAAAGTAAAAGCAAAGAAAAATAAGAAGTTTGAGGCAACTTTAAAGTGCTTTGTATTGATTTAGAGAAAAATACAATTATCTGTCCCAAATGTTGGTTATCTCCTTTTGGAAAAAATCCTAATCAATTTCTTGTTGTCTCAGCACTTTCAAAGGAAATAAAGTCTTTAGGATGGCTGGTGTTCAGCGCCCTGCTGATGCTGTGTGTCCATTTTACATAACAACTCTTTACAGTTTCTGGTAAATGCAGTAACTGTAGGCAGTTTGGATGATACGCAGACAGGGACGCCTCAGCATGAGCTCTGACTCTGAACAAGCCGCTCAGAGCGCTGCTTATGTAATGTTTAGTCATCAATGTAAATCAGAGCACGTCTGCCATCTGGTCACTGGCTGGAAGTGGATTCCCTGCTGGGGGAATTCTGCAGGGAATCCACAGCACACATTCGTACAGACAAGAAATGACTGAAGGTGGAAAGAGGAAAAAACAAGGAGAGAAAGCCTCATCAGTTTAAATCTGTATCAAAATAGTCTTTTCAGGTGATGGAGAAGATGTCTTAAGATATCCAAAGCCTGGATTAGGGTTAATAAATTTTATCATTCAGATCTCTCAGTTGAATATTAATGCCATTATTTGATTGTGTATTTTCTAATACACAATTTATATGACTTATATGGAGGACGAGCGAGTATGAAGCTTTACAACAAGACAGAAAACTAGAGAAAGGGCTAGAAATGTCTGGATTGTTAAGGGGCATTCCAGCAGCTCAGCTGGTCTAGCGTGCGCTCTGTGTACTCTGGTTTAAATCCAGCCTCCTGCCATTTGCTGTCCCCAATGTCTTCCACCCTTTTCCTGTCTATCTCCAGTACAACATTAGTGTAATACAATGCAAAAGCCCCCAGAATAAAAAAAAAAAGTTTGGATTCTTCAGAAGTCCATTAAGACACAACAATGTATGTTTACATGGGCTACCCCAATATTTAACATGATTAATACAATTATCAGTAAAGAAAAAATCTGTCATATTGTTAGTGTTTTTGTCATAATGTAATGTAACCTGTTGGTCGCCAGAAGTATAATTCCAATATGACATTTTGAGTTTTCCTTAAAAGGCTGTGAAATAAAAAGAGAAGACTTGGTATGTATTGTGACATCTACTAAAGGTGCAGCCTTTCCTGTCTCGTACAACATATTCTCACCCCACCTCATCGACTACAAGCTCTGCTTTGTCACCGCCCCTTGGCATCTCATACTAAGATGCTACTTTTTAAGAAGTAGTTAATGTCGTGAAACAGCTGCAGTTTGGGTAGGTTTAGGCAACAAAACTGCTCTGGTATGTTTAAGAAAAGGTGTTTGGAGTTACAATAAGTACGTTACATTGTATAAGTCACTTGATGTGAAGCAAAGATGAGATGAAAGGGACATGGCACATGTCAAAAGTCACATGATACAAACTTTTAATAACATTTTGGTTAAACTTGAGTCTCCTGGATGAAAGTCCTGACTTTGTTTGCGCCATCTATCAACCCACCTTGCATTTATATTACGCTGACAGCCTGGTGCGTCTCACACGGCCGCCAACAGGTTTTATGGGCTTGACAGAATGATTGTTTGGAGGTTGACATGACGGATCTCTATTTCTCATGCTTCCACACTAGAAAGCTGCATCACCACGACACATAGTTACTAGGGGTGTAACGATTCACTCATGCATCCAATTCATCAGACTTTAATGTGTTAGATACGAGTGCATCGGTTCAGATGGCCTGTATCGGTTAAAAGCTGAACGTGAATTGGAAGCACATCGTTGCAGCACCGGTGTATCGATACATCTCATTAGGACGCACATGTGTTTCGTTTTTAGCATCAATGAACTGCCTTTCCTCCGTATTCTCTCTTCCCCTGCCTCTGCCTGCACCGTTCTCGCTGGACGCCTGCTGCCGCGATCACACAAAACATCACTGGTCCTCCACACTAATCAAAACTACAGCAATTTTCATATGAAACAGAGCAGCAGATCATTTTACTGCAGAAATACTGGTTTAAAGTTTGTTCACAGTTTCTCATTTAGGCTACAGGATCTCATTTACACATGAGACTCATAATAAGATGTTAACACCACTGTAATGTCTTCTCCTCTCCATCTCTACTGTTACTATATTTAGTAAAACTATCAGGATTTCTTTTTGCAACTAATAGTACTCTACAAATGTAGCATTAGTTGAATCAAAGTGTAAAGATTCACACATTGCATTGTCTTGTCTTGCATCATATTGTATCGTACTGTCACAGTTCTGCAGGCCCAGTTTCCCTTGATCAGCTCCCTATTCTCCCAGTTTCCCTCCTGTCCCTCTGCCTCAGTAATTTTCCACTCTACCTGCTTCTGCTCCACTCTACCTGCCAGCCACTCCCACCTCATCAGCCCAGCTCTACCCACCTGCAAGCTCAGCCGCAGCTCATCCCCAATCAGCCCAGTATATAAACCTCTCCAGCACACACTCCTTGCCAGACTGTTCTTCAGTATTTCCCTAAGACTCTCCAGCCCTTATTCCCGGTTTGTTTTCCCCATTGCCTACCCTGCCCGTCTCTGACTCTCCTGCCTTGCCTGATTCCCAGGTATTCACCACAGCCTTCTGTCCCCGACCTTGAGATCTGTCTCAACGTTCCTGGTTTTTGCCTGCCTATAACTGTGGCTGCTTGGTGTGTCCGTCTGTCATCACAGTCTCATCCGGTCCTGTCTTGTCTGCCTGGTCCCTACTTCCCTGCTGCACTCTCCTCGTCTGCTCCTCTGCTTCGTCGGCCTGCTCTTCTGGTTTTGGATTCCTCGCCTTGTTGGCCTTGCATCCAGTAAACATCTCTCTGTCACTCCTGCCTGCGAGAGAACAGAACTGTTCGGGTCCAAGGGCTCACGTCTTCTCCCTCGGTTCGGCGTCCAGGTTTGGTTCAACCCATTCCTTGAGTCTGACACCCAGAGACTGTGTTTGGGCTCCTAGCCCGAAGAACAAACTGTTACCTGTGTTTTCTTGTCAGCTCAAGTTCCTGTTCTGCTTGTGTGAAAATAAAGATCATTACCAATTATCGTGGTTGTTCAGTGTGCTGCAATTGGATCCTAGATACACCTGTCACGTATCGTGACAGAGCCGAATAGAACCGAATCGTTGGCCATTGAAAAATTTTAAGATGCATCATTGAACATGTATCGAGTCGGTCTCAGTGAGATACACTCCTCTAATAGTTACTGATGCATATGTCATTAACACAGTCTGATCTGATTACTTGATGACTGTGTTAAAGATCTGATCTGAGAAACTAATCTGACTTCCTGACAAAACCTTCCTTCCTTTTCCCCGAGCACTTGAAGTTAACTTTAGGTTGGCTTGAAATCTGAGGTACAAAGTTTATTCTTGACATGTGATATGAGTTAAAGCTGCAAAATGGCCCTTGGGGTGAGACTGTTTCTATATTCAAGAATGAATTTTGAACCTCTTGAATTTTCTTGCTAGGAATATTAAACAATGACTTGTCTTTCTTTTTTAACATGAGTGTTTGTTTTTATCTGGTATTATGTCACGTAATCCCATCTTTATTCTCTTATTGTTCTAAATGTAGCACTTGAAGCAACTGAGCATATTTGAAGTCTGATGTAGTTGTATGATTATTGTAGTTGTTGAGTTGTATCCACATAGTTGAATGTCCTCATTGCAAGTTGCTTTGGAAATCTCCTGGACAATTTGTGACTATCCCTTATTCATGCGTCAACTTTGCTTTTGAGAAATGAAAAAACTGTACATTATAAAACAGAAAAAAGGCAAATTAGCAACTCATTATTAATTGTAAATGACTAAAAACCTACCATTTCTGCCAAATACAGTCTTGAGGACACGGGGACAGGGGATGGTGACGATCTCTCCAATCACAGCTCGCTCCCAGCATGCTATGCTGTCCCATTCTCCTTTGCATCCCAACTCTGTTAAAACCAAACATGGCTTCATGAGTACACTTTCACACAGAGTTATAAATGAAAGACACTGTCCTCTCCAGAAAAACAAAAGCATTAGTCACAGTGGGGGACAGGGGGCTGAAATCCATTCACAGGTTAAATGCTTGCATCTAAAACATGCTTGCTTGTCTACACATGAAACACACTGTTTCAATCGCAGCATCGTATAAACAAGTGTGTTCCTGCTGTTGTTAATTACACCTGGTCTGGTGTTTGTCAGTGTACCAGGCTGGAGGATCATCACAAGTTCATTCACTCTGTAGCTGATTTGTCACTAAACTGTGTCGCTGTGAGCCAGCCATGTTAATCTTTGTGTTGTTGGTCAAAACACACACGCGCACACACACCTGTGGGTGGTACTTTCTTATCGCTCTGTGAACTGTGTGTGGTCTTTGATTTACTCAACATCAAATACAGAGCTTCGGCACATATTGTACACCCATATACTACAGCAACAGACCACACAAAATAAACCCTCTCCCTACCTTCCTCCCAAATAAACTTAACTCAAATTTTCACTCAATTGACCCTTATGTAGATGTACAGTTGTATTAAAAATGTAAAATGATGGGATGGTTGTTTATTAACTTTTCAGCAACACAAACCTTAAGTGAAGACACCACGAGTGCACACAGTGGTTATCCTCACCCACATGTACGAGAGTGTACAGTCCACAGGTGTGACGGGCTAGTCTGCCTTCTGGGCTTTCTGACAGAAATAATTTTGTTAGCAGGTTTTTTGGTAGTATTGACCAAATGACTTGATAGATGACACTGGCATAATGTACGAGTTGTGTGAGAATTTTTAAACAGAAGTTTTAATTTAGTTTTTTCTATTTTAAAAATGGCTGCCATCAACTTCAGTCTTGATAGCATGTTTTGGATGGATTGATGTACCTGGTCGTCCTTCTGGTTAATCACCATGTAACAATGACATCAACTCAGCTAAGAACCAGCTCAAGTATCACCAGTTTTTGCAATCAGCGACTAGAAAATGCTAATTCTGATCTTCCAAATGCATAATTTTACTGAGTCTCGACCAGTTACGATCAGCATTCAAAAACCATGACAGGTCCTTGAGTATACAATCATAAATGTGCACAGAAAATTTTAGGCTGGTGAATTCAGTACTATACAAGATTAGCTGCTAGATTAGTTAAATATAACTCTCACACACGCACGCACACACACACACAAAACTCATAGTTCCCTCCAAGCTTACACCTGGCAGAGATAACAATTACTCCTAAAACAGGACCTGGAAGAAATAATTCTGCTCCTCATGAAGTATAGTGGATTTCTAACACACAGTCTTTCCTAAAGAGCATAGTAGACAAACTGCATATATGCAGGGGATTCAGACACTAACAGAACAGAACATAAAGGAGGAGTGGCCCTGAATAAATACTACACTCCCACCCACCCACCCTCCAGAAACAAACCAAACAAACCGTGTCCCAAAATAGCTCTCCCCGCTCTTCAGCATGAGCCTTAATGGGTGCAGAAGTGCTGATGGCAAACTGAACAGTCAACTAGGCTTTTTAGCGAAAGATCAGTAGAGACAGTGCTTGGTAAAATGTAGCCCTCATCTCCAACATCCCTGCTAAACAAACACAGCCAGCCACCGGGGCATCAGAGCATGAAAGAGAACAAAAAACTGAAATAAAAAGAAAGCTATTAGTGTCAACTTGTTAAAAAAAATAACATAGCCAGTGGAGGTAAGAGGCTAAAGAAACCAGTGATTTATTTTCCGTTTTTTCTTTGCATGTTTCTATTTTGGCTCCTATAGTAACTGGGTGAAAACCGCATACGATTAAACTCAGGTGACGACTTCATTATCCAGAGTGACAAGACTGAAGGATTGTTGTTTTGTCAGACTCCATGTTGCAGAGATCAAAGTTGGGACTTTGAGGTGCAAGAGATGCAGACATCTCAACACCAGCAGGACTAATTAGAAGCACCTCTCGCCTTTTCAGTTTCAGGTTTTGCAAAGATCTTAATCCACAGTGACACATCACAAGAACATGAAAACGGATAAATCTTTTTTTTTTTTTTCCTCCAAAGCACAAAACTGCAACACACCCAGCATCAGATGGTGATACAGACACTTTGTGATTGCTCCATACATGAGATTAGAACATAGTTGCTGAAAACGTGAAAACACTGAGAACTATGTAGAACTGAATTGTAAAGTGTTTAATGTGATTTTCAGGTCATTGTGGTGTTTGACACTGAGACGGCGGAGTGGACACGCCCCCAGCCTTTCAGAGCAAAGAAAACTGCTCATTTTTCATGATTTTGAGACCTAAATTTATGAACACACATTTATTTCTGCTTTGCAGTCACTTTAACATCACATATGTAAGAGACTGAGGACACGGGATGATTTGTTCTGATCTGCTGTCTGGATGAAAATGCCCTGACCTTTCACCTCCTTTCACTCGGCTGCCGATTATATTTTTAATGTAGGAAATGAAGCATATTCTTGTCTTAACCTTACTATAAATTGCCTCAGCAGAAAAAAAAAGCTAAATTCAGTGGATTAGACCATTGGAACAGTTTAATTAGAAGACTGGATAGAGAGTAAAAGTGCTGTTCAGACAAAGGGAGGAAAGAACATAAGGGAGAACCAAAGAAAAGAGAACAATCTACAAAGAGACATGAAGATGAGGAGAGGAAAAGATGGTAAAAAGAAGGTGGTTTGAAAAGGAAGAGTAAAAAAAGTGCAGAAATATAGAAGAAAAACAAGAAGCGGTGAAAGAGAGAGTGCAAGTGAGGACAAAAGAGGAGGAGAGTGAGAGAACAGATGTCTGCCGGGTAAAAATGGCCCCAAAACAAATCTGAAGTCATCAGTGCATGAGGAAAACTCCATCTACCCGCTAAGTGATCCATCCTTTCTCTGTGCACTTTCACAGAAACACTCAGGAACACATCAGAGGCCAGACCGCCATCTTTAAGCAGCGACGTACCAAATGCACAGCAGCACATATCTGCAGGGAAATCCTCCTTCTCTCCTCCTATTCTTTATTCACCATAAGGTTATGGCTCACTGAGCACGGTGCCCTTTTTCAGCATTCAGCCCTCATTCAATTTCATGCAGTTAGTTAAACAAACTGACTTCTTTTATGTGTACTCTATGACAGTATTCCATTAACCTTCTTAAACTGCAGACTCTTTTCTCTGGTACTTCAAGTGTTTCAATGGATGTTCTGCAGGCAAACTCCATTTTCAGTCCTGTTCAACATCCCAGATCTGTTTGTGGCTTCCAGCAAACACAACTGGCTGTAGTCAGTGGTGGGAAGCCAGTGAGAGATCATGAACTTGATACACACATCTAGTGATGACAATGTGAACCTCCTGCACCGTAATCTTTCTGGCAGGGGAAAAGAAGCAGCACGCCTGATTCAAAAGATCAGCGTGTCGTCAAGTCTCTACACAAGCATGATGATGACCTGCTTATTTGAATCAGGTGTGTTGGAGCAGAAACATCTAAAACATGCAGGGCACTGGGCCCTGAGGACCAGGACTGCTTTATTCCAGACCTTGAAAACAGTAGTTGACAAATCAATATCACCTCCAGATCCATTTAGTAGCAGTTCTGGAGCTTCTAACGTTCAAGAGTGAACTCTGAAACTCGACTCCAGTCCTGACTTGAACTTGGACTCAAAACACTTGAATAGCTTTGGTAGATTTCAACCATGAATAAATAATCTTGAGCTCTGTGCCGCTGAATGTGTAGAGGAAGGCACTGACACTTAAAGGTTGCGGGTTTGATCCCTGCTGGGACTGAGCAACTTAACTGTTTTGTATTAAAATGATCACCAGTGCTGCGGCATCAGACAAAGTCCTGACAGCCTCATCGGTCGTCTGATCTGGTAAAACAGCTCTGAGAGAGAAAAGCGGTCTTTGCAGCAGTTTATTTGCCTGCAGAGAATTTGAGCCGTGTTATTATTTTGCTCTACTTTGTGTCATTGAGCTTTAATTAACACAGCAGGGGGGAACTCAGCGTCCAGAGCTCACATCACTGCAGAGGAAAGTCAGGCTCGTTAACACTGCAGGGACACTCGGGAAAAATACAACTGTGTTTTAGGCTTCAATCTCGAGTCTCTGGAAGAAAAGAAATGTAGGATGAGATTGTTTTTCATGGGCCTTTCACTTCAGAGATAAGACCACCAGTTGTGTATTTGTATGTGCTCTTTAGAGGTGGATACAGACAAAACTTTAAGGAGGTAAAGGAAAAGTTCAAACAAATTGGATCTTATAATAAGTAAGACAGGCAGGTGGTCATATTTAAAAAATGTCGAGCCAATTCAATGCCGGGATAATTATGTGAGATGTGGGTTGCATCAGAAATGAGCCTTTCCTCTGAGGATAAAGCAGCAGCACATTTCATCTTCACAAGTTTCCTTCCAGACTTCTGAACATCTGTTAATTATATCTGAAGACTTCATTGAAGCCACTAATGACTATCGCTGACTTTATCAGCTATCCGAGATGATTTGGAGCACAATGTCCCATGTTCTAATCCAAAATGATCTCATTTAAGAGACTAAAATGTGAAATAAATTGCTGAGTTTACAAGTGTTGTTATTATTAAACTACGGCTAAAAAGTGCACATGACTGATTCATGATGAAATTGTTCTTCTGTATAATTGTTTGATTTGAGCTGTTCATTACCTAAAAGACAAATAATAAATAAATGGAGGCGATTTTAAATGAAGAAGCAAGAAAACAAAGTGCAGTTAGAGAGAATGCAATTTTGTCATTTGTACAGGACAACCACAGCAAGGGGCGTGGCCTCATGACAATAATACCAATCAGCAGAGTGAGTGAGTGGTTTGGTTTGACTCATGTCGACTCGGCATATTCGCCCAGCACTGCAGGGATTTGCAAACAGGGCTGCTCGTTTGAAGGTGTGTCTCATGACTAAAGTCGAGCAGCTATAAAAAAATAAATAAATAAAACACACTGTATTTCCCATAAATTATTCACAATAAAAATCTTATGTTATTGTGTTATTATGAAGGGGGTCATCTGGGGGTCATCAGTGGTTGGCCGCTGGTTGGCCTCGAGGCATCTAGCAGTGAATGTAGAGACTGCAGTCTCCCTGCCTCACTCTCCCCTTCCAAGCGTGTAGGAGAACCCACCGTGGGCAAAAAACACAAAGGGCACTATTCAGAGCCAGTGTTTGGTTTGTCTCTTCTAGGCTACTGTATAAAACATAGCAGTGCAACATGGCGGCCTCCAAGGACCCGCTCACTCCATTTTGAGAATTTTGTAATCATTTATTTATTCAGCAAGAATTGTCTGGTGAACATACCGAAGACCAGGTGCAAGTCATGGTAATATGACATATTGAAGAGAAGATGACAGTTGGCATGTGTGGTTGAAATACCAGTGATACAAGTTAATGGAGGTTTGTGTGCAGTCATTTTCTCTTTAATTTAAAATTGTCACGGTGTGCAGTGTTATATTACTCCCCTTCCGTCCAGCATACCAAGTAAAGTTCCACTCTGCAAAACTAAAATACCAGCATTTAAAAAAAATATTTAAAAAAAATTCAGGGCCGAGGCCACTTACACTGACTATATCTGCACTTCAGCTGGAGGAGCTGCACAGAAACACAGGAAATGGTTATTTATTATGTGCAAAGAACACCATTTGTTTTTGTCCTTGGAATCAGAATGCTGTGTATTAGGAACAGAGAAGCTATAGTTAAGTTTTTTTTTCCAGCCTTCAATAGAATCCAAATAAAAGCAAAATATTTCAGTGAAAGGATTTTTTTTTTTTTATCAAAGATGGTCCAGACATGTGCCTGCACACTGAAGGCTGCTTTTATACAGTGAGAAACGATGAATATCACAGCAGGTTTCTGAAACAGACAGGATTTGTGTGTGTATGTTTAATATTAGTTTTCTGTTGTTTTTTTCCTTAATGTGGACAGGTAATCTCATATTTCAACATGAGACATAATCTGATTAGTCAACTCAGCAGGTCAAATCAGGTGCTTTTCATATCCAGATTTAGTCCAGGTATGATTTATTTAGAATATGTTCCCAGCTACATCACACAGGTTTGCAGTATCCTGCCGGTATCAGTTCAATAAGAGAAAGTAACCTGAACAGGAATCTGCTGGTTTTTCATTTTGTGCAGAATAAAAAGGCTGGACAGAATACAGAGATGGAATTAAACTGAAATGTGAAAGCTGCTCACGTCCTCACATGGTAGAGGTATGAATATATGCAGAGTGAATGTATACGAGAAGGAAACGTCATACCTTACACATTTTTACACCAGCTTTCAGCCTACAGACTCTACTGTGGTCCACCGTTTTAAAAGGTATCTGTGTATTTTTTAATCTGAACCCCTATTTTCACATGTTTTGTGACTAATTGAGACAACATTTTTTGAAATTGGTCCAGTGTCGAGCGATACAGCTGCAGGTGGCAGCCACAAAAATGTCTTCAATATAATC
The DNA here is from genome assembly GCF_056507025.1 of Lutjanus erythropterus. Taxonomy (NCBI): domain Eukaryota; kingdom Metazoa; phylum Chordata; class Actinopteri; order Lutjaniformes; family Lutjanidae; genus Lutjanus; species Lutjanus erythropterus. The sequence continues at coordinate 26,435,245 of NC_139328.1, read as the reverse complement.
CACATCCTTAAGGGCAACTGCACCTGTCTATGTCCACTTAAAGTGCTTGTTTTACTGACAGGCTCAGATTTTTATTATTAGTCTCTGACAACATTATGGAGAGGATCCCTACAGAGATAGACCTTTGTGTTAAAGATTGAGATACGTTTGGTTAACCAGAAACAGCTGTTTTATTGCTCTCGCCAAACTAACCAGGCTCAGTTTACAGATACAGCTATTTAATTATTGTCATTGACATATACTTGACAGAAACAAAACAGAACCAACCAAAACCATCTTGGTTCATCTTTCCACTCTTTCAACAATCATCAGCTCTGATTTGGTTGAAATAGACCCTTACTTAACTGCATTATATATAAAACATATCAGGAGAGGAGTAAGATGGATGGACATCAGAGAAGCAGTGGGTAGAAATGGCATGTATACAGCCAGAATATATTAACATCTAACTCAGGGATTTAAAAGTTTATTTCATACAAGCCCAAGTTAGTGATTGCTGGAACAGTGGAAAGAGGAAATGAAGTTTTTTAGAGTTTTATTTTGTTTCTGTCGAGTTGGAATGAAGTGTGATTTTATGATGATAAAATTACTGTTTCTGTGAAGTCTTGTGGCTTTGGCAAGAGCAATAAAACAGTATAAATGGTCTAACAAAAAAGAAGCAAGAAGAAGAAACAAAAAGCTTTATCTCTGTAGGGATCATTTCTGTAATGTTGTTAAGTTCACACTTAACTAGCTCAAAGTTCAGTTCATACAGTATAAAATTAACTAGTTCATGTTCATAATGTACAGTTTTGAATTATTCATGTTTAGATTACCTATATCTATAGTTACTGGAGAATGATTTACACTACAGCTGATGCCAAACTCGAACACCAACATACTGTTGAAATTTCCAACTTTCTGGTTCAAACTGAACACACCATGAGAACAGCACTGAGATCAAAAGGGATACGAGATCTATCTGTCTGTTTCTCACTGTAACAGACTCCAGTCTGCAGTGTAGTTCATATATACACTCCATCCTACTTGATCAACTAAAGTTTTTATACATGTCAACATTTCTGTACTGTATTGGATGTACTTTGACAACAGTCCATGAGGATTACATTATGGACTGTTTTGTGGCTGACAGTTGCGCTGGTCTTCAAACCAATTAAAAAAAAAATCTCCATTAGTCACTCAGACATTAAAAAAAAAAAGAAAATAGAGTCTTGTTCTCTTGTTGTTGCTAGACGTAACGTGGTGTCTAGTCTCGCACAACCAGACCTCTCTCCACGGTGCTCAGCAACGGAGAAAGGTCTGGTTCCACACATACACATTCTGCTATGGGGTAAAAAAATGCTCTAACTTGTTTGCATTGCTTTAAACCAATCACAGCTGTCTTGGGTGGCACTAAGCCAGGGATGCAGCGATGATGCTGCTGTGAAACAGTGTTGAGGTGAATTTGTTTTAGTGGAACACTTACACGACAGGAGGTGAGTCATTAGAATAACTACGTCACTGCAAAAGAAAAGGTAACAGCTGTTAGCTTGTTCACATCCGTACTATTAGTGTCCCAGGCTCTAATTTGTTTGTTAATTTTCAGTGTGTAGGTTGCAGCTCGGAGGTTGTTCTTGTTTCCCAGGGACTTTGAAAATATAAATAGCGGACGCCTTGATGCTGCTTGAAACAAACAACCAGACTTAGACAAAGAAGTGTACATCTGGTGACTCAGATTGTGTAGTGTCTAACTGTACTTTCATTGAGGTAGTGTGACCTTTATTGCTGCTAGCGGCCTCCTCCTCCCTCAGCCTCCTCAGACACTCTGCCTGGTCTCTCTCCACCTCCAACAAGAAGTTACAGGTTGGATGTCGCCCGTCAACCTGTAGAGGAAGAGGTAAAAAAAAAAATTAGATTGATATGTTAAATTTGTACAAAGTCGGGTTTGGAGCTATTCCAATGTTAGATATTGTGACAGTATTTTAGGGATGAACATTTCCTTTCATGAGGATTTTAAACAGCGAAAGAAAGATTATTTCCCATGTGGATTTGACCAAGCAGGTGGAAATATTTGCTGTCTATTTCATCAGTAAATAACCTCAGAAATTGGTGTCACACGGCTCTGACATGAAAAACACAGATTGAAGTGCGGCAATCCAGCCGTCCCTCTCTCCAGCAACGTTTTTCAGCTCCTTGTGGGAGATCCAGAGGCGAGTGCTGCAGCATGTTCTGGGTCTACTCCATGGTCCCCTACCATTTGGACGTGCCCAGAAAACCTCTAAAGACACCCGGGAGGCCTTCTCATCAGATGCCCAAACCATCTCAACTGGCTCCTGTCGAGTCTTTCCTTTCCAAGAGGAAACTCTTTTTTTCAACCCAAAGCTCATGAGGCTCACACATAATCTGTGCCTGCAGAATTCTGGAAACATATCTGCAGGCTTTACACAAATACAGACACTGCTTGTAATATCCATGTTAACTCATGTTAACAAACACTTTACCAGTTATTTATGCATGTATTTGTTATGTGTTGAACCTGGAGATGAACAAATGGCTAATAGTTCTGCAAATTAATTTTTGCTGCTCCATATTGAACCTTGCATTTTAGTGTCCACATGTCCTGCATCTTACACTGGTTGACTTTTTAAATATGTGTTCACATTTTGTTTTGAACTGTTTGTGATGGAATAAAATCTCCAATTTAAAGGTTCAATTACAGTCAGTCAGTTTTTTATATATATTGTGCATGCTTTTTTTTGCTGAAAAACAATCTTTGTTATCTTAAAAGACTACTCTTTCACATTACAAGCAAAAAATATGCAGATATCAGCAGATTTAGATCAGTGCTTAAAAATGTAAAAAGTATCTTTGGATTCGTTCGGCACTGACAGAAAATCAACCCACTGGTCCAACCCATGCTCCATTTCACCCTCACTTGGGACCAAGACCCCAAGATACTTGAAATCCTAGACTTGGGACCACGGGCACCCACTTGGGTTTAACCTTGGAGGGCAAAATATGTGTGGTGGGAAGTAGGGATTAATATTTTTCCTGAAAATGAGACATTTCTACTCTCTCTGGAAAAGAGGCACACTAAATTCCCTTGTTTTTAAGGTACAGTTTTGGCTATGGTCAAAACAAGGTCATATTTCAAGCAACACCATATGTAACAATGAGACATAACCACTTTAGTGTTATTAATAGTTACTGAAGCAGAACAACAGCCTTTCAATATTAATCAACATTATAATGAACATAAATATAAACTGCGCTTGTGCAAAGTGGTGTATAGGACACAGCTGAGAAGCAGCAGGGGCCTCTTTTGGGTTTAATAAATTATATGTCATCAGATTTGTGCACAGACCTTCATACTTGCAGATACCTGATCCAACTTTTTAGACAATATCAGTATCAGTCGTATTTTCCAATACGACTAATTCTATCAGAACAACCCTAATCCCAAATCTTCGACTGTAAACCACCCCAGTGCTTGTTAAAGGATATCTTTTTTCAAGATGTATTTAGCACTATTAATATTACCTTGTTGTACTGACCAGTTAAGGGTTCTGATTAAATATCTAGGCTTTTTCCATAGTCAACTCTCTTTTCCTACAAAAATTATGTGCAGGATGTGTGTCAGTGGTATTTAATGCTGCCATGTAAAGTGATCTGTCCCAATTTATAGTCATTAGAGTGAAAATGATGTTTGCAACACTTAAGCCTCAGCTGATATTTAAGCCGAAAAATTAAGGCCCTGTCCACATATAGATGGGTATTTTTTAAAAACATAGATTTTTCAATACATTCACACACTATACATGAAATACTCCATGTAAATGTTAGTTCATTTATTTACCATTTTGTTTGTCCATATTTTGTTTGTATTATTTTTAAAGGTTACTGGTGGATGGAAGTATTTCAAGCTGATCCACGGGGAAAGTCAAGGTTATGATTGACGGATGAATACAGGGTCAAGATAAGCTGCTTAAACCAACCAGCCAACATTCCCTCTTTGTGTGTGTGTGAGTGTGTGTGAGTGTGTGTGAGTGTGTGTGTGTGTGTGTGTGTGTGTGTGTGTGTGTGTGTGTGTGTGTGTGTGTGTGTTTATAAAACCAGGAGAAGCAGATGAATTACAAGTGTTGCCACATATAGTAAATCTTTCAGAGAAAACTCTGAGACCCAAACAACAAACCATCCTTTTAATATTAACATCAGCATGTGTGTGTGTGTGTGTGTGTGTGTGTGTGTGTGTGTTTTAGCATAAGTTAAAGCCATGGCCATTATCACACAACATATGCAGAGTGTGTGTATGTGTGTTAAAGAAAAATAAGCCTGTGATCTGATTCCTGCGGTAATACAGACTCGTATAAACGCTGCAGCCGTCTGGTTACATCATTGTTGTTGCTACATGAGTAATATTCTGATGTCACTGGCACAGACACCAGAAACAACGTGTAAACACCACTGTGGCTTTAGTTGTTTCCAGATGGATTAATGCTTCTAAAATCTAAAGTCTGAATCATCTGATGTAACAGTAACTTCTGCATTCCCTACAGCAGGTTTTCAAAAACACAAACTTTAAAAAAATCTTTGCAGAAACAGTGAGGAAACTATAACATATCACAAATGCAAGGACAACTTTTAGAAGCTGAATGACTTTATAGTTTGTAGTTTTGTCGTTGTTATTTGTTATGATTTCTTACCAGTTTACAGCATTTATTAACCAATGTGATTGCTGATATCTCAGGGGAACTGACATCTGCTCTAAAGACAAAGACGCCAACTCAACTAGAATCCAGTTTATATTCATTTTCTGGCTTCACTAATCAATAAACAATGAATCAAAAGATTAAGTGTTGATAATGGAATCACTGCAATCAGCTAGAGCTACAGGTCATCCTCACTGTGCTCAGTATGACATGATTTGCCCACCGCTGGTTCACATCCTACCAGTCAAGGAGTATATTAGAGGGTGATCAGTCCAGTTTATACTCATGGTATTCCTCAAGGGTCAGTGTCCGGTCCCCTTCTCTTCTCAGTACACAGCACCTCCCTTGGCGCAATAATCCATTACCAGGGTTTCTCATGCCACTGCTTTGTTGAAGATACCCAGCTCTGCCTGTCGTTCCCTCTGGATGACCACAGTCTCTGCTCAGATCATGCCTCACCAGTATCTTGAAATGAATGAAAAATGCCACCTTCAACTTAACCTCTCCAAGACTGAGCTCCTTCATGTCCCAGCAAGTGCCATTATACAACAAGAGATCAGTATCCAACTCAAATCAACCCAGCTCACACCTACAAACTCTGCAGGAACAGGTCATGCTGATTTTCTCTGTATAACATCAAGAGGATCATACCCTACCTTTCTGTGCATGCAGCACAACTCCTGGTACAGGCTCTCGTGATATAACGCATTGACTACTGCAACTCCCTACAGGCAGGCCTCACTGCATGTACATTCAAACTTCTGCAGATGATCCAGATTGCGGCAGCTCTTTCTGCACTATATGCATTGCACTGCCTGTGGGTACCTATGTCCTATCAGAGTTAAATTTTGCTTTAAGGCACTTACTCATGTTGTTCTCGCCTGACTAGATCCTTGCTTGTGTTGTATCAGCTCTCAGATGTATGTCATTTGGGATAAAAGCATCTGCCAAATGAAATTGAAAATTCTAAGTGTTATGTAAATGGAATCACTTATTGGGGCAAACCCAAAGATACTTCAACTCATTTGGTCACCCCATATGGCTTGTTTAAGCATCATCTGTGTCCACAGAATGAGTAAGAGCTGCTGCTCAGCTAACCCTGCTGCACAAGAGGTGCTGCACACATACCTGCATGAATATATAAGTAATCGCACTTTTTGGGCTGACTGTAGCCAGTTGAAAAATTTTCACATATCACCCAAATGCTAACATTGCTACTAGACATGTAAATGAGCAACTGATTGCTATCTTGATCACTCCTTCAAAAGTAATGTCAGATGTTAGGTTTACATTGTTCCCCCCAAGTGGCCTGACAATATACACATTATTAAAATTATGATGCATCAACCTATTTTTGAGATGGATCCCTTAAATTTGGCAGCCAGCAGATTAGCGCTGTGACTCACTCTCCTCCTTGTCTCTCAGACATGCCCAGACAAGGCCCACGTCATGCTAATCCAATACAGTTTGGGACAATAAAACGTGCATTTTTTTGCAGCCAGCATACAGTAAATGCGTTTCGTCTTTTCTCTTTGAATATTTCTGCTGATGGAGGTTGTCAAACAATATTTGAATGTCATACATTTGGTATGAATGGAAAGCTTGGACGTTTCATAGTAACCATTTCATTGTGATGAGACTGTTTTTTTCTACAGTGTTCATAAATGTCTTGGTGTATTAATGTGGTATTTTGGAGGAATTTAGGGGCATTTTTATCAACTCTAGAGGGGTAAAAATGATTAAATTGTGAACCAATCCGTGTGAGGACTGGTACTGTTGAACCCACTCAGTACTGATAATGTGGTCTTCTTATTTTTCTATTTCCAACAGCATTTGAAATAGTCCCTAGCAGACATGTTCCTCTCCTGTCCATCACTCACAAATCCTGCCTGACAGTTTGCAGCCCTTTATCCCCTGGCAGGAGACTCGGCTGGCTGTCATCAAGACAACACACAAATTCAAACATGCACACAGTCACTCACAACCACGAGCCAGAAGTGGCAGCTCAACAGCATTTTGGTGCATCAAACACCAGAACAATTCATCCTTGCATAACAGATTAAGATGGTCAGATTTCTTCAATTACCTGTCAAACCAAATTAACTAAACTGAACGCAAATCAAACAGAATCTGGAGACGACAGACGCGTTTTAACATGTGGCAGAATTTTGAGAAATTCATCAGGCAAGATGACTAAAACCAACACTTCTATTTACTGCAACCGCTTGGAGGGAGAAGTGAGGGGGGCATAAGGTCACACACACACACACACACACACATAGAAACCACATTCTCTTTACCTCAGGCTATATCGACATCAACCAGTAAGCAGCGATTGATGATTCACTGGTCAAAAAGCATAAAGACATTCATATAAAAAACAAAACAAAAATGTGTTTGAAAAGTGAAATATTTTTCAGTCATCCTACATAAAACTGTGGTTTGAAAGAATTTACTGTCTAAAAACGAATGTTTTGCAAAAAACTGCAACAGTTTGCATCATCAATCTTTTTTAAATTATGTCAGTTTCTAATGAAATTATGTTCAATCAACAAATTACACTATCTTGGCAGAGTTGGCTTTCCTCTACAATCAAATTTATTTTTTAATTACCACAAGTTTATAAGTTACTCAAAATTCCGGCTAGTTTTTCCAGGAGTTTTAAAAGACATTTTTAAGTGTTATGTACTTAATTACAATAATTGGAAACACAAATTGACAACCTCTCAAAAAATGTAGTTGCTCCACATTCTGTTCAGTAATTTTTAGGTTTTTCTTGTTTTTGTTCCTGTTTTTTTTTCTTTTTTTTTTTTTTTAAGAAATTAATTTATTACATAACAAAATATGTTAGGCCTATTTAAATCTTCACTAACAACAACACCAATTTATATTGCTCCACAAATGCTAAATAAACAAATTAACATAGAAATCTTACTTTAAATCACACACAATATTAAGTTGATGTAACTGCTAACACTATTATGTCAATACAACTCTTCAAAATAAGGTTCGCAAATCAAAATGTTTATGTAAAGCAATAAATTTGATTTTTTGTCTTGCAACCATACCTTTTAATAGGTCCCCTGAATTACTTTTTAGAGTGTTAATGAACATATTTCAATGTGAATCAGGTCTTTCACTACATGTTGAAATAAAGTAAATGATGAAAGTGATCAAATTTAACCCCGTCTATGACCTGCACATCACTGAATCAGTGTTATGCTGTAAAACCAATTGCAAATTCACTTCCATGAAACAGATTTATGAGAATACACAAAGCTCGCAGCCTACCCTGAACACATCAAATACATCAGCTTGGTCAGTGCCCTGATGCTTCAGGCTATGACGCTGGAGGCAGCCCTGTAGCATCATGTTCTGATGTGCTGTTGTAGTGTAAAGAGCAAAAAAAAGTTTGCATATGGAGGAGGGGGATGGAAGTGTCAAACAAACACAGGCTTTCACCCAGGAGACAAAGTATGCATTATGATAATTCCATCACTTTTGGTGGCAACTAGTTATGTAATTGATCTCTTTTTCAAATTAATAATGCAGTTACAATTGCTGAAATTTAAATGGGCTTGGCAGTCATTACTTTTGCCTTACCTGCAAAACAGTGGACAACCGCAGAGGAAAGCAGAGACCAGCACTTTGGACATTTTGGACATGATTACATGTTCAGCACCTTAAGGTATCAATTTGCTTCAAGTAAACAAAGTACTTCAAGGAAACCAAGTGTTTGTTGAATCATCAAAAATCACCTGAAACAACTCCCCCAACACCTTTCCAATCTCAGAATTGAAGTTTTTTTTTTTTTTTTTTGCAGTTTCCCAAAATCAACAATCCTCACTTCATTTAGTACTGTCAAGATGTGTCAGGCTTTGAACGTCTATGATAATCATTTATTGATTATTATGACTACATTTGTCTTTCTCAAGGTCTCTTTTTTTCATTTTTCACACAAGTATTTGTTTCCATCTATTTTTCATGTGCACAAACAAGTGCAACATGGTTGCCTTGGAGGAGAGACTGCAGCAATATGCACTTTTAGTCCCATATGCAGTGGTGGAATGTAACTAAGTACATTTACTCAAGCACTAGTGATGTAATATAAAGAAAGAGAAAGCCCACTTTTAAAGGAGGGGTGGTGGATGGACAGGTCAAACAAACATAGGACTTTCACTCAGGGGAACAGGGTTTGTGTCTGCGTCAACACTGATTTCTCTTAATCTTATGTAATAAACGGAAGTTACAATAACTTCCATAACAAACACACGATACTGAAAGGAAATATCAGTAACATTTGTCCAGGTTTTTGGTAAACACATCATTGTTGAGTCTCATTCCCAAGATATCAAAGAGAGATGGATCCAATATTAGTATCAGGGACCGATACTGATGTATGGCATTCACTGGGTATTGGTCTCGCGACATCTATCCACAGTCTGATACGTGTTTTCTATTTGGAAACACTATGCTAAAGCAATGCAAAATGAGAACCGAGTAGCACTTTTCACTTATGCTACGCATTTATATGTACTATTAGAACAGTAACCGAGCACAAAAATTAAATGAAAATTACCAACATAAACCACCAAGTTCTGAACAAACACATCAGACACACTAACAGACAAACAGCAAAATTTGCATTTTGGAAGATAAAATAACAAACTTAAACTCTCAGCAATGTATCATAGCAAATGATGCAAATAAGGGTCATGACTAGAATCCTACAGCGCCCAAAAAAGGCTGGAGGATGCCTGTACACAAGTTACATTACACAAACTACATAGGCTTTCAGTTTCAGTCTCGTGTAATTAAATAATCATAATCATAATCATAATCACAATCATAATAAAAATAATCATAATCATAATAATCACACAATTGTCACAAGTATCACACAAGTTTTAAAGACAAATGCCTTTGTTAAAAATATTATGTAGTAGCTAGCAAGTGAAACTAATTTATGAAAAAACAAACACCTGGCTGTTTAACACCTGTCCACCACAGTGATGTCTATTGGACTGCTGAGGTGCATGTTTAGTGCACTTGTCATCATCTACTCTCCACGGAATGTAATGGGAAGGATGGGTGTATCGCCTGTGGGGAAAATTCAACTTAGGCGTATGCACTGTATGCTATTTGAGAGTATGAACTCATGTCATTTATATGCAGATTGAAGAGACTGGGGTGAATTATTCAGTTCTTCTTCTTTTGACTTCCAGCCAACCAGAAACTGTAAATTTTCTCACTTCCTTTTCACCAGAGAATTTTTCCTGACAGCGATTGTTCAGCTCCTGGAAAAACTTTAACAAACTGGATATGCACCAGGCTGAATCACTGGTGTATTACAGCCGCCAGCACAACTGACACTTATTTACATGTGAATGTGGAGGAAAGTTTATTTTACAGCTGGATGACATGCACACACACAGAGTCCTGGATGGCTGCCATAACCAATTCTAGCATTTCATGCTCGACAAGTTCTGCCTTAAGTATACAACTAGGGCTGAACAATTAATTGAAATATTATCGAAATCACAGTATGGCCACATGCATTATCCAGATCACAGGAGCTGCAACTCTGTGATAAAAGTAAACTGTGTCACAACATATACTCAACAAAGTATAGTCAATGCAACACCTTTGTTTTGGTACTGAACTATGGCTGTTTTACATAGGGCTACAGATACCAATTCTTTCCCAGGAGGGCAAAGTCATGATCCTCCTTTTTCTGCCTATGATTGGCTAGTACACGTTGCCTTTATTGGTTGGGTTGGTTACATTTAGACATGAGAAGTGATTAGTCAGAGTTGGAAAATCAGGGTAAGGCAAAAAGAAAAAAAGGGTGGCCTATATGAAATGGTGTACATAAATAAAGCATTGTGGTGTTATAAGGTGCCCCAGCTAACAAATCATATTCTCCAGATGCTTTGTTACGCCTTCACCATCATATACAGACACACAAGATGCCCTTGAGCGTCCGTATGATACACACCGGACTTTCAAATAACTTCAGTGTAAACCCATCCATGTCAGGTGACATAGTATAGGGTGAGACAGTTTTTTAGCATGGACTTTCAACGAGAAAGCTGAGGTTCATGGCCTAAAAGGCAACCCCTTCATGGCAATTCCACAAATATCTGTCAAGTATTTCAGTCTGGATCACAGTGATTGGCCAGACAACAGAATGACATTTCTACAGCAGAACTATCATTCAGTTTCTTTTATTAATAGGGATAATGGCTTTGAAAATGGACAATTTAATTAATAGAGATGAATGAATGTGATTTGACTCCCCCTTGCATAACCAACACTGAGCAAAATAGAAACTTTGCTATTCGTTTCAGACACTTCAGAAAAACCTCCACACTTCAGACATAGTTGTGGTAGATTATCTGCCTATCATAATGGCCAGAAATGAAAATTTATGCTGACATATTTAATTTTAAAGCCTTTATCAGCTGATACTGATGCATCCCCATCCAAAACCAGCCGGCACAGTGCCAGATGTTGTGTCACAGGGCCACTTCCGGAGCTGTGGGCCCTCCAACATGTCCCTGGCTCTGTGCTGTCGTCGATGATTCGAGGTCTGAGGCTCACTTCTGAGCATGAACATGCACACACAGTGACTTATTCAACACATTACCACCAGAGAAACTCTGAGATATTGTATGAAATAATAATGGAAAGTTTGTTTGTCTGCCAGGTCTTTTATAATCCCTGAATTTTCCAATTAAAGAGCTTACCTTAAATTATTACAGAGGCCTAGAAAATTCAGTTTTGTGAAGCTTTCTAAAGTCTGACAAGTACACACCATGCAGTCATTTGGTGCTGTGTTACCATTAAGGTTCTGAAAAAGTAAATGTTGAGAATAAATAAATAATCGTAGGAGCATTTATTTATTATGAGTCTCCCTTCAGTTCATGTCTGAGCTTTAGAAATGCTAATGAATCTGTCTTATCTGCGTCTTTCCTCATGTGTTCGCCTGCTGTGGCTTCGTTCAGCAGTGATGCACACCAGTGGCTACTGGCCACTATCAAATGAGCTCTGGGAGATGACTGTGTTGCCAGTTTACGGAGTTAGATATAACAGCAGCAGAAGTTGACTGAGGAGGAGCGAGCAGGTGCAGGGCTGCCAAGCCTCCATGGTCACATCAAACAGTCTTTTAGTCCACTTTAAGTGGAAGATCTGCCGTCCAGACAAAAACAAGTGTGATAAAGTCCAAGAAGCAGCAGCAGACAGTCACCAGATACCTGCTGCATTCCAGCAATGTTTGAAAAGTTGGAAATCCCAACTTCCTACTTGGAAAACTACAGTGTTTATCTTGCTGAAACCAACTGTCAAATGTCTGATTAGTATAAAACTATAAAGTAAGTTGTTTTCTTGTATATGAGCTACAAAATAGTTTACTACAAGGAGTAGCATAAAGTACACAATGTACAAAATTACAGTAGTGTGCAGTAAGGAAGTGGGACACAGGTTTTAAAGGAGAAATCTACCATATTTACTGTAATAAATCATAAAATGACTAGAACAGTTTACAATAAAGTAAACAGGAATATAAAGTGTATACAGCTAGTATGCAGGGTGGAATTGGGACACAGCTTTTAAAGTGCCACAGCAAGGAAAGCACAGTTGGAAAAAATAAAGTTAATGATGATGACACTGTTCCAGCAAGTACTGCAATGGAACAATTCATGTCATTAGTTACACCTGAAATGTCTCTTTCTCTTTTCAACTTCAGCTTCACTCCACATTATTTCCTCCTGCTCATGCTTCTCCCACTCTTAAGTGTGGCTGATATTTGTTTTACTTAAAAAGACGATTACATGGTTGCCACAGCGCTACATGAACAATTAAAAAAGCATCAGCCTACCTCTCCCCAGTTTCTTGTCTATCTACAACCTGTCCTGTCAATAAAAGTTTACAAGCCCAAAAAAATAATCTTAAAAGAAAATAAAAAATATTGAGAGAATCAAGGATAACACAAGAAAGTCACAGGACTTTTGAGCATTAACAGACTCTATTAGACTAACTGGTCCATTAAATAAGGTACATACAATCTGCGGTTAATCTGCAGATCGGATGATAATAATTAGCTGATAGCAGTTAGGTTGCAGGTTGGAAATAAGGTAGTGTCTCCATATTAAGAGGGATTCTGTGTGTGCATTGAGGCACAGCAGTATAACTTCATTGATCATTTAAGTGTCACAACACACAGAATTTTTTTTTTATTAATTTCTTTGAGTAAAACATCCATCCTGATGAATCCTAAGCTCATCAGAGCTGTCTAAAAAAATATATTTCAAAAGCTAAACATTTCTCTTTGTGTTTCCTCTGGCGTTTCCTCTCTCCTGTCAAGTTCATAACTACTTTTTTTTTGTTTTGCTGCTTAAATATTAATGATACTTGCTGCAGTGACATTACTGCACGCATGGGATCTTTTGAAATGACTCAAAGTAGTCTCTCTATCATTAAAGTAAATAATTAAAGAAAACATTCATACATCAATACAACACACAAAAGAAATTACCTGAAAATTCTGCTTGACATAATTTAAAAGGCAATGCTGAATTGCTTTTGGTCTCGGTGGACGACTTATGTGTATTTGGGTTTGGGTGAACTCAGAGCCCATCCACTCATCACTGCTGTCTAAACAAGCCCTTCAGGATTTTGTGGACAGCTCAAATTCAGTCAAAACAGCAAGTGCAAAATTATAACATATAAAAGTCCACAGCACATTGATGTTAGTAACAGTGACAACCCTCAGGCTCTTTTCAGTATCTGTGACAATATAAAAATATAATAATAAAATAGAGAAAAATAATAATAGAGAGAATAATGAATAATGACACACGGAGTTCATTGAGATGCAGAATTCCCAGGGATTGGTTTAATTTGAGTGAATTGCTGCAACTAGAACATTGCAACTTCCTAGAGGGGACTGCCTAAACTAAATACTATCTCAACAAGGGCACATAATCTAAAAAGCACTTTTTTAATTTTGTCTTAAATGTGTTTCAGATTATCAGGAACCTTATTCCAATCCAAGTATGTAAAGGAACTTGGCTACTATTTCTAGCCGCCATCAGATTTGCTACACTGGATCTGGTGTTGTGTCTGCGTTGTGTCTTCTCAGACTTGCAAGAAAAAGATTTCAAGCTGCACCATTTATAATTATGTGAACTTAACAGAGTTTCGACTGTCCCTCTGGACTCCACAGGAAGTCGATTTAGCTGCATGAGCTGGTTCCTATATCTGCTCTTGTGGGCCGAGACCTAAGACCACTCTGATCAATTTATTTTGGGAGACCTGAAGTTTTATCTTCCATAAATTGGGAAGATTACAGTGCAGGGATGTGCCAGTGTAATCACCGTGGATTAAACTGGATGCCACAAGTTTCGGACTTAACCTGTGCAGAGGTTTACAGCTCAACTATTTGACAGATGTTTTAACGGAGATGTCACTTCCCTTAAAATGTATTTTGAAATCCTAAACTTTGTGTAATCTGGTTTGGAGCTGAACAGACCTGATTCTGGTTTCCCAAGTTGTGAGGAGGGTTTATTATCAGAGAGACATGCACTGATGTTAGTCAGCTGTTCACTCAGCCTTTCACAAGTTTTTATCAACAACCACCAGAGCTGAGTCATCTGCTTTTTGAGTTTGAGAGTTCATAATGTGGTGGAAGTCTGTCTAGACCTTCCTGCAACAGATTCACACTGACATCCTCTCCGAAATATTTTCTTAATACAGATGTGTTCAGCTATAAAATGTATCTTAACTGCCTCACTAAGCTTAATGTGAAATGTGCACTGCAAGTGATCCAGTGACAATTAAGTACTGGAGCACAAGACGTTGTCAGGAAAGCCATTAGTAAAAATCAGGCATATTAATAACCATGTTATGCTCCATATTCAGTGTTTCCAAATGAGAAGGCGATAGGCCTACTTCACTACAAAACCTCATCTCTGCAACACAGAAATGGATTTAAAACCCTGGTGAAGACCTGTAGTAGTCGAAACAATATCGGTATTTTAAATTATTTAGTCACTAGAATAAAGTCTCTTTCATTTTTCCTTAAGTTGATTGACTTTTTGTTTGACATCAGCTCTGAACAATGGTGGTGATATGCAATGTATTGCTGCCTTCAAATGGAACTTGTGATCTCGTAGTTATGGGAGGTTGTGAACTTGGAGCTAAAGAAATCCTCTGCTCTAATACTACTGAGATTTAATAACCAGGAAGGGGCACTGCAGTACACAAAATGCTGCTGAACAGCTTTAGACATTCTCAACAGAGGGCAGAACAAGTGTCACTGGTCCTACAGATGAGAATTTTGCAGTATCTAGAAAGAGTCTGCAAGTATGTGGTGGCACATTGCCAGAGCAGACCTGGCAGATAAGGTGGATCCCTAGAAATTGGCTTTTTTTATGACAGCAACTCCAATATGATGAGCAGCAGTGTTTGTTGCACGTACTCAATGAATTGGACCTGCTCGTTATGGTGTTTGTGTTTTTAATGACATTATATGTTATAATTCAAAATTTTTTGTGCTTTTTTCTTCTTTGTGGAGTTTGAGTGTTAAGAGAGAAAATTACAAAATTGTCCAGTCAGCGTGAAAAAAAGAAAAAGCTTAACAAGAAAAACAGCATTTTCCCCCTGCAGAAAAGTGGGTGAAAATAACAGGAAAGGGAGAAAATGAGGACTGGATAATCACTGTACTGCTGTGCTCTTTAGAAGAAAAACATGTCTGAAACAGACAAGTAAATGTGTACCGGATGAAAAGGCCAGCATGAACAAAAAAACTTTAAACTCCAGTAATTGACAGTGATAACAGGGGCCATTTTCAAAGGCCAGATCATTATCTTTATATTAGTTTCTTCCTAAATGCATTCATTCTCTCAGCCATGTTTGTACAAACCTGAAAGAAAGACCTACACATAAAAATGTTATGATCAGAGCTGGATATGATCAGTTTTATAAGGAAAAGACTAGCTAGCTACCCGGTGGGCAGTGATTCACACCTCTTACTAGAGTCCTGCACCAGGCCCTTCAGGTAAACCCCCAAAAAGTTGTGTAATAAAAAAAAATAAACTTAAAATTCCATACAAGCAGGAAGCAGTTTAGAATAATATAATATATAAAATATGTTGTTTTTCCCTGGAGGTAATAAATTTGATATTTAAATCCACTAATAATATAAAATCCACTAAACTGCCAGGGCTTTATTTTGAAAGCCAACAACACAACCTTTGACATCACATGACGCCGTATCACTATTTGACGTGTAAGTGATACTGGTTATCTGATAGCTAAAAACCATGCCATAAAAGCACAAATACACAGTGGAGGATACCAGATTCTTGATAACACATTACTGAAGGCTAAGTCAGACATTCCGAGAAATTTTCTGTCTCAAAGGCTGTGAGAATGACGCTGTCAGTGGTTTTGCTGCTTGTAAAAAAATCCACAAATTCACTATTCAGTTGCTGAGCAAACACATCAACAGTCCCAGTTGATAATTGTGCATCAGTGTGTTTAATCGCGGGTGCAGGTCAGATTGGACTTATATTAACAGTTCCAGGCGAGTCTGGAAATGGGTTGGATCTGGTATTCCGGATCAGTACAGGACTCTGACTCTTGCGCATAATAATAATAATAATAATAATAATAATAATAATAATAATAATAATAATAACAAAAAAAAAATTTAAAATATAAATGATGGAGTTGAAAGTCAGAATTTCATTCTCACTTCTGTCAGACACAAAGTCACAGAGCAGCTCTGGATGTGTCTGTAAGCAGGACACAGACAGACAGAGGGAGGAGCCTCAACTTAACGTTACTGTGAATGAAGGATATCAAACTTGGAGAGGAGGAAACACAAGTTTAGCCGATTACTGTTCACCCTGTTCACTCTCAACACGTTACTTTCTCTTTAGTTGTGTTTCATCCTCTCATCAAAGTTGTAAACACTGACACCAGCTTTGACACGAGGGAGACATGGAGCCATACACATCTTGCGTTACTGTGCACACAGGGCCAACCGGCTCTGTCCCTCTCCTCCTCAGACAGACTGTAGTGGACAATCAGCAGCTCTTGTGGTTATAAAATCTAGATAAACGTCGGTTTTTCAGCAGTATGCTTCGAGGTTTGTGTTTGTGTTATCTGTGGACAGATGACAGATGTGTGATATGCCAATATTCTTTAGCCTCGAGCTGTCGTGGCTGCTGGCCTCATGTTCAAACCTTTTCCTTGACAAGTTTTCATGCTTGACCTCCAATTTGTGCCTTGGCATCATCTTTGAAACATTTTGCTTCAGTAGGCGGTCCTCTGTTAGTGATGAAGATGTCAAGGAGGACGGGAATGAGGGTTTTGCGTGGAAGACTAGTGACAGCAAAGACCATGAGTCAGATTCAAGCCTCTGGCGCCGCACAATGCATCACTGGAGAGAAAACATTTAACACTGAATGTATCTGACCTCTAACACATTATAAATCTGATTTGTTGGAGGCCATTTCAGAACTTTAGGTAACAATTTCAGTGAGCAGTTTGCTGTCTTGGTGTCTTTTTCTGTAATATTATTCTACAGGTATTCTGGCTTGCCAAGATATACCTTAATTCATATGCAATGCTATTAATTTAGTTTAACACCATCTAGATTCTTTTGCAGGAAGAATTAGTAGTCAGAAAGCAGGGTCATCATCCAAGAAAGTTCTAGGGGAAGGGGAGAGCGTAAATATGCATTTATTTAATTAATATTCCTGCGAAGGTAAGACAGGAGCGTCAGGTTAACAAGCAGATTGGTGCACTGCCGCCAGTAATGCACTACACCTGCTATACCACTACAGTCACTGTGGAAAGAAAAAGGTGATTATTAATGGAAAATCAGTTATCACATGATCATGAGCTGTTGGGATTAACACAGAGAATGAGACCAGATGCAAGTTTAATTTGCAGAGTAGCTGGGCTCAGCCATAAAGTTATAATCCTCAAGAGTTTAATTCAATCAAACCCTCATACTATTTATGAGCAGTACTTTATTTGGTAAAAGCTATTTGATGTATTTACATTCAGTAATTACCTCTCTATGTAACAGGATTCAAACTGGTTTCACACATGCGAGGGATTCACAGTCAATGATGCATGTCCAAAACAAAACACTGCTGTAATCAGTTTTTGTTTTTATTTTTTTGTCAGTGGATCAGTTTTAAATTATGTTAGAGAGTAATGGAAGAAGAGGGAGCAGCCACGCAGAGCCGTTAGAAGAAGAGCTGCAGGCGACAGGCTGCGCACCTTTAACTCCACAGCAAGGTACACAAATTTACTGTGTCCTGCTGTTGTGGTGAAAACTGCTCACTCTGTGTGCAGCATGAAATCAGGCTGCAGCTGCTTCCAGCAGAATGGAAATTAGTAACCGACTTCTTTATTAAAACAGTTTGTTCAGTCATATGTTCTGGGTTCAAACCCACAGAGGTAAGGTTAATTAGCAACTCTAAACTGCCTGCAGGTGTGAATGTGAGGCTGTATGGATGTCAGTGTGTTTATACCTGGTATTTACATGCATCTTCGACGATCTGATCACAAGTGGACAGCTGAGTACATCAGTTCACACCTGGCATTAAAAGGTCTTTCTACATGCGTCTCAAGTGGCCACTTAAGATTGGATTTCACTTCATGAATTTAATAAAAAGTGTATTTTTTGGCAAGATGGAAGTTATCACTATATTGACGTGTGATTCCAGTGAATAATTTCCATTTCGAGTCTTCACTTCTGATAGAGAGCTGAACATTATGATGTCACAGTGAAGTTGACCTTTGACCTGTTGGATATAAAATGTCACTTCATCATTTTATCCTATTAGATTATTATTTGTGTGTGCTTTTGTCATAATTACCATATGAAATTTTGAGTTATGGCCAAAAATTAGGTGACCTTGACCTCTGACTGCCAAAATCTAATCAGTTCATCCTTGAGTCAAAGTGGTCATTTTGAGCAAAGTCTGAATAAATTCCTCCAAGATGTTCTTGAGATGTCCCATCCACAAACACAGGATGGATGGAAAGACAAGAAAACCCAAAAACATAATGCCACTGCTGTCGCCAACGCAGAAGCGTAAAAATGGTAGATACTGCAGAGAAGCCCAGCTTTCAATGACTACTACACAAAAGCACAACTTTTGCAAATAAGAGAATATTTTCTGGTTTCCTCTCTGATGTTGTTCGGCTGCTCTGCATCAACGATCTGTGCAATCTGCTCTCCAAACAAAGCTAACTAACTACTATTTTATAACTACTTATTGTTCTTTTTTTCTCTCTCTAAATTTGGGTTTTTCTAGCTGGTGCTCCGGTGCTCTTCCATCTCTCTTTCTCCACTCCGCTCCTCCCCAGCATGTGTCTGCTCTCATTAGCTGTAGCTGATGCACGGCCCGACACATCCTCAGTATGACCAGATTTTAAAGCAACGGTTCACACATGGCAATCGTGTTCGGATTTGCCTCTGCTGGCCAGTGGAAAATCAGGGCTTAAATCCTGTAGTGAGAACCTGGCATTAGTATGCTTCAAACAAAGACAAATCTATTCAGAATAAAAATATAGTCTCCTGTTAAGAACTCCAGAAACTCCCTAAAATTCTGTCTGTCTCAGTTTTTATTTAACAGTGGTGTCAGTTAGTCCTGGGGATAAAATCTAAAATACAACTTTGATCTTGACAGGCATATTATATAAAATCCATTGCTTTAGTTAGCTTGTTAACAACAGTATGGATGAATCCAGTGCCACCACCATCGCTGCAGTGGCACGTCAGGTCTGCTGATTGGGTCTAGAAGGGAACCCCAAATTTCACGAGATTTTTCCTGGTTTCCGTCAAAATGTTCACTCTTGCGAGATCTTGCAGATCGGGGGAACCCCTCTAGACACCATGTCTGCTGTTGCTAACAGTGACAGCATGGATAACTGGATTGACGATGTTATACAGTGGCTCTCAGTAGCTGATGACGGTTCCTTTTAGCATCATGATATTACTGTTCTTCAAAT
Source organism: Lutjanus erythropterus (assembly GCF_056507025.1). Lineage (NCBI taxonomy): Eukaryota > Metazoa > Chordata > Actinopteri > Lutjaniformes > Lutjanidae > Lutjanus > Lutjanus erythropterus. The sequence goes on along the minus strand of NC_139328.1, from coordinate 26,415,518 downwards.
TTTAGTTAGTTACACAGTGGTTGTGACAATAGCCAGAAATTGAGGAGAGAAAAAATGGACCACCTCCCCCACATTTAAGTGATGAAGCACTGTGTAAGATATATTTAAAAAGTATATATGAATTCACTTTTTTCATCAGGTATTCAAGATTTTCATGAAAAAAGTTCCTTTCTGTCAATATTTTTGATCCAGTATGACACATCATAGTCCTCTGTACACTCGGTGAATCCCTCTCTAACTGCCTGTTTTTACAGGAAAGACATCAATAGCACCATTTCATGCTGACTTTATATATTATTTCAGTCCATGTTTACAATTTATGTAAAGCACTGTAAATTGCCTATGTGTTTGAAACGTGTTCAACTCGCGTTATAAGGGATGACTAATCACTGCTATGTACTGTTATAGAGGCAGGTTGGAACAAACAGATCTTTTAAACACGCATGTTTATGAAAAAGAAATAAATTGGTGAAATGAATCATTCTCCTCACTCTGGATAACAGCCTCAGCAAACGTGGCGTCGGGCATCGACAAACAGGCAGCTGTAGTCGTGCGACAGATCCCTGAAGCAAAGAGTCCATATAAAGAAGTGTTCACAGTCCTTATCAGAGCCATGTTTGTGGGCAGCAAAGCCTATTAGGAGACAGAGCTCATACAGTCTATCTATCAGATTACACAGATAGTGGAAAATGTGGTTTCCTGATTCCTTTTATCACAATAATCACACTGCAGGGGTGACTTACAGCACCATGAAGCTCCACTTCTTCCAACTCATATTCCGCCTCACTTTATAAATTCACTTGGATAAGGTCTGACATGGAAACTTATTGTTAACATGTGCTGTGGAGGGAAACGTCTTATCTCAACTTCAGCATCTGCGATCTCAGAAATCATCTCTTCTTAGTGAGCAGCTCAGACCGGGTCTGTTCAAGGCTCACTGCCTTGCTCAAGGGTGCTGTGCAGAGCTGATAGACTGCTGCTTGTTCATTTCTCCAGCTGGTCCTTTTGGTAACAAGCCTGCTACTCTGACCTGCAGGCCATGGCTGGCCCAAATTTATGTCATATAAATCAAATGAGACTCCGCCAGGATCCACAGACATGACTGTTGACCTTGAAGCCAGATCCTGAGGCTCGACTCCACCCCGGCTTCACCATCTGCTCCAGGGTTTCACAGTCACTCAGAGTTCAGAGTAACATCAGAGCAGAGCAGATTCACCCGACCTCCCTTTACTGTAATAACACTGTCACTAAATACACAGGCTAGAAACCAACATGCCGTTTTAAAGCCAAATTCTAATATTATTGATAATAGTTAGTTCCAACCAAGTAATGTGATTGGAAAAGAGCCATTCCATGTTTGCTGATATCAAGTATAACAGCAGTGGGACTTTTAAGTATCACTCCACTTTACAGATGCTTTAATAACTGTCACCTTAACATTACAGTGACTAATAGCTAGAGACCACAGAAAGGAGGGAAATGAGGTGTCTTTTACAGTGATGATTCAGGGCTTATCACTGTCACACCTTTCAATCTGACAAAGCACACAGTTGGATACAAGGACAGCAGTTTGATCCATTAATCAGGGGAAATACCTGCACTTACGTACATACCTGTTATGGCTGCTAAATGATTTGCATAAATATGGTCTATGGCCAAAACAGATCAATTAAAAGATCATTCCCTGAATAGCGTTCATGGTCAGTAGATTCATAGTTTATTCATAGTTTAGCTTCTTAAATCAGCAAAATCACATACTTGATATCATAAAATCGTCTGATTGGTTAATTTGCTTCCAACAAACCACACACAAGAGTTCACTTGGAAGCCGACTGAGACCTTCCTTTTCATCCGGTCTCTGTCTTGTTGCCTGGTCCAAACCAGGGTAAGTCTCAAAAAAAAAAACATGGACAGTCTCTTAAGAAGTGAAAACAGTTTCATTGATCAACTGTGGTAACATGTAGACCTACACAAAGTAACATTCCTACGAGTTCACGTGCAGGAAAATGTTTGTGTGGTTTGGCAACCGTCCAGTGTTGATAAAGCCAAATAAAAAAAATAAATAAAAACAAACAAAAAACAGCAAATAAATAAAGAAATCATAATCTGTTGTCCCTTATAATTGCAAACTAATAAATGGTGCTTGTAGAATTGTTGTATAAAAGCAATAACACACTCAAGGTTGTGCTGCTGTTCTGAAGAATCAGCACAGCTGTAATTATAATCAGCCGAATCTCAGCCCTGCTGATATGTAGTCCAACATCACTCCCTCTTGTATGATACTGCTTTTATAATTCTTAATCTGCTAGCTGGTAAATTACATGAAAAAACATCTTCATAATCCCTTTGATTAAGAAAAAGATTAGAGGCTATAAACAAGAGCATAACCATATGTATTGTAAACAGTCCTGGGCAAGTTGTTTACAAAATGTAATGTATTACAACTTACTAGTTAATTTAATTTGACAGTAATAACAGGGTGGCTGCAAGTCCTTCAAAGGACTTTAAATGTCTTAAATTCACATTTAATTTGTAATAAACGGCTTTATTAAATTATGCTTAAATTTCTGTTTGGGTAGGTCTTAAATATTTATTCATTGAATGCTGTAAGCATGGTCTAAAACACACTCCGGGCTAAAAATGCCTTCATATTTAATCTTTGGTGAAATGACCAAGAGTTGGATTCCAGTGTCCATGTTATCCTCATGCAATCTTTTAGGTTTTTGCTGGTCATGTTTGCCAACTTTGCTTTCTGGTGACAAACCTTATGCCTTCGACTCAAATTCACATCATGTGGTATCTCACACACACCCTATTTAGAATAGAAATACAACAGACAATATTGTCTAAAAAATGTAGGAAGCAACTCCATCGATGTTTGGGTAAAAGACATGATGTAAAAAAAAAGTGGGACAATCATCAGTCCAATCTACACGAGGAAGCTGACGAGATTCATTATGACAACAGACTGACTGTAGGCTAAATGAGACAGGATGACATTTAACTAGAGTTGTTTTTAGACCAATATAAACCATAAGAGAGAGAACCACAATAATAACAATACAGCTTGGGTCTAGATGACACAGAAATCAGGAATTATACTTTGATTCTGCCTTATTTCAGACTCTGGCTGTAAGACAGTTCTATTGATTAATATCATCAAGGGTTTAGAATTGGTTATGGATGGTAGTTACACGTCCCTACCAACATCAAGGGATTACTGAATTGCTCCTAGCAATAATTTTGATTAAAGAAATTAAATCAACTGTTGTCTGTTAGTGTCTGTTAGTTAGTACATTCAGTATTATTCAATACTGCAACAAGTATTCAGTATTGCAACAAACCTGTGCTAATTATAGACACAAAACAATGCATTTTAAGTTTTGAGGGATTGCATGTTCCCTCTCACATTGGTTTGGTCAACTACCTATGGATCTCTTTTTGCTGCCAAAATATTTAATATAAACTGAGCGACTAGTGACTTGCGATCTTGCCAATTATTCAGACCATCAGGCAGAACGTGATAAATATACACAAATCTATTATTTTGTAATTTATTCTCATGCATGCAGTAATCTCAGTCAGCACTCCTTTGGTAACAGCCCAGCATCTCTCCATCACCGTTTTATAATCTTATAAAATACATTTAATTGTTTCTTGCTCTGAGAAATTCTAGATCAAATTTGAATGGAATCTCTGATGGTTATATCCTACAGAAAAACACTGCTCTGAATATATGCCACCATTATAGTTTATTATACACAATGGCATGTTTATTGACAAATGCATTTTTAAATTTATCATATTGATGTTATTTCATTTTTAAAGGAGTCACAAACAGAATAAATGCATTAATCTTTTATTTTGGTATTAATAATGAGAGACAAGTAAAGTCAAAATGGCTACTTACAGAAGTTATGGAATTCTGACACGTCTAGTGTTCAGCCACGTCTTAAGTTTGTGTTTAAAGGTTGGAGTATTAGCGCACCCTCTTAACTCAGTAGGGTGGACTGTTCCAGTAGTGGGTGGTTCTGACAGAGAGGACTGATTGGTACATCTGTACCGTACAAGAGTCCCCTCTGAGTTCTGAGTTATGAACTGGCTCAGTGGGGGAGGGACAACTTCACGTAAGACCTCTAAGATGAGGCAAGCATCTGCAACGAATCGATTCTACTAATGAGTATTAATAAAAGCATGTTATATCTTACTCATCTGTGCCATAGAGCTCCATTGTTGTTCACAAACTATTAAAATCATATCAGTGAGCCACACTGTTGCACTGGGTGACATGTTCCTTCATTACCATGAACACACACACTCTACAGTAGTTTGTTTTGACTCAAACCCACACACACCACCCTGCTACCACAGATACTCCATTCTCTGCCAAGAAAGTCTATTTTTTTACTGATGCCGTGTCTAGTTGCACAGTGCATATCGGGCAGGCAGGAAGTCAGACACAGGGACGGCATAGAGAATCCAGACAATTTTCAAAATAAAACACCATGTGCAGACTCATGATCATATAAACGAACAAAAAAGCACTGGCTTAGTGCTAACCTAAACTGCTTAGTTTACTTTGCTCTTTTCTGCAGTGTTTTTATAACTGACGCACAGTAACCTGAACTGTACATTCACTGCCACAATGACAATTTACTGCTAAGTTTAAGTTTCTGTTCTGCTATGAGCAACACCAGCCAGTCTGCTGCTCAGTCTCCTTCACTTGAACGCTGCACACACTTACGCACTGCCCTATTCCTTAAAGGAGCAACACTACACTTATGACAGTATGCTTCAATGAAGTCTGATAAAACGTTATTACTAAGGCAGTCCCAGTAAACCGTCATCCTGCAGGATTATGTTTCTTTAGCACAGCAGGAAAAAATCCTTACTGTCACAGCACTAGAGCCCTAAACCAAAACCTGCACCATGGTTGGACACACTGCACGGAACTGCTGAGCAGATGGATAAACCGACAAGTGAACACACACTACACTACAGTTTATTTTAATTCAATCTCACATCCTGCTGCTCAAAATACTCACTTGTGTACCAAATATTAATTAATCCACCACTGAAAACAGTCCCCAACAAATACACTGTTTTACTGTTTCAGTAACATTTGCTGTAAAAACCACACTGAGCATCTGTTTTAGGAAACTTACTTTTTTTTTTAAGAAAACTACCATTGATGTATGTGTGCTGTTTTTTAAAATTTTTACATAATCAGTAAGAATGAGTGCTTATTGTTAGTTTTGTTTTTCTCATGGGATTTGTTGAAAAAAGAAAATTATAGAATAGCACCAGACTTATCCTCTAATTGTGAAAAACTGAGTTTGGGACAATAAGTGGTGTCAATCCCATTTAGGGATGTTTAGCTGATGCTTTTATCCTGCATGACTTACAGCACAAAGACTCCACCAGTGAAATGCGCCTAAACCAGATTATGAGAAGTAGAAGACACCAACACCAAAGAAAGCTGCTAATATTTTTAGTGTCTATTATATTCTGCTGTGTTGTGTGCTGGCTGCATATAATGAAAGCCAGCGCTTCATCTCATTGTGTTAATGTTCATGCTCACGGCACAAAAGCAACTGTTGGTAAGCAACTGCACATGAGGATTCATGGCACTATGCTTAATCATAATGGGTTCTGCCTCGCTGCTTTCTGTGGCCTAAATACAAAGACAAAAAACAGCTTTTCAAAATGAGATATCCTCCCTTTGGAAAAAATACACCCACTCTCACTAAAATGAAAAATATATGTAGTATAGGTAACTTTGAAGGGTTGATGACCAAATGGTGACTCTTTCAGTATCTTCTACAAGGTGTGATGAAAAAGTGGGGTTGTTTGATGCTGCAGATTTCCCTGAGTGCTAGGATTTCATCTGTGGTGTGCCTAAAACTCAACCAGACAAAGTCCAGTGCAGACCCTTGCCAGGCAACAGATGGTGACGCACCTACTGCAATGCCACCGCAGTTGGAGATTTACTGGTGACTGGCACTCCCTGTTCTTCATTGTCCTCTCCCCATTTCCTCCTGGGATCAAATTTCTCCTGTTTTTCTTCAGATGTTTCACACTTTGTTTTCCTTTTCATCAACACAATCTGTTTCTGTCATGTACGTGTATTAGCCCTGTACAAGTCTACTATTTCCACTCCAAGAACATCACAGCTGCACCCAACCAGCTGAGTCCTGATTCTAAAGAAAAGCATGAAAGGAGATGTCCATGCATTTTGTAAGGACAAGCAGCTTTACATTTATCTCAATCACCATGCAACACTTAAAAGAGTTTCACTATTCCAAAGGTGATAGAAAACTCTATCAACACACACACACACACACACACACAAAAAAAATGCTGTTATCCTTCCAGTAAAGTGAAAACATGTTTGAGTTTTCCACACAGCAGTAAACTGCCTACAGGAGCCTCATATCAGAACATGGTCTGGTCGTGAAAAATCAATAGATTTCCATATGAGAGAGGAGACAGCTGCAGCTCTCTGTTCCTCTGCTATGTGATCCCACAGTGAGGCTCAGGTGACTCGTGCAATTTGTTTCCTTAAACACCGACAAGTGGAATAATTATAACCTGGCAACATTAATTAAGGTGCAGCTCACCAGCTTGGATTCTACCACTTTTGTATGGCTCATAGTGTATAGGACAAAGGAGTAAAATTAATGAATGAGATGGATATATAGCCATCAATGCAGCCTCACCTGCTTTAATCCGTCCAGCATTGTTATTACTGCTTTATGTTGCAGCCTCATATATAAAGAAGTGTCCAAACTATTCTACAAAGTGTGATCATTTGTAGTAAGAAAAGCCATGAGTTTTGTTAGGGCAGGCAGCAGTTTTGCATTTCTAAAAGCTAAAGAAGCTTTTATTGAGTTATTACGGTGATCAAACTTCAAAGAGTTACATAAATCTTATGTCTATTTGGAGAAACGTAGGCTTGAAGCAGTGTTTCAGTCTCGCTTTACAGCTTGTTCCCTTTTTGTTGCTTCCTATTAGAGAAGGTGTGTTCAGCTTTGATCACTGCTAAGGTGGGAGTTGTGATTTTCTATACTTTTATACTGACGCCTCAATGCCTCGTTATTGAAAGCCATCATTAAAATTCTCGGGGAGCGTTCGGTTCATAATTGGATGAATTACCGGCTGACTGCGAGCATGATAGCGTAGGTGTGATGTTTCGTGTATGCTGAAGCTTCCTGTTGATCCCCCCGGAGGTGGAAATACCTGCTCTCATCCGTCCTGCTGTCCTCTATCAGCCCTGCCAGGTCTCCATGTAGGCGCTCTTTTTGAGTTAATACCACAAGGGATGCATACAACGCATCTGTGGTTTGGGATAAAAAGCTCAATTCAATCCAATGATATGAAAATCTAGAAAGATTTGAGGGATTTGGCTGCCACTGTTATTCGGTTCATGTGGTCCAGACCAAGGAGAAAATTACATGAAGCCATGTGGACTAACAGGTCATTCACTGGGCACTACTGATGATGTCATCGCTCACACCTTTTTCACCTTTTTACTACCCTTTTTTGATTTTTCTTTTTTATTTGATTTGATTGATACTGTATTATACACATACATTAGATTGCATTCCTATATTTATAGGTGCACATAATTTTTTGAGATCTGTACTTGTTTTTCTTACATTGACAGGTGAGCACAAGCAGCACTGCTCAACAACAGTGTAAGAGACAGTGTAACCTCCTTGATGATGTTGGAGTAAGCATCTGGATTGCTTGCATTTACAGTTTGGACCAAGTCTCACACGGAGGAGGCTGCCAGACGTTTTCCTGCTTGCTTTAAGCACATCCATTCTCTCACAGTGGTGTCTCTGTCAAGTTGCAAGGCCTCATATTTCTGAGGAATGGTGCAAACTGTTGTGTTGCAAAATGGTAGAGATCTTGCATTTCCTGAGGCCAGGTTAAAACCACAAATCCTAAGAAATGATTGCATGATTTGAGTCATATCTGATTTCAAATTCTTCGATTTAACCCCTGAGTAAGTCTGTCTTGTCCCTGTCAGCATCAGCATTAGAGACAGTATGTGTCCTTCAACATCAAGCAAAAGTGTGAAATGGCCACTATGAGGTCATCCTTACATTCTCCAATGGTCAGCTTTTCCTTCTGAGATGTAATGGATGTGATCTTCATGTTGCCAATGACGAGCAGAAAACACTGAAAACACTCTGTGAAGAAATGCTGCAGGTCATTGTTGTCACTTGTGGCTAGTTGCATTTTAATGGCTGGCATTACTCTTTATATTTTTGTAATTTTATAAGTGTTTCATGCTCCCATGCAGACAAGCTGATACTGTAAAACTTACCCAGTTTCACAAAGGAAATTTCTTTACACTTCTTACTCACAGTAAGGAATTTTGCAATCAGCTGATTTTGCTCAGTTCTCCAGTGTGTGCACCGTGCACAGGAGTGCACACGGGAGTCTCCTACCACAGCCAGTTGCCATAGTTTTGGCACAATGCCACTGGACATATCGACATTGACAGCAGCCCCATCTGCGCACAAGGTGACCAACTTTGTCATCCAATCATCCAAGCCTGCATCCTGGAAAAGCCTCACAAGTCCGTCTGTTTTAGCCTGAGCAGTTCTCTCAGCACCCAGTTCAATCAGTCCAAGAAAGCAGTAAGTAAAGTAAACTCTCCGTTGCTGTACACAGACTCAGTTTTGTGATGTTATCAGATCCATCAAAAAGCAGCCCCCAAAATTCAGCAGCTCCAACTTAGCTCTTAACTCCTCGCTGATAGTTCTGCATTATCTGTGTTCCAACTTCACATGAATAATATACACCTCCAACATTTACTTCTAGCCACTTCACTGGAGGAATAAGCAAAGGAACACATGGGACGTGCATGTTTAGTTTTATGAAAGGCGAGGAGAAAAATATAACACAGAGCTTGCTGCTGTTCTTCATTCACCTTGTTTTGCCATCTAGCAAGTGGGTGGCTGGATATTTCTTCTTGACTAGCTTGTTTATTGGCTATAGCTTGTGCCACACTCATGTGTTCCTTGCTCTTTTCATGTTCATCAAACTTAAATGATTGAAATTCTTTTAGCCTGTATAAAACACGTTTCGTTTGCTAGTTGTGGATGTAAGTGCCATATCTTGCAACACATTTCTAGTGCTTGTCATTAGCTTAAGGCCACTGCAAATCGTGGAGACACTTTTGAGCCACTAAATGCTCACAGCAATACTACGGAAATTTGCATCATATTTCTTATGTACATTTTAATAATTATGGAGACTTTAAAATGCTTCTCTCTCATTTTATTGTTGTTACTTTGTTCCAACTACTGCACAAAAAAGCACTACCTATTTTTAGGTTTTTCTGGTCATGCAAATAATGAGTCTTTTGTGTCTCTTTTCTCTGTGGGAAAGGTATGAATGTGATGTTGTTATAGCATCCTACTGCATACCCTGGACCCAGAGACAGACTTAACAGGTGGTTACTGTCATCAGCCTTCTGCTGCTCTAATACAAAGGTTTTCACCTCTCTATCACTGTTTGACCACTGGAAAAAGATATTTTTAACACTGGCTGAACTGTACAATCCGACTGTTCCCCCTCATTACAAGACTGTGTGCCCTTTAATCTCACCCCTGAAATCTCCCATGCTTGTTACAAAGGTTTAGTCTGGAAAATATCCAATTAGAATTGACTGAGTCGACCACTGAAAGTCTTTGGCCAATCAGCAAGAACACGAGAACTTCGGGCTGTCTTCATCACACACACATTGTTATGCCATTGATTTTTTGCACACATTTGGCATCTATTTTCTCAAACAAAGAAAGCTTTTTCCACACATTCAGCTGACATTCTGAGTGTTAAAATGGTCCTATTTTCCATCTGTTTCGCTATATAATACTGTTCCATGCAGTTTCACATTAAATCCACATTAAAACAAGAAATCAAATCAAATTGAAACATGCACAGACAGACAATCGCAGTGCAGGCTTTGACTCATGAATGTGAGAGGGTTTCTGGTCTGTCAGTCATCAGGGAGGGAGAGTGAGAGAATGCAAAGCTCCTGTATCGACATGTAGATGAGAGCAGCGCAGTGAACGGAGGGGAGACATTTTGACAAAGACCTCTCACATTCTTAGGTTGTGTAGTTTTGCCGCAATTGGGCAGAAACCCTCTATTTCCAAAACCATTACCCAAGTGCCTTGATTAATTCATGGTAAGCAATGCCCACAATTATATCCAACCAGCATCAGGTCTGACTAGAGATGTAACGATGCACTGCAAGACAGTTATAAATCAATAAGAAAAAAGGTATGTGTGCTTCTGACAGAGCTGGTTGGATATTTTGTGTGTAATTTTGCACACTTCAAACTTCAGAAACACTTTCAAATTCTGTTCCTTACACCTACAGGACGGGGATTGAGGAGTGAGGATGGGAGGAGGGGATGAGGATGATATATTGCGTGCTCTCGTGCTTTCACTCCTCAAACCAGGAGATCTGTCTCCTCGCTTTGAAAATCTTTTCTCTTTGTTTCCTCCCAGTAAATCTGCCGTCATGCTGCCCTCGCTTGCGCTCCTGGCGTACCTACTTCTTAAAGGTGACGAGAGGCGACTTTCTGGTCGGCTTATTGCATGTTTGGCCTAAATTCGTCGCTGAATTAATGAGGACACTTGGGCACACCTGATAGGTGTATCCCGCTGTGCACTGGTGGTGGAAGGGGCAGGACAGGGCAGGATACCCCTGCACCCCTGGTGCAAGACGGCAAAACACGCACCTTGAATAAATTAAATCCATTGCACCTTGCACTTTCCACTTGTGCTTTATATCAGAATAAGATAGGGCTCCCTGTGTTCAAAAATGACAAGGGCGAGAAGATCACAGACAAGATGAAGGCTGCATGCAAATATTGCAAGAAGGCAATGACCTACACAAGTAGCACAACCAACATGATGCAGCTTGTCACCTGGCAGCATAGTGAGAAGCTCAAGTCAGCACCGTCTGAGCAAAGAAACTGTTAAAAGGACAATACACACTGACAAGCAGGTTTTCAAACTACGAACACATGCAAGCCTTAGTTTGTTTATTTGAAAAGATTTCATTTATTTGTATTATTCATTCAGTTATATTGATGTGGGATTTGTTTTAAAAATCCAATTTTTATCCATTTTTTGTTATTTAAGATAAAATATATATGGGTTGTTTTGCACAGTTTACTCTAAAATTTAAATTAAAAGGATTCTCTTAAATTTATTAAAGATAAGACAAAATATATGTTGTAGTATATATATATATCTATATATCTATATATCTATATATATATATATATATATATATATATATATATATATATATATATATATGTATATATATATATATATATATATATATATATATACATACATACATACATACATACATACATACATATTATTATTATTATTATTATTATTATTATTTTAATATACATTCACTGCATAGTTTGTGTTTTGCAGCTACACCCTACCTCAGAATACCTTTGTCTGAGAAATAATTACAGGAATGTATTTCAGTCATAATTTGTCTGCAAGCTCATTCTGTTAAAAAAAAAAATCATGAAAAAATCGTACCATGAAACCAGTATCGGAAATCATATCAAATTGTGAGTTGAATGTATCGTTACATCCCCAGTTCTGACAGAAGGATCCCAGTCTTTTATGGATCCCAATAAACACGCAGACACAAACATTTCAGTTGCTCCAGCTGTCATGTTGACTGATTGAGCATGACATTTTATGTTTGTGTTGTGTGTGTGTGTGTGTGTGTGTGTGTGTGTGTGTGTGTGTGTGTGTGTGTGTGTGTAAGTGTGAGCTTCAGCCAAATGCACCGGTTACTATCTTGTGCAAATGAACCTATTGTGCCACAGAAGGTGCAAGTGGTTTTGACTCCAATGCGGCATGCACAAGATACCAAATACAATTGGCTACACCTTCATTTTGCCTTCAGAAGCTGCACTTAATACAGGCACGTATTTTGTTTACTTTATTATTTATTATTCTTGTTTTGTGAAACACCAGACATCAGCTCCAAATAACTGCCGACCAGTGCTTTGTATTCTTCTACAGTTGTATGAAGCAACTAAAAACTATTTTGACTCAATACCGCTACCTACTGGAAGATGCACAAAATTTAACGAAATTGCCTTGTCACTGTTTACCTCTCGCTCTACTGTGTGCGGCACTTCACTGAAAATGGAGGCGGGTGGAGCTATGAGGTTTTGCCAATGGAGTTAGGAGATTCAGTAACAAGCTCATTTTTATTGGTTAAATATTTGAAAAAACCACAAATAAATATAAAGGGTGGAGATATGAGGTTTCTGCCTTAAGTTATTTTGCTTTCTGTTTGATCAGTTCATTTTAAATTCACGTTATTTATTCATTTTGAAAGGTAGGGAAGTAAGATACAGCTGAGCTTTCTTCTGCTCCTTTTTGGTCATGAAACATGTCAATTGGTTACAGTAATTTTTTTTTGTGTGAAACTTTCTGTTAGAAGCGGCGAGTATGTAAATGAATGGATGTTGCATGAAAATTAACTTACACCTAAAAAAGAATTATACATGCTGCACACATCTGAGACTGTTCTCTTATGTTCCTTATCTCTTAATTGGCATTAAGAGATTATCCTAAAATGGAAAACTGTTATGTTTCATTACATATTGTGAGATTATTTTGAGTTTTTTTTTTTTTTTTTCATCTTTACTGTCTCAGTATCTTTAATCACTGAGTTGCTTCGTTGTTGTTTCAGCTCCGCTCTGGCCAGGCTTCACCTGTCAGTCAAAGTTCTGGGCTTTGATATCCTCTTACAAGGATTTTCTGTGGATAGTACGGGTGTATTAGAGCTTGATATTATACAGCAGAACGTCTGCCTTTTCATTTAAATTTAAAAGGCTCACCTAGAAGCCAGAAGTTTTCTCTGCTCCTGGTTTTACGTTTGCATTCTGCAGCTCATGGATGAATTGGTGTTGTTCTGAAACTGGGATTATTTATGGAATAATAATTTGACCTAACTGACCTAATGTGCCTATTGAGATGTCCTGTCAGAAGTCTGTTTCAATAATTTTGGGAGAATGCTTTGTAGCCACAGGGAACTTGTTTCATTTAATAATATCCCACATATGTTTTTTTTAACATTTTGGGGTATGATTTGGGATATGCACGATATTAAGGGGTCCTCACTGCATCAGCCTGGGTTCAATGCACGCATGCCATCCTAACCCTCTCTCTTCCCTGCCTTCCCTGTCTCTCTTCTGTCATCTCTCTGACTATCATCATAATAAAGCAGCATAAATGCCACCAAAAAAAAAAGCAAGCATAGATTTGCAATGTGACCACATATGCACATGCATCCACCCATCCATGCATTCATACACACATAACTGCACAAACTGCATGGATCTCCACGTCAAATTTTAGCCTCATAGATAGAAAGTTGCAGTTGTGTGTACGTGTTTGTCTGTGCATATGTGTTTCTACCAAGTTGGGTCATGGAATTTGAATCCGTTTATTTTTTTTTTCCATCACTTTGGCTTTAAACACTACAATACCCAAGAGTTTTAGCCACCACTGCTGTGGACATGAAGCCTATCAGAAAAACAAATCAGCATTTCAAAATGCTTTGTTGTTGCACCTCAGTTGCTGAATTAAAGTACATTTAATTTAGCCACAGATTGTCTAATCAGTTGTCTAGATTTCCATATCAGTCTGATTTTAATGTCAGTTTTGAAGACCCTGAATTTTCCTCTTTTATAAAGAAAAAAGTCTGAGACTGTGGGCCTACCCCCACAAAATAGCTTAGATATGATTAGCCTCTGACTCTGGACAAAACAGTAGAATTCCCCAAAACTACTGCATCGCTTTACTCTCTTTAGCCAAATCACACACACTCCGCCTGGGGAGGGTCACCTCTCACTTTCAAAATCAAGGATGTTAAGTTGAAATATTTACTTCACTTGACAAGAATGCTACAGCCACATGTCCCCCTTTGAAATTTCCATTCTGGACAGGAATAACTATTTTTTGTGTCCATTTACAATGTTGCGTGCATCCTGCGTTCCTGTTTTGCTCCTGCAGTGTTCCTGCAGCCACCCTGAGCTCCCCTGAGTCTGGGGGGGAAGAGCTGGGGGCAAAAGCTCAGCTCAGCTATAGACTATATGTCTAATGGCTACATATTGCTCCTGATATATGATATATGACTTTACAACAAGATGTCCCTGAAATGTGTTTCTTTGGCTTAAACTTTATTGAAGGTTAGAGAGTCTCTATGGTGATTTGGTACTTCAAAAGCACACAAAAGATGAAAAGAAACAGGATTTCTTTTCTTCTCTCCTGAATGAAAACTCATTTTTAGCATACGTGTAGGGATCTAAAAAATCACCAAGCTACACCTGATTCCAGGCACCCAGCACTGTTTGTTCTGCCAAATAATATTAGATAAAATCAACACAGTACAACACACAACACCTGGAGTCAGAACACTGGCGGTGTAAAAGTTTTCAGAGCCCTCCTCTGCTCCTGCTGCGTTCTCATTTTGAGTAACTGAGTTTTGTGTTTAAATCCACCGTGCTGAGCTGGATCAGGCTATCCTGCAGCTCCTGTTCAGACAGATGAGCTTAATATACCACTGAGGCCGCGAGTCTGTTCACACCTGAGTCCCTGCTGTCCTCTGGTACACTCAGGCTGCACAAAACATGCACACACTGGAACATACACAAAGGAAAATGACAGAACACAGCCAATACAGAGGCAAGTCTTGGCTTAACTTCTTCAACTCTTAAGTATCACATTATAATTAAGTGTTAATTCCATGTAAGTCTACTACACTCATTTGCAAATCCAGGCTTTACTGAATGTGGAGCTCTTCTTGTCACTGCTCTGTTATCAAATTGAATATGTTCGTGTTTATTTGTCCACCTGTCTCTGTTCACACACAGTATGTTGCTGAACCTCCTTCTTCTGCACTTACAGCAAATATTAGGTCTTGGTGATTGAAAGAGCAAAGCTTCGATGAACTTTAGATACGCAGCTCCAGTCAGTTAAGTCATATGAATCAGGGGTGTAATGACCTTTTGTTTAAGGCTGCACCCAAAAATATTCCCTTACTAGGTAATATATCACTTGTTTATCAATCTAATAGTAATTTAGCTCATAAATCACCATCATAACTTCCCAGAGCTCAAGGTGACAGCTTCAATTTTCTTCAATTTGCAATGATGTAAAAGTGAGAAAAGAAGCAAAATCCTCAAAGGCACTACAGATTATTTGGCAATTTTGTTGTCAGTAACTGTTGTGTCAAAAAAGACCAGGCCAGGCTTTGGACCACAAAATTTATCCTTCAAACACTACAAAAATGTTACAGGACCGCACCAATCCCTTTCACTCCACATTCAGAGACTTCTATTAAAAAAAACATCCTTGAAGTTCTCATGCACTATGGTGTGTTCAATTTGAAGTGGTAACTCAGTTGGAAATTTCAGCAGTACGTTGGTGCTTTCAGTTTGCTCTCTGCTGTGTTTTTTTTCCTCAAATTGCTGTAACTTGTTGTTAGACAAGATATATAGATAAAAGTTATGTTTTTTAAATTAAATTAAATTTAAAAAATTTTAAATTTAAAATGAAAAAAATAGAAGGAGCCATTAATATCTACAGAGATGTAAATGTTCTTTAACTAGTCCACTGTGTTTCTACAGTAGCCCAGAAAGGACAGACCAAACAAAAACAAACATTGCACAAGTTTAGTGGCCACCATAGGAAGTGCGAAAGGGGAGAGTGAGATGAGGTGTTTGCAAATTGCAAGCTCATTTCTAGACACCACTAAATCCCACACATCGTCATTTAAATTGAAAAACAACACTGAAGCAAAAATCCAGGAAATTTCCTCATGCATTTTGTCACTGTAGGGATAACTAACTCAAACAGCCAACAAAATGTCTAACATATCAATTATTTTTTTATATCAGCCAGCCTTTAAACAAGCATCTCAATGTACAGATCCAGCTTAGCTTTATTCATTTTGGGAAGAAGTTTGTTTTTGAATCACGCATTTACACCAAACCCCATTAACTTTGCTTGGAATTTACCGTGAGAACAAAGGAATAAATGAACATTTGAAATTAATAAAACAATTTTACAGTTATAGCGATCCGGTTTGAGATCAGTATCCATCCATTCTTTGGAAGTGCCTTTGAGCAACAAAGACAACGAGTCCCTGCCAGAACATAAGTGGCCAGCAGAGCAGAGGGGCTGCTGACGAATCAGCGCTTACGTGAGAGGGTTTCTGCGTACATGGCGTGGCAGTGCTCATCAGTTAGATCATTAAACCTTCACATTTGTTTTGGGTGATTAGAACATTTTGACAGCCCAGTCTGCTTTCAGTCAGAGGAGGCTTATGGAAGGAGAGAGAGAGAGAGAGAGAGAGAGAGAGAGAGAGAGAGAGAGAGAGAGAGAGAGAGAGAGAGCAGTGTTTATCCTGTGAGGTGGATCAACACGAGAAAAGGGCAGCTCGAGTGTGAGGGACTGAAAAAAAAAAGAAGTGGGATAATAGGTGCAGGACAGCTCAGGAACAACCAGTGTTTACAGATTATTTCCACAAATGATCTTCATTAGTGAAAAGAGAAATGCTTGAAGAAAACTTTTGTTGCTCTGAATATTCCAAATAGTAACTTACATTTATATTATCTATTGATCTGCCAATTATTTTCTCCAATAATTGTTTTGCCAGAAAATAATGAAGACAGAACTGAAGGAGATGTTTGCTGTTTACTTCTTTTGTGTGCGAACACCAGTCCAAAAAACATAGATAATTAGTTTCTGAAAGTATAAAGTAAAGTCTGACCAATATATCAGTCAAAGGATATGTTCAGTGTGATACTGGCCTATCACAGCTACCGGTACCAGCATATATGCTGCAACAGATTGTAAGGGCAGTAGTAGTTTATTGCATAATGCTTGGAGAGCTTGTCACTTTCTCACTAATCTGCATGTCTACACGTGTGTAAAATTAACAACAGAGTGAAAGAAAACTACATTTGCCCCAAAGGCGATTAATAAAGTATCTCATCTTAGTCATTTTTATTTTTTAGTTTTATAGACAGCATTTTATATATACTTATGTTTGTATTCTTTATTTTATTTATAGTTATTAGTTAGTTATAAGTATAGTAAAAGTTAATCAGCATCAGCCCCAAACTCCAGTATTGATCAACAATCCCAAACCTGAACATATTTAGGGAAATTTAATATAAGACTGAGAAATGGTCAAATAGACAAACAGAAACCAGGGTTGTTGCTGAAAAAAAAAAAATATATATATATATTATTGTTGTTGTTGTTGTTGTTGTTGTTGTTGTTGTTGTTTGTGCTTTTGGGAAACTTTGTTTCTTCTTCATTAATGGGAGAGATAATGAGCAGATTAATTGATAGTCTTAATTAGAGCTGCAATAATTAGTTGTTTAATTGATTTAGTTGTAAACAATTAAATTAATTGCAAGCTCATTTGATAGCTGATTAATCATTTAGATTTTTTTTAAGAGTAAATGTCCAAATTCTCTGATTTCAGCTTCTTAAATGTGAATATTTTCTTTATTCCTTGACAGTTAACTGAACAAGCAAAACTGTCAAGCATTTGCTGGTTCCAGCTTCATAAATGTGAGGATTTCCTGTCTTTTCTTCGTCTTTAATGACAGTTAATGAAGAGTCTTTGGGTGTTGGATTGTTGGTTGGACGAATGAAACAATTTGAAGATGTCACTTTGGGGTCTGGGAAATTGTGATGAGCGTTTCTCATCATCTCATTTGACATTTTACAGACTGAGCAAGTTGCAACACTAGTCTCAATACCAGATTCCAGATAGTTATTATACTGCAGGAATATTTTTACTAAAAGAAAAAAGAAAACAAAATATCAAGTAGATCAACTCCACTCACCTTACACGTTTTTTACCACAAAGGTCAAGTCCATACAACTGCAATATTATTAATAAATAAATCATATTATAATATATAATACAAACAGTAATTACAGTTAAGCTGATTCAAATTCTGCTTTTTTTGCACATCAGCATCAATGTGTGCAGTATAAATCTGAACCATTAGTATTCAGCAGGGTGGGAAATTAACTTTTAAAACATCCATCCATGTTCACATTCACCAGCCACTCAGTAATAAATCATCATTTTGTGTCTGAAATCTACTTTCATATTTAGTCAGCATGTGGATGGTGCTGCTGCTCATTTCCCTCACTGGTGTTCTGTATGATTTTATTTAATATTTACATTTTTTTTGACAGACTAATTTCAGTAAAACTGCAAAAACAGACTCACCATGAGCGGACACGTCGAGAAACAGAAGGTGACAAAGATCAAAACTTTCATCTTCAGTTCTCAGGTAGAAGAAGCCTCTCAGTGAGCTGTCCTAACAGGTTATAACGGACTTCATTTAAACTCCACTTTAGACTTTTTCATCCCGTCATCAGGACCTGAATATTTTATTAACTCCATGAATGTGGAAAAGAAAAGGAAAAGGAAGCCAGAGCCGGTGATGTCCTGTGTGTATCCACACTGGTCACTTCCACAGAGCTGAATGTGCAGACAGATCAGCTCCCCGCAGCTGCCTTCAGCTGTCAAGTGCAACGATAAGAACACGGACTTCCGCTGTTGATTTTCAAAATAAAACCTTTTATTGAGGTTTGCTGTCATATACGATCAATCTAGTTTCAGATTTCTAACAAACTTAGCATTATTTTATCAATGTATGGAGTACAGATTTACAGGTTGTACAAAATGCAGCTGTCATGGTTAAAAAAAATAAATTATGCATATGCATTTTTGCATCTTTGCCTTGACTTCCTGTTGCTTTTAGAATTGATATTTATTTTTTATTACTAGTTTACAGAGCTGTCAGTAGTTTAGCAGGCCCACACATTTCTGACTGTGCCTCCTTCTATAGTCCCTGTGATTGCCATTAAAGGGACAGTTTGGGTGTTTTTGAAGAAAGGTGGGACGTTGACAATGCAGACCTTTTCTCTTGTAATATGGATATGAGGAACATGCCATGAAGGCCACATAAAATACTTAACATCAGTTAGTCTGCAGCTGAAAATCAAGAAATGTCAAGAGTTAGGGTGAGGAAGACCAACAGAAGTCTCATCAGTCCAGATGTGTGTACTTCAGTGTATCAGGCTGTTTCACGTTTGGACCAGTTTCATAGACGTCCGACATATAACATAATAAATTGATTTGAGAGTAACAAGGTCTGCTTGGAGGGTTAGCAAAAACATTAACGAGCTCACTGGAAATATTAAGAACTTACTTGTTTTGGGGTTGCTTTATCGATCTGCCACTTTTTTCATGACAGAAAGTAAGACATGTTAACTGTAATGTTAAAACTATGAGATAGTAGCAAGTATCCGTATTGGTTGCTGAACAATACTTGATTGTGATTGGTCCAGAGGATCCCCTCTGTATAAGTTGTGAGAACAGTCGCAGTGCGTGTGTATGTGTGTGTGTGTGTGTGTGTGTGTGTGTGTGTGTGTGTCTCTGAAGTTTGCTTTCATGCAAAACATTCAGCCTGTGTGTCACGAGTAAGCAAATAAATACTTCAAGTCGTCGTCCAGACTACTTTTGTACACAGTGTGCAAAGCAAGACAGCCTCAGGCAACAAAGGCACTTTGGGTAGGATTATGGAAATATAATCATTTTGGTTACAAATTAATACAAATAAATAAATAAATCTCATGCTACACACACCGCTGACTTTTGAGTAGACTTTTGAGTTTTGAGTCTTGCAAGGTTAACTATTTTGTAAAAAAAAATAAATAAATAAATTCATCTTCAGAAACATTTTTATTGATACCGTCAGTATTTTGCAACTTGCCAGGCACATTACTTAACATTTTCTCTTTATGTTAATATAAATGTATTTCAGTCAGCATTGAATTTCCATCAAAAAAAAAATTCAACAAAGAACAAGGTATTACTTCCTCTTTAAATAGTTACATTGTCTCACTTTAATGTTCAAAACATCTCAAGTACTGCTCTGAAAATGAAAGAAAAATATATATTCAAAAAAAACTTTCAGACAAACTTCAGCAACTCTTCAGACATTCAAAAGTCTCAGTGTTGTCTTAAAATTTGACTTGACTTCTCAGGAAATTGCTTTGGGAGTAATCTCGCAGCAGAATAATTGAGACTGACTGAGAGGAGCCTTTACATAAAGTAAATACAGCACATGGACAACAGACGATGAACCAGACACGTGCCTACAATTCAAACCACTCTCATTCTTATGCAGAGCTCCTTTCTTGAAATGTGCGCTTTTGAATAGGTCTAAAACCATCAATAGTAATTTGTCTTTGTCTTGTCCTCTGTTGTTCTACAGGGCTGTCATCAGTTATGTGGACCAAACAATTATCACAGTGGGGTGATAATTTGTCATAATTTGCTTAAAAAAACAAATTTGACTCTGGAGATGCGATCCAAACAGCCGTCTCCGAGGTCCAATACTTTGCATCTACCATGACATCCTCCTAAAGAATTGGCGCAGCCTTGTAACCTGCCTTATTCATTCCTTATAACACTCCTTGTTCATTTATCTTATGAAATCTTTTGCAAGAAGCACAATCACTCTTTGTTTATGTTTGTAGCTGCGGGCCCATGGTGCTCACCACCTGCAGTGCTCAGATTATCCACCTCTTTAATTACCACCAAACTATCGATGGCTGAGATCCAGATATCTTTTAATTCCGCCACATTTTTTTTTTCTCAGCAGACAATCAGAGGCAAACAGAGGCCCTGTGTGACATGTTTTCCCCACAATAGATGAAGGCTGAGCAGAACAACAGGGCACTGGGTCAAGCTAGGGTTTGTTTGTGTGACTCACACTGTGAAGACTGAGTCCAAACTGTCAGATACCCCTTAACAAGCCACAACCTGGGGCTTCACATAACGAGAACTTTTAAAGGGATCTTGAGGTAAACATATCTGAAGCTGAATTCTTCTCACTTTCTCTGAAGGACATAGGAGACATACTGGAGACTAGATTAACACTGTGGCTGTTGTGCACCATTTTCCATTTCCTAAAGGATGATAAAAACCGTTTTGGACGTATTTGTGGAAATGGCAAGTTTCATTCCTTGCCACTGAAGCAGCTAACTCTAATCTGAGAGCTGCTCTTGCCACAAAATACACTGTTAACTTCTGTGCCACGATACTGACTGGACCAGGTCATAATGTGTAGGTGCAAGACATTATTTCCCCCATTTTAATATGTCTCCCAGGGTTGCCAGGTCTGTGTGACAAAGCCAGCCCAATGACAGAGAGCAGGCACATTGTATTTGTGTGTTTATGCGTGCTTGTGTATGATGTGTGCCAGATCTGTGTGTGTATGCACTTATCTGGAGCCAGTTTGGTAGGATTTAGGTATAAGTAAATAATTTAAATTAAAATGCATTGTATTTATAGATGTTATTAAAGTAATTTGCATATAAAATAAGTTCCAACCCGTGGACAAAAAAATCATCTCATGGAAAGTGGCCCAATTTCACAGCAAAAATGCAGACCTGGCAACTCTGGATCTGTACACAACTCAACAAAATATGTCACATACACAAGGATACATGTTGATTTATTTATCATTATTATTAAATAAAGAGTAGAACAAACCTATTTATATTAAGTATTTTATACATATCAGTGTGTAATTGTTACATATTATAGCTGCCTGTATGGCCATTAGAGCTCTTTTTAACTCACACAGACCAATGATATTATGAGCAGCAAGAGTTTCAGTCCAGATCAAAAATTAATGCCCCTTCGAAAGCACTAAGGGGCTCTACCAGTGCAGAAAAATGACTAAAATTTAAATGCCATCTTTTTGGTGACTTCAGTTTTCACTAAGTAGGTAGACGGGTTAAAACGAACACTAAGAATGTATTACTTTAACTTATGTCTCAGTTCAACTATAATAATGTTATGAGACATTCGTGCTAGATTCTTCTTTGTGTTTCCACTTCAGTGAGCCTTCAGATTTTCAACAAGCGTTTGAGATTACACAGAAGAAAGTGTCTTTGAATATAAAGTAAAGGTCAGTGAACTGCCTGATGAAATATTTGTCAGGTTAACGGCAACAAACCCCAGCAGAAGCAAAGAATCACCCCCCTCTCCATTACAAATGCACACACACCAGGGTGTGCGTGTGTGCATTCTTTCTGTCTTGTACAGTAAACTCATGGAAGCAGAGCGAGGATGAAGTGGCACATATTTACACAAAGCCGGAGAGCGTCAGCTGCCCTGCTGTGGGCCGAAGTATCAACACTGCATTCAAATATGCAGACAGAAAACGTAAAGCAGTCACCCTCCGTCCGACCGCCTCAAGAGCTTTACGGCTTGTGTATAAACCTGAATTTAAACAGCGTGCTGGTGTGAGCAAATGTACCCATCCTGACCCTGAGGAGGGAGAGAAAGGATTATCTAGTTTCTTATTTTTGTCATATATAATTTGTTTTTTCATGTCATGTAGCCAGTAAATTGTTTTATAAGAATATCCGGGACAAGGGTGGGAGGAATTGATTAAATTACTGCAGTTAAAAAGGGTTGATCACTTCAGTTGAAAAATTAGATCTTATAGTTTGCCCTGTTTTTCAGGGATTTGATTAAAGGAGCATTATGTAGCAATTGCCTGTGCAAAGATGATCACAACACTCAAATAGCGAGTTGGAGCCACAGACAGTAGGGTGACATCCTACTTAATAAAATGATGGTTAATGCGACCAACACTCTGCAGGTTGCAGGAGCACCACAGGAGCGCAGGATGTGTGCAATATAGTAAAACAGTGACAACAAGCGCAAACAGGTCCTGTCCTGTAACCTGATCAGCTTATTATAACTGTCTGTCAGTTGAGTTTAGTGACTGCCTGTCTCACTGCCTGCTACATTTCATTCAGTTTAATACAATTCAACTTTATTGTCATTAACACAATGTGCAAGCAGAGTGGTAAATGAACAGCTTCACTAAGAGTGCAGAGGCAGGGGAGACACACATCTGTCTATAGATAAAACACAAGCATAGCACATATAAGCAACATGCTGTACAAGTAGTAACATATATGATATGATATAGGATATGTCTGAAATCTGTATTGTATTGGTGCAAATGGCTTTGTAAAGATGAGAATGAGCTATGTGAACATAGTATTATTATTATCCTAGCATATTGGTCCAAA
This sequence comes from Lutjanus erythropterus, assembly GCF_056507025.1. Taxonomy (NCBI): domain Eukaryota; kingdom Metazoa; phylum Chordata; class Actinopteri; order Lutjaniformes; family Lutjanidae; genus Lutjanus; species Lutjanus erythropterus. Next base: position 26,392,277 of record NC_139328.1, on the reverse strand, counting down.
CATCTACTGCTTCTTAAAGATTATTAATCATTTCTCACAACTCATAAACAGAACACTTACTCATTCGGCAAACGTGGAATTAATAAGAACTCTAATCAGAGCCAAACAGAGGCTGTGAAACAAGCAATCTAAAACACTTATTCCAGTCCAATGGAAAACCATACCATCTTAAATCTAAATCTAAAACTCGATTCTGACCAGTAATAACAGAAATTGTCTATACCTATTTATTTACTGGTACGAATATAATTTTCACAAGTAACAAATGCAGTTCTTGCAATTCCAAGCTGACTAATCAATAATGTAATTTAGACTAGTCAGAACTGAATTTTAGATCTAGAAATCTTTAATGTGAGAACATTACTGTAAATATCTACAATGAACGTTGCCACTAGTGGGAACTGAATTGCTGACATCATTAACTGACAACTGACCAATGAGAACTGAGTTGCAGATATGATTAATTACAGTTGTAACCAGTCAAAATTACATTACCGATGTTGGAACACATTAAAATTTAATTATATCTCTAATTGAATATGAATACAAGTCAATGATAAAAGTTGACATTTCACCACATTAATTAATATTAAAACTGTTGATATAAAAATTTACATTTTGACTCTAAATGAATACTACATATCTTTAATTAGAAATGCTACAAAATAAATTGCTCCTATCTAAAATTACTTTTACTGATAAACGTTAAAATGGCTTGCCATAGTCATAGCATACGGGTCTGTGGCACAGACTCCATTTGTAAATCTGATTTTTTTTTTAAATATATGTTAATTTTATTCTGCTCAATTTAGAAATTTCAAACAGAGTACAATTAATGCAGCACAGGCACTCCAAAAATGTGTCCTATTAACTCCTCTTTCCAAGATCAAGAATTAACTTTCAAGCTCAACATTTTAGCCGGCATGGACGAGATGTCCCTGAAGTGCTCCAAAAAAATGGAAATTTGAACATCTATAATTCAGTGACTGCTGGGCAACTCTGTCTCTTGAGGAGCATCATGTGATGTGATCAAAAGCTGCAGAACAGCTAGTAACAGACCTTGTCATGAGATTGTTTTGAAAAAGTGAAAAGAAGTGAAAGTTGAATGATTATAAGATACAAGGTACAAGGTCATTTTACAACAAAGAGATATATGAGATGCTGCCTTTCCCTTTATGTTACTCACCAAAACGAAAATGATATTTAATAAATGAATGAATAAATAATAAGTTATAAAAAATAAAAAACACGTTTTCATGGAGGAGTACTGTGAATGAATTAAACAGCCTGATGGAAGAAGCTGCTCTTCAGTGTGGTGATACAGCAGTGGATACTTCTGTATCTCCTTCCAGACAGTGGCTGGGGTGGGTGCCATCTTTTGGCATCCTCTGGGCTCTGCACAGACACCTCACCTCCCCAACTTTCACAGCAGTTTTAAAGGGGTAGTTCAAATTATTTGATGTAGGGTTGTGTGAGGTACCTGTCCACTGTCAGTTTAGAGTAGATGCCATTCTCCGCCCTCCCGGTTAAGAGAAGCAGAGAGCATGGAACCAGTGTGGAAACTAAGCATGTACTGCTGTGGACAGGGACACCAACACAACTTATTTTAGCCACCTGGAAAAATCAGTGTACCCTATATTTTCATCGCTTTACTTTTCCGTCACACAGCCTTTTCTGAAGGGAAACTGCCATTATAGAAGCCAAATAGTGCTCCCCATAATCCAACCAAATTCCATAGGTGAAATCATTGATTTTACCTCACAGAACCCAGGAGATTCTGGACTAACGTTGCCTCAACTGGTTAGTTAGTTAGTGTTATTGTGTAACTTTGGTGATTAAAAGGATATTTCAGATCCTCATTTTGCCTGTGGAGTTTGGTTCATTTGTAGAGAGCAATATTTGGCTTATATAACAGCGATTTTTCAACAGAAAAACTGACCCTGTCTACAGCAATACATTGCTTTTCTTCTGTGCCAGCACTCCTCTCTGCTTCTCCAAATATAGCGCGTGCTGACTGCCATCTATTGTGGGTAATACACTGACCATCAATAAGTACCTCATACAATTCTACATTAAGTAAGCCAAATTATTCCTTTAATCACCGGCTGTAGAGTCCTCCCGGGTTGTGCACATCCCATGACGCCAGTTTGCGATGTTTCCAATCAAGATGCTTTCTATTGCTCCCTTGTTGAAGTTTACAAAAAACATGGCACTGGAATTTTGCTTTCTTAAGTTTCCTTAAGAAATATATCCCTTTTTGAGCCTTTTTTACCGGGGTGGAGATGATTTCCATGACAGGTTCTCTGTGACGTGGAATCTAAAACTGTTCACCTGCTCCGCCTCTGCTCCACTGTTGTAGACAGGGGTGTCCCCTTTCTCCAAAATTCAACAATCAGCTCTACCGTTTTACTGATGTCAATCAGCAGGTTGTTTTCTGTGCACCATTCTGCAACATCATTGATTTCAAAGTCTCGTTGCTGTCTGAAATACAATGATGATGGTGTCACCTGTGAATTTCACAATAGAGTTTTCTCCATGTTGGGGGCTGAGCACACTGCCCTGTGGGGCACCAAAGTGGCGAGGGTGAGACAACCAATCCAAAATGTCAGGGGCCTGTTTGTGAGGAAGTCCAATATCCAGTTTCAGAGTGTGGCACTCAAGCCCAGACTGACAAATCTGCCACAGTTGTATGCAGGAGATTGTGTTGAATGGTGAGCTGAAATCAACAAACAGCACTCTGATGTAGGTGTTGTTTTCCTCAAAGTGAGGGAAGACTGAGTGGAGGACAGCAGAGATGAAATCGTCTGCAGATCCGTTGACTGAATGCAAATGCATTTTATTCTACTTTTTTATACTTTGTACTTTCATATTCTTTCAAATAACATTATGTGGAAATTTTCTGGATTAACTGTATGAAAAGAACTGCAACAAGCAAACAATTAATCCTGATGAAGGGCTTTTTTCTTATTTCAGGCTTTCGCCAAGTAACTGTCTCTTACTAGACAAAGCAAAAAGAACAATAGAAAATGAAATACCTTTCCCTACAGCGGGAACAGACAACGCATTGAGCAAATCCCAGACTGACATACTTTACTGGCCAGTTTCAGAAGTAGGCCAAGTGGTAAAATACCATACCACAGCTGGCCACATAAAAATGTCATAACACATAACACTCAATTCCATTCATATTCATATTTTATCTTCCTAAATGTACACAGTTTTAGTTTAGTCCCAACCATACAAACAACACAACTTTACATGTTCAAATTGCATGCAGTGCATACATCAACCCTTAACCTCTGTGAGTGTAGATCTAGAGTCAGGTGACATTTAGCCACATGGTAAGAAAAATAAACACATGGTTAACACTGTGAAATCCTTGCAGCTTGGTTAGGTTTAGCAACAGAACTACTTAGTTAGGTTTCAGAAAACATCCCTGTTTGGTTTAAAAAAATACAAAAACTGAGTTCTCCTGATGCAAAATCTGTTGTCCCATCCCTGTGATATCACTGGATGCAGGGAGAACTACAGGTTATTTCAGCTTTGATTTCTAGTCTCCATCTCTGGATTGCTGGGGGGGGGGGGGGCATGCCAGATAAGCATTTCTGTCATTTAACGCTAGGTTTTCGCAATGCATCCTGGTACATGTAGGAACTGCTGCATTGTGAGCAGGAGAAGTCTTGGTCATATGCCACACATGTAAATTTAGTGCTTCAGTTTACTATCAACACTGACTGGGCATTCATATGAAAAGCGCCAATTTTTCCCTTTAGTGGGAAGGCCTGGCATATTGCCTGACCGCTAAAAATTGGACTTTGGTATATACACAGCACACAATTTGAAATTCTATAAAGTCATGCTATTTGTACTCAGATTGAAGAGACTGGGCTGTTAGTCCATATATCAGCTCACTGGTCTTTACTCTGTGAAAACACAGATTCAGTGAACAGATCTTTTTCTTATTTGCCTCAACAAATTCCAAGGCTGTAGAACAAACTGCACACATCTTTTGACCAAAACCCAATAATCCCAAATAAGCATCATATAAATTGACATACATATTTCCCAGTGAGCTTCACACCGTTCCCATCCCACTCTATCTCCCACTATAGCCAACTCTGATGCATATCTCTGCACATCCAGAAAACATCTCATAGCGCTGTTTGCACCGATTCCCACAGAGAAACATTTTGAACATCCGAAACCTGAGCAGAATAATCAAGCAGAGACCACACAAGATTGAAAAATGTTTTTTACTGATTCCTCACAAAGTTTTTATGAAATCTGTGTGGTCATCGATATAGAAATCTGCATAATAACAATTTTCCTCTACAGGAAGTATGATTTTTTTACCATTCTCTGCAATATGTTCAAGTCACATACATTATCATCTAAAACCCAGCTGTGCAATATATACATTTCAACTTTGTGCAATAGTATGAACTAACTCTTGTTTATATTTCTATTTTTACACTTCCTCTTGTTTATGTTGTCCCTATTTTTATCTTATCTCATCTTATCTTATCTAGTTTAGCTTGTGTTGAAAATTTGAAACTTCTAATGTACTGTAGGTAGAGAAGAGGAATTCCTACAAATAAGACTTGTATGGAGAAAATATTTTGTATGACCATATGTTTACATAATCCAGGGACAGTTTAGCTGGTGTGTGGGTTTACTGGCCATTTGAATGTGTAATCTGGTTTTGAGAGCACATCATTTTCTTAACAGCACAGAAATTTGTCATGTGGAAACAGGCTGTAGTGTAGCATTTTAATGCAGAGACGTGTAGGTGTGAAGTGAAGGCTGAAAAAAACAGCACTGAAATGTACACATGATATTACAGCACAACTTATTCTTCTTAATGATCAGTGTTGTTGGAAGGTTTTCACAGTTTATCAGTTTTTTGTTTGTCTTTGCCCTTGAAACCTGTAAAAGTCTGTCTCTTTACAGTATATTTACATAAAAAAAAAAAAAAAATTCTTTCTAGATATACATAATTGAGGGCATCTTTACCTCAACTCCTATTACAACTATTTTCATTTTGTTAAATGTCATTTTCTATCTATTTTTCTCTTTTGGTGTTTACTTGTACTTATTGTCCACGTACTATGTCTGATGACTTGGTGCTGTGACATAAGAATTTGCCAGTTTGGGTTCAGTAAAGTACCTTCTATATATCCATCTAGAAAATAAGAAGGTATGAATCAGGGTCTCTGTGGATGCAAGCACTGCCACACACTTCTGGGAGGTGATGATTGAGAGGGATTATTTTTGTGTTTGAGTCTATGCATTATTCCATCAGGGAAAATCCTGCATAGCTCGCCTTATTGGTAGCACTGCCCGCATTCTTTATCTATCATGTCCTGAACAAATACATGGAAGGATTGTCGGCTTTACATTTTGATCACAAGTGATTATCTTATCACGCTTTAATGATTCTAATTAAACTTTGCTGCAAATAATGTCCTCTGTGGTGTTTTACACAGATAGATATTTATTGAATAAATGTGAACCGTCACAATGCAGGACCATGACTGCAGCAGCAGCTCATCTAATGCAAATCTGCTCAGTGAAAAACCACAGTGTTTGGATAGATTTGATTAATTCTTGAGAGAAGCCAATCAGGATCTGATTCAGCTGCGATGATTAATCACTAACCGCCAAGAAGAAAATGATGGATTATTGAGGAAAGTACCCAAGTTAAATTGAACCCCTCAAACAGAATGATATTCCTAAGTGACTTTGTGAAAAGTGAGATGTTAAAGAGTAAAATCCCACACTAGGCCTTATTGCAGGAATTATATTTCAGAAACCTTTAGTAGAGCTCAGATCAGGACTGTATATCACCCCCTAAGTAACACCTACATCATTGGAAAAAATCTGAGAAACCGCCCACGCCGTCTGCATTGTCTCGTCCGCCATATGAGTCTGACACGTAAGTCTCCAGAGGAATTTTAAAGACCACCATCATAGAGAAGAAAATCCATCCATCCATTGTACGTAATCGCTTATCCTGACAGGTCGCAGGGAGAAAAGAAAATGATTTTCATAAAGTGTCTTACCTTTAGCATCAGACTTTGACCAAACAAAAAGATGTTTGTCACAAAAAAAACTGCTTTCTCATTCCTCTGCTGTATGGGGAAAGTTTCTCTGTGCATCCCTGAGATCTGTGTTCAAGATGTGAATGTCCGAGGACAATTCTTTGTCAAGGTCTGATGCACATTACACAAACTCGATTTGGAAACTTGAAATCTCTGGCTCACGCATACACACTGAGAATAGATACTGTATAACCAGTTATATTTGCATATTTATTGAATTTTCAGCACAGAGGGACTAGATGTGCTTTCAACACCTTTTGCAGTCATTCATCGAACTTTTTATGGATGCACTATATCATGTTGGCCAAAATGTTATCTCACCTGCAAACTCAAGTAGGATGACAAAAGTGACAAACAGAAACCCTGTAGGAGGCTCCAGGAGCACCGCCCTCTGCAGACAATTTAACATATAAATGAAGCAATCTGATATCCAAATAGGAAGGGGATTTTTTTTTTTTTTTTTTTTTCATTAAAGTTGCTGCGAAAGGTCAAAACAACAACAACAACCTCTGACAACTTAACCACTCAACTCAGTTGTGTTCAGTTTCTTTTGTCTTTCATCTTGAACCAGGATTCCAAGTGCTTGTAGTCACTACTTTGCCATGAACGTCTTCTTTCTTTCCTGTGGAGTGCTATCATCAGAACACTGGTCAGCAAATACACATTAACAACATGTTTTTTTCAATACATTCTCATTCTAAATCATCAAACACTGACGCTGCTTTGTCACACCCCTCTGCGTCTTGAACAGACGCAAAAGGTGCCTTTTAGTGTCTTTTAGTGTGTGAGACGATTCTGTCAAAAAATGGACACTCTCGCTCTTTTGACCGCATCACCTGACAGCCTGTTCTCACGTCAAAAGACATTAGCTTGGTCAGTATGTGACAAGTTGAGACTGAAAACAGGCTGAGTATAAAGAGTGAGAAAGTCTACACAGGCCTGTGGAGGAGTTGGATGGATGCGTCACACATACAGGATTTTATGATGCATTTTTATGTATGTAAATTATATCCACTGCTTAATGTATGTGAACATACATATATATTTTAACTCAAACCTTTATCTTTCCCTAAACCTAATTAAGTATACTATAGGGACACCTAGCATCACTGATCAAACTCCAGTATTTGATGAGGTGGCAGTAAGAATGTGTTGCACCTGATGCAGATGAGTTTATATTGAAGTTACTTGATTGGGCTGTTTTTTTTTTTTATGTTCAAACAACAGCTCCCTCTAGTGGCCATAGGAATTATGATTCTGTCCAGTGGGCGCAAAGGAAAAAGCAGTGTGATTATTAATGTTATTGGGGTTACTGGATGGGTGAGCAAAATGTTGGTCTAAAACTTGGGAGAACTCTGTTAAATTTCTGTTTCCTACCACCTGTCAACATTAGCCTTTTTTAACCTGACAATGATTATTCCCCAACCTTAATAGACCTCTCATTAATAGTTCTCTACGTCTTGGCCCTTTCTGAACCTAACCTAACCTGCTCTGTCCAATTAAAAACAATATTATTTTTGCTTCAGTGATTTGCAACAGTTTTGAAAAATTATGTTGCCCTGTCAATAGGGACAACAAATAAAAAAAAACAACTTTTGTGTGTCTGTTCTGGAGAGCATTTTGTGTTGACTTATACTTGTTGGACACATCATAAAATCAGAAGTAGACAAGACACTGCTACAAACAAACAGGCGTCATATTCTGCAGACTACAATGCCTTGAGAAGCAATTTGCTCACGTTCTATAGGCAATGAGTTTGCATTACTAATTGTTCAAAGCTGAATACATGTTCCAACTGTAAACTGTCAGGAAACTTGAAGAGGCTTCAAGCTTGAAATAAACCTCATCCCTCTCTGCCTCCATTCTTCTTTCTTACCTCAGAGACAGAGGATGTTTATTGCCTCTGTGCTGCAGCTTTGCAAATTGTTCCTCTCCCACCCTCATATTAGGAAACACATTGTTCCTCCTCCTCATCATCATCTCTATCCCTCTCTCTGTCATTACCCGGCACAATTTCAGAGATGAGAGAAAATGAAATAACAACAATGAGCGTGGCGGTGTTACAGGCTGCATTTGTCCTACAGAATAATCCATGTTTTTGTGAACATTACTTTTATTTATTTGTAGTTTTGGAAGAAACATACTCATCTTAATGTCTCAGTTTACTACTAGTCTCTTGTGATTCCTACTGACTCAAATTCAAACGTGCTGCATGCTGGGAAACCTCTGATCATCAAAATACTGTGGGAGTTGGACAGTGGGACCGGGACGACTCCATGTTAATCTAATTCACCTACAGGAATTTCTTGAATAGCAAACAGTGACGACACGACATGTTAGGGGAGACTACAATATATTACATCTGTAACTACATTCATTAATACAGACATTTAGCTGAATGCATGTTGTCCACAAGGAGTGCAACAAGTGGATTAAACTTATAAATATAACAAAAGCTCGCTGCACAGTCCATACCGATCAGATTTGTGTCCTACTTGATCCCGACTTGCTCTGAGGTCATGCACACGTGGGCAACGATAACATCACAACATCATGGCAGCTGCAGTTTTTAGAGCCAGGCGCTGCAGTTGCCTTCCACCAACTGCAAACGCCTGGGTGATACCTGATCAATGAGCTGACAGACTCCGACTGGCTCTTAAATTTGACAACCAGCACCACTTGTTGCATGAAATACTCATTTTCAGTGCAACTGTAATATTTAACCATGGGTATATTGTATATACATAAAATCTGATATTGTTCAATGAAGTTTTAATCTGTCAGTAAGATATATTGTGGCTGATAATAACCATGGTTATATAAATGACTTATCAAAAGAAGTGTTTCAAAGTGCTTACAAGGCAGATTTACTCACTATCATTTAATTTTTAGACTGTACTACAGTATTGGCTTGAATTTATGTGTACTGTCTGATTTTTTAATTTTACTTGAGTAGTTCTAAGTTCCCTTGTATAATATTTTCAATTCTTAACCACCAATGATTTCATGTTTGGTTCTAACTCTCTGCACTATTTGCCCTAAAGGGATAGTTCACCCAAAAATGAAACTTCATTATCTCCTTGCCCTCACACTGATTGAAGCCAGGTTTATTTTTTCATGTTTTTAGTCCACAAAACATTGCTGGAGTCACAGGCAGTGTTGCAGACAATGGATATGGTGATATTATTCTGGTTTTAGTAGCATTCTTTGAATATGTAAACAGCAAATCCGGAATATATGTCTCAGTTGGGGTCTTTACAGCATTTTGTGACACACAACCTCTTCGTCTCTGTGTTGCAAACAAACCAAAGAGCCAACAGTTTGGAGGATGAGAGAAAATCACACATTTGTGATCAGAGAGAGAAACACACCAACTTTCAAACATTATTTTAAACATTTGATATCAATGTGTTTTGAGATATGCACAAATATTTCATTGCTTTTCAAGAAGGTAATCAAATGAATGTGAGTCGCAAAGTTCTGGAGATATCAGCCACAGACATAATATAATGGAATGAAGTGGCACTCAGCTTGTGGCCCTCAAAGCACCAAAGAAGTAAATTTGAAATGTTGTGTTGTTTCTCCCTCGTGTCATGCTTACTCACGCTGATTTTGGTCAGTACATAAATGAGCACACAAACAGAAAATGAAAATAGGTTTGAAGTGCCGCTGGGTTCAGTCTTCAGAGTTGACAGGCGAAGGGGAGAGATGAAGGAGGAACAGTTGATCCTTCTCAGTTGTTGAACTGAGCCACAGTATTTGCGAACATGTTTCAGTTTGTTTTGGGGGCTACTTAGACAAGTGGAGTTCAGTGACTTCCAGAAAAATCTGACAATCAAAGAGAAGTTTAAAAAAAACACAATTTAATACTTTGTCTGTTGTGGATGACTTGGTTGACAGTTTTGCAGGACGAGGGTAGAGATACATGCACAAAAGAAAATCTCACATTTCTGATCAAAGGGAGGAACACACCTACTTTCAAACCTTATTTTAAACATTTTGTATCAATATGATTTTGGATATGCAAAAATATTGCAGTGCTTTTTAAGAAGGTGATTAAATGAATGAAAGAGGGAGGCTGAGTTCACTCAGACTTCTCCACCACCAGAGGAAAACAGCTTCTATGACTCACAAACAGATCCCTGCTCCTTCAGAGAACATTCAGGATTAATTTGAATTCTGATTAATGTCAAACAGCCAAAATTAAAACACTTGAATAAATAATTAAAATGTTTTTAAATGTTTTTTTATGCATTTAAATATTTAAAAGTTAAATGAATTGATGAAATAAATACAACTTTTGAGATTAAAAGTGTCTTCAGTTTACAGTAAGTAATTATTTAACAGATATTAATTTATAGTATTAGAATTAATATTGTCTTTAACAGTAGTTGAATTACTGTTATGATAAACAGTACAGCAGTACTGTAATGACAATTATAGTACTGTGATTATTACTGTCACAACAATTATAGTGCTGTGGTACTGCAGATTTACAGTAATCATATTATGAAATGCATTTACAGCAATGTACTAGCTAATTGCTGCCGGTGAGTTACTGTATATTTTACAGTATTCTTGTTAGTGTAATGTTGCCTATTTAAGGAATAATGGCTGATAAGATGTCAGTTATCAGAACTTAATAGATGTAAGAAATGCAAGAAGTAATAAACAGTTTCTGAAATGTTTATTTATTTTGCAAAAGAAGTTCAAATACCTTGTTAAAATGGTATTACATATAGCTCTATACCTTGTCTTCATTTAGTATTCAATGATTCATGAAAATGCCAATAGTTCCCACCCTCTCCTGACACAGACTAATTACCAGGCAGCAGACTCAGAGCTCAGTGTTATGTTTTAATATTTTCTACATTTTTTATATTCTAAAATATTATTTATTTTAATGTCAACATTCACTTATGTTAAGATTCTACACAAAAATATTATTTGTAGTGACTACACAACTTCTTATTGCTGCCTGCTGTTTTCTGAAGCGATACTGCGTAATTGAATAGTAAAAACAGGTTTTATAGGGATGTTTCATGAGTTCACTTTATATCAACTGTCAGGTGCTTCAGTATACACACACTACCATGACATCTAGTGGAGAAATTTCCTCTGTGCAGTCTCTGTTATCCAAGTCTGCATTGACAGCACGCTGAGCAGTGATAGTCATGCTGCCCTAAATTTCTTTGACATAAACTTACTTCATGATATTCTTTGATTTTTATACACACTTTCTCAAAACACCTGGCTTCATTATGTGTTCTAAATTTGGCCTATACAATGACGTCACCTGTAGATTAAGCTTTGACATTACAGGCATCAAATAGGATGAAATGGTCAAAGCTTAAAGGCTCCCATGTGGTGTTTGCAAGGGATTAGCCAGGAGGTGGAAGAAGGAAAAAATAAATAAATAAATATATGCAAGTTTACAAGCCAAATGTCTGTCTTTTTGTCTTTTTTTTAGATTTTGAACTGCAGCTGAAATATAAACTATTATGTCTTAAGTAATAATTAGTCCATAAAAACCTGGTATGTTTGTAAAATATAAAATATAAATATCTGATAGTTGGTGTTTTGTAATGTGCTTTAGAATACCATGTACAATGAGCTTTATTGATGCTTGATGTTTTTTTTAATTGTTTTTGGGGTTTTTTATTTTATTAACTTGCTATTGTTTTATGTTTTGTTTTATTAAATGTAATCAGGGCACCATCGAAAATGAGATGTTGGTCTCAATGTCCCTGGCTAAATAAAGCTTGAATAAAATAAACATATTTCCATTATTTATTTACTTTTTAAAAATAGATTTTTTTTCATGTAGCCTACTTCTGTTTTATTTTTAATTTATTTATCTTACCTTCTTACTCACACTTGGCCCTCTGGCGTGTTTGAATAATTTTAAAATTAAATGTTTTTTTTTTATTGTAAAAATGACTGGTGCGATTTATTCCTAAACAATTATTATATAAACAATAAAAAATATTTTCATAAGACCAAATGACATCCTGTCTACCATATAAGCTTTAAAGACTGTTTTAAATACACACTTTAAATGACATTGAATCGAAACTCTCAGTAACCATTATTTCCGCCACAAGAGGGCGCCTGGGTCCGCTGCTGGGTTTGTGTTTTGAAGCTCCCTCCCTGTCGGAGGCTGACCTCTTTCCCGCGATGACAGTTTCCTGCAGGCTGGTTGAGACGGACTGCCTGTCCGCCCTCACAGCAAGATGTACTGAAGGGGAGACGGCAGGGTTATCAGAGTTTATCCGGGCCGTCATGCTGTGGACTGGACTGCTGCAGTGAATTTTAGTTAATTTTTCAGGGACGAGTGAATGTCGCAGGCGGATACCGGTGAGTGTGTTGCTTCCTCTGCGGTGAGCGTAGAGGAAGAAGTTGTGTCTTTTTTCGGTGGTGTTTGGTTTACGCAGTCTAGCCCGATACGTGTCACTTTGTGGGTAGAACGTCACGACAGACTCTGTTGAAAAAATCCGTGAGTTAAGAGTTGTTGTACTTAACAGTAACATTATACACACTGTAACCAATGACTGAAGTAAATTTTGGATTTAATACTCGATGGTCTTCAATTCGGCATAAATACAACGACACCAAACAGCATACATTTCTGCAGATCATGTACTCTCATAATCTCTTTACGCTTATGCTTGACATCCACGGAGTTGTGTTTGGTGGCGCAAGATTGCGCTGACAGCGGCTGAGACACTTTTCAAAGTTGAATTACTACTTTAATATAGGGTGTAGGTGTATAGTACATATGCCGAATTGAAGAGTACTTCTAAGCGATTCATAATATGTAGTTAATTCCAATTCTTCAAGTTTGTACTCTTTCCACTTTTTCCAGGGAATAATGTTGAAAAAGTTGGCATTTTTGCAAAGGAGTTTCGTATGACTTCCTCTCCGTAAACGGTAGAATGACAGTTCACCTTTATGGATATGTAGTGCACTGTGTAAACATTACGAATACTAAATTAACAGTATTTTCATATGGTATAAAAATAAAATAATAGAATAATTTTAATTGATCATGGATCAGGTTGGGGATCATTTGTATGGTACCAACTTTGAACTGTCAACTTGTTGAAGGGAAATTGCTGCAAAATTGAGCCTCTGGAGCAGGCCCGTTACTACACAGTCCTCGATTATATCTTTCTTTTTTTACATAAAAGTATTTCAGATAAATTTGAATTTTAAGATTTTCAGTGATACATATTGGCTTGCTTTCTTACAAATTATATTATAGTATTAAACATATTTTTTTTCAGACAAATTCTAAATAGTGATAGTTTTACAGGAAAAGAAATATTTGTACATTTTCCACCTGGTGCACTCTCATTACACTTCTGTTCAGTAGTAGAACTAATCAGATAAACTATTAAAACACACAATATCAATGGCACATTTGTAAGGCTCAGTAGTTAGCTTGTTGATTGTTTTTTCATGCTTACTGTTGTTTTATTCCCAAGGCTGTATAATCACTGGGATATAATTGTTTGAACTTTGATCAGTGAAGATAAAATCTTGGAACATGTGGCCTCTGCTTTGCAGTGATGAATCAAGTACAACCTTATAACCTGCTGTGTCTGTTGTAAATATCTGTTAAAAATGTCTTTCCAGTGAGGAAATGAGTAACAGGATGGAGGGTTCAGCAGGACCAGGTGTCAGGGCGAACGGACCCATTGCAGCGCCCAGCAGTCCCGTGACCTCTGGCATAGGCCCACCTCTGTCCCCAGAGGAGCTGGAGGAAGAGCAACAGTCATCCCTGACAGATGTCACCCAAATGTGGATTAAATTCGGCAAGACTTTTGCCATCATCTTCCCAATCTATGTGTTGGGATACTTTGAGTTCAGCTTCAGCTGGGTTCTGATTGGACTTGCCATGTTGTTCTATTGGAGGAAAAACTATGGCAATAAGGACTACAGGATTAACCGTGCCTTAGCATTCCTGGAGCATGAGGAGAAGGCAGTGAAGCAAAGTGTGCCTACTGCTGAGCTGCCACCATGGGTAAGTCCTCAAGCATTATTATATTGCTGTTACAACTATTTTGTCATTATAGCTTTGTGTTTTGACGCTCTTCCAAGTGTCACCCTTCCCGTGGGTGTTCTTCCAGCCAACGTCAAGTATAGGATGTCAACATTGACGGTTTTGCCTGCCAAACTGGCTAATAGAGATGACTTGATTCCCTGTCATTTCCAAAATGTAACTGTAGTTGTTCATCCCACTGATTTCCCTTCCTCAGTTTCTTTGCTCAAAATAAATATGGGTTTATGTTCTCAGGAAAACCAGGGATTAGCACTATCCTACTTAACTTACTGTAAGGGAAAAACACCACAGACAGATTGTCCCTCCCACACATTTGAGTTTGTTCCCACATCCAATCAAATCAAAGATTCAGGCTAGTAGCCTCTAATTTACATGTTTGGGTTATTGGCCAAGCTCTCCAAACTCCAAACTTGTGTGTGTGGTATTGAAACTGCATTGGAAATTTAAGCTTAAAGCACTTAAAGGGGTAGTTTAGATTATTTGAAGTGGGCTTGTATGAGGTACTTATCTATGGTAAATTTATTACCTACAGTAGAAGCAGAGAGGAGTGCCAGCACAGAAGCTAAGCAATGTCTGCTGTGGACTTAAAAAAGGCCCAAAGAAAAAAATCAATATCAGTTTTTATCAGTTTATATTTGATGATATTACCATATTTCTCAGGTGAATTCTCAGATGAGTTAGTATTTTATCAAGGAAAATCAATGTGGTGACACTGAGAGCATCCAGGGATTAAAAAAGGTATGTTCTTCTTTGATGTTTTTAAATCTGCAGGGCAAAAAACTTGTTGCTTGTTATCGAGGGTCTCACAAATAGTCACTGGAAAGGTCACGCATTCTGTACTGTTGTTAAAAGGCACACAAGTACCCACATCAGTTTCAGGACTCTTTTTGATCATTTCAATCCCGTTAACCACCCAATGGAGTTGGAGTCCTCGATGAATAATTTACACATGGCCTCTGAGCCTACGGGGCTCCCAGGGCAGGCTCTGTTGGAGCAGGAGAGTCATGACACCTGCTCTAATTTTCACTTTCTGTATTCATACCCGTGGAGTGGTTGCCTGTCAGCGTGCCTTCAGGTTTTATTAGTGCCACCATAAGGAAGATGCATGAGGAAGGAGGAGTCTGGCTGGCCACACACCTTCCACATAGCTGCCATTCTCTCTCTGTCAACTCGTTCTCTGGACTTGTCATGTGTCAAGTTCTTCCAGCCCAAAATACTAGTTGCCAGCATGCATGGAATGGAGATTACTATTGGGTGTGTACTCGCAGTACGTGATTGTGAGCAAACCGGTAACATTTGCTTGTTAGACCTAACTCTGCAAGTGGCCTGTGTTGGCAAAGATCCAGAAGAGCACAACTTTCTCCCAAAAGCTTTTTAAGTGCAGAGAAATGGATGAAAAGCTTTGGTTCAGTAATTCATCTTTCCATGTCTAATTCCCACGCTTCATGAAATTTACAAACATGTAATATCTCGAGGGATACTTATGGTTTAAAGTCATAATTCTAAATGTGTGATTTGCGATATTGGGCTATATACAAAAAATTAATTTGAGAAGTCTGTGATCAAAACTTTATGCTGTACTGCAATTTACCCTTAGAGAATCAATGGTCTGATTAGATTTTGGTGCACTTTGCTACATTAATTTGCATGTTAATGAGGAAAAAAAAGATTTCTTTAAAACAGCAACTCTTTCATCTTTGCACATATGGACTTACAGTCAGTCACTTTATTAGGTTCACCTTTGTTGCAACAGCTCTGCCATTTCACCACTTTACCTTCAGTTATATGAACTGACTTTTAAAAAACACTGAAGTCATAGCAGGAGTGTCATGATTCTCTGGATCCACAATTCAGTACAAGTTTGGATTTAAGGTCACAATTCAGTTCGATTTTTCAATTTAAACTTTTTTTTTTGCACTGATGCCTATGCTTTTAAACCATAGATCAACAAATTAACAGATCATTTTAATTAATTTTATGCTATGCTGTGTTGTCTCTGAAATGTGGTCTTTTTTCTTTGGACGCTCTGGATGCCACAAGTAGTCGGGGGTGGAGAGAAAACAAAATACTGGGAGAACCTTGATTCTGCATTTGATTTTGATTTGTTTTATATTGTATAAAACAGTGGCTTCCCATCAGAAAAAACTCTATTACTATAAGGGTAAAGTGCTGAAAATATTCTACATATAACATACATTTAAACTGATATTTTTTTAGATGACTAAAGTACATTTTGCTGCTGACCCTCTCCACAGCAGTACATTGCTTAACTTCCTACACCGTTACTCCTTCTGCTTCTCCAAACTGGGGGCATGTTAACCACCATCTACTCTAGGTAATACACTGACTATGGATAAGTACCTCATTATACAAGCCAACTTCAAATAATTTGAATTATCCCTTTAACTGTGACTAAAACACGGTTGAATTAAAAGTGCTGACAAAAAGCATCATCAGCATTATAGGCACTGTAAAGTTAAATTTAATGGCAGAACAGTCGTATTGGATTTCATTTGATTGTACAGGTGTACCTAATAAAGTGACCACTGAGTGTATGGACTTTGTTATTACCACAGCCCTGCTGAGTGAAGAGGTGGATATAGCTTGTCCCATAATTTGAGTTATTGACTTGGGATTGCTGAGTTCAGCTCAGGACGTATCAATTTCAACATTATTCTCATGATTAATAGCCTAAGATTGTTACCACAGAAACAAACAACTGACACTTGATCTATGGCATTATTTGTAATTGGGTCTTAACAATGTGTTTCTGAAAATTGTCAAGATCATTTATGTAATAATGAAGCATTTCCAAGCCAATTCATCACCCACCCCGCCTCAGACTTGTGGGATTTACCCAGAGACTCAATGCCTCTGTAATAAAGAGGCTTGCTTCCATTGTGCAATAATGTTTTTTTTTTATTTTTTATCATCGATGATGATGCCAGAAAACTATGATAAGCTGAGTGGATGGCTGCATTCCAGCCGGACCCAAACACGCACCCCCCTCCCATCACAGAGCATCCCATCAACACAGCCATTATCACACAGACCTTGAGAAACACAGTGCTCAGCAACAACCCCAGGCCCAATCCAATACAAGAAGCTTCACTGTAAGCAGAGGCACAGTCGTGTCGAGCAGCTGTCATGTTTAGTGAGTCAGCAAGCTTATCTTTTCTCTTTATGTTAAATCTTTGACCACAGATGTTAGCCACAGCAGCGTGCTTTATGACGTTCGGATGTGTAAACCAAACAGTGCTGATTGACAGCTCATTGTTTGCTGATTAAAGGGAAACTGAGAAAGCAATGAAAGGATGTTTAAGCGATGAACGTGTCCTTCGGATAATGAGCCAAGCAATCAGCAGTGAACTTTGACACTCAGACACTGTCGGTCTGTCCCCGTCCTCCATCAAAGATACTTTATCTGCTTCACCTCTGTCCCACTAACCTCAAAACTCAGTGATTAGATGCTTATAGAAAGTCCCTCAGTCATCACGATGCAGTCCCTCTTAACTACATCAAAGCTCTGCAATAAATAACTGTCATTAGGAACCATTTTGTATTAATGTTACTTGCTTGTAAAATTGTTCAATTAAGTGTTTGGTCATCAAATTAGTTCTTTTGTCTGTCCAAGAGTCCAATAACCAATCTCAATACTCACATTTAAAAAGATGAAAACAGAGTGTTGGATTTTGAAAAACATTTGTTAATAAAAATAGTTTTTTGTAACTTTTCTGTTGACAGGTTTCAGCATTGTTTCTTTTTTCAATTGCTTGGTTTTGAACCAAGAAAAGCAAGAAATCTCCATATCTGAGAGGCTGAAAACTGCATTTTCTGCCATTTTGCATCAAAAATTACATTAACGATTAATTGATTTTCAAATAATTAAAAGTTTAATTTTATTTTCACTGCTTGCCCAGATGGGCAAGTGAGTTGATGCATTTACTTGCTCGGCATGGCATTTTACTTGCCCTGGGCTAACAGGCAATATTTATTGTTGAGCTCAGCTGCAAAATCTTGACCAACAGTTGAGCTGGTATTGTGGATCTTGAGGTGGTAGATGTGGGCTGGTATTGACAACGCATCTGTCTTGCTCTTGTTTTGTGCAATGGCCCACAGAGCGACTGTCCTACTGTGATTTCTCCTGGTGCTCCTGATGACCAGTCCAACTGCCTTCTGCCCTGTTTTGTCACTCTGCCTGAACAGGAAGTCCTGTACTTGTGCCGTAGTTTATTTGGTTGTCATCATGACGTTTCGTGTGATTGACACCCTGTCACTGTTCCAGGTGCTCATCCTGTAGGTGGAGAGAGAGCAGACGACCATTTGTTTGAGTTCGGTGGAGCAGACAGCTCAGCAGTAGAGTCGTGCAGTTGCAACTTCACGACATTTCATGAAATTCTGTAGCAGTTATGACAATCATTTTGGAGCCAGACGCTGCAGCTGTAAAATATAGGCTATGTAATAGAAACGGTGTGATTTCAGTCCTGTTTGAGACATACTCATAAACATAATTATTTTCAATACGACAACTTCCGCTTACTTCTCCACGTTAATGATTAATGAACTTAAGTTCCCTACAAAAGAAAAGCAGCCACTTTCTTTGAAGAAAAATACCAAAATTCTCTACATTTTCAGAAAATTGTGGTTATAGTACCTGCCATATTGTCTTTTGATGCTTTGGTGTTTTGCTTAAACAAAAGACAGATTAATTGTAATGTTCAAACTTTATGCAAAAGATATCCCCCAGGCCAAGAGGTACATTCATTAGGGTGAAAAGTAGAGACTTTGTTAGTGGTGTGTCATGGGGTATGTAATGAGAAAATTTGCATAAAACAAGAATGTTCAGGGCTTCCAGAATCAAAAATACAAGTCAAATACAAGTTGAGTGCATGGGTTTGTGTTGAATAATGAATTCATCATATAGTCTAGTCCAGAGGATTTCAAAGTAGGAGGTGGGCCTCCCCAGGGGGGCTCCAAACAGTTTCAGGGAAAGCTATGGAAAGCGAATGTAAGTGAAAAGTGAAAAATGTTACATGGCTTGTAGTATTAGTTATTATAATATGTGTGATTTGGATAAAGAGAATAGAGAATTTTACTGTTTTTCCTACTTTCCCCAAGTCCTGGACTCATCTATAAAATACCACAAATAAACGCTCCGAAAGCCAAAGATATTCAGTTTCTAATAATATAAATGTGGAAGCAACAAATGTTTTTATGGATTTCATTGTGTTCATAAACATCCTCCTAATTTAATTACAATTTCACTTGTGGCAGACACAATGGATAGAATAGCGTCTACTGTATAAAACCAACACACAGTCTGTATGCGAAATCAACAAAATGAAGCACATCGGCAACACACTGGCAAGAAGTAAACCAACAATGATCATCACTGAAGTATGGATTTTGGTGGAGAGCCCGTTGTCTTGGCTTGTGCTCTCAGAAAATATGTGTAGAATGGGGCTTGATAGGCAGTGTGGGCAGCAGCTCATAGTTAAGAGGCCAAGAATGCCTGAGGTAATGGTGTCTTAGTGAAGACAAACTGACTCTGCACTACTCCCTCACTGCTGTCAGACCCAAAAAGATGCATCTATAAATGTCTGTTTTCAGGAGAAGGCGAAGTATTGGTCCCGCTGATGTTCAGGAGTATGTAAAGTTGTGCAGCAGAGTTTAACCTGAAACAGCCTCATCTATGAGTCGTGAAAATCAGTGGACAACCATGACGGCTTTTTAAGATCGAAATGAACATGTTCACCACCAAAAAGACGTCTCAGACACAGATGTTGAAAACCCTTTGAGGGGGAACTTTAGGGGGCAGTGTAGAAGGTCATACAAAAGGTCATTTTCATTAACTGGCCAATTAAACAAGTATTTGATACGGATGTCATATACACACTGTAGATACAATACAACACTGAAACAAATATTCTGAAATAGGGCTGCAGCTCATGATTATTTTCATTATCAATTAGTCAGTTTTTCAAACCCTAAGGTGACATCTTTTCATCATCATCTTTTTATATTAAGATATTCAGTTTACAGTCATAGGGGGACTAAAGAAACCTAAGAGCTAAAATAACAAATATAATGTAATGTTGAAGGTCCTAGATTATATATGGAATAAGGCATCAGTCACTACACTGCAAGAAAAATCTTTTGATTTTTGATACATTTTTGTCTTTTTCATTCTAATTTCATCACTTTCTCTCATTTATGTAATCAAACACTTTAAATCTTTCTGTCTTATGCAACATTGCTACCAGAATGACGAGTGATTTTAAGAGAAGCCATTCTCTGTCTGTTCAATTTCAGTTTTCATACAGTCTGTAACTCAGTATGTCCATCCATGATTACTTGATTGCCCTGTAATCCTTTGATCCATATAAGCTGGAAAATCATAAAGTTTGTGACGAACGGAGCGAAGATAAGAATCCTGTGTGCAGTCTGTAAAGCTTAATGTGATTAGCAATGCATGACATGAAGTAATTGATTTTTTTTTTCTGTGTAGCGTCGTTCTAATTTTGAGAAATTAGCTGGCACCACCAGCCACAGGACAAATACTGTAAACCTTTGATGCCTTTTATACATTTGTTATCACTGTACACCACTTCGGCATCAGTTCGGCTGGAATTAGTGTCCTATAAAAACTACTTTTTTGTCAAATTGTCGTTAACATTCTCAAACACAAGTCATTTCAGTCCGTTTAGTCATTTTGGTATATTTGGATTGTCTATACTTTCCACTCCTCGTGATTAAATTGATTTATAACTGAAGATATTTGACTGCAAAAATGTAAAACCTCATGTAGAATTTAGGCTAAGGGCAACAGAGGCCATCCTAGGGGACTGCTGCCGACTGCTGTCGGGGCATGATGAATGTGGGCTGAGAGTATGATGAAATGTCTGCAACAACAGCATTACTGAAAAGGAATGAGGTCAGTAAACTAAAGGTCTGGAAGCTTTACACAGGCTGCAGGATAAAGGCCACAGGTTTATATTGTAAAACCTGTAAAACCATATTCCTGTGAACACTGAATGTCGTGAGTGGATGTCATTAAGTAGAAATCATGCCTTCATACTTACTAACTGTAAGATGCTGACTTGAGAATGTTTGAAAGTTGAGTTTAGTTGTTACTGTAGTTGTTAAATTGGCCTTGGATTGATTCTGATTGCTTTATCACATTTAACCTAATCAGAAGAAGTGACAGTAGAACAAAGATGAACCAGAGGGAATCATAAAAGACAGATGAAAGCCAATACTGTAATGCAAATCTATGACCTCCCCCAGGTATGGCCCAGGTAATTTAGGGTTGCATCATTCAGGCTGTGTGGAATAGAATATTTAGTTAGTATTTTTACTTGATGATTGGTGAAACCAATATGTCATCAAGACAGTTAGTTAGACATATCAGTCTATAATCGGCATCTGTGTATATGCTGATATAATTATTGCTCATCTTAAATTGGTATAATTTTCAATTCTTTTAAAAGGATGACAGCAAAGTTTGAGTCACATTCATTGAATAACTCCAACAAATCTAACAAGTTATGGGGAAAAAATAGCACTATTCACAATTTCATATGAAGTCAACTCTATTAAAACAAGTGAGTCACAATCAGGATAAATCTCTCATGTTATTTGTCATAATTTAAGATTGTTTTCTTGATGTGTTTTTAACGTCACACTATAGGACATGTATACAGTGTAGTTCAGAGAAATTTTCAGAGAAAAAAGTGAAAGATCTGTGTTAGTTTGATAGCGACATGTTGTATTGTCTCAAATATCAAATTTTATTGTTTCTTCAAAAATGGTGTTTTACAAAAAAGCATTTTTTACTGTGTACTTTCCAACTATCCATATACTGTATAATAATTAAAGACAACTTTTACCTTGAGTTTATTCAGATGCACACAAAAGGTTCAGACTTTTAAAACTTAAATTTTTTTATGACTTTTATGACTATACTTGTATGACTTTGCTGTGTTAATGTAACTAATCTATCATTGGTTGTCATCCTTAAAACTCAGTTCTGTCCTGTTTTATTCTCCTTTGGGGTAAGTGATATAGCTCATGCATGCAAACAGGATGTAATAAATTGTTTGTTTATGAATAGTATGTACTTCACTTTGCTCAAACCTCTAATTCTGTTAGCTTGTGACAAGCACCAGCATCGCTTTCACCATCCCTAACCAGTTTGCATATGTGCATCAGATGAATTATGTCAGTGTTTGAGTCAGAGAGAGTGTGGCTGTACTAGGCAGTTCATGCTGTAGGTGTGGATGTGTGTAACTATGAATATGAAGTTGGGTGGTGCAGGAAAACTCAGGCAAACTCAGCAAGCCATTTTCCTTTGACAGTGAAATGTTAAAACAACGTGTTTTGAAACAGCCTGACTTCGTCGTCATTCTTTCAAAAGACATATGAAAAGTCACTATGACCGCAGCGTAACTGTTTCGCTCTGCGTCTCTGTTTCTCTCCACCTTCCCTTCGTCTCTGTGTGCTTGTATGACATGGCATGGGTGGGGCTTCCCCAGTCTTTTGATGTGCCAAAGGGCGGGGCTCAGCACCACGGCAGAGGATGGAAACAATGTGGAGAGACAGACAGACAGTCTCTAAGTGTTGAAACTGTTTTCTTTTAACTCTGTTCTTTAGCACCTTGGGTTTGAAAAATGTTTGATTAAAATTATGACATTTATCTTTATTTTAGGGTGTTTACCTCACATTTGTTAAGCTGCATAGAAATTGTGGACTTACTGTACCCTTCAATAATAAAAAGCCTTATTGTCAACTCTCTCCCTCCTTTCCCCTGTACTCATCATACTTGGCAGCAGTTTTATTCAATTTAATAACAATAATGTGCATACATTATGTATTCTTTTTCATCAGTACTTGTAAATTTTATCTTCATACACTCCGAGCTTGAGCAACTCCTAATTACTGGAGTGCTTTGCATGCGTAGTAAAGTAATGCCATTTAAAATTGTCTTTCTGGAGAACAGAAACTTGCAGATGAGACAGAGGAAGAGAAGTCACATCAAACTTCACAACAAATAGTTAATTGTCCACCTCTTTTGAAACTATATGTCCTCCTCCAGCTAAAATGTGTCTTCAGAAAGACACATTTTAGTGTTAGGCATGTCGTGGTTAGTCATGCTGTTAGTCCGGCCAAAATTTTTAATGTGGACATAGTTCAGTGCAGCTTGCCAAAATGTTCAACGTGAAATGAAGCTATTTTTTAATGCTCTGATTTTGCAATCTTTGCAAGGAGGTGATTACTCTGAAGTGGGGAAAGCTAAGTTTTTGTTGCCACATTTAACAACAAATTCTAAACTTGAAGGGCTTATTTTTTCTTGCAGGCTAAATCTGGTTTTCATGCCACTAGATTATGGATCTGGATTTAGAGAGTCCTGATGCTGAATTTTCAAGAGTAATACAGAAAGTCAGGTCAAAACTCTTCCTGGTACTGGCTGAGAGGGGACCAGCGTACAATGAAAACAAATATTCAGTTTCCATTCAAATGTATTCAAACTCTTTTGTCCCCTGAGGGAAATTTAGGTTGTCACAGGGTTTACAGTGAAAACACACAAAACCACAACATGCTGTAAGAGCACAGTGAAAGAGTTTAAGCAAAATAAGTTTGAAAGTGGATGGATGCTAGCCAGTATTTCACGAAAAGTATCCTACTGTTTTAAAGAAAATTGACAAAATGTTATACTGACAGGTGAAATTGATATTGAAGTTTAAATGCTTAAATGTAAGATTGTTTGTACAGAAAAAAGTAGCATTAGTTTTTCCAGTTTTCTGGAGCCTTATTCATTTTAATTCCAGACAACCCAAAATCCAATCAAATTAAAGATATTTAAGAATATTTTTATGCATAATTTTTTGTTTTGCAACACAAATTAGGTTATCACTAACATACATTGTATTAAGCTCACTATAGTGATGCAGGGAGCTGTTGCAGCTAACTACAGACTCACTACTGCAGGTTGTGTAATCAGAATCTATTAAACATCAAAATCTACCCTGGTTCTGTCTCTTCACCCTCAGCACAATAGAGCACTCAGATTTCCTCGACTGATCTCTCTCCTGGCTGCGCTCTGTCCTCACATCCTCGACAGCTCGTCTCTCCCTCCCTCCCTCGCTCTCCAAGCCTAAATATAGACGTCAGCATGGAGCAGCCGTCTCGTCATATAGGTTTCTGGTTTCTGCGCCTTTCAGCACCTCCTGCAATCTGACAAGAAGCTGATTGAGCTTCTTTCCTGGTTGTTTTTGTTGTCACCTTGGAGAGGAGAGTCACCGTGTTCCTACCGGAAACGGGGGTGGATTATTAGTCAGTAGGCAGTGACTGAAGATAGATTTAGAAATATGACAGGAAGAAGCAGTTTTGCTCTTAATTTGTCAATTAAATTAATAAATTCCAGCAATACTTGACAGGATTATTCACACCCTCCACACCTCTCTGTCTCTCTGTCTCACAAACACAAACCATCGCATGCATTGTATGGGGGGCGTGGCTGTACAGGGAGGTTAGATTTCCAAACAGCTGTTACATAGTTTGACTGTGAGTCTCACCCACTTGACTTGCTTTGACACAGAGAAACACTCACACACACGTGACAAGAAGGGATGCCCCAACCCTGCACTGATCACCAGTAGGTTCTGGTTCCGTATTCCTTTTTACTAATTAACTCAGAAACACAGGATTTGACGTAGGGTCAGAATACTACAATGCCCTTGATTCATTAACAGAATCAACCCAAGGAATCTTGAGTTTCACAGAAATTTCACAGGAGTCTCCCAACCTCTCATACTGTGTGTAAATCCCTACAGAAGCAATTTACTACAAGTGTGTTACAAGACTGTTCTCTTTGGTGTTATTGACATTAGGGGACACTGAGTTGGAAAACAGCTCTGTGTATAAAGAAACGCAAGTGTCTGTACTAATGTAGACGTGTTACTACAGGCAGATGAAACATGATCCAGGGAGGCCAGGTTGGGTAATACATCCATAAATTTGCAGGCTTATTAGATGCATTGCACAGCGGTTTGCAACGCTGTCAGACAGGATTTTAAATCCCGAAAGTTATCATGGTGCTTAACTTGATGATTGTGAGATAAGGAGTGCAAATGCACCATTCACACAAAGTTATAAATTACACCTGGAATATATGCCAGCAGGTATTTTTAAAGCAAAGTAAAGCAAACCAAGAAGTAATGTGTTAGATGTGATATGAACAAGAACAAGTGAAAAAACAAACCAAAACAAAAAGAAATCTGTTAGCTAGATACAAAGGACAAATAATTCTCCAATTTGACAGAAAAAAAGACTCTTAGATCTCTTAGCTCTCTTAGCTTGATTAGCTCTGCTAGCAAGTAGCATGCTAACACAGACCTACAGGACTTGCAGTTGTTAAGTAACAATTGAGGAAGGAATGAATGACCTTAAAAAACCTTTGTCCCTCTTTACTCAAACACGTGAGGTGTTGGTGCCATTGTTGCTCTAAAAAGAGAAATATTACCTTTTTTTAAGGAAATGACTCAGTTTCCTTGCTTTGTCACTCTATGACAAAGTAAGGAAACTATACAGCATTATACATCATCATTTATTATTTATTCTTAAATTTTTTTTATTGTACTTTGGTTTCCTCCTATTTTGTTCATATTTCAGCTGTTTCATTCTTTTTAATCTCTCTGTCCCCATTGTTTCCTCCTGTGCTCATACATTTACAGTTTCATCTCTAATGGTGAGTCATCTCGGCTGCTTTGTTAGAAACTCCTAAGTGTTATTTCCTGTTTACTTCATTTGAATAACTGGCATTTGCTTTTTGAGTTTTACCTGCACCTTTTCTTTTTTCTGGTCTGAGAGTTTCCTTTACTTTTTAGCCATGTACTGTTTCAGTCTTGGCTCTCTGTTGCTGCTGTTTACCCCAAAAGGAGAAAGAAACTGTGCTACTGCAGCTGCTTGTTTTATTACACAGATGAGTCATTCTTTCCAACTTTTTACTCCGTGGTTCCAGCTGCACTGTTTTGTTGTGAGATTGGTTAAGTTGCGACAGATGCAGCCACTGTAGCTGACTGCTGTGATTTAATGCAGGTACTTACCAAAGTACAGAGCTGGGACAGATCACAGCCACATCTGCTGCGGCTTCTCTTTAAGATCAGCTATGAATGGACTTGCAGTGTTCACAGTGTTCATTTACATGTTTGGCTTCGTTCTAGTAACTCTGACCCCTCTGTCTTCTAGACTGTAGTTGGACAGTGATGACAGTGACATCATGACAGAGACGTCATGTGTGGTGAATGTTTCCTGATGTTTGGGCCTAGCAGCTGGTAGAATTCACTTCCTATTTGAGTAATTTGACACTGGTAGCACAGTGGATTCAAACAGTAGTAACAGTAGTATAATAAGAGAGATATTTGTACCAGGGCTGCAACAAACCGTTATTTTTATAGTTGATGAATCGGTCGATTATTTTCTCGATTCATCAGTTAATACTTGTTTTAAAATGTCAGAAAATGGTGAAAACTGATAATCAGTGTTTCTCACTCACAACCCAAAGATATTCAGTTTATTGTCACGGAGGAGTAAAGAAATCAAAAAATATAAAAATATTTTTCCCTTAGAAAAAACAACTCAAACCACTTAATAGATTTTCAGAATAGTTGGCCTTTAATTGAATAATCAATTAATCGTTGCAGCCCTTTTTGGCCTTGGTGCAAAGTGCATTTCCATCAGGACAACAAAAGTGAAACCCAGAAGTTTGTCAAACAGTTATCGACAGCAGCATAGAGCTCCTACCATAACAAGAAACAGAAAATTTGTTCAGTTTCTCTTGGTAACAATAAAATTTATTTTGTTTATTATAACAAAATGCTTCTCACATTCATAACAAACTATTGTCATGCTATAATTGGCTGTTATAAGTGGATATTGTTCCACTATGTAATTAAATATTATTCCAGGTCAAGAGGCCACAATGAAGCAGAGAAAATATGAAATAAGTTATAGGCACCTAAAGTTGAGTACAGCAGAGGAAGCCTTGAGGTGAACATGTTTACTATGCACAGACTCAGACTTACAGATAAACAAATGCCGACATGCCTCATGAAATCCATCAACACTTGCACAGAGTCCAGAAAAAGACTTTGTTGTCAGTGTTGTATAAATAGTAATTGGAATTTTAATGTGAAAGAAAAACACCACATGCCACTGACAGTGTGAGCTTGTTTATTTATGTGGAAGATACAGAACAGTGTGCACGTGGATCATGCAGTATGTATTTCCTGGATGGTTTCTTGTGTCACACAGAGCCACATGCACTGTGTTTGTTTGTTGTAGAGTGACCTTGAATTCTTGTGGGAAGATTCATGCAGCAGGCCATTGTCAGTCTGTACTTGTTGGAGTGTTTATTTTTCAATTAAAAGAAACACTATCCTTTTGTGTAGAACAACACTATGTGGTTAGCATACTGAAAGGGAAGACGGATGAATTACAAGTTTTTGTTATTATAATTTACTACACAATTCACATTCCTAATGTTTGTGTGCAATTTTGATAAATGGAATCGTTTGTAATAACGTCATGGATGTGATGTGGACATCATTTTCCAGAGAATGCACAATAGTGCATAAATAAATAAACATTTAAAAAACAAATAAGGACACACTCATGCACAAACTATTTATTAATGTATTTAGAGACTAAAGCTTTCCTGATTCACCCAAACAAGCATATTTAAATGCATTGTGTTTATGATTATATTCAAATGTACTCTTTGAGGCTTTGTGTGTCTGCCTCAGGAGTGTTAGTGCAGGATCCTCCCAGTGTGTCAGTTATGTAACAGGTCTGTCACAGCTGACTTCCATCCTGTCATGGCACATCTCGCTGTGTTTTTGTAGACTTGTACTCTTCTCAGGTAGTCAGCAGCATAATTTCTTTGTAAGATATCTATAATTTTATAGAATGATGCCTGAAGTTTATGAAGTAATTCCTGCATTTGTCACTTTTTAACATGCTAACAGGATCTGTCGGTCAGTCAACTGATCCACCAAACAAAATGACATTCCTGGATGATGTATCCTAATAACTTTGGTGATCCTCTGACTTTTCCTCTAGTGCCACCATGAGGTTGACATGGTAACTTTGGTGATCTTTTAACTTCTGCTTTAGGGTCAACAACAGGTCAATTTGTCCATTACTTACTTTATACTTTACCAAATACTTGCAAACTTAATGACAGTCAGCCTCAGCTGTACCTTACCTTGAAGGAACTGTATTGTCACATATACAATCATACAGAGTACAATGTACAGTGAGGAGGAGGTCTAGGTACAGCCTCACAGAGCTGCTAGCATGACTGTTATCTGCTAGTTACAGTCTGAAGCCTTTGGCAGAAAAAAACAAACTGTGGTGCAAACAGGGTGATTTTCAAAACTAAAAAGCACAAAAGCAATATGATACTCAAGAGACTGGATTAGGATCTTCCCAAAAAAGATCAACTAATCAAAGAACCACTGAAGTATATCAAGTTTGGTTTCAGTTAAATTCTTTGGAAGGGCCTTTGTAATCTTCATATTTTAGTCAGACATACAGTGTGTGTGCATGTTTGTGGACATTTACAAGCTGCACCAGAGGCTATATTTTGGTCAGTAAGAGTGGGTGCTCTGCCAAAGAGAACTGGCATAGATAGAACAAGACACACAATATAAAACAAAGAGGTTGCAGTGTGCTTATCTGTAGTAATTAGGCTTTACAAAGAGGCCTGTCATACATACTCTGTTGTAATCATGGGTTTACTGTTTGCTACAAATGAAATGCACAGTTTAATTTGTTTAGTCTGATTTAATTCTAATATCAGAAATGTTCACCTTCATTCTGCAGTTGAATTCTATAGGGTTTTACAGATGCTTAGTCTCATTGGTATAAATGGGGTGGACAAAATATTAGAAGTGTTATTTATTTTCTAAATTGTTTACAGGAGTAACTTCAGCTGGAGGAAACAAAGATCAATTTTACTCCTTGTGTGTATGAATTGGCACTGCAGACAGTAGTAATTGTAACAAAGTGCAGAGCTTCAAAACTTTAGTTACACAAATCCATCAGCTTTCAAAGTAAATCACAGGAAAAAGGTTAAGAAGAAACTCATGGAAATTTGTGATTAGGGTTGCACAAGTAATCAAAATTTTATTACATATGGCTTTCTGTAATTTCAAATTGCAGGAGGTGCAATATTTGTAAAAGGCAAAATGTGTCAAAAACTTTTAAATTAACGAATGTCATGAGGCAGAGATGTCCTGTCCCACGACTCAGATTCTACAGACTTAAAAAAAACATCTTCATTTGGTACAGAGTCCTGCAAAAAAAAAAAAAAAAAAAACACACCATAGTTACTTTAACATGATTTTCAATCAAAATAAGAATAATGATGTAAAAATGATCATTACCTCTAATAATGCAAATCATATCACAGTTGCAATGTAAATTAAAGTAATCACAATTAGATATCTAAATAAATCATTCAGCATCTGTCTATTTTCTAGATGGGGTTAGTTTTAGAGATCATAATGATCTCTACAACTAGAATAAAAACCAGCAGAGTTGACATGTGAAGGGCTCACACCTACACTACAGTAATGTCATTATTGAAAAAACATGGAAAAATCATAGAATTTTGCTTTAAATCATGGATCTAACTGTTGCCTGTCTATTTCTTATTACAGGTCCATTATCCAGATGTGGAGAGAGTGGAATGGCTGAATAAGGTACACACACAGACACACACAGTCATTACCTTTATCTGTCTCTTCTCTCGCCCACTGGTGTGCTCCACATCAGCCGTTGTTAGCCTGTTAGCTAACAGAGGCAGACAGGTAGGCGATATAAATAGGATCTGAATCTGGAGCTCTGCTAGACCCTGACCCAGTGCTGCCACCTCCCTGGAGACAGAGAGAGAGAGAGATGGAAGGAGGTGGAGAGTGATATATAAAGAGAACTAGAGAAAGAGAGACAGAGTGGCATCTGGAAGAGCATCACTTACTGTAAATGTTCAGGTGGAGTTCCAGTAAGAGCTTAATGGATGTAGATGACCAGGAAAAAAACTTTTTAATATCTTTTCATGTTTACGGTCATGTTGTATTTTTCTTTTATGGTTGTTAATGCATACAGTGAGTCTGATTTAAAGGGGCAATAATAAACATTTATGCTCCTCCAAACCACAGAATTACCATAATTATATCTGTGAGGTGTTGATAACACTTGATCAATACCAGTGATCACTCCAGCTGACTGGAGAAGAAGGGCTTCAGAGCACCTTTTTGATGAATCTCTAGGTCTAATCTGTATGCATATTAGATGTCAGTTTAAACACCAGGAAGTTTTTCAAGGTTCAGTTTTGATTAAATTAGCATCCTGACTCAAGTGTGTGAGTTTGCAGGTGAACGCAGAATTACTGTTTACAGCTTCTCCAGTGCAAAACTAAACTTAATTTTTTCACTCATTACGGTGATCGTGATTTGAATTATTTGTAAAAGACGAAGATTTGAATCGAATCATCAGTCAGAGGCCGTCAGTCGACTGAGATTCTCCCAGTCGAGCAGTCGTTTTGTTTTTCCTTTGTCAGTCATTATGCATTACAGTAACAAGATAAAACAAAAATGCACAGGAAGAACATTTCAGTGAGGAATTATAAAGAAGGGGAATCATAAATATAGTTTTGTATCAGTTTGTGCACTTACAAAAACCATCAAGTGAAACAAGTGGTTGATAAACAAGTTTCTCTTCTTGTTTTTTCAGTTCTTAATGACAAAGAGAGGCATTAAAACGTGAGTCTTACTGGTGAAACACACTCATGTAGGCTGATTAAAGGAATTTAGTGTGGTGCACTGAACTAAAAAAAACAAGAACCATTGAATCTTTCAAATTTGATTCAACTGCAAAAATTCTGAGTCAGGAACAGCCCTACTATTTAGATATCTTTGCCTTTCCTTAGATAAAGTCATCATCAGTCAGTCCAGACAGTGGAGTGGTTCAGCTGTTCGTATGGCTTTGGACAAAGGTGTTTGCCAAATAACTGTTATGTTGTGAAATAACTTCTGATGAGCGTTTGTAACTGAAAAAAAAAACATCAGGAAGTCATGAATTTAAATATATTTGTGAGTTTCAGCCCTAAAGATTATGAGGATTAATAATAATCAATGTTTTTAAAGATTACATACAAATGCACGCAGTGTAGCCATTTATATTAATTCAGATTCACTCGTCATGCATTTCTGTAACATCTACTGCATCTTAATTAATGCTTTACACAATGTTTTTTATTGCACAAGTCTGTGCGTTTGTCCATTATTAATAAAGTACACTGGTCTCTGCACTGTTGTACGTTTAATCCAAATGATATTGCAACATTAATCTGTAGTGTCTCCAAACAATGAGATACCAGATCATTCCCTTTCTCTGCTCCCACAAGTCCACCAAGCATGCAGTAAAAACAGACTTCTCCAATGATTTCAGGTGTATTTCAACAGCTAACAGTGTTACCAAGAATGTGTTCATCTGAAACCAGTCTTAGCTGTAGGCAGGTCTGGACGTGATGTATTTGTCTAATTCTTTCTGTCTCACTCTGTCCTCCCTCAGACGGTGAAGCAGATGTGGCCGTTTATCTGCCAGTTTGTGGACAAGCTGTTCAGGGAGACAATCGAGCCGGCAGTGAAGGCCGCCAACCCTCATCTCAGCTCCTTCTGCTTCACCAAGATCGACATGGGCGACAAGGTGACAAGACGCCAATCCTGTGATGATGAGATTAACATGTACAGTGCTTGGTTTATAAAGTAATTTGAACTGAAGCGAAGTTCTCACAAATAAATCAAAGGCTTAGAATGTAAAAACAAGAAAAGAAGACTGTTTTAAAGCACTTTTTCAAGTGACAGCAATAAAAACAGAGGTTCCGATCACCATAATGGATCATACAATTAAAATTAAATGAAAGAAAAACACCAGTTAGATGGAAGATCCACCCATTACTACAGTATGATGTGGAAAATGTTTAATAAGAATATACAGTATTAAATGGGATAAAATTACTGATACTCTGAGAAATAAAGGTGCTGACTAGAACCAGAAAAGGTTCTTTTGTTTGTCCCCATTTTAGGTTCTTGTTGGAGGCTTTCATAAAGGTTCCTCTTGGAACCCTTTCAGAGAGTTCTACTTAGAAACCAATATAAACTTACATCTGGAATCAACTGCAAAAGGTTCCACCCAGAATCACCTACGACAGGTTCTCCATACAACCTTTTTATAATCCAAGGGTTTAATCTAGAACCCAACCTGAGTTCTTCAAGGATTTCAACAATCTTTGAAAAACTCTTTCTGAGAAAAAGGGTTCTTTGGATGAAAATGGTTCTAAATGGAACCATTGACAAACCCTTTCCTTCAAAATAGGGTTCTTCAGAAGCAAATGGAACCTCAGCCATTCAGGAAGAACCCTTTTGGAACACTTTATTCTTATTTCTAAGAGTGTCTGATTTGTTAGTACTGCTGCTCGTAGCTTCAGTCAGAGTGTAGGTGTTCAGATCTTTCATTACTGCGGTTCTATTTTTGTATTTTTTTGTTTTTGTGTTGTTTTGTTTGTTGCTGCTGAACTTCCATGAACTGAATTTTCTCCTCTGTCTCCATTTCATTAGTTTGTGTGCAGGAGGACAAAAGCAGCAAAGTGAAGTGTTATCTGTTATGAAAAGCATTCCTCCTCCTGTTAGCACCGAGCTGTTTTCTGTTTGTCTGTTCTGGATTAAACCTCACACTGAGCCAGATTGTGCTCACATTTCAGAGCAGAGCATCATATGTAGGCAACAAACAGCAGATCTCAGCGGTTTTAATCCAGAGTCTGGGCAGATTCAAGAAAAGATTTGCTCACTTGTTCCCATTTTTTCTGTGTTTCCGCAGCCGCTGAGAGTGAACGGGGTGAAAGTTTACACAGAGAATGTGGACAAGAGGCAGGTCATCATGGACCTGCAGATCAGGTACGCAGTGAACCTCTCACAGTCACAAACTCTTGGCTTTATTACTGAGCGCTTGTCATTTCCTAAGGATAAGGCTGGTACTGCTAAAGTTCCCAGTTCTTACACTGTTTGGGCACAATAAAAAGGGAGCAGGAGGTCTGAAAATGCCGAAAGTTGGTTTTGGTTTTGGGATTTTTTTGACAATGACAAAATTCTAGAATAACACCAGCCTATTTCTTTAACAATAAAAGTATTTCTGCTGGTTGAGAACAAAGGGAAAACATAAAGCCACTCACGTGTACAGTATATCTATGTATTTCCTTATTTCTACCTTCGCTTTCATGCTATAACATTAATCGTCTTATTGCATTTTTCTTGATCCTCCTTTCAGCTTTGTCGGGAACACAGAGATTGATGTGGACATCAAGAAATACTATTGCAGAGCTGGAATCAAAAGTATACAGGTATGACTGCTGTGTGTATGTGTGTGTACTGTGTTAAGTGGCATTTGTAATTTTGACAATGCAGCTTTGTGAGCCAGGGTCACATACGGTAGAGTGAAGCTCTCTGAGGAGTGGCAGGTCCTGTGTCTTTCCTGTTGTGTCATTTGATTTACCACAATAAACAGCTCTGTCATGTTGCAGCTGTTTGATTTAGTGCTGAAACTGTCAGTCCATTATTGAATAGTTGATTGGCAACAATCCTGACAATTAATAAAATGTTTAAAAATAAGAACTATTCTCTGGTTACAGGTTCTCAAATGTGAGAATTCCTCAGTTGAATATCTTTGGGTTTTGGACTGTTGGTCATACTGCACACATTATAAAGACACACAAATGGGTTGGGTTCTTGGTCCCTATAATGGATATTTTACTGTTTTCTGATGTTTAAAACATAATCACACAAATGTATTAATAATGAAAGCTGAGAAAGTGGTGGCAACATAGTCATAGTCTATTGGAGTTGTTGATGGCACGGAGGATTGAGAGACGACAGAGGCAGAGGGTACACATACCTCTCCTACAGTGAAGACGAATGGTGCTGTAAACGTCGCTCACCCCACAAGGCTGTAACAGACACCTGTCATCTCCTGTCAGATGATTTGGAGACTAATGCCAACCGTCCATATTCACTCCATGTTGTTGTCAAAGTGACTGCTGTGCTGCATTTCTTTGCAAGTGGGTCCTTTCAGCATCTCAGCTTGTGTCTCCAATAGTTCAAATAAAAATGCACCAGAGTCAGGCGCACCTGGCTTTTAAAGAGAGTGGTATATGACACCCTGATTGGTTTAATTTATGTTTTATCCTATGATTAGATGCAGCCCTTTTTGCCTTACTTTGAGACCAGATTATGCTGTTTAACCAACAAAAGTGGAATTGGACGCATCATAAATGCACTTGTGCTATGTACTTTAAACTATGCACTATAGATAGTTGAAATAGGGCCCAGGAAGTTCAAATCAATTCAGTGAAAATTTCATCAATCATTTAAAATAATGAACTGCATGAAATCTCAAAAAGTTATTAATATTAATTTCATAAGACCATAGAAGATAAAAAGAGACAGAGCGCTCAGGCAGATGTGAAAGTATCCCTCATTTGTTCGACCATGACCACTGTATTAACCCGTGACCTCTCCGGAGACACTTTTACATAATGTGTTGACACAGGACTGATAAAGAAGACGTTATCCACTCAGTTGTTGGCAGAGGATCAGGCCATATTTGCTGTTCAGAGATCAGAGACAGAGAGGGAGAGAAAGTGAGTGGAGAGAAGAGTTTGAAAGATTTACAAAAGAGAAACGGCTGCGTGTGCAAGACAGAGTCAATATTTGCCTTTGTGTATGGCTTATACTTTATAGCTGCGGCGCCGGGCTGTGTGTCAGCTTTTCATAGGCTGCTGAAAAAATAAGTAGTTCAGACGCCAAAGATGTTAACTTGCAGCTTATCATGAGTGATGAGTCATACTGTAGGACGGTTTGTCACAGTTTTCTTCTCATCAAATGTCACATTACATCAGTTACTTCTTCTGGTTAAGTAGATCCTGACACAGAGTCATCTGCTGCACATGATTTATAAAGCACCCTCACTCAGGCAGGAATAAGCAGCAGGAACCACAAAACAAACAGGAGGGCAACAGGAATAAACAAAAGGCTATCTCCAATCTTTCCACTGCATCCATTTCGATGAGCAAAATGTTGGTATTTGATTACTCAGAGCGTGCTACGACCAAATTTGGTGCTGCAGACGGGCAGTCTGCATATCTGAGGTTTGAGTCACTGCAGCCACTGAGAAAGCTGTGTCCTTAATAATGAAAAGCTCTGATGGGAAACATTCACTTTTCTTAAGAATTAACAGCCATGTCTGTGATTTCAGTTTAACATCAGAAAAAGCTTTGGCCTGCAGCAGTTCTTTGCCCCTTCTATAATCATAACTTTTTCAGTTTGAGCGTTTTGCATCGATGACTGATTCAAGTTCAGATTCTCTTTCCTCTTGACTCCACCACAATGGTTTTGTAATGCCAGCATTTCACGGCCAGATATTAGCGGAGACAGCCAAATGTCAGATGAAGAGTTTGGCCTTGTTTTTTGTTTTGTTTTTTTGAAAAGCACAAAGCCAGTTCATTATAAAATGAGGGTTAAGTCACAAAACAGAGAAAAGAGGATAGAGCAGCAGAATAATGGCATGATCCAACATAAGCAAAAATAAGTGGTGGGCACAGTAGTTTGATATTTTAATTTGTGTAGTGCATTAGGACCCCAGTAACCCGAGTAGAGCTGTGCAATGTGACCAAAATCTCATATCCCATGAATAAATAGTTTTATAAACAAACCATGGGGGTTTCTGAAGATGTTAGCTACACTACGATAGCATCAATTATATCAGAACTGGAGTATTTTTTCACTGAAAAACGAGCAAAACATGGCACTGAAGTTTTTTCTTGATGGAAAAAATATTTTCACTCTTCTCCTGGCCGGCTCTGGCAAGAGTTTGATCTGATTCGTTGAAGTTGGCCTGTGTTAGATGCGATAGACAGATGTCTAGTCAGCTCGGTTAATGCTCAGGCTCATACCACTTTGTGTTGATCAGACAAGCACAAACTACTGGTGTTTGTGGTCGAGACCGCACACTCAACATAAAATATAACAAAGGAGCTTTTATTAATACTGTAATGAGATACAGTGAATATACAGCAGACATATTACTGAGGTAACTGACTGATTCATAGTGTTTTTTTTGTCCACTGTGCAGCTTCATGGAACAATGAGAGTGGTGATGGAGCCTCTGCTGGGAGACATGCCTCTGATCGGAGCCCTGTCTGTCTTTTTCCTCAAGAAACCAGTGAGTACCTCAACCTTTCATCTCATCCTCTGACTTCTTCATGAGGTTCAGACTCACAAGTTAGTCTCAAAACACTTCACTCAGTAAAGTACGACAACAATCTTAATGCTTTCATTGCTAAAATTGATCGGAAACAATTAGATTAAAAAAAAAAAAAAAAAAAAACTCCATCGCAGAACCAATCCAGCATCTTTAGGGCGGCCCTTCATATTGGGGCGATGACTTTGTGTACCTTTACTGTGGAGAACGGGGGCAGAACATTGTGTCTGATCAGGTGTGTTCTCATTAGCAGCCATCCTCGCAGCCTTTCAAGCATCTACCTTGCATTTAGATATCCCCAGAGGATCGGTAGGCAGCAAGATCTTTGTCTGGTACTGTGAGACTCCATGAGGCGTATCTAAAATCCTTTTAAGCCTGTTCATTACCTGCTTGGTTACTTTAGCGAAAGGCCACCTATCGCCATGTTTGAAATTTTAAAAGGCTTTTCAAACATTGAAAGAAACTGCTGAACAGAAATATGCTTTTATGTGCAAAAATAGTTTAAAAAGTAATAATATTTTGCAGAAGCACACACACACACTATTGATTTTTAACAGGTTAAGAGTTTGATCCAAGAACTTATGGACATGTTGTTGATAATGTCCTATAATGACTTTGGTCGACCATCACTTGAGCATTGATACATACTGCACAGATTAACCTGATTATGAGCCTATTTATACTGTACAGTTCTACCAAACCGCAACGTTTTCTACTTGAGTCTTCAAGAAAGCTGCCCAGCCTCAGTCCTACTTTATCAGGGCATTCCTTCCCTCTGACTGCTGTCTTCCTTCCTGTGCCTCAACACATTCTATCTTCCAGATTCAGGCCTTGATACTGGTGCCCCCTTCCCATAAAACAATCATCATCAAAAGTCCCAAACAGAAATGTAGAATTATTGCTTCTCCTCCAAAACTGTGAGTGAAAGTTTGTGCTTTTCATATGACCCAAGTACAGTTCTCTGCAGCAAAGACTGATTTTTATCATCAACTCATCAACTGTCAAACAGTGTGTGGACATGTCAGGCTCAGATAGAGCACATATGATCAAATAAAGATTCTAAGAAGAGATGGGAGCTAGTTTCTGGATTTGGTATAGATGTGTACTTTTGTGCAGAGGCGCAGTTTTCTACCTCTTGCACCACCACAGGACCCACCCATCAGGAAGATGTGTTTATTTATATTTTCTGCTTTTGGGTGTAGTTCACTGATAAGCAGCTGTTTAGGCATTGTTGTTTGGCGAGTTGATGCTGCATTTTCCCATCCCACACTACAAAGAAACTGGCTTGAGTGACAGGGCGATTTGTTTTGTGGTTCACTGTCACTAGTCTGTCAAACCCAGTTTTCTATGTTCAACATTGTGGTCCACAGTCATGTTGCAGCAGGTTGCCTAGCTACAGGCAGCTGACAGCCGAGTTCAGCATCCTCCCAGACACATATTCTTCATATATGTTGTAGGCTCTGTAATTTTGTCGTCTTGATTGTCCACACTGTAATTGTACTGTGTTTCTCTATTATTTTTATAATATATTTCCTGTCTGTCCATTAGGGGTGGGAATCTTTTGGCACGTCACAATTTCATTTAATTTGACTCAAAGGGCTTTGATGTTATTATAAAATTATTATTAATGCATCGTGATGCATCAAAATTTTAATTTTTAGACATGATCAATTTTTTCTCACTGTATAACTGCTGCTTTTAAAACACAGCATATTTATAATGATCCATTGTTCAGGTCTGTACAACGTCACAGAAGCCAGAATGCTTCCATACTGGTTTTAAAGCCAAAGGAATACCAGTCAGATTGTATACATCTGCAATTACTCACATTCAGCCATCCTCACCAAAACTCAAGAAGTAGCCTAGTTTAAAATCTGTTGATTATTTTCTCGATTAATTGATTACTGGTTGGTCTTGTAAAAAAACAAAGGTAGTGGGTGTTGTGTGCTGTACAACTTGTGAAGCCCCTTAAGGAAAATTGTTAGTTTGTGATGTTGGGCTACATAAATCAAGTCGGCTTCACTTGACTTACAGTCTGTTTCATCAGAAAGCTAAGTATTGGTGTCACTCAGTATTAAACAACATCTCCTTGTTCTGGTTTCTGCTGATGTGTATCCTGCATACCTGGTTCAGCTGATTGTTTATTTATAAGTTTTGTCTTGCTTTTGTTTTCATCTGCTGCTGTACCATTAGAGTTCAGCACAAGGCTTTGGG
Organism: Lutjanus erythropterus; assembly: GCF_056507025.1. NCBI lineage: Eukaryota > Metazoa > Chordata > Actinopteri > Lutjaniformes > Lutjanidae > Lutjanus > Lutjanus erythropterus. The sequence goes on along the minus strand of NC_139328.1, from coordinate 26,353,523 downwards.
TGATAAATTACCAGCCAGAACACCAGGGATGGCAGTATCAGTACACCACTTTGGTCCAGACTGAAATATCTTAACTAATTGATAGATCACCATTAGGGGTGGAATGGTGCATCTGTTTGTCCCGAACTGTTTGGTGCAGGACGTTCAGATTGGCATGCGACTGTCAAAACTGTGGTTTGTACCAGTTGTTGTGTATCAGCTGTAGCATGCCAATTGGTTTAGCCTGGTCAGTCAAGCTTGTGTAGTGTTGTTGCTCCCGGTCTGTTACAGTGAAAATGGACAAGGATTAGTGTCAAACTGTGTATCGACACAGTACGCACAAAAAGCAAGACTTTAGTTGTTGTGAGCTGACTGGAAACCGCGGTGTATTGTTGTGGTGCACTGTTTTAAAGATGTCATTAGATTCACATACCAATCATTGTCTGGTTTTATCTGGTATGTATTATTTCTACATCTTGCCTGTATGGCTGCCGGCTATAATGAGGTTCAAACAAAGAAATGTGCTTTCATTCAGAATGAAGAATGTGTGCGCTCAGGTTCATGTCTGTACAAATCAGCTTCTCTTTAGAACAATGAAAAGTGAGCAAAGTGCTGCTTTGGTTTAAATTAAACACTGTCTGGTAACAGTTTTAAGTACTAATTTGTAGATTATTAAGTAGCTCATTGTTTTTATTGGCAATAAAAGTTTGACAAAATAATTTTGGCTCTACATCTGTCCTTTTTCAAAGCTTTAAACTGAATTTACTAGTCTTTATCAGCAGTATGTCATTCGCGTTATGACTCAGTATCACTCTCCTCTTCTCTATAGTCTTAATCCTCTGATAAGTAAATAAAAAGCAAATAAGTAGAATTTGAGTCAAGATGATTTCAAACATAGCATGAGGAAATTTTCAATATTCCAAATTTAGAAAGGATGGTTTGGATTCCTTTTGGGTATCATTCTTGGAGCTCAGATTGCACCAAATAGTCAAATCAGCTGTATTAAAAATTGTAGACACAGTTGGTTTATTTGTCTGTAGGCCACAAAAGTTCAGTGACGCTGGAGATGACACATTCCTCTACCCTCATTATGTTTGTAGGTGCACAGCTATGCAGAGAGCTAAACGCACTTCAAAGAATGGTTGAAGACACTGGATCATCTTTGAGGTTTTTGCTGGAGGCAATGACTGCAGCTGTTGATGTGTTTCCTCAGTGACAATGTGCCTAGTCTGTGGCGATCAGAAGGACTCTGATTTACAATATTGCATTAGCAACACAGGCTCCAATCGAATAGTAGTGTGGCTAGTTTGGTTAGCAATAAAAAAACTTCAGTCTGAGAATAGAGGGATGCCCACCAAAAAACCTAACAGTAAAATTTGGCAAACTCTCGCCTGTTTTTGGTAATACAGTGAATAAAATAGAGCCAGAGCCTTCAGAGAGCCTCAGTAATCAAGAGCAAGTTTGCACAAACTTTGGGAGTTTGCATTATGGCACAATAAGTTTGTCTTTACCTTTCATGCTGAAAATTGAAAGCATCATCATACCATGTGTACTATATATGTTTTTAAGTGACAGTCATCATTTTCATACATGACTTATTCTGTGAAATCCCGCCCACGCTGCTTTCATCCTCTTCCTGTGCCACCCTGGCAGAGTGGCATTGTGGTCCACTGTGGTCTACATCTAGAGTGCTAACTAGGCCACAGAAAGACACGCACGCACATCACTGTGCTGCACACACACGCTAACACATGCCAGCGGTCACATGTACACGTGTGCTGTACATTTAATTTGTCATATATTATCCATGCAGATTAACATGGACATTAACATTAAAGTCTCGCATAAGGATTAGAGAGGAATTCTTTAATAAAATCACACATCGACATCAGTTCATTGGTCATAGTAAGCCCTATGCAGCCCGTGAAAACAGATGAATGATGTTTTCTACTTAAGTAGCATCACTACAGAATCTCAAATTGAAATTTATAACAGAAAACATCTGTTACAAACTAGAGATACAGAGAAAAACATGAATGTCTGCCAGGAAGGAAGGGTCTAACGTCAAGACACTATTGAGGATTCATCAGTTTAGGAGCTTGGCCTGTGTTAAGGACAAAAAGTCAAGATATATCCTATTCTTTTTGCTAATTTGTCTCTTGTAGGTCCCCCATCTTTCCACCATGTGTTTCCTGTAGATGTGAGTGACAAAGGAAACTTGACTGACATGTTAACCTCATATCATTTAGTGCCGTCGACAGCTCTCAGAAAGGCTGAACTCCGAACTGACAAGTTTCCTGCTGACCAGATTTTGTTGAATAATAATAGTAAGGATTCTGCCTGTTAAGCAAGCTGGACACGTTAAAGTCCTCTTGTTGGACTGACAACAAGGATAAATGCTCAGGAGCAATGGTAGCTAATTCAACAGAATTATATTTAAATTGGCAAAACAACGAGCTAATCTAGGATTACAAAGTTACTTTGTTTTTTTCTGCATTTTTAAACGATGTTTTTTTTTTTTTCTAATTATGAAAACTAATTTAGTGGAGAAAAACACATTTAAATTCCTAACGTTATAGGTCAGACATAGGAAATGTAAACGTGCGCTCCCTGGCACTTTACTTTTTTCAAATCTAACAAAGGCCTGCTGTAGACGGTCAAACAGCGTGTCCTTATTTTCACATACAAACACAACCACGTTCCCTTCCTCTGTCACTGTCTCACGCACAAACAGGCTCATGCTGTTTAACACACACAGATGAAAGCCAGCTATGTTTGGCCGCTGCTCTGAATATCTACAGTGCAGACAGAAAATGAGAAGGAGTCTACAAGACTAAATCACAAGGAGCGCAGAGCTACCACGGACCCAAAACGACAAAACATTTAAGGTCAAACCGTGGTTTGTTTGAAAGAAAAAGTAGTTCTCAATATTTTTGTGCGTTTCTTGATATACAGTAATTTCCTTGTCTTTCTTTTAAATAAATTATTTGCTGAAGAGTGGGCAGGTAACTTGACAAGGAAACAGAACAACAAAACTACAGACAAGACAGCTGATTATGTCATGTAGAGAGTTAGATGTTCTTTAATGCTGTAAAAATGTCAGTAATCTTACACTAGACTGCCTGAGGCCTCCTCTCTGCTCAGTAAAGACAACATGTTAGTCTTTTCCACATACTGGTTACAAAATGAGTGATAGACTTTTTGTAACTTACAAACATTACTTTTGAATTTTCTACCTCTGAATAAGTAAAGGGATTTTTAGGGAGTGTTGTCAGCTGATACTGCACAGCTAAAAAAGTTAGTTTACTTATAGGGATCTTTGATTTAAATCTTAATTCTATTCAATTAAGGTCATACTGAATCAGGGTGCTGCTCCTGTGCATGTTGACTTACTGGAACGGCTCTGAAATGGGGCCTTAAAGGGACAGTTCACTCCAAAATCAAAAATGCATATTTTCCCTCTGATCTGTGGTGCTATTTATCCATCTACATTGTTTTGATGTGAGTTGCAGAGTTTTGGAGATATCAGCTGGTATCTCTCCAGTATAATGGGACGAAATAGAACACAGCCTGTAGTGCTCAAAGATTGAAAAACTTAACAGCAATGTCTCATGAGCCTTGGATTTGAATACATAACTCATAATAAGTGTAATATTTCTTAAAAGCAGGAAAAAACTATAGTTTTTGCTGCCAATTATTTATGTTTTTTTAATAATTTGCTCTTTCTCTTTTATTTTTTTTACAATAACTCATTTTCTTGTTGTTGTCATTTACATTTTCTATGTTTGTGCAGCTTCTCTGTATATATGCAAAGATATTTCAGCAGTTTCATGCTCCTCATTTGCTTTAGCTGTAATAACGGCTTCCAGCATTTGACATTTTAAGCCTCTTGCATAACCTTTTTCAACTTTGCGGTCACTCTTAATCTCAGACATACTGACGCGTGCGCGCGCGCACACACACACGCACACGTGTTTTCTTTCTCTGGTTCTTCATACGTCGAACTCGTACACAGAAGCTTCCAACAAATGTTTTAAAACACGCTGACATCGGGCCATTTCACCTTAAGTGTACATGTATGTCAACCTTGACAGCTGGCACCCTGCTCACACTCCTTTTACGGTCAGTGGACTGGTGTTATTTTGAGCTGGGTGGCTTCCCAACACGAGTCTGGTGATTGTCTTGTGAGCTAGACAGTGCAGTTTGTGTGATGGTGATTGAACACTGATCAGCAGTGGGTCCAGGTCTGCTGCAGGAACTCTGCAGGCTCAGACTGGTTCACAGTATGACAGATACTTCTGCTTCTCAGTCCTGATTGATTTGTTTACTCTGTGAAAATCAAATCTTCCTGATTATCGGGATAAAGAGCCTCCCTGCCTCAGCCTGTCTCCCTCAGGTCTTGTAGTCGCTGCTTTCTCACTACACCTCAGATCCAGGCTGCACCCTGTTTTGGACACGTAGCCTCCATATTGCACTACTTCTTATACTCTTACTACTACCAGTAGTATTTTTGCTATTTTTACTACCTCTGCAGCTTTTGTGAGCATCTGTACCAAACAAAGACATTTTCTCAAGTCTAGAATATGATGTGTAGGCCAAGATATCGCTGCAACACCACAATATTTGATTTAAAATGATATTTTAACACGCATTTAGGTATTAATAAATATTGCACCTCCTGCAATTTCAAAATTGCAGTAGGCCATGTTGTGTTGCATTACGTGAACTATTTAGTCCTGCTTTGCATGATGTCTTTATGTCTTATTTGACTGCAACAGATGATTATTTTTATCGATTAATCATTTAATTTTCTCTGACAGCCCATAGTGATGTCAGCAGATGTCTTGTTTTGTCAACAACAGTCCAAAACCCCAAAATATTAAATGTAATATCATGTAGGACAAGAAAAACTAAAAAGCTGCAACCATCAAACCACTATAACGGGTTAACCGTTCAAAATAGTTGGTGATTAATTTAATAATTGATTAATAATCAGTTAATACTTGCTGCTGTAGTTTATGTGGAATGTTTCAAAGTTTGTTGAAAAGCTCATGTTAAACTGAATTGCTGGCTTTGATTTTGTATAAAATGCAGTTGAGAAAGTATGAATATTTGGAAAAGTCATAAAAGTTGCATTAGTATGACAGGGAATTAAAAGTTGAATAAAAGTCATAATGTATGAAGGATGGATTTTAATAAAAAATGTAGAAAAGAATATGAATCACTGAAAAAATGGGGATAAACGATGCAAAATATAGTCTAAGCTCGGAATGTAACCACATTGTTTCACTAATGGGTGCAACTGTTACTTCTGTAGTCATTGCCACCTGGGCTGTTACTTCCATAATGCAATTTGTAGTACCAAGGTAACCGTGATGTCACATAGCTATCAGGGTGTGTCAGATATGTGTGCTGTGATTCAGCCTCACTTTTTACTGCAGTGGCCGTTGGAGGTTCCTGTTCGACAAACTCAGCGAATAATGTTTAATATGTGACTTCTCCTCTTTATAATCGGGTTCCTCAGGTAACCCAGTTTTGTGTTGAAGTATATAAGCCTCATAACTGGGTTAGAAAACCAGGTTAAGCTCCCATTATGAATAGGAGAAAAGCATGTGTGAATGTTTCCTTTTCTGTAAGTGAGTGTGTGGAATGTGTTACTGCCTGTAGTGCTGGCTCTAATCATCTATGTAGTCTCAGATTTGCACACAATTTGGGTAATTTATAATCCGAACAAATCAAATCAAAAGCAAACCCACATAACCTGCTCTTTACAGAAGTTATTCGCTGTGTATCTACTGTCTTATTTAGATGATGATGATGATGGTTTCAAGTTGTTGCATTTTAAACTATGCTGACAAGCAGCCTTAACTTTCTCCATCTATAGTGAAGATGTTAAAAAGCTTCTGTGCATTACTGCTCATACCTTTGTAGAGTTTAACTTTGCCCTCCGGTTCCTCCATTAGGTAGTAAAAAAGACAACAACAAACAGGACATACATTAGATCAGAGTGCGTTTTATAAACTCTTCATCACCAGAGTGCATTTACACTGGAAATCTTAATGGAATATTAGATGGGGTTAGCAACAAAATTGTTTTAGCTATCTAAAATATCCATATCAGTTTTAGTGTAGATTATATTTAGAATATTTTCACTGCTTTACCTTGCCGTCAAACAGCCATCTGTCACAGGAACCCCTAGTCATATAAGCCAAATATCACTCTCTCCAAACTAACCAGACTCCTGAAGAAAAAAAAACAGTGATTTTACCTCACAAATGCATGAGTTGCTGGTCTCCCACTGCCTTGACTGCTTACTTTGTTTGTGTCGTTGTGTGACTTCAGTGAGTCCAAATTAACCATCTAAAACACCACAGCCACAAAATACCACAAACAAACTAACTGATTGAAGCAGCGGTAGAGGAACAACTCCAGTGTTCTGCAAGGTAGAATTACTGATTTTTCCTATGGAGTTTGGTTGGTTTGGAGAGAGCGATATTTGGCTTTCATGAGGGGGGTTCCCATCAGAAAAGGATGTCTGATTGCAAGGTAAGGTGGTGAAAATATTCTAAATTTAGCATACACTTAAACAGATTTTTTTTTCTAGGTGACTAAAATACATTTTGCTGCAGTACATTGCTGAGCTTCCTATACCAGTACTCCTGCTGCTTCTCCAAACTGGTGGTGTTCTGAACGCCATCTGCTGTAAATAACAAACTGACCATTGATGAATACCTCATGCGACCCTACTTCAATTAATCTGAAGTATACCTTTAAATGACAGATATTAGTCAATCATCATTGGGTTTTAAAACACAAATTAACTAAATCGGTCAGGCTATAATTGTAGCTCAGGTGGGAGGACAGGTTGTCGATCCCTGCCTCTTCTGCCTGCATGTCAAACTGCTCCTGATGTGCAGGGCAGATGTTGAAGTCACTTTGCCCAAATGGTTGTGAAATATTGTAAAAAAGCAACAGGCCTAACACATCACATAGCACATGAATGTAGAGCTTTTGTGTGATTTCTAGTGTTGTTTTTTTTACTGTGTTATAAGAGTGCAAACCTCAGGAGCCTTTTTTTTCTTGTGAGGTGATTCAGTTAGTGAGAACTCAACCCATCTCTGCCACATTCTAAACTTTTCATATAAAGTCATGACAGGAGATCCTTTTCATTAACTATGGATGTCTTTGTTCCATCAGCAGTTCAATATTCTCCTTCTTTTTCGTCTTATTTGGGCTTCAGTTCTCATCTTCTGCGGCATCTAATAGCTGTTTATTCATTAATGTAATATCAGTAAACAGTGAGATGCAGCACCTAACCTAAATAGTCCCTGTCTGCTTGAAGGCTAACCTAATGTGGTCTGCAGTATCGATTATTGGATCGATTGAATTAGAGTTTGGCTCCTCAGCTCTTGCTGAATCATGATGAGGAGCAGATAATGTTGTTGATATAAGTTGATAATATGAAGAAAAATTACAGAAAAAATATTTTTTCCCTCAAATCCTGTTTAAGGATGTATTGACTTGGGCGTTTGAATCAAATGTATCATATTAATTCCAAAAATTTAGTTCCAACATTTAGTGTTGTAATAGTTTTCAGTATTTTAATGCCAGAACATTTCACAAGAAAAGAAATCCTCTTAGGAAAAAGACAACCAGCAATGGACTCCAATCGCTAACAGCGGATATATTTGTCCAATCGCCCATCCCTAATACCCCAAAAAACTCTTTTGTATTTCTGTGTATCTTTCACAAACAAATGGCAACTCTGGAGTTTGTGTGATTTTCTTTAACAGGAGCTGTTTGTCTTTTATTAAACTCCAAATTATATTTCTTTTCTCTTTCAGTTGCTGGACATCAATTGGACAGGACTCACAAACATGCTGGACATTCCCGGTGTCAAGTAAGTAACTGCATGTAACACTGGTGTGACTGTGTGTCAAGAGAGGTGGGTGTGTGTGATTATGTATTTGTAAGTTTATCTCAAAATTTTGATTTGCCTATCCGTGTGCCTGCCTGTGTGTCATGTGTTGGTCTGTGCGCCTATTGATTTAAATGAGAAATAATCAGATTGCTGTGTTGATTAGAGCCAAGCAGCCACATCCTGAACACACACACACACACACACACACACACACACACACACACACACACACACACACACACACACGTACACACACACACACACACACACACACACAGATTTCTTTGATAATCATGGCCAGGTGGCTTCACACAGTTCCTCAGAGAGCTGGCTGGCTATTATAGAGAGCAGGTGTGAGTGTTAGTTTGTGTTACTGTCTGTGTGTGTGCAACAGAGACATGATGTCATAACTGGGTCTATTTTGTCTCTTTGTGGATGCACTCTGACTCACTTTCCATTCTATGTTTAGATGATTCTGCTATATGTAGCACACATGATGTAGGCACACAGACACACAAACAGACACGCATGAGTTTAATGTTGTGTAAACTTTTATTTCCTTATCTGACATTGCATGGTGGGAATACTTTGACCTCGTATTGCACTGGATGAAAATATTATTAACTTCCTGTGCTCAGGCTGGAACTGAAACCGACTTTCCAATGCAAACGCTGGACATGATATGATGGCAGTGAAATGACCTTAGAGCAGATGAATTCAAATTTCTCATTTAAATATCATACAGTGAAACCATTCAGCATTAAATATGTTTTATCATTTCTATGTATGACTCACTCATTTGCTGTATTTATCATTCATAATAAGAAATAGCAGTTTATGTTTTTTTTTATTGAGAGAATTCCACAAATCATTCATCATTCTGACTTACAACATGGGCATTTTTCAACATGACTCATATTTTTGTACGTGATCAACTGTAAAGAAAGACAAGTACAAACCAAAACACAACATTCAGACTCAAGCTAACTAATAAAAGAATCAAAACCAGACAAAAAGAAAGAAACAACAAGATAGATAGATAGATAGATAGATAGATAGATAGATAGATAGAACCAATGCACTCATATCTTACAGATTAAAGTCCAATGCATCGGATGCATGAGTGAATGGTTACACCCCTACCTAATACTCATCTGTAGTGGGCCAGGAGTATGCATTAGGGGAGTCAATAGGCTCCATCTTGAAACACATTATCTGGTTCTCATTATACAATCGTGGTTCAGCTTTTTCAAAGTGTCTGGCTCTTTTTTTCTTTATTCCAAATTAAAAGATGATATATAAAACATCACAGTCTGTGCAGCAGATATTTTAAGACGCATTCGAACATTTTTTTTAACTTCTGCATAAACATACAGGGTAGAAATGCCTGAAACACTGAAATGTTGCAAAAAAGGAGTCTGCGTATCACAAAAGAGACAGTGCTGTTGTTCTTGCATCTTCTTCTACTGTAGAATAGAAAAAGGTACTCCTGCTGTGTCCTCCTCCATCTACCAGAAAAAACAAAGTTGAAGAACATGCTAGTGGGAGTGTCATATGTTTACATAACTTCAATGTCTTTAACTTTTACTTGTGTGCTATTAATTATGTAATCATGCCAGGCCCACTACAATATATCTGCATAATGATACAGTTGATGAAAATACTGATTTGCACTTTGTTTGCCAGAAATATTTCACTTAAAAACGGGTAGGACACTTTTAATAGCAAACTGGGAAGCTTTTACAAACCTGGAGTAGATTGAAATGCTGTTGAGTGATAAAGAAAAGAATTTATTTTTTCCCTGTCAGAAAATATCAGATTAGATTTCTCTGAGCCCTTAACAGTAGAAAAACTAAAAACATGGCAAGCACTCGGTGCTTGTTGGAGTGTGAAGGAGCACATATTTCCCATTTTGTATCATAACGTGAAGCTGATGCTTTGAAGAGACTTTTCCCGGTGGACACGCAGCCAGAGCGCTCTCTATCAGGCTCTCAGCCTCTTCTGCTGAAACCATCACGTTAACCACCGGATCACAGAATGGATTATGACCTTTATTTTTCCCCACTAAGTGTCGGTATTTATAGAAACGTGATTATGAAAGGAGAGCCGCCGCAGACAGAACTGTGATGTTGGGTGGATTTGAGAGAAGCATTTCCAGACTTCTTTTAATTCAGCATCGACCTCGAGGAAGACGGGGCAGCACCAGCACACTTTAGATTTAACAGAAAAATACACACTGTTGCATATCAGATGCATTTGTTGGGATGTTAGAGCCCTCTCCAGACAGCTGAGTGAAAGCAGAAGCAGCAGAACCCTACCCTACAGTAGGGTCAACCCTGCATCGTGATATGTATCGTAATGACAGATTCTTGCCAATACACAGCCCTAATCATTTTGTGCTGCTTCATACTATTAACCATTAGTGATGTGGCAGTTAACATTTCTTGAACCCAGCTGTACTTGATTACTGTCTTTTGCTGTTCCATGTGTCAAATGTTATAAAAGCTGTTTTCTGTCTGTCATTCTATGCTGTCTATCACTATTTGAGGAAATGTACAGTAGCATTTACTCTGCCATTTGATGACCCAGTAAAAACGGGTTGGTGGCCCATTTTACGTCCTGACCCTAAGTTCTAAGTTTAGGAAACCCTGGACTAGATTACTAGCATGTTTACCTTTGCTAATTAGCATTTAAAATTACCCTTTGCAGGTATTAGATCTTAAATAGGTGCATTAGAGAAATTAAAATGTGACCTGATGGAAAGTGAAGGAATTGCCAAATCCTCATCCTGAGGGGAACGTGGGTATGTTTACCAAATTTCATGGCACTTAATTCAAAACACTCAAAACTACAAATGAGAACCTCTTGATGACACATGAGGATAAATCAGGGGATCGGGACCATGATTGTCAACAAAGTGTTATGGCAGTCCATTCAATGGTTGTTGAGTATTCAGTTTGGACTGATCTACATTGTCATCCATAGGATGTTAAACTTCATACTGCTACATGTATTTTGAAGATATGACTCTCCTCCTGATTTATTTTTTTTAAATCCTTTGTTATGAAAATGACAAAAACAAGCCTAGATTCTAAATGCAACACCACAGCCTGAAACACAACCTGAGTGTGAAGAACACCTCCTCCTGCAGAGTCTCACTGTGTTGTTACTCCTCCATACTGACTTGTGTCTGTTTCCTGCTGGTTTACTGTTTGTTTTCAGCAGAGAAACTCGCTGCGGTCTCCAAATGACTCCGCCCTGTGAAATGTAGCTTTCCTTGTTCGACGAGTTTGCAGGAAAATACCAGTGTGTGTGTGTGTGTGTGTGTGTGTGTGTGTGTGTGTGTGTGTGTGTGTGTGTGTGTGTGTGTGTGTATCTGGAGTGGAGACCTGCCCTCGCCCCACCCTCCTCCCTCTCTTCCTGTGTGAGAGGGTGCTCGTTATTTTCTCAGTGGTGAAAACCTGAGGTAACCCTCAGCTGTGTGTTTGTGTGTGTGTTTGGACCATCTAACATTTATCTGGAGACAATTATGTGTTTAGTGGGCGTGCAGACCAGCAATGAGCATGTCAACACTAAAATCAACTTTGCATTGCAAATCTCAGTCTGAAGCTCACCCAGGATCAGCAGTGCAGCTGTGTTTTAATGCAGGATGCTGCTGCCCTCTAGGGGACTAGAGGTGCCATCTGCATGAATCTTGTTCAAACTGTACACACAATATGAGCAAGCTGGGGATGAAATTACACACACAGTATATATTATTTCAACTATCTGTTTACCATTTCTCCTCATGCTGCAGCCACAGCTGCGTATAGAGTTCAGTTATTTTACAGGATGATATTTTGGGATATTGTTCTCTGCTGTACTCCACTCAGAGATGCCATGTTCATTCTTAAAACATATTATATTTCTGTTTTTCAAAGGCCCTTAGGAACTGTTTTCTTAAAAGGCCCTTCAAAGGCCCTTAGGAACTGTTTTCTTAAAAGGTCAGTTTACCCAAATAACACAAGCATGTTGTCTCCGTAGCAAAGGTTGTCATCGGCAACTGGACGTTTCACCTCTCGTCCAAGAAGCTTCTTCAGTTCAGAAAACCTTTGCTCCGAATACCATGACCTGGATGACTGAGAACCTTCACAGACAAACATGTTGTCTCATTCAGCCTTTGAGTAATAATTAGGGATGCACTTACCGAACTCATACTCACCAAAATCATCATGTCAGTGCTGAACTAAACTAAAGTGAAAATATTGCTCTACATCGTGATCTTTAAGATGACAGTGACACAAATGTCTGAAAGCGTTCAGTCACAAAATTGTTAAATTGTAATTTAGTTGTTTTTTGTGATTTGACATAAATGTAACTGAATGTGTTAAATGGACATTTCATATCGTCTGATATCGATTGCAGGCCTCTGAATTATATCAAATCAAAACCATATCATTGCTGTCTTTGTGATATTAGCAAATATCACATTGTTGTTCAAAGAATCGATATAATATCGTATTGTGATGAAACTTGTGATTTACACCTGTAGTCATGAGCAACACAGATGAGACCTGTCAGCCATCATCCTCATCATATCAGCTGCGTGGACTTTTTAAACTCAAAGCAGAAAAAAGCAAAACTGCTGAGTGCAGCTTACACGTTTAAGCAATTTATTTAAATTTCATTTTGAATATTTGAATGATGCCGACCAATCGAAAATGTTGCTAAAAATTTTGTGTGAAAAAGTTAAAATAACACAGAGCAGCAGTAATACATAACTGAGACATGTTGTGTGCTATATCTTACTTCATGGAAGAATATTATTTCTTTCAGTTTGAGCATGATGTTTTTTTAGATATCAGGTTAAGCAAAGGTCATACAGCTTATTTGATTAATGTTGGTGAAAAGATGGTTGGTATTGTCATCTGAAGATACTCAAGGTTGCAGTATCAGTATCGGACATGAAAAAGTGGCATCGGCGTCATACCTACTGACAAGATCTAGCCATGCAAATAGTTTTGCTTTTATTTTTGCCCCTGTTTTTTTTCAGCCTGTGAGATTTCTGTCTTTGCCAGACACAACAGGAATAAACATTGATTTTATTTTCTAGTGCTTCAATAGCATCAACACACAGACCACACAATCAGTTTTCTTTAGAACTACTTTGAACCATATAAATATTCTCAGGCTTCAGCGAACAATACTGTATTTTCATTATCCAGTCATCTGTTTTTTGTTGTTTTTTTAATAAATCATTTTGGTTATAAAATGTCAGAAAATAGTGAAACTTGTCTGTTATACTGTAATATCCCAATTAATTTTCTGTCAATAGTTAAATCAGTTAATTAACTTAAAGTAGAAGTTCTAAAATAGTCCCTATGCAGACAGATTACATCTTTATGTGATATCTCTGGTTCTTTTTAATCTTTCTTTAATCTTTCTTCTGGTTTGAAATGAGTATAAACAGATGGCACATACTTCTAATCAGAATACAGCAGCCGTCAGAAATGTGATGTGCATGTACAAACTAAATGGGAACCTGCTCGTTACAAATACACACAGTACATCACACACTACTGTTCCAGTATCCCATGACAGTCTATCCAAACACCTCCTGTGTCAGTAAGCTGCAGCACTTGTGTTTCAACCTGTAAATCAACATGTGAATCTTAGATAAATAGTTTCTGAAAGCAGAAAGGAGTGTATTGTATTTGTGTGTTTGTGTGTGTAAGAAGACTTGTTGATAGACGTGTGTTTGGACATGTACAAGGCTGGTCTGTAGACATAAGAACAGCTGCAGTGTGCAGTGTGATCCTGCATCTCTACTGAAAGACAGTGAGGATGAGAGATTCAAATTTGACCTGAATCAGAAAATATTTTTCATTTACAAATGTACATATTGTATTGTTATTGTTTTTAATATTTATTTTATTTGTTATCTTGTTCCCTCTTACCTCTCCTCCTCCTTCTCCTCCTCCGTCCATCTCTCTCAGCGGTTTGTGTGACAGCATCATCCAGGACATCATCTACAGCTTCCTGGTCCTGCCAAACCGCATCACCATCCCTCTGGTGGGAGAGGCCCAGCTGGCCAAGCTTCGCTTCCCCATGCCCAAGGTAATACATTTACATACAGTAGGCCTGTCATGATAACTACTTTTGTTGGATGAGGTATTGTCCCAGAAAGAATTGCAGTAAACAATATTATTGTCATTCAAAGGCCATTTTGTGCTATTTATGCCAATTCACTTCTGTTTTCATGTCTTTTAAATGCAATTTCTGTAATGTTTTTACTATTTATTGGCTTGCTTTCAGCTTTTGTTTGTATGATCTCAGATGCTATTTTAATGTTCCTTTAACATTTTATTTTAGTGTATTTTTATGCTTCTTTAAATGGTGCTATATACATAAACTCGCCTTGCCTTGATACAGTAATAGTATAAAACTCAACACCTCTTTTGATACCACAACAAAAAATAGTCCTTGCCACACAAACTATAACCTGCATACAGTGCTGGTACAGAAAAAAGTCACTGAACACTGCTGCAAGACAAATTTCAGGCAGGACAGTAAAGACTCAACTGAACTGAGGTCTTGAATGAGCACTCAGGTCTTTCAGTACTATTGAATATTAGTATTGTATTGTTTTTACACGTGGTATTGAAAAAGTATTGAAAGCCTTATAATCACAATATAATAGCATAATAATGCAAGTATACCCAAGAGCAATGAACTTTTAATTCTTAAGAGTATTCATAGACATTGAATTTGGAATGTGAGAAAAGTATTAAGGTACCCTAAATAAATAAAACATAAAAAATAAAAAATGCTTGTGTTTGAAAAATGCAAATGTTAATTATAACATTAGAGAAGACCCGACTGTTTCCTCTGACACTCTCTTCTCCTGGTCCAGCCTCATCTTACACTCTCCGTTATTCCTCTGTGTTCTTAGGGCGTCCTGAGGATCCACTTCATCGAGGCCCAGGACCTGCTTGGTAAAGACAAGTTCCTGGGAGGGCTGATCAAAGGCAAGTCAGACCCGTACGGGGTCATCCAGATCGGGACTGAGCTCTTCCAGAGCAAAGTCATCCACGAGACCGTCCACCCGAAATGGAACGAAGTGTACGAGGTGAGCGACTACACAGTCAGAGTGAGAGGAAATCTGAAGTTTTGCTGTTTTGTTTGCATTTTGTCCTTATGCATGAAAAAGACACACACAGCACCTCATCAAAGTAAAGTATTCTGTCTGGCACACATGAAGTAAAGCAGCAGCACTAATGCTGACATGCATCTGTTCCCATGGATACTAAATGATTTGCATAAATATATACATGGTTTATACAGATCACATTTAAGATTGCTTCCTGAACAGATTTAATGATCAGCAGATAGATGTATTAGTAGTTTAGCTTCTGAAATAACACTGAAATCATTTGCTCTGCACCAGGGTGTGATTGACAGCTTTCATACCTGCCCAAATGAACCACACTAACCGGGCATAAAAAGTTGGTGCAAAGAGGCAAGTGGGTGCGAATTCTTCCTGGGTGGCCTAAGTTGAATTTTTTTCATCCTAAAGGAAAAATTCCCATGATTCCAAGCCTCCATCAGAGCCCTGTTCAGTGTGTGTGTGTCTGAGCGTCATATTAATGTGTTAATTTGTATTTTCAGGCCTTGATATACGATCACTCTGGACAGAATCTGGAGGTTGAGCTGTTTGATGAAGACACGGATAAAGACGACTTCCTGGGAAGGTACAGCTTCTGTTTTGTTTTTTTGTTTTTTTCTCCCATATGATTAGGGACAAAATGTGTCATGATTTAGTGTTTTTTACACTGTCACCAAGTGATTGGTTTTCAACAACATTTCTGATAAAACATTTTGATAACTGAGGAATCACTGAAGTCATAAATCCACCAGAAATCTGAGTTTTGAACTTTAGATAATCAGCTGAAGATTTTATTATGGGCTCTGGGAACTCAATATTTAATATTAATTGATTACTAGGGGAAAAAATATACTTTGAAAATGATTTTTAGTTGTGACCCCACTTATGGCATAGATTATGGCGCATATATATTTGTTGGTTGATAAAAAAGAAATGTTTGACAGCATGTAAAAGTTTTATTGTATTATACTGTAATGAGGATAGGTGCACACGTGGATTTGGTGGTTTATGGATTAACAGGGTATTATTTGAGCTCTGTATATTGTGATTTTAATACGAAAGTCTTATTTACCATTAAGAGTTTACACTGTATGTAAAAGGATTTCATACTCCAGTAAGCTGATATTTGTTGTTCATCATAGGACATGGCCCCTGACAGCGATAGGGATCTTTCACACTGAGCTCACAGTGGTGTTTAACGAGCGCAGCGTCCTGTGTCAGACTTTTAATTTCCACCAGAGCCCATTAACTCGCCGCTGCGTGAGAAACAGTCTGTCGTGACGCTGCAGCCAGGCGTGGTGTGATGAGTCAGCCTTGTTCAGAAACCCCCAGTGAAAGTTTTGTGTTGTTTGTGACTTGTTTTTCAGTCTGATGATCGACCTGGCCGAGGTCCAGAAAGAAAAGAAGGTCGATGAGGTAATTTACATCTCTTCCTCTCTCAGTCCCAGCAGTCAGATCCGCTTTAGGCTCAAATACTACGTTAAAACAGGAGACATGTTTTTTTTTTTCCTTTTTTTATACAGCGAAACTCCTATGTGCTCATTACGGTGGTGTTTCTATACTGCACTTACAAGGCATTTTCCCCTTTAGTATATTAACTGCTCACACCAACTGACAAGTTTCATTTAATTATTTATTTTTACTTTTTGCCTCAATGGCCTTTTTGCCTCTTTATTAGAAAGGCCAACCAGCACTGCAAAAGACTGCTGAAATAAATAAGTAAATAGATAAATAAATCAATCAGTAAATGAATGCCCACGCAGTCTGATGTCAGTCAACCATTAGGCAAAAAGATGAATTCTAGAAGATTCGAATAATAGCCCCCTCATTTGCAAAGTGAAGCAGAGTTGGTTGTGGTTCTGATTTGATACTACAAAATAACATTCAAGTTTATTTCATAAACTTTTTCCTAATGAAGAAGATAATCTGTGGATGTTTCATTAAATCATAATATCACAAAGCTTTTTAGCATATTTAGCTTCACAAAAATCACTTCTTATGAGTACATATTGCATCAATTTCTGTGTGCAACAGGATTAAAATCTCAATACTAAATATAAATCACTGCTGAGTTATAACAATCAGTGATAAAGATTTAGTTATTTATGTCTGTAAAATTGTATTACTGAAAAGCTTATTTAAAGAGTACTAAGTCTTTCCCTCTTTTGTTTATTAGACAAAAAATTGTGCTATTGGGTTGAAATAATCCAAAGAAAGTATCTTAATGTTGATAATTACAAGGAACTTTTTTTTGTCCTCAGTGGTTTGTCATGGAGGAAGTGGCTACAGGGAAGCTGCACCTCAGACTGGAGTGGTTATCTCTGCTGCCCACACCTGAGAAGCTGGACCAGGTACAGAACTGCTGCACTTACAGAAATCATTTATTTAAATCATCAAACGAAAAAAGCTATCGAAACATGTCTTAGATCTTAGACTCTCTAGAAATGATTTTGCCTCCCTCCTGCCTGAACCTGTGAACATGTGCCACGAAGAATCACAGGATCACTTTCACCAAAAACTCAACAGTTATATGTGTTTATCCCTTCACAGGCGCTGATGAGCATCAAAGCTGATCGCAGTCAAGCCAACGACGGCCTGGCGTCTGCGCTGCTGGTCGTCTTCTTGGATTCAGCCAGAAACTTGCCTGTAAGTCAGTCGGGTTGGACTTTCCAGCCCATTTCTCTCATCTTGAGTCAACAAATATAATAAATGTAGCTATGTATTAAGCCAAGGTGAACAAGAAAAATAGTGATTTATTGATTGATTTCCGTAAAAACACAGACTCGTGCCAATTTATCATCTGTCTGACCTTCAATATTGAATCCTGGAGCCTTTTTGTTTTGTCCTTGAAGCTCATTTTTAACACAAAAATAAAGAAATATATAAAAAGTTATGAATGATAAGGAATAAATACTAGTAGTAAGCCAGAATTATGAGACACTAATTAAACATTCTGATTCAAGTGTGTCATATTTATTAATTAATCATTCCTAACTTTTTATACATATTTATTTTTTATATTGCATAAATTGTTGCTGTAGTTTGATGCCTTCGATTGCTGTGGTTAATCCATTCATGTCTTTTTTAAGGATTTTCTGCATTGTTTTTGTGTAATTGACAGTTATTTTTACCATTACAGAATATTTCTTGATCTCTCACCTGTGTGGTGCACCAGGTTGTTAAAAACAAACACTCGAGCGTTCTTTCCATCCAGTTTTTGCTTCTTATCTCACACAGTGTGTTCAGCTCAGTCTCCCACTTTTCTTCTTTTCCAAACTTCTTTTCTGCTCTTCACTCCACTTCATCTTAAAACTGCAATAAAAAGAGAACAAATAAAGTAAGAGTGAATCCTATTGTAATGGTGCTATATTCATATTGTTCAAACAGAATAGCAGCTTAATATTATCTGTATGTTTGTGCCTTATTCTGATCTCAAGTATCACACTTTAGCTTTTTTTAAAGTTCCATCTCAGTCTGTTTGATATGCTGAAATTATTTGCTTCAATGCAAAAATCTTCTGTTAATTAGAGTGGCTCAAATACTGATAATACAAAGAATATTTTTGGAGAAAAAAATCCAAAACATAATTGTTTTACACGGAGTATATGTGAGAAAAAACTCTCTAAGCCAGTAAACCTCACGTCTAGAAATTCTGACTGTGCGTTTACCCAACAGTCTCCTCTTTTTTTTGTAGTAACTGTTGGTAATAAACTAGATGAGACTGTCACAGTTAAAAACAGTAATTCTATCTTGTCTTGTAGAGTAGTTTTCTAGCATAAAGAATTGTAACTGTTAGTGTTTGAACTCTGTAGTGCAGACCTCACTTTCTTCTTTTCAGCCTCTTCTTCTTTGCTTCTTCTTCTTCTCTCCTCCTCCCCCTCTGAAGAGCGTCTTCGAGGGGAACTTGGGCTCTGGCTACTTAAAAGAGAGGCGGGCGGCGGGCCTCGTGTTTTGCGAAAACACTGCCTCTCTCTATAGGACCTTATTTGTGAGTCCGCTGGCTGTTTTCTGCATTCTTAGTGTAGTTTGACCAACTCCAAGGTGTGATTACCTCTGCTAGAGCTCATGTTCCTGTGTGTTACTTTTGCTCGTTGTTTGGTTTTAAAAAAGCAGAGTTTGCCTGATGAGCATGAATCCTTACTAGTGCATGAGTTCAATTCATTAATATCATTATTTATCATAAATGTTATTTTTTGTAGTTTGACTGATCATAAAGCTGAGGAACATGACAGACAACATGACTAGAAAATGAACAAAAACACTGAGGGTTCATGTTTTAGGACAATCAAAAGCGTCTTTCCTCCTCTTTTATTGTCCCTCATAAGGAGTTATTGATCTCACAGTATTAGGTGACGCATTGTACATTGTTTCCTCTAATCTAGTTTCATCAGATGGGTTATTATCTGGAAAGTGGAGACAGGAGCTATGTCCAATAAAAGGAGCCTCGCTAGAGCTCTTTCTCTGTATTGATGACGCTCATTTTCTCCTAAGAAAAAAAGTTCTGTTGATGTTTTTCTGCCTCACTGCCGACACAGATTGAATTTCAGCAGAGGAATAGAGTTTTAAAAGGATAAAACGATCAATACTTCTCTATATAAGCTATTACAAAGGTCTGTGTTCAACTTCATGTTCTGTTTGTGCCTCATGAGACCAGACGGCACCAGACAAGTACTTAAATGTGCTCTTTTTAAATTAATGTTTTTTGCAGAGGAGTGGACTCAGGTCAAAAAAACATGATGACCTAATGTTATGTTTTTTAGCTCCAGTTGGAAAACATGATACCAAAGATGATTTTTTTCGTGTACAAAAAAATTACAGATTAGACACAACAACTTCCAACTCGTTGGCATATGAAGTTGCACAGACAAAGTCAAGACTGTTGTTAAAATTGCGTTACATTTGGTGTAGAACGCATTATGATTGGTTAGGAGTCAAAACTGAAAGCTAAGGACCTGGGACTTATCTGTCTTGCCATGGGACTTGTGTGCAAAGACTCGAGACTGACTTGGCGAAACAATGACTTGTTCCCACCTTTATTTTTTTTGGTCAGGTTTTGTCACCTAGATATCAGTCCTGAGAGCAGAAGTCCATGCAAATTTCAGACATTTTTACTCAACTTTTTACTCATTCCTGTTATTTTAAGGACAGAATGCATTTCGACTACTTTGAGACACTGAGTGCAGGCAGGGTGAATTCTCTGTGGATTGCTTTCCCTCCATCCTCCCTGCAGAAGCTCATTGTGTGTGAACAGGTTTTCCCCATTGGTTTCCCCTGTGTTGGTTCACCCCAACTCTGCCAGCAGGGGGCAGCACATGGTTACCACTTCATGAGAAACTGAAGCAAATTTACATTTACAATACATTTTAAAAGAATACACAGACCTTTTGACAAGAAAATGTTTTATCTGACTTTAATGTTCAATGCAGTTCTGACTGTTGGCCAGTAGGTGTCACTTACATGTCAACAAGTCTGTATATCGCTGAAAAATCTTCCCCCACTGATTTGACATGAACTGGATTGAGTGTTCAGACCCATTTATCCATGTTAGATCGAAGCTCGCCTCAGGGCAGGAGGAAAACGATGTAGTTCAGATTATTTGAAGTGGGGCTGTATGAGGTACTTGGAGAAACAGCAGGAGGACCAGTGTAGGACTCTAAGCAATGTACTGCTGTGGACAGGGTCATCAAAAAAAAAGAAAGGCTCATCTAATATATATGCTATATTTAGAATATTTTTGCCACGTTGCCTTTATGTTGCTGTCAGACAGCCATTTGCAATAAGAAATTGAAGTTAATTGCTTGTTATATCACCAGCTCGCTGCCATCAGACTCCTGGTAAAAACAGTAATTCTACTGCTCTACAACACCAAAATGAAAAAGTTTGGGAAAGAGTTTGGTGGTGGGGAAAGAGCGAGATAACAAGTGATTTAGCTTCAGTTTCCCCTCGTAAAAGGCTTTCTGATGATAAGGTAAAGCAGTGAAAGTATTTTTGAATATAGCGTATACTGATACTGATCTTTTTAGGTGGCTAAAATTCGTTTTGCTGCAGATCCTGTCCACATCAGTACATTGCTCAGCTTCCTACAGTGGTACTCCTACACATACTAATACACTGACGCTAGATAAGTACCTCATACAACCGCACTTAAAAAAATTTCAAAAAATCACTTAAAATTCAAACTGTGCCTTTCATTGAAACCTGTTTAACTCAGTCATTGATACTCTACAATTTTAATGTCATTTTGCAGTTTTTCCACAAACATTGTTAGTACTTAAAGACCTGAGGTCACACCTGTCTTTTCATTTTGACATTTATGATCTCATCAGTCTGAGATACGTTAAATTAGTACCTGCATTATGTTATGTGCCTCGGTGTGATCAGATAATAGAGACGAAAAGACGAGTGAGACGTCGGTATCAGATACTTTTGTTTTTGCTCAGTTTTATCTCTAGTGTAGTTTATTGTTAGTGGAATGTGTTGTATATGACCTTCTGCAAGAGAAGGAGCTTCAATATCACCGGATTTCATACCAATATAAATATGTGAATGTCACCCAATTATCACCACAACATAAAACCATTTCAGCTTCTTCTCAGTCAGAATGATTCCTCATTTTTCTTCATTTACTCTCTCTCCATTCTCGATCAATGACCCATTTAATGCTGTGGTATTTTGACAAGAGTCCACCCAATACATTTCAGCTGTTTATGGCAGATATTGGCAGACGTGTCGGAAGAGATCTGAAACAAATTGCATTTAATAAATGTCTTATATTCTGCAGATTTTTATAGATTCAAACTTGTTTTGTTTACGTAAAGATATAATATATTTTGTGTTTGTACTTTAAATTATAATGAATATTTATAATAATTGCATTTTCTGTTTTTGAAATTTGCTATTATCGTTCAAGTGGAAAACTCTCAATATATTGTCACAACTCAGTGTATCACTAGTTGGTGTTTATTTACTTTTACACATTTCTATCAATATCGGCCTCGAATCCAGTATTGATTGGACTCTAGTTTTGACCTCATGTCCAGGTTTAATTGGGGAATGACATTAACCATGTGATCATCATGTTGTCTCTCTGTCTGTGTCATTCTGTCCCAACGGTTGGTGATGGCGGTGGTCCTGGTGTGGTCTTCCTCCTCCCTGCATGCCCCTCTTTCCCCCTAATAACCTGCTGGTGTGTGTGTGTGTGTGTATGTGTGTGTGTGTGTGTGTGCGTTTGTGTGTTGTTTGCTCTCTCCTGCCTTGTCCCTGGGGGAAAATCAAAGCGCAATCCGTTAGAGTTCAACCAATCGGGGCTGAAGAAGGCCTCGGTCAGTAAAGCCCTCAAGGTAACGGCACGATAACGAAGCACACCCATATCGCTCAGACACCGAGGACGGACACAGAGGAACACAGAGTCACATGGTCCCCCAGGCTTATTTACATACACATTCAACTCATATTTACACTGTGTGGCCAAAAGTAGGTGGACACTAGGGAGTCACAACTCATGTAGGAGATGACGACAGCATGTTGGAACATATGCTGCGCTGGCATAATTGCAATGTGGAATCAAAACTAACCTGTTCAAATACACACAAAGCAACAAAAAAAAAACATGAACTCTGGTTGGACTTTCAGGTGTGAAAAGTCTCATTGTGTGCTGCAGCATTCAGGTTTTCTTCTTTAATTAGAATTAAGAGGCCTTGATCAAATACGGAAAAACAGCCTGAGAGCAGAAATACACAGAAGTGTCCACAAACCTTCGGCCACCTAGTGAACACTACTGTATAATTATAGTTTATGCAGTTTTAGACCCAAGGATGATAAAACTGATTCCACATATGATGGAAGATGTAAACGTTATAAATAAATGTTTGTAATGGATGGTGGTTTTAGTGTGAAAATTCTAATCTTCAATCTGACTTGAGGTCAGTTTGCAATAGAAATTCTAGATCGCATCCTGATTTATTTCTCAAATTAAAGAGCTGTCGGATTCCTATATTCCCTCTCAGCTCTTTTTACACTGTTGAATTTGAACCCTTGTTGAATTTGGGACAAATCCAGCAAAAAAGGGAAACTGTAGTACTTTTACATTTATGAAAATATCAGGCAGTACATCCTGAAGATGTGAATATTCACTGCTGCTGTAAAAATCTGACGCTCATCAAATATATAGAGTCAAAGCTGAACCCAGCAGGGCGCCGCTGCTGCTGCTGCTGCTACTGAATCTGAAACTGTACTTACTTACTGCTGTTGCTGTTAAATCATTAACTCCACTAATCATGTTTGTTGACTAAAACTGTGCACTGTCCCTAACAATGTGTTGTAAATAACACTGTTGTCTAAAGTACATTTAAACTCTTCTGATTCTGAAACTTTTAATTGATCTTTTCATTAAACTGATTGGGTGTGGTTTCCAGACTTCCTGGTTCGGGGCCATGAAGACTTTTACCTGATGTACTTTACTTCTTGATTCCCTTAACATAAAAATTAACACATTTTGCCATCAAGTACTGAAATGTGTTAAGTAGCACTGGGTAGTTTGATATCGCGGTAAAGATATCACATGCTTAAAAATAACACTGTATGAGCTCAAAATGTGAATTTTGATTGCTCATAACATACTGTAGAGCTATATTTCTTGTTGTAAAATCATTAAATTTATTAATTCAACAGTATAATACACATTTAGAAAATTTCTGATGACTAATTGAGAATTAACTTGTATTACTTTATGTGAAAAAGATGCTTAAATTAAATCTAAATCTTTACCTCCATTGCTGCATCTTTTTTAAATGTTAGTTGAACTGAAAAGTACATTTTGTGTTCTCATTAAACACAAAGAATACTTTTTTCAGTGAGTGAGTGAAGTGTCATGAATGCTAGCATAGTTTGCTAGCCATTGCTCTTTCTTGTTCATAAAAACTGCTTTTCTTCTTCTGCAGTCGGGTAAAAAAGTGACCAGCGATCCCAGTCCCTTTGTCCAGTTCACAGTGGGACACAAGTCCTACGACAGCAAGGTGAGACTCAAACATGATCTACATTCATACCCACCACCATTCTTTTTTTTTCAGTATCATCTTTATGAATCTTGTGTATCTTCTGTTCTCAAAAAGCATTAAACCTTCGACCAAGGTAGCATTGATGTAACAAAATACATTTTTGGCTGACATTGATTGAGTACAACTTTACTTTTCAGTGAACAAATATACTAAGAAATTTAGTTATTTGATTTTTTTTCCCAAGGATGGGAAGATCATCATGCCCCTTCTACTCACATGTTTAGTTTGGAAGTTATGCCCTCTGGAAGAAAGTAGCAGGTGTCCTCATCTCAAACTTTTACACCCAGGACACAGAGCAGCCCATGTATCTTGCACAACTTCTTGCTTCTTATTTTTGCTAACAGTTTCATATCACAGTCATATTGACATCATACGGGCAAAGTGACCTCTCACTACAGTTTGAATGTCTGTGTGATGAAAAAGCGATTCTGTAAGTCATTATAATAAGAAACTTAATTCAAATAATGAAATAAAGTATCTACGTCATTATTTTGAGAAAGTTTGTCATGATGACTTACAGAATTTCTTTTCTGCAATGTGATGAAAGAAAAAAAATCCTGTAAGTCATTATAATGAGCACCATCTTGTGCCCAAAGTTAAAACTGGTTGAAACTTCCTCATGCTGACCTCAGTGGTGAGCGCAGCTCAAATTGCGTTGTGTCTACAAGGGTCTTCAGTGAGTAAAGACAAATAATAGAACAGCAGAAAATTGCATCACTTTACTGTGAAAGTGCTTTTATAATCATCAAGTCTTTCCACATCAAGCAAGTGTAAAAACTTTTTTACAAAATTGAAGATTTTATTTTTCCTTTTCTAATGCAATACTTGAAGTGTTGCAGTACGACAACACCCTGACTGTCAGGGTGTCGTAAGGTCCTGTTTTCCCTCTAACTCCTCCCTGTTGTGTCCCCCTCCAGACCAGATATAAGACCAATGAACCAGTGTGGGAGGAAGCCTTCACCTTCCTCATCCACAACCCCAAAACCCAGGAGTTGGAGGTTGAGGTATGGAATTGTCTTTATGATATCATTGCTGCTCCAGTTCAATGTTTATAAGCAGCTAAATCAGGAATATACTGTATAGAAGTTGTGACTGACATCAGCTAATGTTTTTTACCCGTTAAGGTGAAAGATGAGAAACATGAGTGTTCTTTGGGGACGTTAACGCTGCCTCTGAGTCGCCTGCTGGAGGCGGAGGAGATGACACTGAACCAGCGCTTCCCCCTGAAGAACTCCGGACCGAGCTGCACCCTCAAGATGAAGATGGCTCTGCGGGTAGGAGGACAGCCTGCAGATGATATTAAGGGGCTTTATCCACCAAAGTTTTTTTTCCTGAGAACAGTGTTTTTCCACAGGAAAAGACAGACAAAATATGTCAACTCTAAAATGATCATGTGTGTTTTTATAATTTCAGGTGTTGTGTTTGGATAAAGACCCATCCTTGTCCTCAGACTCCACCCCGTCCTCCGTGCAGGTTCGCAAGTCCAGCACCTCCAACCCCACCCCACGGCCCTCTGTCTCCTCTGAGTCCCCCAAGCCTTCCTCCACCACCTCCGACATCCCTCGCTCAGCCTCAGTGTCGGCTCAGGACCTGCTGAACCGGCGGCGGGAGGTCGATGACCCCTTTAGGTCTCCAGGAAGCACAGACTTGGGACAGGGTGGTGGAGGAGGAGGAGGGGGTCACGGCCTGGCAGAGACCGGGAGGAGCACCTCCAACCTGGCCATCTCTGGTTCCCAACAGTATCTGGCTGGAGGCAAAGAGCCAACGCCGAGCATCGCATCAGACATCTCCAACCCCTACGCTGCTCAGGAGCTGCAGATGAGACTCCAGCAGCTGCAAAAGTATCTATCAATTTATCTGATCACCCAATGATAAGTGATCAAACAGCTATTTTTTTGATGTCTTTATGTTGGTGGAGAATAGCTGCTTATTGGCCAGCATGTGTCCATGAAACTCTCAAAAGAGAAAGCCTGAAAAAAAAACACTACCTTACCAGTTCATGATTTTCCACCAGTTTTTTTTTTTTTTCAACAAAATTCAATTAAAGTTCTAGTAAACTAAATCCAAATACATTGACCTCCATCTAACAGGCATTGAATATGGTTTCAACAATTGAACAATAGAAACACCGATAGGCAATCAAAGTATATTAAAATACATACACGGTTTTACCTGAGACATAGCCTCCTGCCAAAGGGCTCTCAAGGGGTTGCAGAAGTTCGTTTGGTCTTTACTGATGTCCTCCTAGACGATTGATCACGAGGATTATAGCAAACTAATGTTGACTTAAAGGAAAGCATGAATAAATAACTTTTTTAGAATGTTGGATTCTCCCAACTCCTCTTGTGTTTGAAGAACTTTGTGAACCTGTATCCTTGTTGTTTTCTTTTTGTTTCTCAGTGCAACATACAGCAGTAACAGGTCATCGATACAGACACAGCTGGAGTAAACAGCACGTGCTTGGTGTCTCTGTTTACCGAATGTTATTGTTCATCAGTGTTGATGCTCAAATCATTAGGGATATAGTAATTGTTATAGTTATCATTCTTGGTTTGGACTGGACTTCAGTCAGTCTCAACACTTTCTGACTGACCTATCCTGTCTGTGACACTCAGCTCAAACCTTGTGGGCTCCAACTGATGAATTTAATGTTTAAAAAGGAGTCATACATACATTTTTTTTTCTTTCTAAAGGGCTCAGTAGTTTCCCAAAACAGCTGCTTACTGTATTTTTTAGCAAATGTTACAGAAACAGGAGGAAATAGTGCATTTGTTGGGGACTATTTTCAGCAGCTGTCGATAAGCAGCAGTAATGTGGGCAACAGGACATTGTATGTGCGAGTCAAAATAAACTACAGTTCATTAAAGTTAATGGTAATGAAGGAACTTGTCAGCCAGTTCAATAGTGTGACTCACTGATGTGTTTTTAATAGTTTTTGGAGCTCTGTGGCACTGAGGAAGAAGATCCATCAGGCTGTGATACCCAAATACTTATTAGTCAGATGCATTTATTGTTGGTTTGGGTCTTTTCATGAGATTTATATGTTAAGAAAAAACAAATATATAGAATATCACCTGTCTTATTCTTTGAGAGGACGTTTTTACAGATTGGTAGGATGAGTTTGAAAATGAGATGCTGATTTTGATGGTTTTACCCCCTCCTCTCTGTCTCTGTAGTGGTTCAGGCCCCAGTCACTTCCCGCTGGGTGAGGTCCAACTGACAGTCAGACACAGCTCCCAGAGGAACAAACTCATCGTGGTCGTTCACGCCTGCAGGTAAGGAACAATGCAAGTGAGGGCTTTCTTTCAAAAAACAACGCATTATGAGGTCGATGTTGTCACATTCATCGGTTCACCTTCACAGGAACCTGATCGCGTTCACCGACCACGGCTCAGATCCATACGTCCGCCTCTACCTGCTCCCTGACAAACGGAGGTCAGGCAGAAGGAAAACTCATACGTTCAAGAAAACTCTCAACCCAGTTTACGATCAGACGTGAGTCCCAGAGTTCGATAACGCTGACTTTAACTTGTTGGTTGTTGATTATTCTGAGTTGTAAATGTTCTGCGTTCTCTTCCTCTCTGTGCCAACTTGTCAGGTTTGAATTCACCGTCTCCCTCGTGGAGTTGCACAGGCGGACTCTGGATGTCGCAGTGAAGAACGGCGGAGGTCTGCTTTCCAAACACAAAGGCCTTCTGGGAAAGGTGCAGATTTTCACTGGAACTGTCTTGAAATAAGTATTTTATCCAGACAGAAATCTTGTGGACTGAAGTCTTCAGTTTGGATGATATGTCAGTGCATTTAGAAATGTAAAACTGAACTTTATAACAAATAGCTTCAAGTATAGTTGATTTGTCTGTTATTTAATAGTTGAAATGTAAGGAGTCATTTAAACTTTGTTGCCTTTTCTCATCAGGTTCTGGTGGATTTGACCCATGAGGAAATCAGTAGGGGTTGGACACAATGGTTAGTCTTTAAACTCTCTCTTTTCAAGTGTACCTCAGTCATTATAGCACAGGAATCAAGTGAAACAGCTCACATATTAAAACAGAATCTCTTTCTGATCTTTCTTTCATGTTGAAATTGTTTTATTTGTGACTTTAATTTTAACTCCATTTTGGGAGGGAGTGGGTCTACACGAAGAAAATACTGATGTCAGAACAAGTTGAAAGAAAAGGGCAAAGCTGGGAGTTTAAAAAGTAAAAGCCTCTTTCTCCTGTTGCAGGTATGAGCTGAGTGAAGACGGCACGACGAAGCCTCACCAACTATAAGATGGCTACACAGGAACCATCATCATCACCATCATCATCATTATCATCATATCACCACACTTCACTCTATACACTTCCACTTACAGTGTGGCTTTTTTTTATTTGATTTTCATTAGATGTACAAAAGGAAAGAGAAAAGCAGCTTTTGACATTCATTTAATCACATCAGTCGCAAGGCAAACCTCCCCTTTAAGAAGTGAATGGCTGATCGACTAAAGGGAGTATACAACGTGTAGAATTACTATATATTACATAATGTACTGCTGTGGAAGTCTATATTCCATATTTATAGGAGAAACTATAACAGCTGTAGAGGAAGACAATCTATTTTTTTGCTGTTGAAGCGGTTTCCTGCCTCAAGTGTGGGTAAAGAACGACGATGTACAGGTTTGTAAATATATACGTACGACGATGCTGGACAAAACAGACGGTGTGTTCTAGAAATAAGAGAGA
Source organism: Lutjanus erythropterus (assembly GCF_056507025.1). NCBI lineage: Eukaryota > Metazoa > Chordata > Actinopteri > Lutjaniformes > Lutjanidae > Lutjanus > Lutjanus erythropterus. Next base: position 26,324,699 of record NC_139328.1, on the reverse strand, counting down.
GATGGGGTCTTTTACCTGGCCAAATGTTTGTTTGTAATTTTATTTGATTATATTTTTTAAATGAAAATCATTCTGGACAAAGTTTCTGAAGCAGAGTAGGTGTGCGGGCGGACAAGCAGGCAGTCACATGGAAAGATGCCACCAAAGAGTCGATAAGTATTTAATTCTTTCACCCTCGTGGGTTTTGGTAACCCAGCTGTATCATGGCTTTATTCCACTGTAATAACATGTGAATTAACCATGGGAAACAAATGATAAATACACAAATAGTGCTTTAAATTTGAAATTTCCACCCATTAAAACACCTGTTGTTACACTGAAATAAGACCATTGTTAAGTGTTACCTGTTTGTTTTTTAAACTGAATATTTGCACATCTCTGTGTTCTTTTTTTTTTCTTTTTTTTTTTTTTTTTCATCTATTGGGGATCATCTTTAATTTTAATTGCAATTTAAACCGAAAAAAATCATCTAGCAAAAAACATGTCTGTTTTAACTGGCCATTTTTACATCAATATAAAAATTAAAGATTGAAAAATTCTTGATATAATAATAAAATAATTATAATTATAAAAACTAACACTTTAAAAGAATAGTTCAACATTTTGGCTTTTGCTTTCTTACTGAGAATGCGATTTAAAAAAAGGAACTCTTGTGTCTGTCAGTGAAATGTGAAGCTACAGCCAGGAGATGCTTAGCTTAGCTTAGCATAAAGACTTCAAACAGGAGGAAACAGCTAGCTTGGCTCTGTCTGAAGTCAAATCAAAGATGTACAAAATCATAGCGTAACAACAAGTTGAGACCTTGCACAGACTTACTATATGTACTAGAATATTTTTTGGTGACAACAGAAATAGATATTTCCCTCTATGCTCTATTCTAGTCTTTATGCTAGGCTAAGTTGTTGGCTTTATATTTAAAGCTACTACAAGGAACTTTAATATTGTGTTGATTGTGGAGCCCCCCGTGGGCAAAAGCAGCAGTATTTCCTCCACCTTTGCCCCAAAATATGACATCAAAAATAAAATTAGAATTTCCTCCTGCTTCTTTTTAGTTGGACAGCGTACTATTGGCTGTAACGTTGTAAATGTAAATACAGGCTCATTCAATCTGATTTCAAGGAGAATCAGACCTGGTGGTAAGAATAAAAATAACTGCATAGAAATAGCCAATCTTCTCACCGATGGTCTTGTTTGCTGAAGTATAGTGTCATATACTGGCATCAGTATTGAACTGAATTAAAAAGTCCTTGTGGAAGCTTTAACAAATAGAGAGTGTTATTAATCTTTTAATGCAGTTATCGGTAAGAAAAGGAAAATAAGCACATTCACCAAAATGTTGAATTACTTCTTCAAGGTAATTCCTGCCTAAAAAATATTAAAGTAATTTCAGTAAATTAAATTCAAATTAAACTGTTTTTCATTTATCTAAAGCCACTTTGTGTAGAAGTTTAAAATGCCCCACTCTGGCGCCCTCCAGTGGTAATATTAAGAAAAGTCATTGTGACAGCCAACTGTAAATTAAAGTATTATTTAGCTTTGTAGCAGAGAAAACCAGGCCTTTATTTGGAACAGGCTTCTATTGGAGACATTTATGTCTAATTTCCCTCAAAACTTCCTTTACATTTGTCTGTTGTTAATAAATTCATGTATATTTCCACGTTGATAATTCCGTCAGCACAACAGCAAAGTCATGTCACCACTCTGATGCTCTGAATTTATCCTTTCTGACAAAAATTCTGTTTTTATTCATTAATTAATTCAAAATGTTCCACTTTGCAATGTCAAGAAAAGCCAACACTTCCTGACAATTTTATCACGGCAAAAATCTTCCAGCTTTCCCTTTGTGAAACATCTGTAGAAGAAAAACTGGAAGGAATCAGAGAAACTGAGAGCAGCAGATTGAATATGACATGACTGTGGATTTTTGAGTGCTGTGGAAATACGCATTATTATGATGAATTGAGTTGTTTTTATAATTTTTTTTTGTCTAAGTCCAGCCTGTATTTGAGAGAAACATGACTATTCCTCAAGACTATGCCAGTATTTACCATTTTAAAATGAGAATTAACTGTTTACCCACCTACACAAAACAAGGTGAATGAGCTGAAAGCATCACAGACTAACAATTTTCCATGTGATTCTAAAAAAAAAGCTTTAATTGCAGAAAAATTCTACAAACAGTGGTTTTAAAAAGAGAAAAAAATAGAAATTTTGACACTTTGGACATTGTTTAAATGGTTTGTGTGTGTGTGTGTGTGTGTGTGTGTGTGTGTGTGTGTGCGTGTGTGTGTGTGCGTGTGCGTGTGTGTGTGTGTGTGTGTGTGTGGCGCTCACAGCAGGTGTTTCAGTGAGGTTGATATCATGTTTAACTCCACTACAATCATTCTGAGTTTTTACATTTTGTTTATGAATCAACATTAGTCTTAACTTGTCATAGTGTAATTTTTTTCATTTTTGACACGTTTGTGTGTCATATTTGTTGAAATTTGACGTACATTCATATGTTTAAAATGACTTTTTTTTCTGTTTAGTGTACATATACACTTTTTTCACGCACATCATATTAAACACTGCTTTTACTTTACATCACTCGCTCAGAAGGGATTTATATCAGTAACAAATACAAAGAATTCATAACTTTTGGTGTAAAACACATTCAATTAATGCTATGTTTGCTGATTTGTTTGTTGATGTAAAGGAGGATAGCGTGACCTTTAACCTTCAAAACACAAATATAGAAATTTGCCTTGTTCATATCACGCATCAACAAAGTATTTCACATATATGTATGTTAACTGTGCTGTTCTGCATTTTATGTCTTTTAGTGTTTTTTTTATTTGTTTCCCAGCTGTCACCCTTTTTGTCTTGTTCTGTGTTTTATTTTGTAAGAATCAAAAAGTTTGTCTGTAAGCCATTGGATTTGAGAGCTACGCCTCTGGGGTGGACTTTGAAAGGCGGTTTGTCTTCACCGTCTTCTTAATTTATCTTGTGCCTTAAAAATTCATACAACCCAGAGATATTTACGTGTATAAAAAAAAAAATGCTACAACATTTTGCCATGTTTCAGAATGTCTCCTAAATGTCTTTTAAAACAAATAAAGAGCTTTATCTGGTTATAGCAGCATGAAGCTGTACAGCACTGTGGTCTCTGACTGTTCTTTTCACTATTTATATCACTACAGATGCTTTAGGGTGACTTATGGTGATCATTCAAGTATTATATTAGAATCTGACAATTGAGATTTGAGGATCTAAGGGTCACACTTTATTTTAATAAGATGGAACAAAACATACTTTTAAAAAAAATAGTTCGTTTGTATTATTGTGTGACTTTGGTGTTGTAAAGGATTAGTTAGGACTCACCAAAGTCACACAATAACAAAACTGATAGATCAGAAACTCTGCCTAGCAATGATCATAAATAAACTGCTTGCACAGAGGACCCTGTACGGCCATTTTTCTGCTGAGGACAGGCTGAAACCACCCAGCATGCACCTCTGAATTTGCAGCCTCCCACCTCCAAGCTGTCCTGATTGGCCCCTTCAAATCTATGATGTGGGAAATTGCCAGAGCTCATCTTTTGAATGTAAAGTGGGTAATTTATTGCTTATGTAGAGCAGATTACTATCAGAATTCAGTCCAATTAGAAAAATAAGAGTTCGTAGCGTCCACAGGTGAGATTTTCTCCCGTTCAGCAGATCTTCCTACTTTCCTGTCGTTCACCTGTCTTCAACTCAGAACCTGAGTTATTTCCGACAGCACCTGAAAGCAGCGGTAGTGCTGAATCAGAGTGGAGAGCTGAGTCCGTCAAGTCAGACTAAACAAGATTAATTCAGGATATCATCTGATTTCACCTTCAAAATAAAGGTTTTGAAGCACGAGTGTAGTGTGCCAAAGAAGAAAAGCACAGATCTCCTCAGAAGTATTTTATTTAAGTTGTAGCCCTGCCTATACTGTGTGTTTGTCAATAATGGTAAAGAACATTTCTGGGTTACCAATAAGACACAAATATAAGGATTTAAAAAATAATTCTAAAGTTTTAGTTTAAGAGTTCAACTGCACAGTATACTGTTTTACAGTGGCATCTGCATTTCTTTCTTTCTTTATACTACATTTGGATATGCTTGCATCTTATCCACTTTTGAGAATAACGCATTACAAAGTGGCAGTTCCATTACTACTGGTGACAATCAAGTAATTTAGCTTCAGTAAAAATAATACAGCCATGTGTCCATTAATATGAAAATTACAGCAGACATTTAAAAGTAAAAAGTTACTTTTGCATTTATAATGTGGTAATTGGTAAGTTCAATTACTTTATAAAAGAAGTAACCAGTAAGAATAAATTAATTACTAAATTTCAGTAACTTGCCTAACACTGATTTTAACACTTCTTTACAGATGCTGTCTTTAAGCATTATTATTGTTTATGTTTATTGTTTATATACAGTGTTCTAGGCCATATATTGTTGTATAAATATTTTTAAACATTTCTTGTACTTTTTTCTTTCTACATATGGTGGTATATTGTAGTATAAGGCACATATTTTACATTCTTATATTTATTTTCTTATAGTTTCTCTACTATAACATTACCCATTTTCTCCCATTTTCTGATACGGATTGAAGCACTTTGTGATTGTTAATTTATATAAATCAACTTCATTTAATGTTTGAATCCACCAACCAAATTTTTCAGACCCTTATTTTGAAAATCTACACCGGAAATACCGCCTATATCTGCTCGTACGTTGACACCGTGAGAGCTCGAGCCTCCAGCAGCAGAAGCAGAAACGCCCTGCATCCTCTCTCCTCTCCTCAAACATCCATCCACCTTCCTTCGTTTATCTCCGAGTCCCGGTTCATCTCTGCTCCTCCAGCCGCGGAGGAGCCGCTCTGAGCGGAAGGAAGTCGAAGCAGACCCCGCTGAAAAACATGGCCTTTTAACTCTTGAGAGAATAACAGAAGAGACATGGATTTTTCCTTCCTCCACCTCCTCCTCCTCCTCCTCCTCGCGTCTCTCAGCTGCTTCCCCGCGTCTGCTGACAGGAGATTCGGTGAGTAAATTAAAGGATGATTATTTTCTTTTTGATGAAGATGATGCTGGTGGTGTCTCTGGTCCTCCTCAGAGCCATTTTGCAGACAGACCGGAGGGGTAGTCTTTTTTTCCTCTCTGATCTGTGTCAATATTGTATCAGCGGCGGAGCTGCCAGGAACCGGCAGACTGATTCACTGCAGCTTCACCTGAGCCGAGGAAAAACAAACACACGGCGAAATCATGTGATACGTTTTTAACAGAAAGATCCGCCGCAGATATACAAGGTGAAATTGAAAATATCCTAGAAATAACAGAAGAGGAGAGAAAAGTCTCTGCTGCGCGCTGAGGAGACGCTGCAAGTCTGTAAACAGCAGGAAGCAGCTAATCACTGGAAAATTAGCCATTATTTTAGCCCACATCTGTTTATTAGGACTGTTTGTAACAATAAATTAGAAAATAATTTAAAATAGAAATATAATTTTAAAAATTTTATATTCCTTTCAGTTTTGTAAAATAATTCAAAGAATTCAATACATAAAATACACAATAAAAACATTACAAATGAAGCAAAACAATAAACATAAGAGGAAAAAAGAAAGTTAAATAAAAAATATAAATAATCAACAAAATAATTTACAAAGAGAGTGCAGACATCTGTTAGTTAGGACTGTTTGTAACAATAAGATAAATTAGAAAATTGTTAAGAAATATATAATCAAAACAAATTTGATAAGATGTTTAGTTTTTCATATTTAAATAATTCAAATTATTTGAAATAATCTAATAAAATATATGCAGTACAAGTATATATACAAGTTAAAAGAAAATTAAATAAAGGAATAAAATAAAAATAATGTAAGTATACAAAATAATAAAAGCAAAGTCAAATAATTCTGGAAAAAATACATTTTTTAAAGATAATTAACAAACGTCATCAAAAAATACAGACAAAATGAATATACTAAATAAAATATAGAAATTACATAGTACCACAATACTGGCTGTAATGCTAATATTAGAACATTTATTTGATAAAACATATTAAAAAATAATTACAAGAATAACATACATAATAAACAGAATGAAAATGTTTTAAAAGGATTAAAATACAATAACAAAATCAATGAAATAAAATATAGAAATACCATACTAACAGAATACTGTGTACACTGGCTTGTAAACACGAACAGGTAACAATGATCAGCGACAACATCAATTCAAAGCAATGAAAAATGAGCCTGCACGCTCTCCTGTTTCCAGCTCTGCGCTCCTGACAGAGGCAGCTATTGATCGGAAATATGAACGCGTGTGTTTTTATGTGTGTGTCCGTGGACTGGAGATATTAATTCCTCTCGTGCATAGGGCCTATAAATAGCTGATATCTAATATTCCCCCACTGATTTGAGATTCGGGAGTCTGCAGGATGACTGATGCAGAAATGTGTTGTGGAAGATGGTGAGAGGAGGAGGAAGAGCAGGAAGAAGCTGGTGCTGAGAGGGAAGGAGGGAGGTGTGTATGCGTGTGTGTGTGTGTGTGTGTATCTAGACCCTCCTCCTCTCCTTCAGATTACATAACCAGCATACAGAGAGTATGGCAGCCACAGGACAGACTCAGCTGAGGAGACGAGCAGTGAAACAACAGAAAGCATTGACCCTGCAGCATCAGTCTCCATTTACACACATAGAATCCATCAGTGTTCCTACAACAGCTTTATCTACCTCAGCTGCTACTGATGGATATGGTTTATTAAAATTCTTATACTACGGGGTATTTTCGTTTATTGTACAGTTTTATCATTTCATAGCAGTCTTGACTTGGTTGTAATGTTCTAGTTTTCTGCTCAGTGCAGACATGCAGTATTGCATATAAACTGTTCCAGCAGCACTACGGTTTAGTTGTTGACATGTTATGATGGCTCAGTGTAAACAGGAAGAAGCTGAATAATGGCGGTACTCAAAATATGGTAATATATCCTCCTAATAGTGACAAGTATTAGACCTAATTTAATAATTTAGAGCAGCTAAAAGTCACAAGTAATACATTATGCTTATTTAATTGTACGGAGGCTCGACCAGGAGGAAGCTAATGATGAGTTGGTGTGTATTGCATTGACCAGTAGGAAATCTTTTAGCTCCGTTTTTGGTCTCCACCAACTCCTGAGGGAAATATCTCCCTCTTTAGCTGCTAAATGCTTTACTGTGTTCACCAGCTAATGCTGAGTAGGTTGTGTACAATGAGCTTTTTTAGTGCTTTTTCTCTGAAAACAGCTGTCTGCTGTGGCTGAACACACTAGAACAGTCAAAGTGAACCAAAACAGTAAACAGTGAAGTATCTTTTGCAAATATGAGTGAGGAAATATACTCAAAACTTATGTTAGTCCTCGAGGATTCTTACAATGCATTATTTGAGAATAACTGAATGTAAAATGTATTTATTTACAACCTTTCAACCTCTAGTTATAGACTGCATGTCCATATGATGCAAGCAGTGAAAACAAAAGTAATTTCTACTTTAGGTTTGTATCAGAGTAACATGTAGTGGCCACGAAGGGTAAAACTGCCGTATTTCAGAAGACAGAACCAAAGATCAGAGAGACTCTTACATAAGTTTGTGTATCATTTTGCAGTCCCTCTAGGAAGTTGCAGTGTTGTGGTCGCAACAATTCATGCAAATTCAACCAGTCCCCATGAATTCTGCACGACCTTGCAGTTTTGTCCAAACTCTGCAACTTTTCCGCAAATTTGACCAGTTACTGTTCTGCTGGAAAGTCATACATGTACATCTCAGTGAACTGACTCATTGTTTTGTTTTATTCACTATTTTTTTCATTTATTTATTTATTTTATTGGGTATACAAAATAACACTACATTAGTCATTGTTATTGGCATTTAACTGTGCTCTATTATTTTATAATTTTGTGCTGTTTTGACTTAGTTTGAGCTCTGAAAAGTGTCGACTCTTTGTGAAATACCATCAGCTGCACTTCTTCATCTACAAATAAAACGTATGTTGTTCGTTTTTGTAATCCTGAGCTGCCGTGGTAAGGGTTACCCTCCCTGGAACAAGTTGCCTTTGATTTTAATGAATTACACGTAAAAAGTCACAAGTTTAGAAAAGCTGTGCTGAAATTAGGCAAAATCTCGAAGGCACTGATTTTGTGTATATTATTTACTACTTCTTACTTTTGCAATCATGTTACAATCTACTAGATTCATCATCCTTTATTCAATGTCTTTTTTTCACTCGTCAATCTCATTGCTCTGTTGGATTACCAAACACAGTATTAGTAGAATAAGAAAATACCTCAGAACTACTTTGTGAAGTATAGCACTTGAGTAAAAGTACTTGTAATTACTCCTCATTGGTGAACAAACGTAGTAGCGTATACAATTCATTACATCTAGAAAAATTCCTATTGATACGCTCAATGCAGATCAACTTGTCTCAAAAAATCTCATTAAGTGGCGTCACCTTTAAGTGACTCTCTCTGTTTTGAGATCATTTTGACCTGCGCCATAAAAAACTTTTAATTATTAAAGTAAAAAGTGGAATGAGGTGAAAGTTATTCCTTAGGGGATATGTATATTACATTTTTAATCAAAAACTACTTTATAGTTACCCTTTGCTCATAATATTCTGACAATATTTAAAAAAGTTTCCGTAATATGCCTTTAGGGAGCCATAGTGGTACTGCAGTCAGAATATCATGACCTGATCAAACTTTCTTGACACTTTTCATCTCCTGTGTTCCTGATTTACACCCATAATATTCTCATAACACTGAAATATTGATGTAGTATATTTCCAATGTGCTGTACGTCGTCTGCAGTATTCAACAGTGACTTTACACTGACCTTGTTACATTTTATTATTATTACTGTAGTTTTATAGTTAGTTCAGAGGAAGACTAACAAAATAACAAAAGCAACTGAAAAAGGAGCGTCAGTGTCAACAAGCCAGTATTAGATGTACTAAACCGATTCAAAATTCTCATAACTTATTGATTTTTTTCTAAGTGCAGTATTGATGGTTGTGGTTGTTTTTCTTCTGCTGATCTCTGTTTGTTGGCGAGTTTATGTGTCACGACATCTCGTCACAACGCTCCACTGTGTTGTTGTTGTTGTTGTATATTTTGAGTGATAATATTTTTGTGGCTCAAATGCGGCTTTGTAAAATGAGAGATTTCAATGTAGGGCTGCAACTAACAATTATTTTCACTGTCAAATAATTTACTTGATTAAAGGATTATTCAATTCTTTCACAATCTTGCCAATTGAAAATCAGACCCAAACATACGTCCATGTGCTTGATATTTGGACTTATTTCTCAAGTGTTTCCTCTAATGATTAATTTCACTATCAGTTTATCAGTCATTTTCTTGATTAATCCACTTGTTGTTTGGTCAATAAAATGTCAGAGAATTATGAAAAATGTTGATCAGTGTCCTTAGAAACCAGAAAATATTCACATTAAAGAAGCTAGAATCAGAGAATTTTGACAGATTCATTGATTATCAAAATAGTTGGCGATTAATTTGATAATTAATTAATAATTTGATGAATCGTTGCTGCTCTATTTCAATGCTGAGATTCAGTAACCAGAATCAAAAGCTGAACAGGTGATCCTCACAGTATTTTTTTGCATGTGACCTGGTGGCGTTAAGATGTTTAGAATAACAATTAAGAAATTTTATGAAGGTGATATAGAGGCATCAGTATTAAACTGAAACTGTTTTATAACCAGCTGAAAACTCCTTGAAGTACATTTAGTTACTCTTCTCTCTCTGTTTTTCTCTGGTTGAATATACGTTGTCATGTTAGTCTTGTTATATTTACCTTTTAATAAAAATCTAAGATTTTAATCCTTCAATTATGAGTCAGGTTTTTCCTGTGGGACTGAAAATGGTATTGAATGTCAATATTTTTCAAGGTATTGCATCAAAATAAGAAATTCCAGTATCCTGACAACACTACTTCCTACATAAACCCCCCTAGGATTCAGGTTACCCAGAAGATAATCTTGCAATGTCATAGCCGTCACAGTTGGAAAAAAAGTTTAATTCTAATCAAATTGTGTGAAAGCGAAATCAAATTGTGGATTTGTAGAATCGTGACAGCTATAGTGAACAAACTGTTCAACCTTCACCTTTTTTATGTGTGAAAATGTCTATTTCACATTTCAGAAAATAATGACATTTTATTTCTGCCGATCCAAGAGCGAATAGTTTTCAAAAATACAAACTCCTCCAACAATGTAAAACTCTTTTTCAGTATTAAATGTTAATGATGATTGTTGTAGTTTATTGCAACAGGATGTAATGAAGAATGAACAGAAACAAAAAGTGAACAGAAATGACTTAAGCCATGTTGTTACTATTCTTCATGTTTCTCACATTTGCTGTGGTCTGTTAGCAGCAGGCTGCACACCCTCGTTCGCCGTCTAATGTCTTCAAAATGCAACAGATTGCAGTTGAGAATTTTGACCTTCTGTTAATGCTGTGGCTGCTATGTGAAATGGAAAAAAAAAATCTCATTTTGTTCTTCTGAAAGCAGGTGAAAACCGCTTCTAATACGGTGAGATAGATTCACGTTTTTTTCCGTGCACCTTGGTTCAATCAGATGTCATTATGTTCTTCTGCTGCCTGCTGTTGGGTCTGAAGAAAGCAAATTGAAAGACTAAATGAGTGAAGTGGAACATTTTTGCAGTGCAGCACAGCAGCACCGTTCTGCAAGCCTATACCACATCGTCCATTATCACTAATAGTTTCTCTTGCACACCTCTAGCCTTTTGCTCTGGATTATTTGTGCTGGATGATGAAGTGGGAGCTCTGGTGTGCAGGAACGCTGCCCAATAGAAGCACTTTCGCCGCCTGGGTTTCATCTGTTTCTGCTGTTGTGTGTTTTGGCAGCGAGTCACAGCTCGGCTGAACAGGTGATACAAGCTGCATTTCCACCTTAAGAGGTCATCTGATAAGAATTTCTGCAGGAACAAGTTACAGACAAGTTATTCATGATAAAGTTTTCAATGAAACAAGTCAGAATGATCTCCAAAGAAGACATGTTTATGCTTATTAAAAGCCGCTTAATGGGATTTTGCCAAAGTTAGAGACAAGTTGGTCTGCTTTGAAAATAAGCTCATGATAAGAAGCTGCTGGCAAGAATTCAGGTGTAATGCTGCGTGATGGCTTTTAAATTCAGAGATAAAATCATAAAATGCACCTGCTATATAGAACAAAAACTTGGATTAACTTAAGAGCTATAAGATGTCGAAAATTCAAGAAAATAAGTAATCGCCTATGAAAATAATCGTTAGCTGCTGCCCTAAAATTCCCATATTTCAGAAGCTGAAACTAGTGGATTGTGTCAGAAATTAGCGTAATACTGGCACATGTAATTTTCAGATATTTTGCTGCTGAATTGTCAAGTTTCTTAGGGGAAAACATGACTTTTTACTGTTTTCTTTTTGGAGATAAATGTCCTGTTGAGGATTTTGTACTCATTTCTACATTTTACTTATTCATGTGATGATGCACCAGCTGCATGTTAATGCATCAATAATTGAACAGTGAAGGAAGCCATTCTTCACTATGATGACTTTCACTTTTCATTCTTAAGTACATTATGCTGGTAGGACTTGAATGTCGGAGTATTTTCCTACTGTATCATCTGTATATTTCGCGACCCTCTGATTTTAAAACGAGGTCACAGTCAGACACTGTTTATTCTGATGAGTTTTTAACTGTGCTGACTGTAGTATCAATCAGTTTTTATATGGCAACCATCACAAATATTGTATAAAATGTCTCCTTCCTGATGTGTTGTCTCATCACGTGGTCTGGTCAGCCCACGACTCGTGTTTATTGTATTTGTCACAGTGTGTTTTCACTGTAAAGCTTCTCTGTGAGTCAGATTTTTACCTCCTGAGATTTGAGCCACAGACTGCGGTCAGCTCACGTCTCCTAATCATTAACCTGGACCTGGAGAAGGTCACCGCTGCTTCGCCTGGTGTGACCGTAGCCATGGTAACACTCATTAACATTTTATTCGTGCTGATTGGTCGGTCGGGTCGGGGCAGGGCTGCAGAGTTGCTGAGGTGGTTTACTGTATCTGTGCTGTGACACATGTGGACATGGACGGAGGCAGGTGGACGACAGCTGTTACATCACAGCAGCCTGACTCCTGTTGTAGTAAAAGATCCCAGAATCTTACCTTTGCTTTTCTTGTTCTAGCTGTGGATAGTTAGTGCTTTTTTGTCACTGTGCCAAAGGTTTGAGTCTTTTGCACTTGTTAAATCATCCTAATATTGGTCTAGATCAAGTAGATTCTTTGTGTGAATAAAAGGGATAGTTCACCCCAAAATCAAAATGCATATTTTTTTTCTTACCTGCAGTGCTATTCATCCATCAGGATTACATTTGAAAACTTCAGCATCTATGTTAAGCCTGCATCTGGTCACGGACGAGAGGCTTGTACATGTGACATTGTGGGATGTAAACATTAATGGCGTCGTCCTCGGCTCGGCTGTAACACGGTGATATGGTTGACGAATATGAAAATACATGCAACAGCTTCCTCAAATTACAGCTAAACAGTAAAATGTTTTTCTGAAAACATTTTAGGTAAAAATAGCAGTAACTGAATCATGATTCGTATTTGATCACTACTTCAGTAGTTAAGTACTTCAGTACAGTTTTTCTGAGTGTTGTGAGTCTGGTGTGTTTGAAAAGTGACTAGAGATGAAACTGTGAGAAAATTTCATATCACGATTACAGTGATGAGAATGATGAAAAAGTATTCATACACACTGAAATCAAGTCAACAAGTTTTATATTGAAAACCTCTCAACGATCTCAGTGATGTCAGTGTTTCATCGATACAAAACAAACCCACCTGCTGCGTCTGCGTCCGGAAGACCATTGCTAACTTTGGTTGATGCTTGACAGTTTTTACTATGAGATTTTCAAAGCACAGGAATCAAACACAGTTATCATGAAATTAAAATTTGAGATGGTAACACTAATCGTCGGGAGTTTTATCACCGTTTATCATGAAACTGATTATGATTTCATCCCTACATGTGACATCATTGACTTGTGACTAATGTATAATAATTCTATGCTGAGAAGGAGGACATATCTGTGTGAGCAAATGAAAGATGAGCCTGCAGATTTGTCTGGTTCCCAGGCTTGTGTAAATGATGGAAATCAACAGGGTGTTGTGGATGTGTCAGGTGCTTCTATGCGAGAGGAACCTTGTGAAAAGCTGAAGATTAGTGAGAATTCAGAAAAAAAGCATGTTCATTTTAGACCTGACATCATCCTGTGGTGAAGTCAGCCATAACTGAATAGTGTATTTCTTGGCGTTTGTTTTATTGATCATTTGGCTGCATTGACTTGACGTGAATCAATAAATTGATAAGTGTGGATCAGTCTTTTTGAATGCAGAGTGTGATGAAAGTCTTGTCACTCTTGTGCTTTGTTCCTGCCTGCTGCTGCAGGCTGCTGTTTCTGACTGCGTTGATTGATATCTCCTCCTGCTCTGGTTTCTTCTCACTGTGCAGGTGAAGGCACATCTGCTCTGGATGTGTGTCTCTTTGTTTGGCCCCGCAGGGTTTAATGTGTTTCCTGTGTAATATCTCAGTTCTGGTTGTGTTTACTGGAGAGTTCCTAATCAGCTTGGATGTCCCAGTAGAACTGAGTCATGTCTAACTGAGAAATGATCACTGATCAATTCACCGTGGATCCATCTGATTTCCTGTGAGTTGTGTTCATGTAAGAATATCTTGTGTATGGTGGCTTTGGCAGTCACATGTAAACAAGCTTATAATAATTACCAAAGGCCTTTTCTGTCTTACGTGCAACATCACCCACCTCACTGAAACCTATCAGAGTATTTTATAGATATATACTCCACAGTTTCTCCCCTCGTCTGACCAGCAGCTGCTGGCTTGGCTTTGTAAATTTTGTAAATTTGACCATGACAGAATTGGATATATCTGCCTAGGTGTGTCACAATTTCAACATTAAATTGAAAATAGATCGAAATCAGGATCACTGCGGTTTTCCCAGTATTACCTTTTTCTACATCCCTGCCTACATGTGCGTGTCCCATGCGTGTCCAAAGAAAGAAAAAACAACACCTCAAAGATGATGATGCCGGAGTCAGGGATGTAGCCTGAGCCTCACTGTTCATCATATTTCATAACATATCATGTATTTAGATCCCCATTAGCCAATACCAAGGTAGCTCCTGCTTTTCCTGGGGTCCACACAAGTAAACAGTAAACATTAAATCATAATCAATTAAATCATCCAAGGCCAAAGAAGACAAAACAAGCATCCCACTCCTACATTATATCTAAAAATAGTAAAACAATTTCATTTTGCTCAAACTAATAATAATAGTAATAAAACAGCATATGATGTAACTGAGAAATGACGTGAAAATAAAATACATACATGACCAAGGAAGTTCTTCATTAATGATCATTATTCCGATACTAGGTAGCAAAATTTGCTCTGTTTGAAAGAGGCGCTGGTGCTCTGTCCCATTGAATATTTCTTTAAACTCTTTTTAAAATCAGTTTTACTTTACTTTACTCAACTTTGCTGTGCACTTTTCTGCTGTGAAGCATGCAGGAGAACATTGTATGAACAGGGACTTTTTATTTCTCTTCTGTGACAGCAAACACAACACACAGCCTTTCAGTGGCCACGTTGCGCTTGACTAAAGTAACTTAATAAGCCTTTATAGCCTGAAGCACACGTCTGTGACTGAGGTGCTGGCGCGGCCAACTTGAAAGAAGAATTTGAAAACGTAAATGACAGTTAAAAAAAAACAGTGATCTGTTGATCTTTCAAATCAAGACAATCATATACTACAATTAGAATGAATCCGACACCGATCGGCTGGTCGCTCGTCATGGTTGATCAAGCTGAAAACTGTCCTGTTGCTGGTTGATTGATCGGTGCATCTCTGGTGTAATTTAAAGGCGACAGCCAGGACAAGACCCAACCTTTCCGTTCCACTTCCTCTGCTTTACTTCCAGTTAAAGTGTGTTTTTGAGCTTAAAGTGTTAGTGAAAGGTATATATTTCAAGCAAAAGTGCTGGGTGTATGGTGTTATTTAACTTTTAAAATTTCTGACAAATAAGGTTCACATGATTTATATCCACATCATGTAATTAAAAACCTTTGTAGAAAACCACAGCACAGAAGCTCAAGTGATTTACTGTAGCTTCATAAAACTGTAACTTGGACTGCTTGTTGAAAAAATTAAAAAATCCAAAGTGTCGACAGCCCATAATGCAGGCCGCCAGCGTCTGAGAGCTCCAGTAAATGAGAGCTCTGAATACAAAGCGCCGCTCTTCCATTCGAACAGATGGATGGATCAATGCCGCGGCTTTGAACAATCAGGGGAAGAGGAGAAGAGAGGAGGATGGGAGGAGAGGGATGAAAGGATGAGGGAGGAGGTGATGGAAGTGGTTGTTTTGTCGCGGCAGGAGACAGAGGAGGGGAAGACAAAGCGAGATTACTGCCAATTTAGGCAGGGCTGCTGATGCACACTTCCTAATTGACAAATGGATTTCCCCGCTCGACTGCGACAGAGTAAAAATGATCAAATGCTGCTTTTCTTTTTCAGATTCCTCCTTTTGTGTGCATCTAAATTGTCAGGTGGCACGTTGTTGTAACTGATCATTTCTCTCAGAGCTCAGGCCCAAACAAATTGGATTGCTGTCATCTTAAAAACAAAGGAAACATTGACAGCGTGATACACCAGAGAGAACACGTCTCCTACACATACATACAGTTTACATAGGCAGCTTGTAGACAGCCAATTAGAAAAGCCCTGTCTGATCAGCCATGGGAAAAAACCCTAAAAAGTGAGCCAGGCTTTAGATCCAGAGAGAGAACTAAAAATAAAACTACAAAGACAGGGAAAGCTTTTAAAAGGCCCGGTCCACCGACTCGTTATCAACTGTCCTGAGATGTGAACACGCCCACAGAGATAACATTGTGTGGTGGAGAAGAAGGTTACAGCTGAATGCTGGAGAAAAATGATGCAAGTCGTTTGTTGTAGACGAGACAGGAGGCTGCTCTTCTGCACGGACATATAATGAGACAGAGACAGAGGCCAAGGATGGAGACAAACACTACAAAACTTAATATCTTACTGTATAAATGGATTGCCTGAATGTTTGCTGAGCTCCCAAATTATAATCATCCGATCATCATTTAACAAACATAATTAGGTGTGACTGGGGCTGAAGTAGGGCCGACATTTAGCAGTAAGGCTGAACAAAGCTTTGAAGAAATATCTAATTGCAATCATCTGTAGTAAACAAAGATGTTTTCTGAAGACTGGTGTGTTGTCCAGGACACTTTTGAAGCACCACAATATTTAATTTGGCACATTTGGCCTTTAACCAATATTGTACATCCTGCAATTTGAAAATTACAGTAGACCATATTGCTCAGCCCTTTTTAGTAGACCTTTAAAATATATCTGTAAATGAGAAGGACTAAAAGTTACAGATAGCGAATTTAGGCTAATTTTTCTTTATGGTCTCTGGACAGATGTTCAAAAGACACCCTAAAAATAGAACAAAAAAATCTTAGCAATAGAGAGTTGTGACATTTTTTCTCCATTATAGAAACCAATAATACAAGCACAGTGATAGCAAAAGTTTAATAAATGGATGAAATGGTATGTTCATATGCTGCTAATGTTAGCATGCTTGGCCATCTAGCTGACTGGCTACAGTAGCATTTGTAACCCATGTTACTTCCAAGGACATTGACCAACATGTCATTTGTTAACTGCGTTATTTTGTAGAATTACATAAAGTATACGATGACATTAGAAGAAGCTTTATTGAAGACACATCCTCTGTGTTATTGAGGTTAAGCTAACATTACCTGCACTGGGTTGCACCAGCTATATGCACGTTCTCTCCTAAGTTAGGATGTAGAGTCAGCGTTACAGGGTTAGTAACTACTAGTTAGTTTGTAACCAAATAAGCTTGAACCATAATACTGCAGCGTCCCTCAACTAGTTTGGACATAAAGTCATACCTAAGGCAAGTGGCCAATCAACAATCAATTTTGTCGTGGTTACTTTGTGTGTTAATACTCAGACAGAGTCAGGCATTATGGTGAAAATGCAAGTCTTCTGGTTCATTTTGAATGGGCGTAGTCCATTTGGGCTTCAGTTGAAATGGACTACCCCAGGCTCCACACAAGCCGATGTCACGCTGCGGTGGCCAGTCATGAGCTGCTGATCAGCCTCTTGACAGTCATCCTGAAATATCAATGAAACTGAGCACTGTCCAAGTGGAGTTTTTGATGATACTCATTGTGTCCTTGTTTAGCTTATTTCATGTACGCAGCTTCATTGATGTGCAAATATGGATTTTTCCCACCTTGTATGTTTCTCTGAGGTTACATCAAACCCTTCATTACTGCATGATCACTACAGGTAAAGAAACACTGTGTTCATGTAGTGCTTAAATCTATACAGTATGTATAATTTCAGTGGTTTTCTCATTGAAATTTTCAAACACTGGGTGAAAAACTGACAGAATACAGATGGAAGAAATTAATTTTATGCATATTTTGATGGTAACATTTTTAATGTGTGCAAACAGATGTTGAACAGTAATTTGAATTTTCATAGGTTATAGAATATGACTGCATTGTGAGTCATTTGTCTTCTTCAAGTCAGTCTCCAGGTGGACGAATATACCCAAAAGTTTATGTAGCCAATTAAATAATTGGCTTTGTTTTTCAAGGTGACCGTTCTCAGTTTAATCATTGGCCATCTCCCTCAGGAGCAGCAGGTGTCGGATGCAAACAGACAGATGGCATCCTGGGAAATGTAGTGCCTTTTTTTTGTCAGCGAGCGCAGCTTGTAATGGCCCTGCCAGGAGGCATTAAAGGCCACAGCCTGGACGCTGCTCTTTGCTCACAGGGTGAAGCTGATTGAAATTCCGTTCCTCCTGCATCGCCGGCTTGGCGTCGGCCCACAGTGCAATACTGCAACCTATTTCACACTCTGCTGGTGTGGATTGATGAAAGCAGACAGCAAAAAACTCAGGGTGGCAGCAAAAGTCCAAAAGTAGCAAGGAGCCATCTTCCATATCCTCCACTTCTAACTGGCTCTTATCTGGAAGTGAAATGGAAAAAACATATTGTCTTGCCTCTTATCTCTTATTTTCCCTTAAATCCTCCTTATAACACAGCTCTTGTTCTCTTTGGAGTCACAAAACTTTATAAAGGAACTGGCGTTATGAGAATATAGTTTATGATCTAATATGGAGAGTAAAATAACAATCATTATCATCCTTATATAGCCTACATTTATATGTCTGTGCCTCTGTAACTGGTTCTTAATATCACTTCTTGGGTGGAGGGGCGATTTGCACATTTGCCTCACAACAAGAAGGTCATGGGTTTGAATCCTGGATCAGACTTGGGCTTTCTGTGTGTGTTTCTGTGGGCTCTCCCAGTTTCCCCCACCATCAAAAATATGTATATCTGGTCAATTCTCCAGTCAGTACCTCTGACCATAGCTCTGACATATGACCGGAGTTTGTCCCTGGGTGCTGTAACTGCAAACTGCTTCTTGAGATACGCATTCACGGATCGTTGTCATGACAAGGAACAATTCTCGTCCCATTTACAACCAAACTCAGCTGGCTTGCCGTAGTAGATAACAAGTGACACCGCTTCCTAACTAGAAGCAATGTGAGCAAACGAGCAGATGGAGGGCGAACAACTGTCCACATATAATATGAGCAATGCAACAGAAGTGCACTTCAGATTCCTCCCTCTGTAGATGAGAAAATTAAGTGTCTGAGTTATTTATTCACTGTCATTTTCTTAAATCAGCTTTGTTTCTAGATAACTGGAGGGCAATTTACTTATTTGTTCCTTTTTTTTCTTCCAAACCTTGTCCTTTCTGGGGATATTCCTTTACAAAGACTGCTGATGTGTTCATGTAAAAGGTGTCACTTCTTCTCAGCCTTGTTCATTAGTCTGCTGTCCTCCTTTTGACTGCTTTGATGAGGGGAAACAGAAACTTGATGTGATGTCACATTAATTTTAACCAGATGCTTGTGCATCTTTCGCTTTGGTGTTTAGTACCACTTACCCCAATCGTGATTTTTTTGATGGTAAACATAAAAATAGTTAGCTTTAAGAAGTTACCAACAACAAAAAGATCCAAGAATAACCATTTTATTTCAGGCTAACCTATCATTTTTTGTTTTTTGTGCAAAAAATGGGTTGCTTGTCAAAACAGCATACCTGAAACAAATGATTGAAGTACAGTTTTTAATGGAATAGAGCCCATGAAACATAAAATAAAATCTATTCAACACTAAATAGCCTAACTGATTTCATGCTTAAATAATCATTATTTTAACAGTAACAAAATGATTGATGCATTTCATGATTTCTATTTTATTGGATGTAATTATAAACTTTGTTGTGTTTCTTAATATCATGTTGCATGTTAGGAAACATATTCAGAATACAGCATTTTGTTTTCAAATAATATGACTGCCTCTCAGTTGTAAGTGTCTGTGTATTACTGTTCTTGCTTGTATATTTTTGTTCTTATTATGCTGTTATGGTGAAATTGGCCCGAATGCTGCATGAATGCCCCAAAGCTGCTGTAATGAAGCTCTGACTCTTTGTCAACAGCGTTTCTGTGTTTCTTGTTTCTGCTTTTAACAAGACTGCGCCTGCTGGAAACTACTGTGATTACTGCGTCTTTTTCCACTGAGATGTAAACAAATACAGCCTCGAGTGATTCTCCCTTTAATTATACCAAAACAGAAACATAATGAACATCCAGCAAACAGGACACAAGCTTATAGTGAATGACTTCACTCTGATATGTCTTTGTTAGAGACAAAGTGAATCCAGGGTAAAATAAGAGGGGGGTTGCTCAGAGCGTCAAAGTGCTGCTGTTGATTCTGGTTGGGGGGCAGGAGTCTGAGTGAGTTCACAAAAAGCCAGTTTTGGGTGATTTTCGCAAAACTTTTGAATGTTTCCTTTTTTTTCTTTTGGTTTGTTTGGCAATTTCGCCTGTGGTGGCACAAAATCATACAAAATATGGCAATATAAAAAGTGAATTTCTATAACTATCAAAGAGAATAAAGTGAATTGTGTAACAGATTCCATTCAATTTACTGTAAGAAGTGAATTTCTGTAGTTACCAAAGAGAGTAAAGTTGAATTGTGAAAAAGGGCTATATGTTGCTTTTCCAAATGTTAGGCCCAAACCTTACTTTGGTCCTTACTTGGAAGCCTTCCTTTTAATTTAACCACGTTATTTATCAAGATACATAGGTAGAAGATATAATAGACTTAAAAACAAAACAAGGAACAGCAACAAAAACAACAAAACCCTTCCATACTGGTAAGCTGACCTGTCCTTTTAAAATTTTTCTCACATCACACTGTTTCTGTTGAATTTCATTCCATTATTTAAGGTTATTATAGGCTGTTTATGAGTCAGCGCGTATTTATTTTGTACCTTCATGGGATTTTATTTTTTTAATGCATTTCAATGAAACTATTCAACATTTTACTGAACATTTTTTCTTATTTCTCTTGATGAAGAATTGTATGTATCATTTTTGTTTTATTGCCTCTGCCTATTTATAAATGATGTACTGTAGTAAGTAAAGCCTGTACACTACAATACAAGAACAATAGACCCTTTTCATGGCAGCCATATTGAAATAGTAGGGTAAACACAGGTGTTACTAATGACACTAATTAAAGAACCTCTCCAGTGAGTCGACATGCACAATAGCAGCACCCTGACTCAGTTTGACCTGAATCGAAATGAATCTTAATTAGTAACATTAGTAACACCTGTGTTTACAAACTATTTCATATCAGAACGGCTGCTACAAAAAGTGTGTTACATGAATTATCAAGTGGTGAGTATACTCATTTTTTTCTTGGGATTTTTTTTTTTTAGCATTATGTGATGTCTGTAGCCATAGTGTGTGTATTTAGGAGCCTTTTTCTTTTAAAATCGGTCAGCAACAAATGTCAGCTGGAGAAGTCATTTTTAGTCAGCTCAATAGAGTTAGCATTGAGTAACTAGCTAACTTTTGCTAAAGCTAATAAAGTCTACTGTCAGCAGTAATCATTTCAGGTGTCATAATGGATAGTTGTCTCCTGGGACTGAGGAACATTAGACATGATTTGAGTTTTGGTTACAGTTAAGCTATTAAAACTGGATTAAAATTAAGAAAATATTGTAGATTAATTTCAGTTTCACCACCTTTTTGATAAAGTAATCAATTTCCTTGGAAAAAGTTAATTATAGCTTATAGCTTATCTGAGTTATCAGACTAACAGCAAGCTTGCAAATAATGTAGCTAACATTTTAGATTTTTTTTTCTTAGCTAGCCAGCAAAAAATGTAATATTCTGTCAACTTTTTAGCTAGCTAACAAACATAATGTTTTATCTTTTTACAGTGCTAAAAAATATAACATTTTGTTAAGAGATACAACCAGCTGAGAGTTAATGGTCCCCAACCTGGATTTACTAAACTGAGATAAATGTTTATTTGTGCGACAGAGCTCTGCTTAATTTTAAGCTCAATTTAAACCTAGTTTACCATTTTCTGATTTGTAAACAATATCCATTACAGACTGTCCCTAACCCTAATCAAGAATTCAAGTGAAGCTAAACATCAGACAAGAAAACAACATTATTTATACCTGATGAAAGACACTGACAGGAAACATTTCTCAGATACATTCAACCTAAATGTTGAATTTAGCTGTCATTGATAACAGTCTTTATTAGTTTCCTCTTACCAGAAAAGAAACAGAATTTTCCGAAAAGCCAACTTCTCCAAAATCTCCAACCTGGTCAGACAACAGGTGATGAAAGAGCATTTCAGGAGCCTATTTGTGTGATTGTCAGTGCAAAAAAATACAACACAAAGCCATCTGTTGATCACACCAAAGAGAAGAAAGCAATACTGAGGGTGTGATTACACCCTAAAGGCTGCAGGAGCAGGTTTGTAATAGAAAAGTAATCAGCTGGAGGAATCTGGGCAGCAAAAGTGGATGAATAATGAGCTCTGCCCTGCTGTAGTCTCACTGCTGCTGCTGAGCTGCTGCTGAATCGCTCCAAAACTGTTACAGTTGAGCAGCTCGGTGCCCAAAAGCAGTTTTTTTGTTTTTTATGTGGTTAGATCCCAGGTGTGAATGTGTTGCTGCTGAACACAGAGTGTGCATGTTTAACACACCCTCCTGTGGATGAAAAAAAACATGATACCACAAAATGAGAACAGGAGCTCACAGAGTGTGAATGTGGAGGAGGCTGATGGGAGAGAGATGAGAGGAGGTAATCACTGCCACTCTTTGATCCCTGGAAGGCAGAGAGGGTCTCGGTGACAAGCGAGTGTTGCCATGGTTACAGCATCCCATTGCTTTGCTAGTTTCAGTCGCTGCTGTCGCACCCTTCCTGTTACAGTCCCTGGAGAGAGAGAGAGAGAGCGAGAGCGAGAGAGAGCGAGAGAGAGCGAGAGAGAGCGAGAGAACGAGAGAGAGAGAGAGAGAGAGAGAGAGAGAGTGTGTGTGTGCACGCATGCATACATGAATCAAATTGATTGTTGATTTCATTTGCATATGTCTAGCTAAATAAACATTTTTAACTTATTGTGTATTGATGCTAGAAGTATTGGGAAAGTGAGTAATAAGTAATTGTAATTGTTGGCTACATTGGTCAAAGTCTCAGCAGTAGTATTAGTAGTTTAATAGCAGTAGTAGCAGCTCTAATCGTAGTGATAGCTGTAATAAAAACACAGGTAGTTATATGAGTAGTAGCTGAATAGATATCTTACAAGTACCAGTAGTAGTAGTTATAGTTATTGTAGAAGTAATTCAGCAGATGTAGTCTTGGCAGTAGTTGAAGAAGTAATTTAGTAGATACAGTAGTAGCAGCAGTCAGTCTAGATGTGGTTGTAGTCTAGAAATAGTTAAGTGTAGATTGTAGTACTAGCTGTCTTAAAGAAATTCCTTGGTGCCAGTAATGTTTTCTATAAACTTTTATGATTGAAATGTCTTGTAAGACATTTCATCCAAGTGGATGAAGTCCAACTTGGTTGCTAAGAGTTGCATGTTGGGCAATTAGCATAATAAGTATAAGTAGGTCATTATGAGGTAAAATAAAGAAGAAACAAATCATCACAAACCTGCCAGAATAAGTTTATTTTGATGTCCATTGTTAGGTTTGTTAGTTTGTCCAGCTGTTCCTTCTTTGTTGTGCACAATTTGTTCATTTATTTTTAATTGATTGGTTGATTGAAAGACAATAAAATGGTGTGTACAAAGTGTACAAAGAACTAGTATCAGTAGAAGTAGAATAGTAGGTACAGTAGGACTGCTAGATTTGTAGAGGTAGATTAATAGATTTAGTATCCTAGTAGCAGCAGGCAAGAAGAAGCAGTCGTAGAGGTAATGTTGCTGTAGATTGAGACCAGTGTTTATAGCTTAACTCAGGCTGCCTTCAGCGACCTTCATGTGCACCATGATCATTATCACTTGTTTGCACTGGAAGATTTTACAGTGGCTGCAGGAAGCACATGTACTGCACATGGTTCACACCTGCTTCTAGCAACTGTTTGTGTCATTCTTCAGTGTCTCCATGATGCATTATGTAATCAACATGAATCCAAGTCACATTTTTGCAAAAAAACTTGAAAGCGATGCTCTGCTTGGTCCTGATTCAGCCCTGTGCAGGACTGAACGAGGATACTGTGAATCCTGTTTGTGTGTGTGTGCGCATATGATAGGAAGGAACATTGTGTTGTGCTGTTGGACCTGAGTGCCACTGTTACCTGCTATAAACCCCTGCAAAAGGACAAACAAAAAACTGTCTACATTCTCGAAATCAACAGGGGCAGAAATGTATATTTACCGTGCGTAGAAATGTGTGTTTGTATGAGAGCCACGGACAGACAGAGTGTGATGAAGTGTTATATGCTGCCAGATCTCCTGTAAGTGGAATAAAATAAAATATGGCTGTGTCCCCTCCTCTCCCAGAGGAGCACTGAATGAGCCAGTTTGATGCATCCGCCTCATCCCAGTGTTAACTCAGGATATAAGAGAAACTGTCCATGGCTGACAAATACACCAGTACAAAAAAACAGTCCAATACACAAGGCTTGATGTCTTATTAAGCCATTTAGTCTCTTTATTCCAGTCTTAAAATAGAAGGGCCAACATTTGTTTTTGTTATATTTATTATATATTATCTTATTTATCTATATAATTTACAACAGTTGGTTTTCTGCTGTTTGCCAGACTTTTAATACCAAAGCTCCTTGTTTTTGTCTAGTATGAGTCATTCTCCTGTTTGAAATTACCTCGCTCTGTGTCACATTCGCTCCATGTTTGTTTGTTTTGCCTTCAAGAGGGGTTTCTCCCAGTGTGTTGCAAGCTTGGCCTTGGGGAATTTTACTTTTAGGGGATGTATTTGTGAATATTTTCAAATGGCTTCTTTTAAATTCTCAATTCTGTGATTCTGGCCGTGATGTGACGATGTTTATATGTTCTTGAGGATCCTGGTTATGAGGCTTATTCTGGTTTCGTTCCTATTTGGAATATTGTGTTACAATATTGTGTTTACCTAGTTATTCGTATCCCTGTATTAATGTAATCAAAAACATCTATATATATAAAAATGTAAATACTGAATATTTGAAATGCTTTCAAAAGTCTTTTTTTTTGCAGTATCAGTACTCTGGTACCAGGTGCACTGGTGTGTGTTGACACAAATGGCTGCAGCGCACTTACCCACAGTGCTGTCTTCTTCTCGTCAGTCGTGGCATTTGCTAAATCTGTTGTCATGTTCTAGCCTCATTATATCTATCTTGCCCCTCAATGTTGAGTCCTTTTTTCCTTGGTGGTATTGGAAATGGTATTGAATATTAATATTTTGACATTATGTGGACCATTCTGTTCTGTTCCAACAGAATGTTCAGAAACCCGGATAAGATGTTTACATGCCACAGTATCCTGGTTTCTATCAGAATACCCCAGGTGGCAAATCCAGGCCTTGTCCAGGTTACTGAAGCCAGTATTTCATGGTTACATGTGCAAACCATAACCAAGATACTTAAAAGACCTGATAATAACCAGGACACTTACTGCACATGTAAATGCACTCATTTTATTAGAGAAAACGTAGGATCCTACATTACTACTGCCATCAGTCTGTCGCTGGGCTCCTGTCAAAAAAGACACTTGGCTGCCAGCCCCTGTCAAAAGCTACTTGTCTCAGGGCCTAACAGGGTTGCTGGGGAAAACCCTGCTTCATGCAGATTTCCTGACTCCATCTGTGCCGTGCTGAAGAACACAAAGACTTATCCAAATGATGAAAAATGTTGCAGTAAAGAGTACACAATCACAGAGCATAAGCTGGAACAATAGAACAGTATATCTTTTTAATCCTCACATGTTATATACTGTCATATTGCGCAATCCTATATGAAATTAGTTTCATTTTTATTTGTCTAGGTGTTCGGATATCTGTGTCTGAGATTTCTTCCTCTACTCAGATGTAACAGAGGCAAACTGATTTTGCTTGAGGTGCTCAAACCACTGAAAAATATATATTTAAAAAAATCCAGCAGCATTGTGTCTTTTTAGAACACAGTGTCCCAGTTACTTTGGATAATCCACAGAACACACAGTTTAATAGTATTCAGAGGGACAAGTGCTTTGGTTGAAAAGTACTTCTAATAAAACCTCAGTCAACTGTGTTCACATCGACTGTCTCTGTCTGCTGCTACTGTATGTATATTATTAATTTCATGATAGAAGTATGCTGGAAATCTGTGATTCGCAGCCTGTCTGTGTAACCCGTGTGTTGTTTTTGTGTTTCTGTGTGAACAGGTTGCCTGTTTGAGAGCGAGCTGTGTTCACCATATGAGATCTGTGTCAACGGTAAGGTGTCAGCACACTAACACACACACACACATTATAAAAAACTCTATTCAAATCCACCAACTACATTACAAGTTACACAGTCAGGCCACCAGTTATAGTACACAGTTCACTGATATTTGCAACTAGATAGGGCAGATTAAAACTTTCAGTGTGTCTTCATGTATAAAAACAGGGGTGTTCATAACCACATGTCTTGGTAACATGTCTCTGACACCAGTGGCACTGAAATCAGCTGTACGATCAGGCCACACATTAGAGGAACTCTTTTAAGACTATTAACACATATTTTTGAAAGTGGTAGTGCAAGAGGTTCATGTGCTCTGTGCAAAATGCTCCATTCTGCAGCAAATTGCAAACTAAGAGCATAAATATCCCCAGAGCTAACATAGTTTATCATTTCTAACTGCAGTTAGGTTAAGAGTATTTCATTCATGACCCTAGTGGTCAAATCTCGGGGTTCTCCTCCCTCTGTTTGAGCTGGAACGTGAACATGCATAGTACTGATTACACTGGATATTTTACAAGAAAGGATATTCATCGATTATACTCAGTGTCTGTAGAGCTCTTACTTTGATGAATGGTTGTGTGTCTCTTCTCTCTGGTTGAGCTTTCACTGCAGGGACCGTTTTGGGAGCCTCATTCTTGTGGTAGGTTACTTAGAGAATTTAAATTGCCTATAGATGTGAATATGTATATGAAGTGGAAGACAGCCAATTCATAATCAGATGATAACAAGGACGAGGATGAGGAGAAAGCATGACAAATTTTTTATTATGTCTTTTTGTGGAGCAGTGTCTGCTATTTCTGTGTGAAGGTTTGTGTTGATGTGGAATCAGAGATAGGATTGATTTGAATGGCTTCACAGAAACCAAATTCATCCAAAAGTTCAGGATGTCAAGAGCTATTTTGAACTACATCTGTTGGTGCCTCTCTTGTGTCAAGACACTTCTGGCATAAAAGTCACATTAATTCTGTGTTCTGAGGTCTCACTGGAAAAATCACATCTGGATCTGATGTAGGACAACATATGAAAGTGGCCCAAATCAGAATGGAAAAAAAATCAGTTTCCATGTGATTTGTGCTGTTCACAGTGACATTGGGCCACTTTTGCCTGCAGTGTGAACATAGTCCGTGTGTTAGGCCTGTGATGAGCTGGCGACCTGTCCAGGATGTACCTCACCTCTCGCCCAGTGTCAGCTGGGATTGGCTCCAGCTGCTCGCAGCCCTTCAAAGGATAAGCGGTTATAGATAATGGATGAATGGAAGAGACTTTGAGTGGAAAATAACTGGAAGTAGGAAAAAAAAGTTTTCAGCCTGGGACTAAAAGGATTAAAGGCACATCAAAGTGTAGTCACCAGGCACATGTACCAGAAAAGTGTCCGAAACACATTCAGTCTCTACTGCTTTAATGATAGCACTTACAACAGCCAAGATGTTATTTAATGCTCAGAGTCAGAATTGCTGCATTGCCTCTGCATTCATTTTAGCCTCTTTAGAATCAACTGCTGGACAACATAAATATAAACCCGCTCCCTCTCTGCTTGTCTCTTCCCTTGTGGCATCTCTGGCATCCAGAGGAAGGAATCCCCTGCTGCGAATCAACCTAGAATCAAAAAAAGCTCAAAACATGAAAGTCGCTCACAGAAAATAATTTGCATATATTTTGGAGACTTGGAAACACTTTTATCTTTGACTCCACTGGGTCACCCAGATGATAACCTGGTTACTCTCCAGCACTCAGGCCACATCTGCTCCAAGCTGACCTTTTGTTTTCTGTATCTGCTGATCACCAACATTCATGGGTTCACTGGGAAGCTCTCAGCTGTGCAGAGCAGGCTGCACTTATCAACATCTCCACAGGATTTAAAGCACAGACCGAGGCAGCAGAGATAACACAATAGTATAATCTGTTGTATAATCTCATTAAGCATTCAAATGGTCTGTTAGGAGGTGCAGGTGGCCGTGCTGCCAGCTACACAGCTGACCGACTGCGTTTGTGACCTGCTTCCTGACGTGTGTTTATTTCAGGCAGGGCGTGTTTGTTCTGAATTCATTAGCTCGGTCGTTTCCTGTCTGCGCGGTGTCCTTTTGAAATGTGCCCCATAATCTGATTCTGACAGGAGGAGGTGGGGATGGAAAAACAAAACCAAAAAAAACACGTCTAGCTCTGTGAGAGAATAGTTATGTCGTCAGTGAATTTTATTTTTAGACGAGCTCAGGCTGGATCTCCGTCTGTGTTGTGACTGCCTCAGGTGACCTTGTTTCACTTCCCTGAAAAAAAAGGTGTCAAATGCTGTCATTTGGACAGTTGGTCTGTCATATTTCACTGCTGCTACATTTTCATTGCTCTGTTGGCCATTCTCTTGTCTTCTGTATTCATTACCTGACTACTACATGTAAATATTACCTCCAAGGAGTTTATATTTTCGGTTTGTTTTGTTTTCTTGTTTATCAGCAAGATTACGTAAAAACTGCTGCCTCAGTTTTCATGAAACTTGGTGGAAGGGTGCAGTGTGGTTCAGGCAAGATCCTGCTAAGTTTTAGAGTGGCTCAGAATCATGTCTACTTGCTGGTTTGTTGCACCAGCAGGATGTTAAAAAATTGGGTGGAAGCAGATGTAAGAATTGTGTTGTTGCTTTGATTTATGTGTAAATATTACATACTACTCCATATTACACTGTAGTGGTAGAACAGGGGTCTGCAACCTGTGGCTCCTGAGGTGCATATGGCTCTCCAGTGGCTCCCTGTGGCTTTAACAGAAAATTAAATGTAAATATATAATGGCTCTTTTTACTATTTAAATTTTCAGTATAATTGTAAAAATATGTAGCCTATACACCAAAAAAAGTTTTAATATTTTGTCAACTAAAATCTGTGTCATAACATCCGTCTACAGCTCAGCACCTCTCAAAACTCAAAATTTTGTTGGTGGCTAGTCTTAAGTGTCTTTAGGCTAGCTATGGATGTCAAATTCAAACAAAAAAGTCTCAGGGGAAAATAGGTGCAGCTCCAGACAGATTTCATTTTTCTTTTTCATCCAAAAAGGCTCATATGATAGCAAAGGTTGCCGACTCCAGGTTTAGAATAAATCAAATCTGAAAAACATGTTTGTTTAGGCACAGACCCCAACAAATGTCATATCATCATTTTTAATGAATTTATGAAAATGAAAACGGTGATGATCAAAAGTGATCATTCTTACCAATCATGAATCATACTACTATTGCAGTATCAAAATAATCTCCATATGATATTTGTTTACTATATTGTGCAGGCCTAATAGCAGCCACCTCACTGCAGAAACAAATGGATTAAGTATGTCAGAAATGATCAGTGTCTAAGTTATCCTTGATGTTTTTTCCAAGCGGTTGTGCCTGCAGATTTCCATAATAAGACTGGGCTTTTGGCCTTGGCAGAAATCTGTGCTTTTTCCCTTGCTTTGTTTCTTTTTGTGATTTTGACAAAATAACAGAGGTGATCACAACAAAAAATGGTTAAAAGAATAGTGAGGAAGGGTCATTGCAGTTAGAAAAGTCAAAATACACTTTATTTGGGAGAACTGTCTCTGCCATTGTTTCAGTACATGGAAAGAAATCATTTTTTCTTTTTTCTCTTCTTTTATTTTGCAGTTAACACTTAAAATGATGAAGGCACTTGTAAAGGTAGTACAAAAATTAAACCGTACTTTTGGGTTTTTCATAAATTGTAACTGGAAAACCAACAAAAAAAAATCAAATTTCAATATCAAATTCATCAAATTTCTGTAAAATAAAAAAGCATCATCTGTAGGTTTACAGGTTGGGGTCAGGACAACATGATGCAAGATGATTAACAGGATTTAGATAAGATGACAAAGCATGATTTTGATATACAAGAAAGTTTTTTTTCTTTTTTTTCTTTAATTGTTGTGTCTCTTTGTGAAATGTTGAATAATGTTAATTCTTTTCAATAATTAAAGTTATTAAATAATTAAGATAAAAGTCACTGCTCACAACTGATGCAGAAAAAGAGCTGACATCTGTTTACATGAAGGGAGAAAATGACAACAACAGAAATGTAAAGTTTAAACAGAAATGACTTTAATTTATTCTCATGATGGCTCAGTAACTTTTCAGACAGCAGCTAAATAGAAGGAGAGCAATTTCACCCACTTTGCAGATTTCACTGGTCCACACAGTTTTGTCGGCTGTGTGTTTTGCCTCGCAGACTTCAGGCAGTAAATACAATTTACTGCTCTGCCTCTGCTCCTTCATAGGTCATTAAAACCTCCTCAGCTGGATGGTTGTTCAGTGGTTGTGGCGCCGTGTTCCCTCAGCTGATGTTCCAGCTGTGATGGAGGACTCTCTCAAGCCTTTAAGTGTCATTTCCGTTTCACATTTCACTGTTGACCTTTTGTGGACCAGCTCCAGCTGTGTTGTCTTTTGTCTTAAATTCCATCTATATTGGAGGTATAGGTATATATAGGACTGTCAGAGATGTCTGACAAATATCAGCCACTATTTACATAGCAGCGCTATGTAGATTAGGCCTCCTACTCAGCTGTGAGAACATTGTATTCTGTATAAATCCACGTAAATCTGTTTTAAAATCATAGAAATAAACAAAGCAAAGCTAGCTGTCAAAGAAAACCCGGTCACCATTTTCTAATGTCTGTGCTGGATGGAATATGGACATGGAATAGTGCAGGATTGAGTCCTAAAATCTGAAAATGACTGAGCATATTTACATTCACAGTTTCCTCATGGTACGTGGATATGAACTGTGATGTGACTGGTTGCATTTATACTTTCATTATTTCAATCATAAAAGTGTTAGTTTGTGAAGATTATCATGCTGAACAAAACCTGTCAGCATCAGAATTTTTTATTTGCCACAGAGCTTGTTTTCTGCACTAATGCAAAGTTCAGTGAAAAAAATCCCATTTGGATTGAATCAGGGCAACACTAACTTCCAGGTTGGCCTACAAAAAAATAAAAAAATAAAAAAATTCATCATCCATGCAGCTCTCTATTGCTGGCTAACAAACTGAACTTGCACATAAGGATATTGCTGTTTTCACCCAAATTTATCCACAAATGTGAATTATTGTGAAACATGATTATTAAAATGATTCTGTCAGTGTGTGACAGTGCTGGCTGTTTTAGTGGAGCTCCTTGTTTCAAGTTCCTAAGAGCATGAAAAGCTCGACGGGTTGAGTTAGGTGAGCTGAGGCTGCACTGACAGCTGGATCTCGCAGTGGAAAAGCTACGGTGGCTGCACCTCCAGCCATTGTTCTCACCTGCCGTGTGTTTGAACCGCTTCAATAGCTGCTGTCAAACCACCGCTCGCAGACACTGCCGGTCTGTTGTGTGGCTGACTGGCAGCTTAGGCTCTATCAGGCCACACAGCAGCTCTGATTGCCTAAGCTGACTATAATCTCCTGGCAGAAAAAAACAATGAGTAAGGCTGGTATTGTTCAGCCGAGGACATCCTCTGTCTTTCTACCTTTTTTCAACAGCAGGGGGAGAGAGTGACACCTGAAAAAATATCTCCTGAGGAAACAAGTTGTTCTCTTACCTTGGCATGGGAAGACATTTAAACGTTACTCCAGGATGAACACAGCACCTGTGACAATGTTATTGAGAACAGATGAACAACTAGCCTGGATATTCTAAGGAATTAAACAGTCTTTCACAAAGTAAGTTAACTGCTGGTTACCTTCAGGCTTTACCCAAATCAGTGTCACAGTAGAGACATCCACACGCTGACAATGACAAAATCTATCTTCCATACTTGAAATAGTTACCTAAATACTGTGCATAGATGAATACTATACTACATGTTGACCTTTGTCAACATGTTGACCTTTTTATGTACCAGTTTATTGTGACACAGCGTAATTCAACCTTTTTTCATTTCGAACATCAAAATACTGAAAAAATGCATACTGTATACAAGCTGTCATCTGTCCCACTTTGCTGATAATAACATCTGGGCCCTCAGGGAATTTGCGCTGGGAGAGAAGGGCTTCCTTCTGCTGGAGCTGCAGTACCAGCTAGACTTGGGGGGCTAAGTAATACCTTAGAGGCAACAGTTAACTGGCATTGCACATGAATAAAATATTCATAAATTGTTTAACTAGCTAGTATTTCTGGTGCCAACTAGTGAGGTTGGTGATGGTTGGTTGTCAACTAATCATGCACATCCTTAGTAGGGAAGGGGCCATTGCTCTCCCTTCTGGTCCACAGTAGTTTTAAGTTGCAAATCACTGTATCCCAGTTCAGTCATCTTTAAGACATTAGCTTAACATTAACCTTGTGAGTCTGTCTGTTTGTGTCATCATGGCAAAATGTGGTCTTGGAGTCATGGACTGTAGTGGGAACTACTACAGAGGAGGTTTTGATTATTTTGCCAGGTGTTTATCTGTATCTCTGTCTGTTGACAGATTTTGTGTATAATCATTTTACAACTGTGCAAGAAACTTCTCAGGTGTGAGATTAACCAGGTTTCAAGTTGGAGCCACAGCCAGGGCAATACAGCAGAAACATCTGTCACGATGATGAAATGATTGCCTGTTTGTGTGTCAGTCATAGCACTTGGGGATATGATGATTGATGACTTTTTTTCTTGTTGCTATTGATCCCATATGTATTGCTGAGAGATATTGTTTTATTGCCCGGGCCGAGGACCAGTGAGTATGGGGTACTCATGTAATAATGCGGTAAAGACAAGTGATGGGTATTGTGGCTGGTATGATCCCATCGCAAGATGGTCTCTAGTTATTGTACTGGTTTAACCACAGCAAATATATGCCTGACCATACAAGGCCCATGTGCCTTGTTGCGTAAATATGAAGGCACTTTTACATTTTGGTCATGTGACTTTTACATACAGACATAACGGCAGTCTTCCTAAAATGAACCTAGTAATATTTACATTAGTCTTTGAACTTGGCACTGTATTACATTTATCAGTTTACGGTTATCTCTTCTGCACATCAGATCAGTCTACAAATGATATTTCCCCTCAGAGTGCAGCAAGAATGGAAAAATATATAGATAAAATCATAATAATAATCAGACCAGCAGTATACTGTATCTTCCAATGTTTTCAATTTTTACTCAAACTCCATGGATGAAATGAGGACCACACATTGGATACAATGTGTCAAACAGGAAGTGATGATGATGAAGCTGATGACAAAATCTATGAAGACATTCACTGTGAGAAAAGAGGGTGAGTGTCTCTCACACTCATGATGGCTGTTGATTAACAGAACAAAATACACTTTAAGTGATGCAATTTGTGAGAGAACTGGAAACACTTTGCTTTTAATACACTCTTTAAATATATGCATTGTGCAGGTGCAGCAAAATCACATAACCATATAAGCATGTATATTGTGCTGCGGTGCCATTTCTGAAACCCCACACCACCACTTTCCCACCCTTCAGCCTCTAATCGTCTATCTTGATATCATGATGTTGGCATCAGGTGCTTTTTTGCACTCATGTCATGTCTGAATAAAAGCCATTACGGAGCATTTACGTCACAAACGTGTCTGTATGACAAAAGCCATTATTTTAAAAGGTGGATAGGGACAGCAATATTAATATTCCATGTTTTAAATGGGCTTTTGGCTTTAAATAAATGTGATAATATAATGACCCTTGCCCCTACACAAACGTGCTTCCAGCATAAAACAACATAAAGTGAAATTCCAGGGCTGACACAATAGTCCAGGATTCAGTGAGAAGCGATAAGGGTGTCCACCCACCCCTGTGGACTCTGCTATTTTCAGGCATATCACCCCGACATGTCTGGGTACAAAGGGAGAAAGGGCACACCGGCTGCGTGGAGAGACGCTGCTCTATCAGTGACTTGACATTTTCTTTGTGACTGTCATTTCAGCAGACGGAGCGATGCCACATTTTGAGCCGCCTACAAGGGTTGGCTTTATTACACTGCAAAAAGTGCTCCATATTATAATACATTTATGTGGTAGTGCTTTATGTAAGTGAGTAATAAAAGGTAAGAGGATGGAGTTTGACTTGTATTCACTCCAATTTCACCTTTTTTATGAAGCAGCAGGTCACTTCATCACTGTACATAAATAAGTCCACTTGATTAAATCGGATATAAGCATTTCATAAATAACTGTCTATTCAGGTGGCCGTTTTTTGCAGTGTAGAAACCTCTGCTGACTTGGCCCAGCATGTAGCTGAGCCTGGCCACGGAGATAAGGATGGCTGCCTGTCAATTATACTTACTCACTTAAAGTTCACTCACTCAGTCTGTTTTTATATGTTTTAACCAGGGCTGCAGAAAACGATTTTGTTGAGTAATCTGCAGAGTTTTTTTTTCCTTGATTAATTCATTAATCATTTTGTGCGGAAGAAAGAAATGTCAGAAAATGGCCGTTGTAATTCCCCACAGCCCACACTGACGTCTTCCATCATCATGTGAAATAGTAATGAAAACTTAATCTATAGATTTGCATACATGGATAAGAATTTTTCTTTTTTTCATGGCACTGAACATGAGTATATAGGGCTGCAATGATCAATCAATTATGAATCAGTTGCCAGCTGTTTTGATAATTGATTAATCTGTTTTGTTTAAAGGAAAAAAGGCAAAATTATTTGTTTCCAGCTTCTCATATGTGAATATTTTTTGTTTGTGTACAAAGAAAGACATTTTAGGACGTAATTTTGTGCTTTGGGAAACATCGATCAACATTTTCTTACCTTTTTCTGACATTTTATAGGCTAGACAACTAATTAACTAATTGAGAAAATAATCGACAGATAAATTGACAATAAAAATAATCATTATTTGCAGCCTTAGTAGTATAAAGGATGGGTCCATGTAGGGAGAAGGTCATGATTGATGGAGACTTTCATACAGTCCCAAACCCAACAAACAAACAAACCTGATTCACTTCACTGTCATGTATGATGAGGAGAAGCATCCAATCCTCACATTTGAGGGGCTGGAGCCAGAATATTATTGGTCATTTCAGTTAGCAAAATAGGTAGCGCTGTCAGTCAGTTAATTCATGAATCATTCCTCTTTTTTAAGCCTTCAGTATTAAATATAAAATAATTACCACTGTTCATTTTCCTGCGTCCATGATAATTATTTAGTTATTAAGATATCGTAGTATTTAAGAAATTAAAGGAAGAATCAGGGGGAATTTTTCCTCTAGAGACCCAAAAATTCCTTGAGGTAGTACATCAAAGTTTACTTTATATCCAGTTCATATAAATTGTGTGATAATGCAGTAGATGCACAGCCTTCTTTAAACTGAGATTTCCAACACAGAGGGACTTGACTGAATAAAGATATTCAGCTTTGAAGTAGAACTTGTGTTGTAGATTTACAAGTCTGATACATCATTGTTTTCATGCTAACTTTATGTGAATGGTGTCACGCAAACTTTCACACAGACATTTGAGGATGAGGGCGTAGTTTCTGTCCAGAGAGCAGAGAGTCTGGTGTGAATCAGAAATAAAAGCTTTGTTGTGTTTGTTTAACCCAGATTTAACTTAAGGTGTGGTGGCACTGTGTGATAGCATATCTTAAGCATGTGTCAGTGATAAATGTATGCATTGTTTGAGTCTATTTGTAAATACAACACCTTATTTGCTTGATGATAATTCAATTTAATGCGATGTAGGTTATCACAATATTACATCATGTAACCCTGGACTTAAGTAATTTTTAGGGCAAGGCCACTTTGGTGCACTTAAGTGGTTAATTATGGCCAAAATGTAGGGCACAAAGGCCAAAAACCGTGCTGCAATAACAGTAAGTTATAATTACATTGTATAAAGACAAAACAGTATTTTTACAATCAGCTGATAATTAGCCTGATCAGCCACTGTCAGTAATCAGTACCAAGGCAGTCTTTACAGTGTGAAACTGTAAGCCATTAATCAAACCAATAACTAACCACGGTCAGTGTCAGTCAACCTTATCATAACGTTACTGTAGCAGTAATGTTAAGCAAATTACATACAGTGTAAGCAGTTTGAATTAAACAGAAGCTCCCTGCGCTCTCCAAGGAAAATAATACACCAAACCCCCTTTAAGAAATATGACGTGTTAACTATTCCTTACATGTCAGCAAAAACACTAAACTCTCGAAACACAAGTTAAAAAGCATCATGTGGCTAATTATCTTCTTCCATAAAGATAAAATATATTTACATACAGGATTTACATTTTGGATGACTCAATGAAATAAGTGCTGTTTGGTGGATCAGATACACACTGAATTATAAATCTGATTTATCATACTGTTAATTCACCATATATTGTGTGAGTGTGACAGTATTCAAGGGTTTTTGACCACCACCAAATTAACTAACCAGTTTTCTGCTTTCTGTTTGCTGCTAAGTAGCAGCCCATCAGATCATAGTTCATAGTGAACACTATGCAACAATACTTAAAAACATGTGTATTAATACTTATAGTGGACAGCATGGGCCTTCAACAGGGGGTCCTCAGAAATTACAGTAGGGTGGCTGCTAAAACATTTTTTAAAAGTTTTTATTTTAAAGCATTAAAATATATCTGACAATACATGCATTATTGAAACATATTTGCCAGTCAGCTGTATTATTATCCCACATGTACAGACACTCTTCTGAGCTACAATGGATTGTTTTGTAACTTCATGAGCAAGAGACTCTGACAGCCCCTCCATCTCAGAAACCACCAGAGAAAAGTGCAGAGGGTGAAGCTAACAGAGCAGACATTAGTGGAAGAAAAAACATTTGCTTCTTTCTTTTAAGGGCACAACAGCCAGTTCAAAACAGGGCATACAAAACTGTCCGTGTGGGTAATTTATTGTAGCTGTGGTATAATTCCTGTCCTAACACAGTGATCCAATCTGTCATCTTTTATTTACTGGAGGGGTGTTTTTTTAAATTTTAGTCACAAATGTTCAATGAAATGGATTAATGCTTCTTTCAGAATTTTTGCATTTATAATTAAAATTTTCAAATTATCAGTATTTCCCCAAACAGTTACGCTGCTAACATCACTGGTCTTTACGCAGATTTCACAAAATAAATCATAAGAAATCATAAA
The DNA here is from genome assembly GCF_056507025.1 of Lutjanus erythropterus. Lineage (NCBI taxonomy): Eukaryota > Metazoa > Chordata > Actinopteri > Lutjaniformes > Lutjanidae > Lutjanus > Lutjanus erythropterus. The sequence goes on along the minus strand of NC_139328.1, from coordinate 26,287,595 downwards.
ACCAGTTCTAATCAAATATATTCGTACCATGACAAACAGGTAACAGAAAAGACCAAACATCGTCTCCTGTTCCTTTAATTTATCTGGACCAGATCGAGCACAAGCTTGTCTTCAGTGCAACCTCTGTTTTTTCTGATGATCATTCAGCCTTTCAATAGATTAATCAGAGTTTTACCCCCAGTGACTTGATCTTCTCTGCTTTGTGATGGATCATATTTGCACTGTAAGTTTGCTCAGCAGTGCTGCCTCAGAGAAGCGTTGAGGTTATCCAAGCTTTGCTAATATTTTCAGATGGGAGACGACCAACGATGTGGAGAAAGCTCAATCAGTCTTGCTTTCTGCTTTTGTTTGCATAAACAGTCTTTTTGGATCTGGAGAATTTGTTCTAATCACACTCTGTCTTACTGCATGCTGGAAGTTTTATGTACTAAGCTCTGACACACTAAATTTTGCCCTCTTTCTTTGGTCATTCCTGCTGTTTAATTTGGTGTGTGTTGGGAAATGTATCAGGATAAACCTAAAGTGCTTTCAGGAAATGAATATGTACCTTATTAAAACTACAGAATAATGGGGTACACTTACTAGAGTACAGATCTCCACCAGGAAACAGTTACAGTACCACCACAACTGCCAGATGCAACCTGCAGAGATTTACAAAGTAAAAATTAATTTAAAAAAGTATAGTGTACATTTAAGGCATGCAGACTAGTGTGATGATATCGTTAGCAAGCGTCCTGTATTCATCTAACTGTAAAAACATAATAACAAAGCAATAATTGGGAGGATAAGTCCAAACTTTTCAATTTAAACATTGCTATAATCTGGAAGCTCTGCAACAGTATTATAGATAGAGAAGTCTTTATTATTGGAGACACTCACAAAAGCTGGAATTCTAAATAACTTATATGTTGCCTGTTCAAAGGTCGGAGTCTGCATGTCTCAGTGAAAGTTGTGGCTACTCAGCAGGTTAATGTTTTGGCATAGAGCCATTTTAAAGACACTCTTTTAGAAGATCTGTGAAGTAATTAACAGGATGGAAAAGTAGTAGTAGACAAAAACTACTACACAGTTTTGTGCTTGTCCTTGTGAGGTACTGAAACATTTCACTACTTTAAATGATTGAAAATATAACAGAAAGCTTCAGCTTCATTTTAAGGGGAAACGAGGCAAAAAAAAGGCTGAAAATATCATATTGTTTTGCATTATAGGATTTCTTGGTGAACATGCAACTATTAGTCCAGTTGGGACATGTCTTCCATCTGCTGCTTCAACGTGGAGCGGCTGTTTGCCCCCAGGTGTTGATTGGGTCCCTCGGCTTTACTGTCAAAGATGTAATAGAGCTCATCTTGAAGAAGCTTGCTCAGCATGGAAACACTAATTTCCAGCAGAGAATACGGCCTCCAGTTATGCTTTAATTGGCATTAGTTAACTCAGCAAGAGGAGAGCTGAACTGCATTTTGTGCTGGAGATAAGTGTTATTACTCCTATATGATACACAGAGTGTATAAAACATTATGACCCACTGATTTTTTTTACAATAAATCAAAAGCCCAGGAGGAACGCTTTCCAAAAAAGATTACAGAAGATATTTACTCAAGCTCCCAAGAGTCTGCAAATCTGAAAATAGGTGAATTTCAGGACAATGAGGTTGTCCTAAATTAAAACCAGTTGACTGTTTTTGTTAGATTCTTGAACTGAATTTGTTGTCGAGAATTTGTTACACTTTTGTTCTGCCAGACTGTTCACAAGATACAAGACTGTTCCTTCAAGAACAACAGCAGTATTGGTCATTATTAGCACCCCAAGAGGTTGTCAGATCCAAAAACACTTTTATGAGTTGTCCATTGGCAGGGACAAATGACATATTTTGCTGTTTTGAGGAGCTGTTGAAGAACCCTGAAGTTCCAGTTGTATACTCTGCCACGCAGCAAGCATGGATTATCTTTATTGACTGCGATAGGGAAAAGATGAGTCCAATCTATCTTACATATAGTTCATGTTGGTACATATATCTGGTTATAGTATTACTAGCCTTTGTAAGTTTAAGCGTTTACATGTGGAGGAAGACATTTTAAAACATTTTATTGTATATTCTTGCTAGAAATGGAAATGTAGTTAAAGGTGCAAGAAACTTTAGTTTTAAACATTTTAAAACTAGAAGGTGTTTGATAATAAGTTATTGAAAGTGTTTATTTGTGCTTATACATTGATTCTGGACTAAAAATCATTTCAAAGTTGTATAAAGGACTACAGGAAGCTAAAATGGCAAGCATTATGTATATAAAACAGAAGTGGGACAAAGAAACAAATATGCGTATTTCAGAACAAGTTTGGCTTAGATATTGTGAATTTCAGTGGAAGATGTCGAACTCGATCTCATGGAGAACCTTTGCCTGGAAGAGTCTTTGCAGATACTTCATTACACCAGTTCAGAAATCTCATCAGTCAGGCTCCCCCGGCTGCTGGAGGAAATGTGGCTCCAAGGAAGTCAATCACTTTCACCTGTTTTGGGCTTGCCCAATTATAACCACATTTTGGCTAAAGATCTGCACAGAATTAAGAGTTATATTTGGGTCAAAAACAGATTTTAACTGGGATGAACTCCTTTTTGGGATATCACACTCAATATCGACAAACACAAAAGCTAAATACCTATTTGGGATACTGAGTGTAGCAGCTAGCAATCACTAGGACATGGCTCAAACCAGGCAGACCATCCATTGAGGACTGGTATGATATCATCTATGAAATTTTTGTAATGGAAAGAATTACTTTTTCTATAAGGCTACAGAAAACTAAATTTGAAGAAAATTGGGAATTATGGAAAACATATTTCTCTAAGGCGCCCCTCCTTTATCTGATTTTGATCTGTCTATCTTTATTTCTTTATTTCATTTTTGTTTTATTTTTCCTTTTCTCTGCATATAATTTATTGATTTATTGGTATCTGGACAGTACCCCACCACCACCACCACAACCACCCCACTTCAGTGCTGCTTGAAATCCTGGCAACTGATAATGACCAACGACACTCTTGAACCCCACTCAAAAAATATTATCATTATCATTTTGTGCAAAGAGACTGAAAAATCTTACAGATTACACCTTTTAAGAACATCATTTACAAACCCTACGTGGCACTGAATCTTTAGAAGTAAATGCTACGTGCAGTACATTTTTCATGAAAATTTCATTTTCATATATTTTATCAGAACGCTTTCCTGACAACACGGTTTGTAACAGCCTTTATTGTACTGCTCTGCTGAACGCAGCCCAGTATCCTCAACAAATCAAGCCAGGGGATTCACATGCCAATCCCTGACAAAACACACACACGAACACACAGTGACAAAGGACGGTGCTCCGTTTCAGCCCCCCTACGCTGCTTCCCCTTGATTAGTTGCGAGGGACAAAAAGCACTCGATGGAAATTGCCATGGCAACAGGCGCAAGAGGAGCAGGGCTAGACTGGCCCATTACCCATCTGTGCCCTGTTGCATGTTGTCTGCTGAACATGTACATGTTTCACCCCACAGCAAGGGCTGAAAATATCTTCACAATATCTAAATTTAATGATCAATCTGCATTTTATCGATTAAAATTGTTGATTTAAATGATGTTGCTTGTGGCTCAATAAATTTGGATAAAAGAAATGCATTTATTTATATATATATATATATATATAAACTGTGAGTGGAAAGAATATACATAAAGAAAAAAATCTCAATATCTACATAATTTACTGGTTATTGCTATGTTAAATTAATAAATGTGAATTATCCAAATGACGTATGTCTTTTAATGCTTAAAAATAAAATGAATTTTAAAGTAGTGTGATTTTTTTTATCAGGCATAAAGCTCTACCACCAACGTACTAGACTAATCTTCAGTGACTTAGTCCATTGAGAAACCTCAGAATGAGATAAAATCATGTGCAAACTGTGTGGATCAAATAAAGAAGTGGTGGAAAAGTTAGTTTCTAGTCCTCTTGCTTTAAAGGAGCACACCACTAATGAGATCTGTGGTCAGGACGGAGATGAACTCTGAACACTTCAGTGGAGTTGGAAGCCTGAGTGTATTTGTTTAATGATCTCACACAGCCTCCACCATCATCGTCGCATTTGCTGTACGCCTGTCGGATTAGACTAATTGGCGGCTGTGGGTAGAGTTATCGATCAAAAGTGTGTGATTTTCCCTTTGAGGGAACTTCTTGTTTCTGTACTCCTGTTGCATTATAATGAAGTTACTTTAACTTTTACTTAACCACATTCTTGAAAATGACTGAATGAAGGAAGGATACTTAGGTTGACTTTTTTTTTTCAGCCATCCTGTAGATCAGACTGGAATAAATAAAACAAAGTTTACAAGTAGCCAAAATTCATGATATGATCATATAAAAGGCAGCGTCAGTTCAACAAAATAAGGAGTCAAGTCTGAACAGCTAATCAAAGTATTTGCACTAGTCTGCCTTAAGATTGTTCCATGTCACTAAAAGGGCAATTGCCACATCTCATTAAACTGACATACTGTCTGTGCTGATGGGTTATGGATCAGCACCAATGACTCAATAATTACTTCGACAAATTTTCTGCTGTTCAAAAGTCATTTTCAGTTTTGGAATGAAATATCAGCAAAGGGTGTGGCTTTTACGCAACTGCCATTTTGCAGAATAAAATAAAATAAGAGGGATAACTTTCAAGTTGTTGATGTTGTTCGTGTCTGTAGACATAATCTATTTACACCAGGTGCACAGCAGATGGCGCGGGTGACACCAGTGGCATGTTACACTGGTGGAGTCATTTTTCCAACTGAACTTGTGCCTGTCTGTGCGCCCACATGCAGGAGGTTTTAAAAATGAAGGTGTTTCCAGGTGTGTTTGGTATCTTGTGCAGGGCTCATTGTAGTGGACACCACTCGCGCCAGTATAAAGTCGTAACTCTTGATGGGCTTGAAATCTTATCTCGATTATTTTCAGCATTGATGAGTCTTCTGATTATTTCTTGATTAATCAATTAATTATTCAGTCCATAAAATCTCATGAAATTATGTGTCACAATTTTCCAGAGCCTAACATTATTTTGTTTAACTAGCAGTACAAAATCCAGAGATGTTTGATGTAAATAAAGACAAGTATCAAGACTGAATCTGGGGACCCAAAATCAATTAAACCTCATTTCCCTTAAAAAAAAATGACTGACTAGATTATCAGATCATCAGAATAGTTGCTGATCAGTTAATTGATTAATCATTTCAGCAGTCTCTTTCTCACCTTAATCCTGTCGGTCTATTTCAGTTAAACCATCTTTCTTACAAGATTTGCTTGCAGATTTAAATTAACTACCATAATGCAAAAACAACGTAATACATCTCTCGCCCCTCCTACTCTCCCAATACCATGAATTCAGTTCCAGCAGACTCACAGAACAAAAACTGCATGCATCCATAGCAGCCTGTTCTAGCACAGTAAAAACCATGAGACCCCGAGCCAGTTTTTGATGGGTATGAAGAAAGTCCTGTACTTTCTATCCAGTCAAAGCAGCCCAGACCCTGCCAAACGATGGCAGATGCCATTGATCTCGTTGTGCCCATTCTGTGAGGGACTGGTGCGGGTCCCCAGAGGCAACAGGTCCATTAAGACGTCTTAATCCAGTTCATTAGGCAGGACGGTGTTTGCTTCTTTCAGTCAATGTGTCTCAACAACGCAGTCCAGAAAAACACACTATGTTGTCCTTGTGTTCACAACAAACTTTTCATTCTAACACTAAAGCATACACTATGACGATTGATTGAAGATGATTTTATGGCATAGCAGCTTTGTGTTATGTATTGCTGTTTCCAAGCAAGTTAAAAATTGTGCATTTTTGTGCATTGGCATGACACAACTTAGCAAAAGCAGGAGGAATTTCATGAAGCTGCAGGTGTTGATTCAACATGCTCTCATCCCAACCGACACTGTTTCTGTCACACCCCTTTGGCGTCTCATACTGATGCACACGGCACTCTTTAGCAGAAACCCTTTTTAACATGTGATTGCGGTTTGGTTATGGGTAAAAACACCAAAACTACTTGCTTAGGTTTAGGAAAAGATATTTCAGGTTAAAATAAGTTATATATATCATGTGGCGCCACTGAAACAAGTCATAAGTCATGTGATGCCTGTATGGTTAATGTACCTTAAAACTTGTAAAATGTCCATATAATGCTTATTTTCAAGCTCATACCTTTATTTTAGGTTTCTATTAAAACAGGCTTACATGCTTTTGTGGTTAAAAAACACATTATTTTTCTCATACTGGTCATACCTGCACTGTAAATGCAAATGTTATCCTTACTTAGATTAAATAATGCATTTTACTTAAGTTACACAAGTATTCTAACTTAACTTGCATAAACTAAGTTATCTGTACTTTTTGCTGTCATACTTGTGTCTTTCGCTAATATTTACTTGGTTTTTCGGAGTAAACAGGACTGTGCACATAACACTCCAGACCTGTTGGTGGTGGTATTGCACCAACAGGTCCTGCCGTTGTTTGGCAACCAGCAAAAACACGAAGAAGAAGAAAACTTACCATCATGGCGCGCAAAGTCGACTGAAACGACGAAGCAAACTTGGCTGTTCAAAGGGAAAGAGGCAGGCGGCGCCTCAGTATATCATCCCAGTTTCACTACACTCAAGCAAAAGTGGACGTTAACGTTGATGTCGGTAAGTGTTTAGAGTTTATAGTACACCTGCACTGTTCACATAATGTCAGATATGACCCACTACTGCTGTATTCAACCACACCACAAGAAATCATTATTTTCATAGTTGATTACTCTGTTTCATAATATTATTTAAATGACTGATAAATTATTTATTTAGAGTGTGTCATGGCAGAGCTGCAACAATTAATCGATTAATTAATGGAGGAGTTTTTTTTTCTTTAATATAATGAAGTCAGAATTTAGGTTTGTGAATGTTTTCTGGTTTCATTACTCCTTTATGACAATAACTGAATATATTGTGGACAAAACAAGACATCTGAGGACATCATCTTGAGCTTTAGGAAACACTGACTAATAATGAGAAGCTGCATAAAAAATGATTTGCATACCAAGGCATATATGTATTTTTCTTAATAACTGAAAGACTATGTGAAATACACTACTCTTCTTTTCACATGATGTATGTATATTACATTTTCACACACTGCATTTTCTTGACTTTTACTTACTCTCTTTTGTCATCTTTCCCATAAGATCCAAGACCACAACATGCACTGCTGAACCTGTATCTTGGAGATACAGGTTCACTGAGTTCCCAGTGAGTTTGTCCTCAGCTTCTTAGTAAGTACAGTCAAAATAACATTATGACCATGGTATGGTGTACATTTTAGGACATCATCAGACCTCAGCTTGACTTCTTGGTTTTCAGAAAAAAACAGCAGTATACTTCAGACTAAAAGGTTTCAGGTCATGAAGAAAACTTTGCAAACAAATGATGTTTGTCTTGAGGCCTCTTGGTCATTAGTTGTGATGTAATCTAGTTTTAAGTAATTTTGTTTGAGGTCTCTTTTTGCTGAGGCATTTAATTTTGTCTGAGACCTGAAGCCTCTTTAGTCTAAAGAACAATGTCATTTCGTCTGATGCCTGAGAGCTAAAGCTGAGTTCTGATGTCAAAATTGTGCAATGTACCATTGGCTGATATTTTTTTCCCTGACTTTTTGGTAAGTTTAACACACTAAAAATTCACCAAAGTCAAATAAATGGAAATAAATTATTTTATTTTGAATCCAGTCTGCCCAGTTTCATTCTCTATCTATCATTTTCCTTCATTTTTGTGCCCTACCATAGGACAATCAGTAACAGAGTGTACACACTAACTGTGTCATAACATCCTACCTACATTTGTTTCCGTGTGTTCTTTATTTTCAAATGCAGGTTTCTGACACAGCAGATAACTTCACTCAGGTTCCTGTCAGGGTTCTGAGGACAGACTGAAGACAGATGGCCAGAGCTGAACACCATTACAATCATCCATGAAGGAAACCTTGTTATGGTTGTTGACCAGTTTTAAACCAGGTAGACTAAATGTTGGCAGGTCTGTTTGTTGCTGTGAGACGTTATTCAGGAAAGTGACATAGACTTTTGTTATACTTACTCTAAATACTATTATTCACATTACAGGAGCTGTAATTTAATGATACAATTTGTAAGTGGGGTAACACACTTTTAATTTTAGTAGTTTATTTTATGTATTTCCTCCATATCATTCAGGCCCAGTCTTGACTCTCTGTGGTTTCTTTCTACTCTGAATGTAAATGACTGTGAATTGAGTTAACAAGATTTAGAATGAACAGCATGTTCAGCCTTTATTCAGTGATCTTATTATATGAAGAGTGTTACATAAACAATGTTAATATTTTTCCTATTGTGCACAAATATTCTGAACTTTCTGAAAAACAGTAAATAAATCAGATTTTTTTATACTGCACATTTTGTGAGTTGTTTTATTTTTAAGTTGACTGTACTAAACTATAGTAAGTGTATTTTATTTACACTTAAATAGTGCTTATTTACTTTGGTTAAGTTCACCTTACTCAGTTTTTGAGTTGTAACAGCATGATTGAATTTGACTTTACTTAAATATATTAAGTGCTCACATTGTTCAGTAAGTACTGCTTACTCAAACAATGCATGTTCAGTTTAAACACATGATAAGTTAACAAAACTTGATAAAATTAAGTTGCTTTACTTATTTTTTTCCAGGCAATCGGTTTCCTCACATTTTTCAAGTAAACTTAACTTGTTAGAATTTATTCACCCTCTGTTTGAAACACATTTTTAGCTTATCTCTCTTTAAGGCCCAAAGTCCATTTTAAATTCTGGTCCAAACTATGTGCACATAATTCAGATGTGTTCCTTAGTGATGTCACTAAGTAATGAACAACGGCTGGATTACAAATGATGCATTTCAAGCAGTTCAGGAGCAGTGTTTTCTCTGGTACTGAGCAACTCCCTTTGGCATAGACTTCAGGCTTTGCAACTTTATATACCTTTAACAAGCACAAAAAAGCCATATTCAACTTTAAAGGAAAGGGGAAAATCCACTTAAAAATCATTTTGCTTTCATGTGGGACAGGGACCCCGGTCTTCTGGGTTGAAGTCCTGTGTTTGTTTGAGCCATCCATCCACCTCCTCTCCCTGGAACACAGACTTTTTTGCTCTTTATTATGTCAACTGACGAGTATAGATTCAGCTTTTGAGTCTGTATGAGTCGCTGAGGGCCATAACCAAACGTATTTGAAGACTTGAGAATGAGAACAGCCTTGTTGGTTTGTTACAGTTTTAAAGCAGTGCGCTTCTTTGCTTCATGGTATGAACAGTTAACATTGTTGTGGAATGGAATGAAATGGGTTTAGGAAGAAAATCACTGTGGATCAATATTGCAATCTGCCATAAGGATCATGTGTATATATAGCATTTTAATGAATACTGAATGCTTTAAAACACAGGATTGAAGAAACAAATAAACAATGATGCAAAAAGTCAGCTACATAAAGATAAAAATAGAAACAGAGGAACCCAGAATTCAGGTACAAGTTACAAAAGTACTAAAGGATCCTTATAATATTATTTAAAAACATTAATATTAATAGTAAATATATTCAATGGCTCTGTTTCTTCATCAGGGGCTTATTTTACATGGACACATTATGGCCATAACAACAACATAATCTGACCTCTACAGGGCTGTGCCATGCAGAATAAAAGGAACGAGCAGCAGTGGAGAGTGCAAGTTTATTATAAAATTAAATAAATAAATAAAACAAGAAAAGTTTCCTCCAATTTTATTTTGTTATTTTCATTGAGGGATGGTTATATATAACTGTGGCAACTGATAGCAACATCTGGACAGCATTGCCGGTCCATCTCCTCCATCTTAATACACTGTGCTTCTGAGAATGGCCCTGTGAATCCTCATTCTGCTCTAATCTGGACCATAAATCACAAGAAGACATGTCTGGCTCTGAATTACGGCCCTCTGGTAGTGAACTGGGATAAATTGCAGAGCCTTAGCTATGCATGAGTGTAATTATGAGAGATAATTCAAGATGTTCCTTCTGGGAGACACAGTTTATATGAGATCAGAGCTGAAGGAGAAAAAAGGCTTGTGGTACAATAGTTTACGCAGGATCTGTTGTTCTTTTTTGCACTTTGTCATAGTTCCAATATTATTGATGCATCAATTTTAGCATCAGTCAGTCGTTATCATTTAGACTATGTTTTACTTTGAGGCGAGAGATTTTAGAGTTTCTGATAGGGTCTATAAGATCACATTTTTAAGGCCAGATTGTGATTAGCAATAAACATGATAACACGATAATGATAACAGTGATCATTTTGATCACTATACTCGTGATATGAAATTTTCAAACATTTTATCTCCAGAGGATATATTGCAAATCTGGTGTGATGTTTATGCCAAGTAGAAAACGGGGCTGTATCTAATCCACCACATCTGTATCAGGGCTGTTACTGATCTTATTAAGTTGATTGGATATCAGTCAGTCATGGCTGGAACACAGTTACATAAAGTTTCTTCATCTGTTTTATAATTAAGCTAAATGTAGTGTTTCCACTCTAAGTTACATTTCTTAATCTATTTTTGGCTGCCAGTGAGGGAAATGTAAAGCATCAGTTCTTGGCAACCAAAAAAAATATTTACTTCGTGTGAAAAATGCATGTCAGATAAACTTAATTTCTTAAATGAAATCATATCAGTGTAATTGCCATCTGTAACTCCAATGACCCCACAGCCATAGATAGATTTTTGAGTCAGTGGACCTTTTACTGCACAGACATGAACTGTAAGTGGCCCTACAGCCCTCCTACTCAGGAACAAGACATCCAAACTATTAGAGACACAATACTACTACAAATGAATTGGCTTTGTAGTCATTTTACATGTCCAGGTAGGTTATTTTTTCCTTCCAACAAGAAATGTTAACAGTCACTTTACAATGAGGTTGAGATACTAAGAAGTCAACTTTGTATCACTTTTTCTTGCCAGGTAGGCATCAGATCGGTTCATCCTTAATGTTGTGCTGGATAGAGACACCTGTCAATCAAATAAGCACACCTCAAAATGGACCTCTTTTTAAGCCTCAATATCTTTTTCAAAGGACAAATACATGCACAGAAATGGTATTTGCTTCTGTGGCTGTTGTTTGCTGTAGAACAGATGTAGAGCCTGTGTGTTTCAAGAGAGAATCAGATTGTTTTCCCACTCATTTAAAATCAGTCTAGAGTTTTCACTATCAGTCGCTGTTCAATCACCATTAGAGGAATTGCACCTTAAAAATCTTGAGGTTTGACTTCGAAATTACCGCAACATTTGTCTTTGCATCGTCTTTTTCAGGCAATCTTGGAACAAATTGGATTCAAGGGTACTTCAGGAGGGTGCCACACGAAGCTTAAACCCAAAAAATCCTGTTGAGGAACAGCCAAATTTATAATGTCTATGCCACTCTGTTCCCCAGTGTCAAAGTAATTGAATTTTAATCTTGGCCATGGTACTGTAGCACTAGATGGGTTTAATTATGAGGGATAATTCAGTTCCTGAAAGATACAGAGATGCAAGTAAATGAAGCCAAGGAAGAGACTTGTAAGGATGTTCTTTCTCGTCTCAGCTCTCAGCTCTTTCTTGGTGTCACTCTGTCTTTGTTTGTCTTTTTTTATCATGAAGTTTCCGTCTGAAAGATTATTATATAAGGTTGAAATTGGAAAAATAAGTAAACAAAATGATGCACTTGTATATGAGAGAGAGACAGATTCTCCAAAGCACCTTGTAACTTTTGTACAAAAAGTTATTCATCATATCCTGGCAAGGTTGCGTCATTTGACAAAACCATTTATCTTTATTTGACACATCATTTATTCAACAACAAATAAGAGCCCCAAGCATGCATAAAACTTTTGTAATATTAAGGAAGTTTGTGTAAATTTGCACAATTTCCAGATCTAATTTGCAGTCTTACAACTTCCAAAAACCCGAAAGTCTCCCCTTTTCTCTTTTCCTTCGTCCTCACTTATCTCACTTTACCTTGCACACCCGCGGCACATCTATTCCTTCCGTCTCATTTGTAAACAAGAGAATTTGCACTCAGTGAAACATTTGAGAGTAATTACATCAGTGCAGACCAGCCGCTGGTCATCCTCAGCTGCCTGTTAAATGGAGCTTGCAGTTTGATTGAGACGGCCACCGTGACGCAGAGGCTATTTATAGACAAGAGGCCTGAATTACCATGTACAAGTGATGTTATGCAACATGCACACTCTCCCACATACATGCACACACACATGTATACATGCAGATATGCAGTGAGAGGCATGCACAACAAAGGAGCCAGAAATAATATACAGACAACACAAATGTGTACATGCACAGGTTATTTATAGCACATTTTGCATCTTTTGCACTTTTACTATAAATAATGTACTTCAGTGTATAAATTAATAATAATGCCTTGCAAATAATTGTAATATAAAGCACAAAAACACAAGAAATGCCAGTTCAACCCTTACTTAACATAATCGACTTATGCTTAGAGACTGGACTGTTAAAGTAGGGTAATGATAGTGGTTTTGGTTTAATACAGAAAAACTCTAAAGTGACTTGAAGCACAAGACGAGGTGTATTTATTTACATTTAATTAACTGAAATCACTCTGTGTTATTAACCACCCAGCAAAAGTTGAATGGTTAAAACAAATCCCTCGGTAAATCCCTCAGTCTCAAAATCATTAAAATGAGCAGTTTTCTCTGCTCTGAAACACTGGGGGCATGTCCACTCTGCTGTCTCGGTGTCAAACACCACTATGACCTGAAAAAGACCAAACATGGACGCTCTGTCTTGCAGCTTTACTGTGACAGGGTGGTATTTTTTTTGTCTGTGTCGGGTTGTTGGAACTGAAGTGAACTGCTGGGCTGATTTGGACTGAGAGAGCCAACGAGGTACTTTCATAACTGACTTATAGTGACGCTGAGGTGAGGGCGAGGTGGTGGTGTTTGTATATCCGGTCGTGGGGCTTATATAGTGTTCAGGGACCATGGCTCCAGCATGTCACAGAGCCATGTTTCAGGTCCACCCAAAAAATCCTGATCGCAGGAATCATGAACACCAGTTTACGATTTCGAACTCCAGAATTCAGTACTACATAGTTCCCAGTATTTTCACGTTATGTATTTAGAAGAAAAAAATCCTTTTTCCTTCAGATGGACTTTAAAGCTAGAGTAGGTAACGCATTTCTAAAGCGTTTTTGTTATATATATTGAAAATCTCATCCCACCAGCAATCAATAGATTCCTCTGAGAAATAAAGAAAAAAAGTACTGTCTTTGGCTGTAAAATGTCTGTAATAAGCTCTTCCAATCATTTTATTTTGGCTGAATGAAATTATTGGCCGGTCTACCTTTTACAAAGCTCCGCAAATAATTTTACAAAAGCTACAGCTTGTAGGTCACACAAGAATGGCAGAAAATGCAGCCAAAATTTCCCGTGGTTAGTGTTGACAGTGAGGCTTTCTTGTGGACTCTTCCCCAGTGGTCAGGCAGTGTGCCTTTATGTGTTTTGAGAGAGGCTTTGGAGGGAAGCCTGAAGTGAGGGGATGGATTTTATTTTCAGTGGATAGCTTAAAAATTGGCTTGCTTCTTTTGGTTTCCCAACTGTAGCTTCAGCCAAACCACAGACAGGAGTCAGGACAGAAACCCTGGACTGGTTTCTTGTGCTGCTTTTTCTGCCCCCTCAAAAAGTGTTTGTTGTCTCTCATAATCAAGGCATTGATTAGGTTCATCACCACAGTTACCAGACAAATAGTAAAATATACAAGTGACTGGTTCACTCATTAGCCAAAAAGAACAATAGTAATCTAGTGAGTGGCTGGTAGAATTTGAACGTTGACTAGCCAAGACAAAAAAGTTAATTAATTTTGCACAGTGCCACAGTGTAACTGTAGCAATATAAAAACAGCAATAAAAAACAGAATTTCTAGTGGGTGGCCAATTAATACCTGAGGTATTTTCAATAATTTGACCGAATGAGGTAAAATACCCTTTGGAGTGAAGTGGCTGAATTTGTATTGTATTGCTTATATTACTAATCCATTATTTGTGTTTTAAGGATACTGGTCCAGTCAAAATGTACATGGAAAACAAATTACTGACTCTGTGTGACTTGGAGAGAGAAAGCTGGATTATCACTGACACAGTTTGGTATCTCAGACCTGCCTCATCTCCTGAAGGATACTTGAAATGTGTTGCTTTGTATGTGATGCAGCATGTTTTCAGGGTCTTGTGGTGATTTCTCAGCTGTATACATCCATCAAAGCGCTCAGAGTTTCATTCTCTCCACTGCTGCTGTGGATCGATAACTGCTGCCATTACTACTAAAACAACTCCAAGTATTGATCGAGCTGTCCAAGACTGCAGATGGATGTGTGATGTGAATTCTATTTTTAGGCTGAGGTTCCTCTCAGAATGAAAGGTTGTGGAAGGGCTGGAGGATGTTTGGTTGATTGTGGCTACAAATTTAAGATGACAAATTAGAAAAATCTACCATTCCAACAGATATTTGTGAAACCAAATAAATTGCTAAAAAAAAAAAAAAACTTGAAAACTTGGTTGGACATGTTGAGTGATGGAATGATCTTTGATCTTTTCTTTATAGAAATAGCATATAATTGCTGTGATGACTTTTGTGGACCTAAATGGTATCTACCGCAGGCTTTATTGTGTCACCTGAAAATTAGGCTTGCATGATATGAGGAAACTCCTTAATGTGTGCTAACGCTGTTTAATATTATGATGACCAGTGGCGGATTGTGACTATGAGAGCTGGGACTTCAGTTCGGCCAAAACTTAGTCAGACACAGCGGAAAAGTAGCAAAATGGCAAAAGATTTTGCTGGAATAAGGCAGGCAGTCAGACAGCTTGTGACCACAGCAGGTGTCTAGTTGTCACCTGTCAAACCCAGTAGAGGCCAGCAATCATCAGACAATGAGAGCAGAATAAGCCATGTTTTTCTAGAGTTTTCTGTACTTTAACTTGCATTGAACAGGATAATAGTATTTACTCTGTTACTATCGTTTGGATAAGTTATAATTCAATTTGTGTTTGTCAGTAAGAGCTGTATTATCCTATATGTATCACACTCTTCAGTCTCTTTTATTCATTCTTATTTCTCTTGTTTCAGTACTTCACACATAACTATATGTAGCATATATCCCCAGTAATAGTATTTCTGTCTACCGACAAAGCTCTGTCTACTGTGTTGCACTATTGGAAGAGGCTTCAATAAAGAAGACTCGAGAGTGAAAATTGTTTTCTGACAAACATAATTTCAGTCTTCAAAATAATATAGTGAAAGAGCCACTGCAGGGTGGACGCCAGGGGAGACATAAAGAATGAAACAAAGTTGAATTAATATGATCTATGTAGGGGAAATGAACAAACAAGAGTTTGGGGATTCTATGCTGCTAATCTTTTTATCAGTAAAAACGCTTTTTTCGTCAGTTGCATCCCGCATTTTTGTTAATAATTGATTTTAAAAAATGTGGGATACAGGGGCACAAACCTTTTTTGGCTTCTGAACAGAGAGCATGCCAGAAAAAGTTTTGGAACCACTGGTATAACCAATGAGTGAACCAGCCCTAACCTTTCTCTGGACAGAGACAATAACTAAAAAATCTGATTAGATAACTCTATTTCACTGCTTTCAGGACAGTATCACTTTCATTTCTGAAGGAAACCTGATAGAAAATTAGGTTCAAATTTGAATTAGAAGAGAATAGCATCATTATTAAATGAAAGAATTAAAATCTAATATATTTAAATGTAACATTTGAAATGCTGATATGTTTGGCCTTGTCTGAAGGCCTAGAGGGCCCTCAGGGTTCCCCTCTGGTGATGACAATATAGCATAATATTGAAATGTGTTATAGAGTTCATATGTCCTTCTAATTTAAGGTACACCAAATGCAACCAAATATAGACCAAGTGCAGAGTGACATGTAGAGAAAATTAAGGTGTATACCAGCTGTCACATAAACCCTGAACAGGGTCGAATCTTGTGCAGGGCTTATTACTGCATGAGAATCTCACTTATTCTTTACAATGTAGGTTCAACAGGTAGTAGTGAGCACTGCTCAGATATGTCTGTTTATATCTCTTTGATTCATCTTTCTAGACACTTTCTCCACCCACAGCTTCATCTTCTGAGACAGCCTGTCGTCGACCTTTCCTACAGCTCACAGCCACACTGCCCACTGTGTGGGTTTTTACAAGGAAGTATGACTGAGTGAAAAGTCACACGGTGTGTCATGAGGCCTATGTTTGAAAATAAGGTGATAAAGTCAGGAAAAAGTCTGGGAAGGAGAGTTGGATGCGACCCTGCCTGAAGCTGGAAAGTGTCCTGTTTATTACAACATTTTTACACACCTTTTGGTAACACTTTATTTGAAGAGATGTGTGTAACACTGACATGACACCTGTCATGAACATGAAGGGGTCTTTATGAATGTTTATGACTGAGTGATGTGGTCAGTTACGTCATTTTTAATGCAGGGTTAGGGCTCCCAAACAAAATCAACTTAAAAACCAAACACGAAAGATCACATGTAGTCTTTAAAAGTGTCAATGAAATGCTAAATATAAAAGTGAGTTAGATTTTCTACTCAAAGCGTCTGTTTGTGTGTTGACAGATGGTATGTTTGGGAGGTGTCACTCTGTTCCAGTGAAGGAGGTTTACACCTATGATGTCTCCCCATCTGTAGTGCAACGCTTCAGGACGCTGCTGGAGAAGCTCTCCAACCGAGGTATACACACACACACACACACACACACACACACACACACACACACACACACACACACACACACACACACACACTGCTCTCATATGCACAAAAGCTGACATTCATTGAATGCCAGGGCAGTCAGTGTCTTTACAATTAATTTAATTAATTCAGTTTGATTCACAACTTTTAGGATTTCTAAAATGTTTTAAGGTACCATATATCAACTAAAAAGCATGCTCAAATGTTCCTAATAAAATTTTGCATTTTGTTAAACTGTGTCTTTTACAAATTTATCATATGGACTGAGAGACCATATGAACAAAAGTGTGAGGTAAATAGTAGACACATTTATTCCAGACAAAGGATGGTCAGTGCAACAACAGAAGTGTTTTTAGTGTTAATGTGTCATCAGTAGGTGACGGGTGGGGTGTTGAAATGCGGTCTGTGTATAGTCTGTAAGTAGTCTGTGACTCTCCTGTCCTGACTTTAATGGGATTTTGCATTTTAGAGAGGCTTGGTCTTACAAGAGGGGCAGAAAGCAGATAGCTAGCATCTTTAACACTGAAGATGGATCAGTGCTTTTAAGTAGTAGGTCACATATTTGTATTTATACCGTGGCTACTGAGAATTCTTGATTCCGATTGGCTGGCAGAGGTGGATTAATGTTTAATAACTGGGCAGTGTAACTGTATATATATAGAGCAGATGTAGTGAACTGATGAGGATGGTAATAGTGACATTAAGGGAAAGTGCTTTGAACTACAATTAATTGTGTTATCAGCCCACATATTAGATAGAAACAGTAGCATTTTTGTGAGCCCCATGGAAACTGGATATATTATTTTGTTTCAGAGATGATATTTGGGTCTATCTGGTCATACAAATCAATTAATGGTAAAGAGACAAAGACGATTTTTAAAATCACCCTGAAATTACCCCTTTAACAATAAGCTACTGCTTTGCAATGGATTGTTGTTAACCTCGATATAATTCATTGCAATCATGGAACGTATAACTTGTCAGGTGCATATTCATTTGGAGGCCTGAGATGAGGCTGCCATGTCTGCCTTAGCTTAGCTTCATTAAAAGGTAATTTTGCATTTTCTTAAATGCCCTACAATTTTTTATGAGTTTCTATGAGCTTTTAAATAGTTATGAAACCGTCTCAGTTTAATACTCATACTTCAATATGACCTACATGAGCAAGCCACACCACTCATTTCTATTTCTGTACAGTTATTCATAATGCCTGCCACTGGGTTGGATTATCCATAAAGTCAGAAAGAATGATTTACGGCATGCAGACTGGAACAAGCTCTATATTTTCCTGGCATAAGTTACCCTGTACTGTATAATGATAAATAACCTTTTATCACCTTGTACCTTGAACTTGGCTGTGAGGATTGCGTGAGTTGGCAGCAACAATATAGTTGTTGATTCAGCACAAAATCACATGTTTGGGATTGTGTTTGCCACACATGGCTGTAGTCTACAAGTCTGTGAAGAAATGGCAGTGATAACAAGATAAACCTTGTCATATTCACCTGTGTCTATACCAATTTTGAAACCAATCTCATTCCGTTGACACACACACAAAGTCACAGACACACACACTCTGGTATTTAACACCAGTCATTTTTTGACACACCGTTCTGCTATGCACTTGCTGCTATGTGCATATAACTGTTCCAATTGCTTTTTGTTAAATTTGTAATTTGTAGATTTCAGACCCCCCACCCCCCACACACACACACCACTATGTTTTTTTTATGATGGGATAGCCCTGAGGACCCACAGACCTATTGGAAAAGTCTGTGAGTCTGTAGGGACTTTGGAACATGTCTGTAGTTTCAGTCACACTGCCACTTTAAAACCCTCCTCTTCCTGAATAATACATAGCCTGATAACTCTCTGTCCCTGCTCTGAAATTCAGCTATTTCCTGGTTCCTGATCCTTTATCGATCAGTTTGCAGATCAGTGTAACCAACATATGATAACAAGCGCTTTATTCAGAGTACACAGGAAGTGAACAGACAGGGTTCTGTTGTTAGGAAGACTTTCAGACATTTGTGAGGAGAAATGGCACAGAGAGGATTCCAGCTGGACCGTGACAAATTCTGCTGTTCGATCTGTCTGAATCTACTGAAGGATCCGGTGACTGTTCCCTGTGGACACAACTACTGCATGAACTGTATTAAAACCCACTGGGACAAAGAGGATGAGAAGAAAATCCACAGCTGCCCTCAGTGTAGGCAGAACTTCACACCGAGGTCTGTCCTGGTGAAAAACACCATGTTAGCAGATTTAGTGGAGGAACTGAAAAATGCTGGACTCCAAGCTGCTCCTGCTGATCACTGCTATGCTGGACCTGAAGATGTGGCCTGTGATGTCTGTACTGGGAGAAAACTGAAAGCTCTCAAGTCCTGTCTGGTCTGTCTGGCTTCTTATTGTCAGAAACACCTCCAGCCTCATCGTGATGCTGCTCCATTAAGAAAACACAAGCTGGTGGACCCCTCCAAGAAGCTCCAGGAGAACATCTGCTCTCGTCATGATGAGGTGATGAGGATGTTCTGCCGTACTGATCAGCATTGTATCTGTTATCTCTGCCCTGTGGATGAACATAAAGGTCACGACACAGTTTCAGCTGCAACAGAAAGGACTGAGAGGCAGAGAGAGCTTGGGAGGAATCGACACAAAATTCAACAAAGAATTCATGGCAGTAAGAAAGTCATGAAAGCGCTTCAACAAGAGGTGGAGGCGATCAATCGCTCTGCTAATAAAGCAGTGAAGGACAGTGAGAAGATTTTCGATGACCTGATATGTGTCATTCAGAAAAGAAGCTCTGACCTGAAGCAGCAGATCAGATCCCAGCAGAAAATTGAGGCGAGCCGAGTCAAAGAGCTTCAGGAGAAACTGGGGAGAGAGATCGCTGAACTGAAGAAGAAAGATTCTGAGCTGGGACATCTGTCATGCACAGAAGATCACACCCAGTTTCTACAAAATTACTCTGTACTCTCACATTTCAGTGAACCCACAGAGTTACCCGGCATCAAAAGCCGTCCTCTGCAGTACTTTGAGGATGTGACAGCAGCTGTGTCAGAGGTCCGAGACAAATTGCAGGATGTTGTGACTGAGCAGTGGCCAAAGATTTTACGGGCAGTGACTGAAGTGGATGCTTTTCTGTCACAACAACTGAGGACCAGAGAGGAATTCCTACAGTATGGATGTCAACTCACCCTGGATCCATATACATCACACCCTTGGATGATAGTATCTAAAGGACACCGCAAAGTAACAACAATGCAAAACTCTGATTTCTTCCATTATACTGGCTCTCCTAGATTCATTCACAACTATCAAATCCTGAGTAGAGAGAGTCTGACTGGACGTTGTTACTGGGAGGTGGAGTGGGATGCTTTAGTCACAGTAGCTATTGCATACAAGGATATGAGCAGATCAGGCAGCTATGATGAATGTGCATTTGGAAACAATGACAAATCTTGGGCATTATACTGTATACTTGCAAACAGTGAATTCAGGCATAACAATGTTAGTACTCCAATCCCAGTTAAGGTGCCCTACAAAGTAGGAGTGTTCCTGGATCATAAGGCAGGTATTCTGTCCTTTCACAAAGTGGATGAAAACATGACTCTCCTCCACAGAATTCAGACCACATTCACTCAGCCTCTCTATGCTGGACTTGCTCTTCATTATTCTGGTGGGGACAATGCTGAGCTGTGTGAGCTGAAATAGACGAGATGTTTCCAAATGGCAGTGGATTAGATTCTGTTTTTAGTTGTTAATCGCGTGTCTTTATCATTGTTTCAAAGCACTTATTCATTCTGTTTTTATGCATGGCATGTCCCAGATATCAGCTCTCACTCAATCTTTGTTGTCTTACAGTCCTCACAAATGAACATATTTAAGAACATACATTAAAAACTTAAGACAAGAGTAACATGAATATGTATTAGTAAAATATTGCACTATATAGATGGGTTTCATGTGTATTTATAAGTAAAAATTTACACAGATAACTCTCAGTAGAGTAAAAAATACAAATCCCTATATGCGTAACATCCTATCCATATGATGTTTATTTATTTGCTTTTTAAATGTTGATTTCTGTGTTAATTTTGTCAATAACAACGGTAAAGAATTATATTTTGTCATTACTCTATATATAGTACTTCTGTGCGTTTAAGGAAATTAATGTCAATCTTGGGGAGTAAGACCTGGCTTTTTGTTTCCAGTCTAGTATTGTATGTATATGACTCCAAGTTGTGTTTTAATTAAGTGTACTGATATGAGTTTGCTTAAATTTAAATTTTCCCATATTATCTGGAAGTAATCAAGCTGCTAAAGAACAAAAGTATGTTGTACTTGAGTCAATTTGCAATCAGCCAAATTGACATTTTGTTACTAACAGAAACTTGCTTTTGCATAAACTGTGCTGTATGATCTTATAGCTTTAATGTTTTCTTTTGTAAAAGGTTCTGTACTGTCCATGATAATATCCCAATTTTATCTTGAAAGGTGAAATAAACAAAATCTGGGCCTGGTCAAGTCATTCAAACTATAAGAGCAGTGCAGCTGTAATCATATATTATTGTAATCAATAAGGGAGAGGAGAAATGTTCAGATGATTTATTGTGTTGGTGAATATATACATGGAAACCGTGATCAAAAGTCTTTTAACAGGATTTAGCAATTAAATGTCTTCACAAAAATAAATTACAAATATGAAGTTATTTTCAAGCATAAATGTAGTCTGCACCATTGTAACATAAACATAAGAAGAAACTGAAAATTTATTCTTAATTATTTACAGTAATCACTTTTTGTTTAAAATATCAGAAATAAGTAAAAATGCAGAGACAATTTCTTAGAGTTTAAATATTCAAATTGCTTGTTTTTGTTAGAAATTTGTAGTTGGGTCTCATCACATGTGCTGCTCTCAAGACACAAATACATCACTGACCCCACCCAGTTTCTCCCCCAAAAACTGCCCCGCCAAGGCCTGAGTTGATGATGAGGGAGGTGAAAGTAGTCTGGGTTTATTTAAAGTCATTCTCCAGTGCTTTAACCTTATTATATTGACTTTTTCCTCTTTTATTCCTTTATTGCACCCTAAGCAATGAGATTAAAAAACTGCTTTTGAAGAGAGTAGTTGGACCAGTCGTATGATGTGTTTCTTTTGCAAAATCTTTGTTTACCCACTTGTATACTGTTCACTCCTCATTTCATACAACTACTTTAATTAAACCGTACAGAAACTTATCCCACAAAAGGATGAACAGCAAAAATAGCCTGAGTGAGCATCAAGATTTGAATTAATGTGAAATACTGTTTGGATTTTACTTTCATTAAATCTTTTATAACCTGTGTGGAAATGTCGAAGCATGATCAGCTGCTGCTTGTCACTTTTTCTGGTGTAGTAAGCTGCAGTTATTGTACTGCAACACTAGAGGGAGGCAGACATCCACACAACAGCCCATTAGCCATCTGTGAGCATTTCATCCACTTTCATCATGCAGCTTTACTTTGAACGACAGGACCTCAACTACACAGGGGGAAAAATACCTGTTGCTCTCTTGAGTTTAGCTTTTCATGACTGCACTGACTGAAGAAAGAACAATATTTAAAAAGTATATTCATTTAGTTGCCTTTTTTTTCCACCATCCCTCTTTTCGTGCCCTTCCTCCCTCCCCTCTGCAAAACGACAACAACAAAACTAAAAACTGCTCCTCTGGTTTAATTTGCCGAATCGGCACTCTGCGGGAGAGCTGGAGAAATATTCAGATTTCACAGAGAGGCGACGAGTTTGGAGGCATTTGTCAGACGCTCTGAAGTGAAATGAATTATGCAAATGAGATGTTTGGCCCCGGCTGTCTGCAGAAGCCATTAGGGAGGACAAAACTCTAAAGACACTGAAGGATCTGCATTTCAGGCCCTGTCAGTCCACTGAAAAGATAACACAATTTACTCTCTCCTTATTTTTTGCTATTATAAACACATACATAAACATATATTCTTATCGACTCTTTGATTTTTTTCTAGTGTATGGCCACTGCTGTTTGCACCCATGTCCATATGTGTGTTAGGAAATAGGCTTATTCACTTTCTTGCCAAGAGTTAAATGAGAAAATTGATGCCACTGCATGGTACACAAAAACTTCTGTATTTTTTCAATAATCTTTATCACAAAAGGTCCAGTTTTAGAATTTCTCACAGTTTTGTACTTGTTACGGGTCAGTGTTGGCACTCAGAGTGAAGCAAATTTCTGCCTTGCACAGTACCACAGGTGTATGTCTGTGCAGCCTCTGAATGAGCAGTGCACTCAACAGACTTCGGTTGTTTCCGTTATTTTTCTTTTCCCCTCTCCTCGCTGTAAGTCTGTGCATTCGCAAAGTAAAGTACATGGGATCAGAGCAGAATCCAATGCGACTTGTGGTGTTTATTCCTCGAGAAGTCCGCTCTGCCCTCGCCTCTCTTCTCCAGAGCTCCCCAGAGCTCAGCTGCTGTCTGTCAGCGAGCGGTGGCTCTGTCCCTCGGCTCCACACTCTGCAGGGCCATACACATGAACATTTGGTTCAAGTCTGATATCACAGTAGCTTAGCTTCCTACACTGGTATTCCTGCTTCTCCTCCAAACGGAGGGTGTGCTGACCGCCATCAACTCTGGGTAATTTACCGACTATAGAATAATACCTCATACACTGTACAACTCTACTTCAAAAAAATGAGAACTATCCCTTTAGACAATAAATTATTAATAGTTACCACTTAATTTTCTGTTGATGAACCGATAGATTACTCAAGGAACTGTTTCAGGCCTAATTCACATGACAATCAATTCCACATGACTGAATCAGCTACAGCAGGGTTCAGCAATAAAGACTGCATGCCTGCCCAGGGCAAGTAAAATGGCATGTTGGGCAAGTGTTGAAAAAGGTACAATCAAACAATTAAACTATAAACTATTTCAATAATTGATTAATCAAATGTTTCATACAAAAATGTCAGAAAATGTTGTTTTCACCCTCTCAAATATGGACTTGTCTTAGTTTATTAACTAGTATTAACTAAGTTTATTAAAATCAATATCATTTAATTAGACTGACAAAATTAGACCTTTAACGACATCACATTTTACTCTAAAAAACTGGAATGAATATTTTTCACTGTTTTCTAAACTCATTATTTTATAAATGCTGCAGTCCTAGATTCAACATGATAATTAACTTGGGTCTTTTTTGTTTTTTGATAACCGCTAATTAATAAGGATTTGTAGAATTAAAGAATTTGTATGGAGGCAAATAAAAGTGGACGTTTCTGACCCAATTGCCTGGCCAGGCAAGTAAAAAACAAACAAACAAAACACAACAAACATTGAACTCTGTACAGTAGGTCACGTTTGGGTCACAATTTTACAGTTTGGCCTTGTTTTCTCTTACAAATAAATTGCCTGATTTGGAAGTTGTTTCCAACTTGTCTCGTTGTCTGACTGCTTTTGCTTCTCGACCTGTCAAACTGGTATTTAGAGACGTCTCAGCAGAGTCTAGCAATAATTTTGCTGAGCATAGCTTTATTTATTATTGAAAGGAATGATGGCCAAAACTGTATCACCATCACTATAAAACCACAACACAAAAGCTGTAATAAACTGGAAAAATCCTCTACCATATCTGTCGGCTCTGCCTCTAATGGCTTACATTTTTCAGACAGCTGCTGTTGTGTTTGTGTTCACCCTCCTCCATCCTCCCACACACACAGAAACACACACACTCAACAAACACACTGGACCCACATCCCACTCTCACAGCAAGCCATAGGCCCTGCAGATGTGAAGCCATTTAAAAAGCCAAGGTCAGAGCTGCTGTTAGCCCACAGCGATGACGCTCCTCTTCATCTCGCACAGAACATAGAAACCCTACTTGACCTCTCTGTTCCACCTTTGAGGGACTTTAAAGCAGTTGTTTTGTATTTTAATATCATCAAGTGTCTGTTTGGCTCCTCTGCAACACAGATGGATTTACTATAACTTTACAGGGGTCAGATTGGTTCACCAAAACACATGCAGGTAGTTTTAGCTGTATCAGTCCCTTACATTTCTGCCTCCACGTCAATGTGGCCGAAGGTGTAAAGCGATAGTTCTCCCAAATATGAAATTTCACTCAGTATCTACTCACCCCTGTGCTGATGTGAGGATGGGGTGAAGATCTCCAGTCCACAAAACACTCCCAGAGTTTCAGTGGAAAACAGCTTTGCAGCCAAATCCAATACAATTGAAGTGAATGGTGACCAGTTTTAAAATGTAAAAAAAACAAAAAGCACACACACACACAAAAAAAACATGAAATGTCTCCATACTGCTCGTGTGGTGTAATCCAAATGGCTAAAAACATGCTGTAAATGGCGTCTTTTTGGGTCAAATTTTAACGTTGTGGCTTATGGACACTTGGATTACACCACACAAGCAGTATGGAGACATTATGTATTTTTTTACTTTTTAAAACTATTCACCGTTCATTTCAATTGTACTGTATTTGGCTGCAAAGCTGTTTTCCGCTGAAGCTCCAGGAGTGTTTTGTGAAGTGGAGATCTTCACCCATCCTCACATCAGCACAGGGGTGAGTAGATATTGAGTGAAATTTCATTTTTGGGTGAACTATCGCTTTAAAGTTTGTTTGTGTTGCTAAAAACATTCAGTACTTTTTCATGGAAACAGATCAGTATCAATCGAAAGCATTTCCAATTAATGTTGTTAAAGGGATAGATAGCATTATTTGATGTGGGGTTGCATTAGGTACTTATTGATTATCAGTGCATTACCAAAGGTAGATGGCGGTCAACCCAACTCCACTGTGGAGAAGCAGAGAGGAGTACCAGTGCTGACACTAAGCAATGTTCTGCTGTGGACAGGGTCAGCAGCAAAATGCATTTTAGCCACTTAAAATTAAGGTCCACCCAAAAAATCAATTTAAGTGTACACTATATCTAGAATATTTTAATTGCTTTACTTTGCCATCAGGCAGCCTTTTCTGATGGGAAACCAAATATCCCTCTCTTTCCAAGTCCATAAGCAAAATCATTATTTTAACCTTACAGAACATGGGAGCTGCTGGTCTACTACTGCCTCAATCAGTTAGTTTATTTGTGATATTGCGTGGTATTGTGGTGAATATGAATCATGATCACCAAGCTGCTACCATGCCGTGCCCTCAACAATGCATATTCTCCCATCCCACCATCCAAATATAGTCAGTTCTGGCTCTGAAAAACACAATTGCGAGGGCTGTAATACCAAATTTGAGGCTTCAAAACACTTGCAGAGTTTAGGTCCAGAGTTAAGGGTAAATTGTCAAACTCATGATAGAATAATTTTAAAAAATGGATCAAAATCAGTGCAGCAGAGCCAAAGATCTTTTTATTCCATGTTCTTCTTCATTGTCAAAACCTAGTGCCTGCATTACCCTTAATGCAATTCAAATTAAGTGCAAGAGAAAATCTAACCTCTTGCACTCATACACAGCAGTCACTCATTACAATTTTTAATTCAACAGAGTCAGGAAGACAATCTACACACTACAAAACACCACATGTCACTATCCTGTGCTGGATGGTTGCTTCAGCTGCTTGCCTGTTTTTATGTTTT
The DNA here is from genome assembly GCF_056507025.1 of Lutjanus erythropterus. Classification (NCBI taxonomy): domain Eukaryota; kingdom Metazoa; phylum Chordata; class Actinopteri; order Lutjaniformes; family Lutjanidae; genus Lutjanus; species Lutjanus erythropterus. Next base: position 26,261,105 of record NC_139328.1, on the reverse strand, counting down.
TATTTATGGAATACTCATATTGAGCAGATTCAGAGACAAGTCAGCTAAAATTCACCTTTTAGCTAATAAATTAATGTTAAACTGTACAACACAACTATTGCTTGGGTTTTAGAGTATCTTTTGTCTCAACAAAGAAACAGTCTGACATTATTTTAACCAAAACACAAGCTCCACACAGTTTTATCCCCCTTTTTAATCACACTTTATACTGCTGACTATAGTCACAGTCAGGTGTCTTGCCAAATCCAAAAGGTTTTGGATGACACTGCCCTAGCGGGTCTACAAACTTGGGGGAATGACTTTGGCTGCAAAAGAAAGATCGAAACGTTCGTCAGCTGTTGTGATGCTAATTTTTTCAAACTGAATGTTAAGACAAAAGAATTAATTATAGATTTTAGAAGGAGGAATGAGGAGGTCTTCCCTGTGATAATTAAGGCTCAGCAGATCGAATTGTCTAGTCCTACAAATATCTTGGTGTTTTCCAGGACAATTAAACTGAAAAAAAGAATAGTGAGGTTTTATTTAAGAAGGCCATCCTTTGTTTTTAGTGGACTCAGAAGCTCATTCAGCGAGCGACTAGTGATGCCTCAGTGTTCTATTAAACAACTCAGAAGGTATTTTGCTCCAGCAGTAGTCAGATTTTATAATGAACACTTTTAGTCGTGGCTTTGATTCATAGCTGTAAATCATGTCTCAAATGGCTTTTTATAGTGTTATTTGTTTATTTGTTGTGTACTGTAAATGTAATGTCTATATTGTTTGTGGTGTGTATGAGTTGATTTGGTGGCATTTGAGTTTCCCCTCTGATGATTAATAAAGCTTTCTAATCTAATCTAAACCAAACAATTTAATTTATTGTTAAGGTGTTCAGAAATGTTGGACAAAACTTCACACGTCACAACTTTTTACCCGCTCACTCACCTTGCTCCCTGCTGTTTGATGCTGCAAATAGCAGTGATTGTGGTTGTGCTTCGGGATTTGGAAATTAGATTTGCATGAAATGATAAATGAAGCACTAAACTGGTGAAATCTCTTGTGTTTTTGCCAATGGTTATAATTACTGTGACTCTGAATATGGCCGTTTGTGATTACATCATTTAGTCAAAATGTGGAAAAAGCAGAACAGAAAAGAAAAGAAAATGCAAAAAAGAACTGGAGCTCCTCCAAAAGAGATTTTTCCGTTGTTTATCAAGGTACAATAGTTCTGACCTCTGACCTCCTCACTGTTGTCTGCTTTGTGTTTTTGGCCATCTATGACCTGAAGCTCATTTGCCTTTGGTCCTTGTGGATAAAAGTGCCAGCTTTAGCCCTGAAAGCATCCTGCACCTTCGACCCTTTTGCACCACACAGTTGAATTTAGTCACCTATTCAAATGTGGAAGCATCTCGCTTAAAGCGCACTTTGACTTCTACCTTGACTAGCCAGCAGCCTCCTGCCCACAGTTCTGTGGTCGGTTTAGTCTGTGAGAAGCGTAGAGTCGCTCTGAATATCCTGGCAGGGGCTCCAACGTTTATTAACCTGTCGTGTCAGATGCCGTCTGTTCACCCGCCGCTAACGCCCGTTTTCTCAGCTACCATGGCTGCCATTAAAAGCTCCGTTTTATGGCTCTTTGATGGCGAAAGCTGGCCTGACACGCTGTGCAGCTGTTAAAGAGAGGCTTGTGCCTGATTTTGTGGCAGTTGGGGTCGTAATTCATTTTGCAGGGGTCTAAAGAAGGTGTCTGGGTGCTGAAATGTTCTGTAACGAGTAGAGCTGATTTAATTTAATTAGATTCACCACTCATCAAGGCAGAAGTGTGGATTCAGTTGTTAGAAAATGTGCTATTGTTGGTTGACCATCAGCAGTATAATGAGCTGTTGGCAGTGGTACTGTCTCGTTCAGGAGGCTTCCAAGTCAAACCCCAACGCTAAAGTATTTAGACTGACAACGACATTGTACTGTTGAGGCTGAGACAAGAGTTTAATCACAAAGATCCTCAGCTGGGTTTAAACCAGGATTAACCCCTATCCATTGTTTTATATTCTGAGTAAAGTTTTTGTATATTAAGATGACTTTACATAATGAAACTTTCACGCAACTAGGTGGAAAGTTGAATTAAACATAATTTCCATGCAAGTAGACAGTTACAGAAAGCAATTCAAAACTAATCAGTCTCATGCAACATAATTTAACCATCTTTAAAATAAGCTAGCTAGATTGGTACTTTTTTAAATAGTAATTTTCTTGATAGATTATATCAAGTAGAAAGTGTCATTGTAACTACATTTGCATCATTGTATCTTATTATGTGTCGTTTCTTCACTGGATAATATTCATTAGAATGTGTTGTATCACATTTTCTTCTGGCGCTAGCTGACTACTTTGTTTCATACCGGCTGTCCGGGAGAATTGGTGCATTATTGCTTATTGATATGCTGGAGGAAAAACAAACCTACTGGTGACTCAAATGAGAGACCAATGGATCATTTCACACTCTATTCACGGAGCTCGAGCCAATGAGCCTTTGTTGCAGCCTTCTGATATCAGTATGAAATTGTAGCTTGATATATGATTGTATTTTAGATAACAGCTCTGATTCTCATCACAACTTTTCATTACAGCAGAGCTATAATTTAGCTAGCAGTAAGAATAGTCACCTGCTAATTGCAGTGTAAACATCATGTTTGTTTGTTGACAGGATGACCAACATGACATGAAGTCTGTGATGATAAATCCCTTCTAAACCTTTATTCATATTGTTGATAATAAGCTGATGCTGGGTTGAAATCAATGATTTACAATTCTTTAGAATGATATCACATCATTGTGTGATGTCATCATTTTACAGTGTAAACAGTGTTTTGATTGGATACTGTATAGCTTGGAAGTAATTTCACAAAGTTGAAAGTTTTGCAGTTGAATCTCTTAAAAAAACCTACTATTAATAACAACGTAAAGTTTCCATCATTTTCTGGATTGTTTTTCCACAATTTGAGTTTTGATTCTTTCATCTTCTTCTTCTGTGATGGTATAATGGCTTTTATTTATTTAGATTTATTTACATTTTCTTTTGCCGATTTACTCGAAAATTGGTTTGCAAAAATTTTGGATGGACTGCTAATGTGAAAGGGGTCACTCATACTGATGAACCTACAGAGAGTTATCACCTGAATCTGCAGCTCACTTCATCTTTACAGAACTTTATAGTGAGTTTCAGATCATTGTTTAGCTGTCCAGTTGCAACTTTACAGTTTTGGTTCACTCTCACTACTGTCATAGTGTGTTTTTAGCCATAAACTTTTAAAGAAAAAGCCCTAAAAGCCTACTGTATACCACAGTGGAACATTTAGCAACTAAAGATATTTTCATCAACTATTGGTAGAGACCAAAACCAGAGCTAAAAGAGAGTGAATAGTGACATGTGCTTTTGGGGAGGTCTTGTGTGTTTATATGATATTGTAGCCTTTGACTTATCTCAGAATTCACCAAGAACTTTTGTTCTTCCTGTTGTTTATCTCCAGTCTCTCTCCTTTTTTGTCCTCTCTCTCTTTTTTTTTTTTTTAAAGCCTCCGGATGAGCTCAGACTTTTTACTTATAGTAAAATGAAACATTCTTAACTCAAGCAAAGGCTGCTTTTTTGTTTCAATTCACACTGCTTCAGGCACATTTGCATCCTTTTAGAAGTCTCTGCTTCTAAAATTCACTTTGCATTCAGTCTGAACACACCTTGAGAGATTCTTTCTCCCCTGGTAGGCAATTAAGTTGAATGTTCCATTCTGTTGTTGTGGTCTGACTCAAAATCCTCCCCAAACCATTGTGCAAACATATGCACTGTTAGGTTCTGTAATCTCGGAGCTTCAATCCTGGTGTTTTTTATTTTTTTTAGATTCAGGTGAAGGATTACCTGCTCCTCTTGGATAAACTTAGAAATGAAGATTGCTTTCAATATGTGTGCTCTTATTTTATCTGTGCATCCAGTGTTTCCCCAAGAAAAGTTGTTAAACCTGATGGCAAGCATCTTTTGACCCTGCTTGGTGTTACTGAGGACGAGGTGCTTGTTGGCTGGGCTGATGTTGATTCGATAGTGCAGTAATGTTAGCAGTCTCTTCCTCCTCCTCATCATCACCTCAAGTATTTGACTGTCTGAAAAAACTGTTTAAGTCTTTTTACCTTTCGTCCTTGACATTATCCCGAAATGTCACAATGTAATTGTCTGTGTTACTGACTGGCTTGATAGCTAAGGTTTCTGGGTAACACTAGTTGGAAGCATCAAGGGTTGAACATTACTTTATGCACCAAGAGGGTAAAAAATATAGATCTAATTTTTATTAGGGTTTTTCCAATAGCAGTATCAGAAAATGACTCAGACTCCTAAATTACTGGCGTCTGCATGATGGCCCACCGAACCCCAGAAGCTGGTTAGATTACAGCTTGTAAAAATAGCACAGTTTGCCAGTGTTTTAATGTAGAAAATAAAAATAAGGTTGAATGTAGGCTGTGCCTTCATTACCACTGACATTAATAAAAATCACAAAAAAAGAAACATTTGAAACTCTCTTGGGGGCCCTCTGCTGGCCACAGGAGCCAGCAGACACTTAGTTTGCTTGTGCCTTGGGCTCGCTCTGTGCCCTGTTATGAAAAGTATCTTAAAAATACAAAGAACAACAGCAGCAACAAAAAAATCTTGTTGCTGTTGTTTAGGCCTGGTGGGGGGTCACCCTAGGGCCCGGCATGCCACCAAGCTTGCAATACACTGGCAGAAACCCTGGTGTTTACTTTATTTATCCATGTATATGAAACATACATTTTGCCAAATGATGTGATTTTCCAAATTTAGTTCAGCATTATTTCACGTTTGATGAGCACGGTGCATTAAATAAGATATACACACAGTGGCATATATCACCTAAACAAACAGGACAGGCCCCATAATACTATATAACAACAGCACTCAACTTATATTACTTCTGTCTACAAGAAGTTGGTGTTAGGCAGTGGAAGTAGTGCTGGTGCTTCTACAGTTCTTCATCTTCATGTCTACTATTCCCATCAATACTCAATGTGACTTTAGCTTCCATGTATTCACTTCCACCAGTCTGATTGCTTTATGAATTCATAAACCAATTATCTTGATATCACCAGAATTTAGAATAGTTATGTCTGGTCTGCTTTCTGCTGTCATAGTTCTAATCACCAAACTCTCTCTATAACTCTTCAACAGTTTCTGTTGTGTGATGTATAACAAATGAATTCCTGTCAACAGAAATTATTCCCTTACTCTTCTTCCAATCCATCACTTTCCTCGGCTCAGGCTGTGGGATGTCCTCTCCTTCTGAAAAACTTGAGATACAGGGTTTACAGCTTACAGCAGTGCTCCTCTTGCTCTCATTTTAAATGTGCGTCCTCTGAGCTGGACCCACATCTTGTGGCATCACATCTGGAGCTACAGTCTGTATTACTCGAATCTTTCAGGAACGTCATCGTTCATCTGCCAAATGCCTCGGTTCATGTTGTGCTTTACGCGGCACAGCCATATTTCCGGTAACATTTCGTTCCGCTACCCCATCTGGTGTTGGCGCCTGTTCCTCTGTTCGGATGCCAAAAAGCTGTGTTTGGATGCATGTTAAGCATAAGAAACAGACGTGAATGCCCAAGCAGCTCATCAAACTTGTCCTTTTGTGCACTTGCTGAAATGCAGAGGAGATTTTTTTTTTTTTTTTTTTTTGCTTTGTCACTGATGCTGACACTCTTCACTTGCCAAGTCCAGTAAATGCACTGGAATTTCTGGCTGACATTGTTACTGAGACAGTTTGACAACTAGGTAATAAAAGTGTTACTCAGAAGAAAAGAGCCACAAATGCCAACACTCCTCATTAGTTTGTCCTCTTGTGCACTTGTCTCAAAGACAAGACAAGTGCTTAGTCACTGATACAGAATCATATCAATATAATAACTGATATCATATACAGACAATTGATGCACAAATGCAACGAGTGAGTTTGGAACATTAAATTTGAATTATCAGGTGACACATATAACTGTATCAGTAGTTGCTGCATGCACAGTGATAGATGCAGCGTATAAATTATTCACATTTGCCCATTTGGCTGTCGTTGTTAGGTGATATATTTGTCCAATCACCCAATCCTAATCAAGAGTCATTCTTTTATTATTTTAGAGGAAACAAGATATTTAACACTCCTATTATGAGAAAACAAGTTTCTGTATTGGAAGATAAAGGAATAGTTAACTTGTGATTTTGAGATAACGGCATTAAAAGGAAATGCAAGGATGGCCATTCTTGGCTTCCATATGTCCATATCTTATGTTCATCATAGTTAGACATTAATACGACCCAAACTATTGCTACTTAATCTTATGATATACTTTTCTAGTGTTGGACAATGTGGTGTCAATTTTCACCAAGTTCCTTAACCATGTTTCATTACTGACAAGGCAAAGCTTTTTATTCCTTTTTTTAAACATAGGATTTATGTCTTAGTGTATCGTCAAGGTCAAAATCAAACTAAGACAACGTCTTCAGACACATTTGTTGTTTCAACTTCCATTCATGGCAGTGTCCCTAGGTCTTTTCATTTTCTACCACTAGGGAGCGTCAGAGTTAAAACCAGCAGCAAGGCTCGAGGGACGACAATGCTGGTCTGTTTAGTTGGCTGGCTGGTCGGTCCACCACTTTGATCCAGGCTGAAATATCTCAACAACCATTGAATGGATTTCCATGAAATTTTGTACAGACATTCTTGGTCCCCAGAGGAGAAATTGTACTGACTTTGCTCTGATGTTTCCGGTAGCTTCACCATGAGGTTGACATTTTTGCTTTTTAGTTAAATGCGTCAACAGTAATTCAATGACATGCGCCCATTCATGTTCCCCAAAAGATGGACTGTAATAATTTAGATTCCCTGACCTCTGATCTAACACCATTATTTGCCCAGAATGTTATCAAATTATTTTGATTCATGACAAAATACCAGAAAAAAAAGAACTTGGGGCCTCATTTACCAACTGTTCATAAGAAGAAATTCTTCTTAAAACACATTTGCACAGTTTTCACAAAGACTCCGGCATTCACCAGTGTTTTCTTGTAAGATTCTGTTCTTGGTAAGAACAGAATCTTAAGCACATTTGAGTGCTGACAGACCTGTGCAAAATAATTTATGACTGCATTTTCTTCATTTCCACAGTTGTATTATATTGTAAGATTTGAATTACAAACATATTTTTAGCATTTATTATATTTTTAATAATATTTGTAATATTTTACAAAGCATTATGGTCTTTAAAGTAAATAATTAATTTGACTTTTTGCAGGACTGGTCTACAGAGAGAAAATGTTAGCATGCTAATATCCTAAACTAATACAATGGACATGATAAATATCATATATGCATACCTGCTAAACATCAACATGCTAGCATTATCATTTTGAGCATGTTAGCATGCAAAATCTTACTTTATAACAAAATACTACTGTGGCTTTTACCCTCGACCTCTTTACTCTTGCTTTTCTGTGATGTGTCGATGCAAATATTGAAAACTGTTCATTCTAAACTGTGATAGTTAACGGCTTCAGGTATGTGCTTATACAATGAATTGGCAATTAGTTCATCAATCTCTTGCTGTGGCAGGAGGAGGGGAGGAGAAACAGTTCTGCTATTTACTGAACCAGCCAGCTACTCTCCTGAGTCTCCAAGGACACCATGTTGTTGCCTTGTCTCCTCTGCTAATGAGTGACCTAATGAGTTTAGGAAAACTGCTGCATGCTCAGCAATTTCTCACCCTGCTATCTAGATCATACTCACTGCATTTCATCTGGACGTTTTTCATGCATACAACTCTGTTTTTGCATTCTTGTTGCAGAGTTACACATTTCAATTCAGAATTTATTTTCTGACAGTGACACACAGGTGTAGTGATGCAGGTTTCTAAAGGTTCTCTTTGTTTCTGTCTTTAGGTTTGACCTGGGAAGATGACACCACTCAGCAGGTTTTGTCCAAAGAGTTATCCAAACTGAGGAGGATTCCCTACAGGCCACAGCAAAATGGACCTGTCTACGACATGGACAGCAGGTCAGATGTTCACCCACTTTATCCATCAGTAGCTCAATACTATTTTGATCTACAAGGAGACAGAGCAGCTGACAACGTTGCCTAGAAAGTCTGTCACCCTACCCCCCGGTCTAAATCAGAACTAAGACGCATGTTTCCATATTGAAAATATTCAGTGACCAGTGGCACCAAATATATTATTTCTTATTATTTCTGTCCCACAGGACGGCAGCTGAAGCGATGGACCCAGTAGACCAGAGGGTGAAACCTGTCGAGGTGGAGCTCAGCCGAAATCTGCAGATGTACCTCCAGCGTCTCGGCCTCCTTCCCAAGACACCTTCTGCCTCTGGTCTGAGCACCCCAAGCAAGGTGAGGGATTTGTAGATGCTCTATTTTTCCTCTTCTGCTGCTCTTAGTGGGTCTGTGTTTTGCAGGGTTTCTCTGAGCTTTCAAATTTATATCAAAATATATGAATTCTTTTCACACGTACTTATTCACATATTCAAATAAAATGGCTGATGCAACCACACTTACCACATTTCTGCACTGCTTTCTCTCATTCATTAATTGGGTCTGACCCATCCAGAATTTTTTTTATTAGAAGCTATTTTTCTTTCCTGGATGTTTAATCATTTAGTACCTGTTCAAGAGCACCCCAGCAGTAGTCATTGAATGATGAGTAGGATTAATGTGGAAAACACTGTTGTATATTTTCCCAGCACACCACCATCTTTTTCCCTTAGGTTGCATTATTTATTCAAATGTTTAATGTCTTGCACAGAAACACGTTTCACACATAAATTTCTTAAACAAAATTATTACACAAACATCACAAGACTCATTTTAACAGCTTATAAGAAACAGTTGAACTATACCACTTATGGGGTTTTTGTCAGCTAAATTCTGCACGTTTCTTTTTTATTTATCACATATGGAGTGGCTGGCTGACTGCACAGAGTTTACACTGTTGAAAACAGATGAATGGCCGTAGCGACGATTCAAAGAGAACCCCGCACCGTACACTGCCAGTTAGGGTTGTGTGACATAACAATATATGATTAATAGATGAGAGATAGAGTCTATAGAGTTTTGTGTGCTGTATCCTTCTAAGGTGGCTATTCCTTTAATGTCACTGGTTAAATCACTGTGTTTTAGGCAATGTTGCAAATCAACAAGCAAGACTGTTTTATGCCAATATAGTTTTTTAATTTTAATTTAAATTTTTCATGATTTTTGCATCAATATAATGGGGTACTTTAGTGCCCTGAAAATATACATCCTCGTCTGTTTTATTCAATATTGCTCTATACCGCTGCCCATCTGAAAAATAAAAAGTAAAAAGATATACACATATGACACAAAAGAGTAAAGAAATTACATGAAACAAAGTAAAAATATAATGATATACTGTATATTTACATATATAGAAAATGTATGTCTTGGTAACTGAGACATATTGATATATTTCATTAAAAACTACAAATATGGGGCATCCTGCTATCTCACCTTGCAGAGTGACGAACCATGTGTCAAGGCTATACATTTTAATTATAAAGTTTACATGGAACATATATCGACTAAGTTTTAAACAACATGTATAATGTTTACTTGATTCATATTTAATTATGATGTGTGAGGAAATGCGAAAGTGGCCACTTTTCATGAGATATCTTGGAAAGTTTTCTGGGGTACTTGTACTTTTATTAATATATTTTCAAGTCTGTATTTTTATTTGTACTTATGTATGCATTTCACTTTGTAATGTACTTAATTACTTTGAGTACAATTTGAATTAATATCCAAACCTTTCATCTGCATTGTTGTAGCCAATAAGAGCAGAAGTTGGGAGTAAATTAGACTGATGATTTTAAGAGAAAGCCCTTTGATTAAATGCCTCAACAGGTAAAAAGCAACTAATACTGAGTAGTTTTCAGAGGAATACTTTGAACTTTTATGTAAGTACATTTGTAACAGCAGTAGTTTTACTCATCATGTTTCCACACTGTTGTTATCTGCATTTTTGAGCTCTCTATTAAGTATATCTACACTGCTAATACATTTTTAGTGCAAGATCTCAGACAGTCCAAAAAAGTAAATGAAATACTTGTGATTAAATATCAGTGAGATTCTTTAAACTTCAGCTTTGAAAGAGGGAAGAGCAGGTGGGACATTTGTTTCTGCCCCAACGTCTGCATGTAGCTCCGCCCTCTGTTCACAGCCACCTGCCTCTGTTACAAATAAAAGAAAGTGCACACAATCACACACACACACACTCCAGTCATATAAGAACTCACACAAAGACACGAACACACACACCTTCACTACAGGGAGCCCGGTGTCATCCTTCGTTGTCACACGGCTCTCGCTTCTCCATCCTAACTGATGGCTTCTCCCAGCACGACCGTTATGAGCGAAATAATACCAGCAGAGAGTTCAGGAGTTCACCACTCTAATTAATAACTCTCCACGTGACCGGTTCCTCCGCTGCTCAGGCTGAGGGGAGCGGAGCGCGGCTGAATGGTGGAGGCCTTCCTCCTGCTGGGGGATTGTATCAGAGGCTCACAGAGCATGATGGCGTGGAGCCTGCAGGCGTCGCTCGGGGGCTCGTGGCCTTTTCTACCCATGTTCACGTGTTTGGTGGAAACGAAAAGGAGCAGGAGGACTGAAGGGGTCCTGGAGGGCACGAGTGGAATAAACTGCACCAACTGTGTGACAGAGATGAATAAAGCTACCGGCAGTGACAAATATCAGAAGGGGCCTCGCACATACAAATCATAAAGAAGTATGACAACTGTGAGGAACTTAACTGTTGGTATTGTTATGATAATTTTACCGTTAGTCAGGCTTGTACCATTTCTGTGCTCCTAGGTGGGCGTTAATGGAGCCAGTGGTGACTCTTTGCTTTTGTTGTAGCTGATGGATCTGTTAATATGATTGCATAAATGGATTAATAAGTTGTTTTTCAAAATGGGCTTTATGTTAATAATCGTTTTGTTCAGATGTTGGATGAAAGTCTTCAGTGTTAAAACAAAATCTGGCTCCTACATTGCAGTACTCCCACTGAATTATAGAACATATTCTTTTTTTTTTTAATATATCTATACATCTGTTTTCTTTTAGTTTCTTTTATGTGAAGCACTTTGACTAATTTTCTTAAAGTTTTTAATTCATTTTAAAGTCTATGTAAAGTGCTTGAACACTTCCACAGTGTATAAATGATACTGCTAGGACTTTTCATGTATACTGTGCTTTATTAAACTACCAGATTTTTGAACTGGGTTTGGTGTGACATTCAGGGTGAGAGCAACATTCACATAATTTAGTAAACAAGCCAAGTTAACCCTCTGAGCTAATGTGTGCTACATACCCCAGTGACAGATTGGAAATGTCCTTTTTTTTTGCCAACATTACATAGTATAAGTATAACCAGCCATGGGAAACTGTTGAACAAATAACAGAAGAAATCCTGTTTTAACAAGAAATAAACCATTTTAAAGAATACATTTTTAATCTAGATCTATTTATTTTGGTAGGCTTATATGTTTTGACTTGTAGTATGATGCATTGGTTAGGACTGACTTTATTTGATTGGCAGGCCAGTAGAAATGAAGCAGGTTTAGTTTAGAAAAACAGCAGAGTAAACTGAAGCTGCTCAGGCAGGATGACTGTGTGTTTTACCTCAGCAACATGTTCTTTTCTATTTACCTGCACGACCATATCTCTGCTCATTATTTCAGGACAGTGATTCAGTTTTAGATGGCCAAAGAGAGTGGTTCTTTTCTTTTTCTTTTCTTTTTTTTTCAACATTTTATGCCAGTGGCACCATTGTTTAGGCAGCAGACAGTAGTGAGATGTCTGGAGATAACTGTAGCAAGAGATAGGAATGACAAGCAACAAAGTTGCCTGGCCTGACTCAGAGTGGGACTGTTGAAATTCATAGTTTGCATCTTAAACCATTTTGTCACCAGGAGGCCCAGACAACACAGAATTAATATTATTATTATTGTTTTATTAGCATCGTTAAATATTTACATTTTGTTTTGAAAAATCTTGTTGTTAGATTACATTTGGCAGATGTCTTTCTCACATGGTTCCCTTCCATATAGCAATTTGGGTTTCACTGAAACATCTTTATCAAGCACAGTACAACCAGGGCTCAAAATTATTTTTTTTCCATAGTGTCCCACAAATGACCCAAATTCTTCTTTCAGTTGCTTTCAGTTTTTGCTCAATAACTGTAACACTGAAAACTGCAGTGCAAATACAAACCTGTTTCTGTTTGATATACAGTGATACACTTTGAGCATATCTCATACTAATCACACAATTTTATGCCAGTATGTAAGCATTTGTACCATGTAGGGTAGAGTATGTGCTTTTGTTGTTTCCTCTCATTAGAGGACACTTCTAAATGGACACTGTGTTTTTCAAGGACCTCTATTTGATTCCATGTACTTTTCTTGATTCTTTCAGAGTGACCGTTTTCAGTCAGGCAGCCCCACAGACTTCTATCGCTCCAAGGCCCAGACTTCGCCTCAGAGGTCGTCTCCCTCCAGCTTTTCTTCTCCCTCGTCTTACTTGCCTCTGCAGAAGCAGAGACCTCCAGCCAACCATCTCCTTGCTACGCAAGCTGAGGGTGACCTTCTCCTGGCCGCCCTGAGGCAGTATCTCTCTGGGCATGTGTCCCTGCACCACATGGGGGTGAACCCAGAAGAGCAGGAGGCCCCTTCATCTCGCCTGAGGCCCTTCTACGGCAATGGAATAGAAAACTCTGGGCTCAAAAAAGAAACCTCAAAATCCAGGCCTTTGAAGATGGGAAGGACTCAGGGGGCTTTAGTCAAGGACCCCCTGACGTCTGTGGATGGTACGTGTTCTAAGGAGCAACATAATGGGTTTTAATATCAGAAAATCACAAGGATATTTATACTGACACGTAGAGCTTCGCTGTAGTTCAGGCAAGACATATCATTCACCTTCAAGGCTGTCTCATAATCCACCAACCTCATACAATCACATCTTTCATCTTATAGCTGCTCTGTAGTTTGTGACATTGTCAGATTGGATTGGATCACTATAATATCACGTATTATAAGCTATGTTGTTAGAAAGTCTAATCCAGGAGGAAACCATGAAACATTAACGTGACGTGGTTGTTTATTTCATTTTAAAGGTTGCTGTACAGTTGATTGAAAATTGAATCACTGCTTTGTTGTATAATAGAGAAACAAGCTGTGAATTGTGGTGACAAACACTGCATTGCTCTGATGTCCTAAGAAGACATTATACATAAATTACAAAACAGAACCTGTGCCTTCCAAAACAAATAATATGATTTTTCCAAAAATTACTCACAATTATGTTTTCTCATCCACCACCTCTGTGCTTCAGTTCTGGTTCAGACAAAAACTTTGAAGAAAATGAAAAAGGAATAACAGTAGAATTGGGGCTTTCGTGTTACAACACATTGTACCTGAAATGCTTGCATGTAGGGGTGTTCCAATACTGATACCAGACCCTGTTACTCACCAGCAGCTTCCCTTACACCAAATGTTTTTAACCAGAGAAAGGCCATACAACAATGATAGCAATCACATCATACAGGGTTAGTAGTAAAAAGGTGTTAACAAATAATAATATATTTTTTTATTGGACTGCTATCTAATCGGTTTTCATATCAGGGGATAGGCAAAGTTTGGGTATCTGGAAGGAAAAATGGTATTGGAACATCTCTACTTTTCATGTTGGATTGGTCAACATATCAGGTATTGTGGCACAACTGAGTTTTCAAAAATGCTTCATAACACCACTACTATCACTGAAATGAATGAGGAAGCTTAATTTTTCACTCAGTGCAAGAGCAACATCACGCACCTTCTGCATGAGGACAGACGTTATTTGCATAATGGTAAACATAAGCATAGGTCATGGACAAAACAATGGCACAACAAGGTCCATTTAATAGTTGTTTTGGGTCTTTTTAATCATGTCATAATACATGTAGTTTGACCAGTTTTTATGGAAATGGTAAGTTTTAAATGGAAACACGTTAATACATCATTGTTTTAGCAAACAACTGGTTATTCATACAGTCATACAGCAGTTATAGAGCAAGACTGTCTGACTCAGTATGTACTTACCTCTGTGTCTCTTGCAGAGAGGTTCATCGAGAAAGTTTTGACAAACGTCGGCAGGCAACATGTGGACGTGGATGAGCTGACGCCTCAGGACTTGGACCAACTGTCCCGCCTGATAGCTGATGCGCTGCAGGTGGTTGACCAGGACCAGGGACTAAGCAGGGGCCTGACCCAGGGTAGACCCGGACCGAGAGACCTGGGAGAAGAGCTCAGCGATGGGGAGCAAGAAGAGGAGCAGGCTGCTAGGGATGAAGAAGAGGAGAAGTTGCTTCAGAATGCTCCGACACTGAAACCACAGGAGAGCACTCCTGTAGTGCTGGCAGCACTTCAAGGTAACTTCATCATGACTCATTTTGTGTTTTTACACAATTAAAATGTCGAACAAAAGCGTGAAAGCAAGTCTGTGATACATGTACAATTGTGAAGGTGGGATTAAACAAAAAAAGGAGCTCTAAAAGAGCTTGCCACAAGAGTGCAACAAAAAATTCAGTGTGACAATAAATAGGCATCTTGTTCAACTCAGTATAAACATAGCCAGCTTTAATGGTCTGTGCTGAGGCCGCTCCAATTAAAAATGTTTACACTACAGGTAAAAGAGATAAATAAATAGATTAAATGTGGCTGAAAATAACTAACCATATGGAACAACTGCCACTAAGCCCCTCCCTCCCAATTACTGCTGCTACGTCTGTCCAGCTTTCCATTCTCACACTGCACATGATGCAAATTAGCAGTAAGTGTTGAAACACGAGGCCTTTGATTCCACAGAGAAATAAACAAAAGCAGGCTTCTTTTTTCCAGCTGCTCACTGTGGATTTTGTCGTCTAAAATGATACTCATACTAGCAGATTTCATAATTGTAAGCTAATACTTAAACTCCCTGTGGCAGCTGAGAGGTCCATCTCCAGCTTGACGTGTTTCCATCTGATACAAAAATAACATTGTATAAAGTTATATTTTGTAAATCCACATGATATAATGTTATTTAGTGGTAGGTGATGTGGCTAAAATCTTCTATTATGGTGTTTGTAATTTTATTTCATGGTAACAGTATGATATAGTAATTATTCTGTAAATTTAGTTAATAAAATGTAAAATAACCATATCGTGCCATACTCACAATCACATTTGATTATTTTCTTCTTTCATTTGGAACTTCCATACAAACAAAAACAACTGCTTTAGAAGACAACATTTTAGCAAAATACAAAAGATTCGAAAAAATAAAACTAACACTCTTTTAGAATTGAAGCTGTAAGGTTCAGAAAGATGACAATAATTTCAGAGTGTTACAGGTTTTAAAGTTAACAAGTACAAATAAATGTGTTTTAGAGGAGGGGCTTAGTGAAGAGTCAGTTCGGGCTTGACCTTTTTTTGGAACCTGCAGTTGTATTATTAATGTGAGATGTTTTTTTCAGTATTTAGTATAGTAGTAGTGAAAAATCCTTGAAATTTGGAAAGTCATCTTTTAGCTCTTTGTTCACATTTTTGCTTCTTTGCTGTTTGATTAACCTCAAAGTTTATTTTTCTCTCATAATGTTCTCCTCTCTGACGAACACACAGATATATGAATGCATTGACTCTCTTTCTCCCAACAGAGCGCCACACGGATACAGAGGAGCATGATGTGAAGGACAAGGTAAGCGCTCAGTTAGGTAAGAAAAGAAAAACTTAAATGTCATAGAAATGGCTGACATTATGAGCAATTATAAAATATTCTGCATGAAGAAGGTAATGAACCCCACAGCCTGCAGCTTTCAAAAGAACATATATTCGACATCAGCTGCTGTACTAAAGGTGAAGTGCCTGTGCTGAGAATTTAGCAGGAACTCGACGTTCTTGTGAAAGACTCACTGAAGAATATGGTTGTACAGGAAGAAAATTAAGTATAGTTTTCATAAAGTTTTGGGGCATTTGTACAGATGAGACTTTACTTTTCAGACTACATCAACTCATTATTTTGCATTTCTGTTATGCAGGTTATTTTCCCACATATCTTACTGATGTATGAATAATAGTTTATGCTATGTTGCTGCTCTTCTAGTAAAAATACTGCTACATAAAATAAAAAACACAAAAAGCAACAAAAGAAAGGTAAACTTATAGTTTTAAGCATTGTGAGGCTACAAGCATCTTGATTTTGTACAGTTGCCACAGTTACAGATGCCTGATGTATGTGTCAGAGTTAGGAAAATGCATTGCTTAATTGTTCACACAAATAGTGTTGATGTGACTCAGTTATTATTTCCGAACTCTAGCTTTCTAAAAAGAACTGCTGTCTCTATCATTCCTTCTCACCAAGTAGAAGTGCAGCGATTGGTCGATTAATTGATTAGTTGATTAGTCGATGGAAAGAAAACTAATTGCCAGATATTTTGATACATTTGCTGGTTCCAGCTTCTTAAATGTGAGAATTTGCTGCTTTCCATTGTCATTTCTGACTGTAAATGAAGAGTCTTTGAGTTCTGGACTCTTGTTTGGGCAATTTAAAGATGCCATTTCGAGGCATTTTTAAAAAAAAATGTAAATATAATTAAAAAAAAAATAATAATTTATAGACTAAACGATCAGTCATGAAAATAATCAGCAGATTAATCAATAATGAAAACCTGTAGTTGCATCCCTGTGACCTGGAATTACCGCAGCTGTTTGTGATCTCCACTGCAGAGCAGCAGGACTGATTAATCCAAAAAACACTGTTCATGTCAGATAGTGTAGTGATACTTTTAGTGTACATCTTGAGGAAGATTTAAATGACTACAAGCTGACATAAGTCTTGGAAGGTAACTTATCTGATAACCTAAAGGTAGAGTCAGCAGCATTTGCTGTTTGTAAAAGTACCAGATATTTGAGTTAGGTCTCATTCCCAGGATGTCAAATACTGACTTTTTGGGTAAGTAAATTGCTACAAGCACAGAAATAATGAGAAAATAAGAAGGTACAGGCGGAAAGTGGAGTCTCCCGTTGCCACACACCTCTGGTGGATCGTGGGTAATGATTGAGAAGGAGTACTTTTGCATGAATCTATGCATACTCAACTCAACTCAACTCTCTGGTGCATTTACAAACAGCAAATCCTACTACTTACTTCTACCGTTCAGTCATATTCATTCTGATAGCCACCACACATTATGATGACAACCACAGCACTTGTTAAAGTTACATTAGCTTAGCTTTTTACAAAAGCCAGTGTGCTACTTGAATCTGTAGTTTGTCCCAGCTATTTGTTTCTTGTCTCATTTCAGTGGATTGTGGATGAATTCAATCCATAAATCTTTTCCTTCCAAGAACCAGTGTTGTCAGATATCATTACTGTCTGAGGCAGAATGTTTCTCAATGCAAGAGGCTTCTAAGTAACTAAATCAGCTTCTGAACAAGAGATATTTTGGGGAGTTGGAGGAAACAGTTTCATTAATCAGGAGTTACAGTGTGTAATTTTGCAGGTCTTTCTTATTTTTTGTCCTGAAAAAAATGTTATTGAAAACTTTTTGTCACAGTTTTAATATTAAATTAACACTAGAATAGATGTTGAATCAAGGCAGGTGTCTATAGTTGTTGTTACTCTGGCACAGAAAACAACAGGTCCTTGTTAAAGAGATAAGTATTGCTCTCATCATTGTGTACTGGAAAAAGTTGCCTGGTTCTTGCCGGCAGTAAGGCTTAAGGCACTGAAGGCTGTAAAGGCCCTGCAGGTGGGCCTTGAGAAATCATGAAAAATAAATAAATACATTTTTAAGTTTCAATTTTACAAGTCTGAAATGACCATAAAATATTTATAATTCATTTTTTAAAAAGTAATTAGGACTAATAAAATCTTGTCACTGGTATAATTAATCTTGGGTATTGATCAGAGTTGAGGTTAAATGATAAGGTGGACCTGAAAAGATCCTTTTGGTGCCAAAAAAAAAAGATGACTATTCATATGATTTTGCACACAGCCAATGAAGCACTTCATTGGTATTGGTCTTACTTTAAGGGTCCTGGTACTGGTTCTGGTATTGTCATTTTTTAAATGATAGCAGCCCTTACTAGCAATAAGAAAAGTACATGAGATAATTTTTATGAATAAACGTCTCCTCTTATAGCTGCATCATTATATTACATTTTTTTCTCAAGGGTAAAACCACTGTCCACCAGACAAAATGAAAGGGCTGGCTACTCCACACTGGTAACTACTGAACATTTGCACCCTTTTATAAGCTTTATAGAGACGTTTCTGATTGTTTCTGATATATTTATGTTCTCGAATGTGACTGATGATGTTTTTGTTGTGTGTCCTCTCTCTGAACGCTTTGGTTGGCTAAAAGGTCTCTTGAGCCTTTTCTATCTTGCTGGTCCCCAGAACATATTTTTGATCTTTAAGTTCTAATAGACAGAGCAGGTTTAATCAAAGTAAGTTTTTGGCTCTGGTAGCGCTGTAGCCATGCTGGCTTTTGGATCTTGACAAGACAAGCAATTACCCTGAAGCTAGCAGAAAAGGGATAATAGCATATTATAATCCTATTCAGTATAAACTCTGACAGGTTGGCTGTTCTTTGATTTGAGGCAATTATTTCCTCATGCTCGTAGCCTTACATTGCCAACACACTGACATGACCAACAAGAAAACTCCCACCGGTTCAATTTAAGCTGTTAGACAAAAGATCCTGATTGAACAACCTCATTACTCAAGCATGATGTCTGTCATTATAGAGGGTTACCACTAACTAATTAGTCTCACTGATGTCTCCAAAGTTCTCAAAATATGAATAATTTATCAGGACACTGAGTTATTTGGAGGCCTTAACTTCAGAGTATTAAACTTGTGTTAATTTCTAAAACTTACATCTATATTTTGATAAATGAATGGAAAATGCACCATCAACCATGTGCGATATAAATAACAATATCAATACCTGAAGCCTCATGACATAAAGGTCACCACTTTCAGTCCCTTGATTAGCTGACAAATTATAGAGAAACCTTTAAAAACAATATGGAAAGAACTGATAGCAACAATTCAGGCACAGTTCAGATGAGTGTGTTGAGTAGAAATGTCTGCAAGTAAAATTTGCATTATAAATGAATATGTTGCTTTAACAAGACAGATAACAAATACAGTACTACAGTGTGTTTTAGTTAGGAGGAAACAGACAGTGTACTGCTGTGTCTGGTAAACCCCTTTTTTTTCCAGGATGATGAAGTCATGTTTGATGGCATTCATTCTCTGTATGAATTTGTTCATGTATTACAGTTAAACTTGAGCTAGGCCATACTGGCCTTGCAAGGCAGCTGCATTCCCTAGAGAGAATCCATCTTGCCAGGCTTCAAGTTTTTCCGTTTGTGCCCACACCAAAAGTGGTGCAGCCAATCAGCGTCCTTGGAGGGACTACTGGCAGCTACAGGCGTGGTTTTAGGTGTAATGACATCGAGAAGCGTCCATGGAAGCGTTAATCTGATTGGTTGCAGTTAGTCCATGTTAGATATAAGGACAGATGGTTCATCCAGTCACCTGCCAAGGGTTTTTTTTAAGTGCTTCCCTTTTCCAAACAGTTTTTAAGACCAACTTCCCAGATGATCATGTGTAACAAACCATCTGGCATCAGGTTAAGGCCATACAGAAATAATAACAATTATATAACATCCATGCAATGTTACTAGTATAGAGCTGTTAAAAATAATCAGTATTGGGAAAGAAAAGAATTGAATCAGTACATCTCCTACTGTATCATATTAAGATGGCTCCTGTAACATTTGATGATATGTGTAATCTTTTAAGCACCACACAGGACCTGCACACAGGTGTTTTCACTTATTCTGTCCGATTAGGTCTGAGGTTGGAGGTAGGTGTATAGACAGTATGCTGGGAACCACATGATGACATCAATTACTATATAGGATGATATACATGAAGTATTTTGTGGTTCCATCCTAACAGGTGCAACAAGAAGATGCCAATAAAGAGTTTCGAAAACCCACGCAGTCCTGCAAAGAGGTTTAATCAGGCGCAATAAGTGAAAGCAGCTGTGGGAGTAGAAGTGTGGAGGCTTTTGAAGCTTAAAACAGCCCTCAGTAGTCAGACCTTTTTAATTCTTACTCCAATTCCTCACAACCTCAAAAAATACAAAGGTGGCTGTCAGAAGCCTTTTGTTCTTTCATTAAAAGTAATTGCTCCATTTAGAAATTTAGACAAATATGTAACACTCATTATCAATTGGCTAAACTTACACAGTTCATCTCACTTATAATATTTCTTTGGCTTTTTTTTCCAGCCTGAAAGTGGAACCCTTTTCACCAAACTTCTTGCCTACCTGGACAAAACTTCCTCCAATGCCTCTCCTTCGGCAAGAAATCTGAATGACATCTCCATAGAGACGCCTAAAGGCCAGCAGGTGGGGCTGGAGAACGTCCAGAGTCGGACCAGCGAGGCAGGGGTGATGGTGCAGAAGAAGGACGCCACCCAGTCTGTGGAGGAGGTGTCGGAGGTGCAGGGTTGGATCAAGGAGGTGGCACCCCCTCCTGCTTCCCTTGTGTACGAGGAGCCGCACAAGAAGACGATGCACGTTCCTGAACTTCAGCTGGACGTCAAAACCAGCAGAAAGAAGGATGATGTCTTCGGCTATGTCATCACCGACACAGAGTGAGTACGAAACTGCTGACATACAGGTCACACAGAGGCAGTATTGGTCAGGATACTGATTATTAATACTGGATCTTTGAGTCCGATACCACCTTTGATATTTTAAAGTTAAAAAAGGTGATACTCCAGCAGATATTTTACAGTTTCACTCAATCACTTTGGGACATGGGACATCACAACTCTGTTGTAGAGTTGCTCAGGACTGCTGTAGCGTATTTTCACAGCATGTAATTAATCCAGAGGTCAGCTATGTTGGAGGTGCTGAGCTTCAACAACGCAGCCAAACTTGCAACTTTTTGTTGCTCCAATTGGCCAATTTTGGTCAACAAAATATAACATCATAAGATTAAAAAACAAGCTTCTCATCAGTCCGTGTCTTTATGACTTGTGTCTTGCGTGCAAAAACACTATGTCTGGAAACGATTTGCTTTGACAAACCAACTAGGTTGTCATTTATCTAGCTAAGCCAGGCAAAATAAAAGCTTCATGCTCATGCTGTTGAGTATACGCTTGTCAAAATACTGCTGTGACCTACAGCAGTTTTATAGTTGAGAGTGAAAAGGAATAATTCATTGTGACTGAGCACAGCTTTTGAAGACCACAGCTAAGAGAAATAAGTTGCTCATTTATACAATAAGGATCTGCAGGCAAAGCCTTCGGTGACGTGTAAAGAAGGTTCAAGGAAATAAGACTAGTGTTAAGAAGTCTGGAGAAATATGGACGGCACACTTGGCTGTGAACAACTTTCCATCATTCAGCACACTGAAGCCCTGAGTGTGACCTCGACAACAACATCACATTCTTCCTCGATAACATTTATGTTTTTCTTCTGTTGTATTGACCCGAACGACATGAAATGGTGTGGTAGGAGAGAAGAGAAAGGTTGGAGCCTTGAGCCAGAATTACACCTGTTGCACCTAAAAGATGAGCAAAGAAGAAGTTTCAAAACCAAACACCACAGCAACCATTTCAAAAGGTCTTCAATCTCAAACTGAGGAGCAGAGAAATCAATGTGAAAATTACTCTGACCTTGGTGTGAATGAGAATGAAGGAACAAGATGGCCTGCAGTATCCTCTTGTTGCATCCTGGGTAATATTTGACATCAGCTTGCGCAGTAAGAAAGCATCTTTTGTGATGTATGAGAAACTATATTTTTTCCTTGACAGCAATGACAAAGTTTGGTGTTTGTGGGGAAAAACACTGCCTCCATTCCCGTGGGAACAAAATATTAGTCATTACCGTGGTCATCAAATCCTGAATAACTGCTCGTCATTTTATGTGTTTGCTCGTTTGTTTGTCTGGAAATGAACTAGAAATCAAGCTCACTGAAGCTAATTTGCCTCTTTACATTATGCAGATAACAAAAACAGAATCTCAAAATCCTAACAGCTGTTATCTCACCCATATTATGTCAAATGTCCTACATGCGATATGATTCTGCAAGAAAAATGATTCTGAGTGGGATTCAGCTTGCTTCTTCCTTAGCTTCTTATCCAGGGCTGATTGTGTCCTGCCAGAAAACGTTGCACTTTTGAGAGCATAACAGCACCAACAAAATTAAATAAAATAAGTTATTTAATATACAAACTTTGCCAAACAATCCAAGAGCCCACACCTGTCTTTATCCATGGATTGCAGTGCATCCAAATCTGTGATGATTTCTGGAATTTCAGGAATACACAGCATATTTCACTTTTATTTCAGTTTGGAGGAAATTATTTATTTATAAATAATTTTACTCCCCCTGTTTGAGCCTTTCTTCCTATGACTTTACCCTGCATGGCATTATACATTTGTGAAAGATTAGGCATATTTTCTCATTATTTTACATCAAACACTGTAGTACTTCAGAGAGCATTAGGGGTCATGATAAAAGTATTACCTTTAAAAGGTGCAATTAAATGAAAACGTCAAATGAAACATGTAGTTTTAAGCTCCAGCTGCCGATTTCAGGGCTTATTAAGATACTCCTCGCCTTCTGTGTGTGGGCAGGAGACACTGAATATATCATTAGTTTTTAGTTCAAATCAAGTGGCAGCTCAATATACTTTATAACGGTTAAATCACTTGAAAAATTTGTTCATTTCTCATAGAATGACGCTTTGTTCTGACTGTGGAGCAAACACAAGGCGGGGTATCTTGGAAAAACTTAAGTCAGCAGAAGTTACACTCTGACAGGAAATGTTACAGCCATTCTGACATCCTTATATTGAGCTACAACTCCTGCAACTTTATGAAACAGACTCAGAGGCAGTGTTGCTGTGATCACAGGTGAACAGATGGAAAGTTTAAGATGTCCTCGGTCACTTTTGCGCCGCAGACATCTTTGGTGTACTCGCCAGATTCCTCTCTAACCCTTTGCAGTGACTCTTTAAAGTGTCTCTTGACATTTCTGCAAGATCACTGAACTTCAAAAGAACACCAAAGTTGTCCTTGACAGTTTGCAGATCTCTCCTCGAGAGAGTGAAGTACAGCAAACATGGAAAAATGCTACTTCAAGACTTCGCAATGCACCAGAAGAGCAAGAGGCTCTTCATCAGCCACATAAAAGAAATGATACAAAGCTTTGTCTGTACTAGAGAAGTCTAAAATCCACATCTTTTAATCAGTGTTTTCTTTGAACAATCACAAAAACTAAAGCCCTTTGCTGTGTGAAAAACACTTGGCAGTTTGCTTTACAGCCTTGAAGCTGATGGAGAGTTTGTTTACCTGGTTGACCTGGTAAAAATGTCACACTGATGATGATAAGACTGCAGCTTTTCAATCAGAGGCTGGGTCAGATGAGTTTTCTCCAGCTTTAACAAGAGTGTCTTAGATTTGTGCTGCCTGGTACCAGACCACTTTGCTCTTCTCACTGTCATGTTGGGATTTGTCAGTATGGTCATCAAGGCTCTTCAGAACTGTCCAATTTAGAGTATCTTCCTCAAAGTTTAACATGTCTGTAAGTCAAATAATCTAACAATATCTGTCATAACAACAAGAGGAACAAGATGAACCAAAACACATTTTATTTCTCTCTGTTACACCGTATACAACATCAACTATAGGTTCATTTTATGAAGTTAAAAATTATTCTAAATAATCAAATGAATAGAAGTGTAAGGACAAACAAAAAAGATTAATCTTCCAGTGCTCATCACAATTTCCAAGAGCCCAACATGGCAGCTTCAAGGTGCTTCTTTTTCCCAACTAACGTTCTTAAACTCAGAGACTCTTTATTTATTATCATAAATGTGAAAGCAAAGCCGCAAATCGTCACATTTCAGGAGCTGGAGACATTGTCATGTATAAAGGGATTTACATTTGTGTTTAGACTAACAATTTGTGATGTCAAATGCTTCAACTGTCCTGATGTTTTTAGTTTGGGTATTAACAGACTGGTATCAATCCTCTGATCTAACACAGAGCAAAACATATTTCCAAAAATATTAAACTACTTTTTTAAGGGTTAAATGTGTAACATTTAGGTGGAGCTATTGGCAGATATTGAATATAATTTTTATATAAATGTTTTCATTAATGTACACATCAATGTACATCACCTGCCAGAGGCTGCCATGTTGCAGCGCCATGTTTCTACAGTAGCCTAGAATGGACAAATGAAACACTAGTCTAGATGCCACAAAATTCTAAACACTGGTCCTATACCAGCCACCAGTATTTTGTGGCCAGGATATAATTTAATATATTAATTCATAATATTAATTAATAATATAACATTACTTAATATTTTATTTTCAATAAGATAATAAAGGTGGCTGGCTTTGGATAGGACAACAAAATACAGATAAGTTAAAGCTTTAAATTTGATTGATCGTACCTTTAATTTAGACATGAAGGATACGGGATTTTGAGTCGTCTTTGTCATTTTCCTGCAATGATAGAAATAAAAATACCTGCATCATTGCAGGACTGCAATTGTAAAAAGACAAAAGAGATGCAAAGTTGAGACATTTTGGTGCTGTGGCAGAGGCGAAGGCTGATAGCAGGGATCTCCTAGTGTTTTCAGCACATCACCTCCTCCTGTGGCCGTGGGTGAAGAGGCGGAGGAGGAAGACAGGGTGATTCATCACAGCTGGAGGAAAACACCTGCTCCCCAACACACACACACACCGTACATGTGGGCATAGAGACACACACTTTTTTTCGACACCTTTTAACCCTTCAACCTATAAATGCTTTTCCCTCGTTGTCTCCCATCCCACACAAGACTCACAGCTGATATGAATCATGATGCTCACTGTTGTCATTTGCATCTTTAAAACCTTTTTGGAAAAATCAAACACTTTAAAATTGTGCAGTATTGTTTAATAAGCTTTAGTAAACAACATGTTTTTATTATGCATGTTTTAAAAAATGTGGCTACATAAAGGACACTGTTTGATAGACATCTCAGCTGAGAAAATTGCAAAACAAGAAGATAATTTATTGTCAGCAATCATCAAAATATTAGTAGTAGTATTACTAGGAGTTAGTAATGTAACACTTGTAGAGGTCCTTTGTCTACAGAGTACTAACGTATCTCACTGGAGGCTATAACTATATTCACAAATTACAATGTCACTTATTCTCCAAAATTTCCTTCAATAGTGAACAAGTGAGTGAGTTACAATTAGCATTAGCTACCGAGCTACATTTTAACACTGTACCAACACACACATTCACTAACTGTAAAGTATCAAGACACACAAAGTTGTTGACTTATCATTCAAAAACGTCCTGCTGCATCTGCCGTGTTTCTGGATTCTGGATCAAAATTGGACGTTTGAATTGCAGTGCGTCTGATACCAGCCATGCCCCTGCAGCATGGACCAGGATGGTTCAAGCCACACCCACCTCATGAGAGGGGCGTGGCTAGTCACAGTTCATTTGCATTTAAAGCTACAGGCACAGGGATAGCTCCTTTCGAGACAGGATGAAATAGAGGGGTATAGAGGCATGCTGATCTGCATGATCCCACTGGTGTTTTATGAAAGAAACTTCAAAAGCATGTGACCTATAAAAACTTATCAGAAAGGGGCGTAATATGGGACCTTTAATGTCGTGGTGTCTGTCATCACTCACACTCACACAACATATTATGCACAAATGTGAAACTCTGAAATACCAACTGCCAAACTATATTCAGTTTTTAATGGTTTTCACTCCCTAATTAGTTTGATTAATAAAGAGGCAACACGGGGTAATTGGCAGGGAAAAATCCTCATATAATCTATAATTATGTAAAAAGCATTACATAAAAACAGCATTTATTCACAATCCTGCTGGAATTGTTACCTTTCCCTGAACATTTTGTTCTTCAATTTTATACTCAGTACACTCAAACGGTAATTAGTTTGATAGCTTTGCTATGTAGCCTCCAAACCTCTTAATACTATCAAGGGTTTTTTCTTACATGCACAGTACATAAATGATTATCCTCATCAGAAAAACATATAGGTTGTCAGTATAAAAACATTATTGCTAGGTTTTGGTGGATGCAGTAGCCACTTATGATGATATAAAAAATTGATTCATAAAAATATCGATCAAAAATTCCTCATAATTGAATTTGTTTTTCAGCTCATGTTGTCTCTTTTACAATGGTCAAGTCAAGTCAACTTTATTTATATAGCACATTTCATATGACAAGCGTAAACTCAGTGTGCTTCAAGATGCATCACACATGACAAACATAAAATAACATGAGATAATAAAGTATTTAATATATAAAAACAAGCAGAACAAGATATAAACAATCAAAATAAGAAGATATTATTATTATCATTATTCTAAAAGCTTTTGAAAAAAAGATAAGTTTTTAGTTTGCTTTTAAAAGAGAGCATTGTTGCAGCAGACCATAGTTCATGTGGAAGACAATTCTAGAGAGTAGGACCATAATGACTGAAAGCACCATAAGCTGACTGGTGACTTATGGGGAAAATGCTTTTTGGGCCAAGGTAGAATTTTTTGCTGGCCACTGGGAAAAAAATGGAAGCAAGGCTGAGGTTCTATTTTACATCTATGGGATGGAAGGACACCCAAATTTCCACCCAAAAGGCTGATGTTCATGTCCTGTGTGAAGCTAAAAGTCAAAATAGACTTAGTATCTGACATACACTTACTTACTTACATATGTAAGTTAACTAACTAACATACTTAAATTACATCACATATGAAACGTAAAATAATGTAACATCTGAGTGTGGGTAAGGCTCACACCTAAGAGCAAAAGGACTCTACTGTGTATAATAATATTTGCTTAAAAGGTTTTTAGTAATAGTGGTGTTAGGATGAAACATCTACAGAATAAGCTTACATTTTTTTATGAAATTTTTGCGTGTCTCTTGGTTCTTATTTTTGGTGGTTATTTCAAGTTAGCTTAATCTTACTGGTGGTATTCTCCCCAGTCAACATTACTGTTGATTAGATTCAGGTATGACACATTTTTCCTCAGCTGCAGCCACTTCTTCTCTTTCCCATGGAATCTGCAGTGTAACTCAGTGTAGAGGCCCGGAGGGCAGGAGATGTCTTTGATGTTCACTGAAACCTCTGGCTTTCCTATTAACACATCTAACAATCCTCTCCTCAGGCTCTTCTGTCCCCAAAGAACAGGAGTGGCCGCATTGGTTGTTCAAACACTTGAAAGCATGACTATGTTCATATTTTGTTGACAAGCAAAGTCCTTGGAGTTACAAAATGATCAAACTTAATGGGCCCTATCTTACACTCAGTGCAAAGCTGTTGTGCTGGTGGTGCAGGTGGATTTGCTATCTTAGACCAGCGCAGTTGCCATTTTTGCCACATCTGCAAGATAGCAAATGCATCTGTGCCTGATCAGTGCAGCCACTGGTCTAAAAATCAAGGCAAAATGAGATCGTGGCGAGGCACGTTTGCTATCTTATCTTGACAACTTGTGCACTTGCTTAATTTTGCGCACAGGTTGAAGCTGCACCTCAGTCTGACTCAGGTGGGTGTTCAGTTGGGTTGAGGTACAACTTCAATATCTGTGGTGTCTGCAGCTGTCCATGTACACGTCTGTGTAGGAGTAGAGTCAGGCCTTCAGTTAGTAGTTTTGCAGGTATTTGGTCATAAACCAGAGTCTTGAACAATGAGAGGAGAGCGTCTGTAGCCGCATACAGCTAGCTGGAGAAAAGGCACTGTACTTGGCGTCTTTTTTCCGAGCGCTCTGCCTTTTTTGTGTGGCCATTCTGAGAGTTCAGACTTGAAAATCTGCACTTTTCAGAAAGGTGCTGGTGTTGACACCAGTGCTTTTTTCCAGCCAACCCATCATATGTTAGATAGGAACTTGTCTCCCTGGTAACCAGGAAAATGGAGGAGAGTGAAAAAGGCATTTTTAAAAGTGTCTGTGTGTTCAGCTCTCAGTGTTTCTGTAGCTTCCACAGGTCTGTGTGTGAATCTCTGTAGTTTGAAGTTTAGTTTCTCTTCTGTGTCGCTGTTTGTTCTACAAGGTATCTGCTTTATTTAACTTTAACCAAACCTTTACTGATTTTGCTGCTTCATAATAAAAGCTTTCAGATAACAAAACATTGGGGGACCTTTATTGTGATGAATTTATGGGGGACAGCATGTAGTTAAGCAGTGTTTTATGGCTGCTTGATTCAAGATGAGCCTGTATCGAGACACCTTCATGTGGGCAGACCAGATGAAGATCCCCACAGCGCTGGGCTGTTGAGCCACACATCTTCCGGTTGGTGCTCACAGTAAAATAATGTCAAAGAAATAGATATGAATAGCTAATAAAGACCAAAGTGCTAGACTGTGCAACAATGGAATAGTCATAGGAATTTTCAACATATTGATGTGCACAGACGCTTCATCACAGCGCTCCACAACACCCTGCCAGCACCTTTCTGCCAGACAAAACACGCTATGCAGACATCCCTACAAGAAAAGTAAGAAAAAAACCCCACAAACGTCAACCTCATGGTGGTGCTAAAGAAAACATCAGGGGATTGCCAGAGTCAGTAAGATAAATCGTCTGGGGATCATGAACATCTGAAGAATATTTTGTGCCCGTCTGCCCATCCAGTAGATGCTGAGTTATTTAAGTTGTTATGTAAATGACTCTTGGTTGTTGTTGTATTTTTGTAGAAAGACTCCTACTCGAGTTTGGGAACCATCACCTCTGGATCCAAAGTTTTTTAAGCTACTGTTGTTAGATGTTTAGTTGCCATTGCAAGTTCACATTCTCTTGTAGCAGTGGAGGTGTTTGTGTTGGTTTGTATCAACAAAGACACTGGACAGATCAGGCTTTTGTTTTGGTTGCAGTTGTCTTTATATGGGAAACATGTAAGAGCAGAATAGAAGGAAATGTGGCATTAAATCAATCAAAGGTGCTCTGTATGAGAAAATATCCTGCTGTTCCATGCTGTTGTATCTGAGAAGGATCACAACCCAACATACTGTATATTGCAGAGCTAATGTAAAAGCTGCTGTTAGGTCTACGGTCCCAGGCAGAGTGATCACCGGTGTCAGATCTGAAGCAGACTGACTCATACTGTGGGCTGCTGGAGCTTCTGTCTGCTCTCAAGGCTCAGGAAGGAGAGAAATCATCAGCTGTCAGTAACTTCTCATACACAGACAATATGGTTTTCCTAACAGTGATTCGCCCAGAGTCAGTCATATTCTCTCATTATTTAAAACAGAGTTAATATTACATAAAATGTTCACCATATCAAACATAATTTCATTTTTCATACTATTTATGTCTGACATTTATCAGACATGTGGCATACTTTATTAAAGTAATGTGATGCAATGATTCGTCTAAGCCAGCAGTTTGTCTTGTAAACAGACAGACTTGACTTGGTTTGACTCGGCTCATCAGTGGAGCTTTGACCCACTTGAAGGTGTATTATTGATTATTGAGCAACAGTGTATAAACATTTTACTTCCTATAAATTCTTCACAATAAAAGTCCCCTTTTATTTTGTTACCTGAAGGTTTTTATTGTGAAGCAGCAAAATGAGGAAATGTTGGGTTTTCAACAGCAGTGACTTAATATGACTGAAAGTGAAGATGAAACAGTAAAGTTAAGCACAAACCTGAAAGTACAAACATCAACACAGGAGAGAAACTAAGCTTGATTTAGTAGCTCTAAAAGTACTGAGAGCTGAACACAGAGGGCCAATCACGTATTTTTAGCGGGTTCACCCATGTTTAAAAAAACTGCATATATGTGCTAATTTGTAAAAACAGTATTTGAGACACAGAATCAGTGGCAGCAGCAATGTTGTGCAAGTTCACACCTAAAAAGAGCTCAGTTCACACAGTTTAAGCTACATTACGTTCATGTTCACAATTTTGAATTTTGAACTAAGTTCCAAAAATGAACTAGTTCATGTTAATTTCTTAATTCTTTTAAAAATAATCTAAACTTGTGTGTTTGTAATGTCATACTAAGTGGTGCATGATATTCACATTTTACTTTCAAGTTCCAGGATTAATTACATCTTTATTAACAACAATTCACAACAATTTAAGAACATTTTACGTTACAGCGATCGTGAAAACCAGCATACTTTTGAAATTTCCAACTGGGAACTTGAAATTTTGACTTTCCAGTGCTATTTGAAGGCCCCATAGTACATGAGGACTGCAGGAAGACGAATAGGGAGATGAGGCAGAGGAGAAGAGTGAATATAACACAGGTCTATCAGTCTGTTTCTCTCTTTAAAACAAGCTCCAGTCTTCAGTGTAGTTCATACACTTAAGGCTGCATGATCAAAGTTTTTATACCACTCGGGACACATTTATCCGTATTCCCACATTCTGTCTCTGTCTCTGCTGTGATCACACTTTGTTTTTAATTGCAAACTGATCCATTTAGTTCATTGCTCACAAAATATATGAGCATGTTCAATGAATGCTGCTCTTTTAGCACTTTCATGCACTGGGCCGCAGCATAGCAGATGATGATGGCCGAGGTGAGAATGAACTCAGTGGTATGGTGGTATAAAAAATTTTCAGAAAATCTCTTTCCTCCCTATCTTTACTGTCATCAGAGTCATCTGAAGACGACAGCTGATGTTGAATGTGAGAACATACTTCCTGCAGGTGTCTACAGGCGTCTGCTTTCTGTATTTGAATTCAGCAGAGGGAACTGAGCGGAGGTCAGAAGAGTCCATAACATACAGGAGGCAATTAGCTTGGAGTTTGGAAATTGAGCTTTAAATGTTTCCCAACACACACACATACACCCTCCTCATCATTTGCATGCATTGAGGCTGTTTTAATTGACTACTTAATTAGTTATTCCTCCATTTCCCTGTCCTTTTACTTCTCAGTTTGGTGAAATGTTCATCAGTGAGTTTCTCTTTCTAAATGTAGCTGCTTTGTTAGCCTCAACAGTACAATGAAGTACTGAAGTATTCAGAGTAAATATTCTGATATTAAAGAAGGGAGCTTAGCCTCACTATTGTGCAACCACCATACATCATAGTTTTGGGGCTATTGATGCTTTAAGATCAGCTGAAGAAAAGTGCAAGACGGACAGAATGAAGTAAGAACAGAGGAGTGGGTCTAAGTAAATGAGCAAAATAGGATAAAAATGTCAAAGAATGTGAAATGGAACAAAAGAAAAATAAAAGAAAGTGTAAAAGAAACTGAGCCACTGCAAGTTTCAGAGCTCAAACGTTAAAAGGATCGCAGCTCATGTTGAATATAAAATGATAATCTAGTAAATCCTCATTTCAACTGTTTGAGTTCTGTATGACTCAGCTCAACTCAACTCACCCGCAACCATTTCTCTTTTCCCGGTTTTGCATTGGCAAAAGTTGTGAATGGTACCTCATCGCTGGTGTATTTTTTTAGTTTCAGCTCGGGTTGAGGTTCTAAGCGAGCTGAACCGGTACTAAAAGATGTTGTGAAAATGCTGCAGTGCACTGACTGGTGCGAGGGAATCATTTTCATTCTGATACAGGATTTCCCAAAGTCTCCTGTCTTTGGTTTTTTTGCTTTTAGCTTTTCTAAAACAAAGTGTGTGTCCTTGCTGTGACAAACAGCCAATTATGTTAAAATTTCCAATTGTCCAATTTGCAACATCAAATGTGTTTTGAAAGACATAATAACATAATGCTGCACAGTTTTGCACGTACAGTACTTGAGTTGAAGTAGTAAGTAACTTGTGTACCTTTCTGTTCCACTGGCATTCATTAACATCATTTCAAAACCTGTATATAGAACATATATGCATGTATAACAGAACTAGATCAGGGTGAGGGGTGAGGCAGGTTTCTCGTCTTTTACTTTCAGGAAGCCAACGTACACGAGCATAACCGAGGTCATTCTCATTGTGGAATATTGCCAAAGTCATTTCATTTGTTAAATAGCTGTTCAGAGTTCTCTGACCTTGTCTCTCCCTGTCAGCACAAACTTTAAAGCTTAAAGTGAGGAAGCAGCAAGTGATGATAACAAGCTTCCTGTCTGTGACTTTCCTCACCTCGTCAGTATTCACCTCGCCACCAAACAGCACTTCCCACCTCACTACCTCACACCTACCTGACCTCACCTGGGAGCTTCTGGGGTTTTTTTTTTACCCCCTTTCCCCAACTTTTTCTTGTCTCGTTACCCTGAGATGTACAGAGATATTTAGTATCTGCCCAAATTTCTCTTAACCGTAATCTTGTGAGCATCTAGTCTGCCATGTCAAACTCTGAATATGTTTGTCACTTTTTCTTTCTCGTACTTTTATTCCTCAAGGCATTCCATTATCCAGCTGTCACAAAAAATGAAAGTATGAGTGGGTTCTGGAGAGAAATGTTTTCCGCACAAAGTACAGGTTGTGATTTTGCTAAATTAGGAAGCAACAAATTAAAAAAAGCTTTAATTTAACACACATTTGAATTTCAAAGAATTTCATTTGCCCTCATTAGTGTTTACCTGACGTTGCCACGAGTCTAATCTAAACAGACTGGAAGAAAAACTATTTTCTCTAATCATTTCAGTGTGCTGCATGTACTTCAAAGTTTTCTGACGTTAACAAGAAGAGAAAAATTGCCCTCTATTTACATATATTATGGATTTTCTAATCAAAATTGAAGTTCTATTGAAGTTTTGTTGGTTAGCTTAGTAATTGTAAAAAAAAAAATGACTGACAGAAAAACTTACATCTACTAGAGATGCTTTTTGTATCACTAATATAAAATAAAATCAATTAAAAATAAGCTGAGTAATTTCCCAAGATGCTGGTGATTTAATGTTTGATTATGTAATATCATTTTTGACAACTTTGACTGTTGTGTTTTATTCTTTAGCATGAGTTTTATTTAATTTGCATTGTTTTTCTCACTGTCTGTACCTTTTCCCCCCTCTTTCATGCCTTATCACCCTCCATTCTCCTTCTCCTTCTATGCTCTTCCTCTTCCTTCTCTTCATCAGTGGGCTCCAGACGGATGAAGGCCTCCACCTGATGGAGATCCTGGCTCGCATGGCTAAAATCCAGATGACTGACTTTGCCGAGCTCTCGTACGTATTGCTGCTTTTTTTTTTCCACACTTAAGCAGAAAAACACATGGTACACGCTCCTTCCTGCTGTGTTAATGCTGTTTGTTCTCATAGAGAGAGAGCAGTGGGGGCTGAAAGTCACCATCTAACCTACAGCTAGTATATTTTCTCCAGGCTTAAACCATTCACTTGTCCAATTGTCTGTTGGAGTATCATTAAAAAACACAAACCTGCACATTTGCTGTGTTTGCTACCACTCTATTGCTATTGAGATGATTGATCAGTTCACACCTGCTCTGGTTAAAAATGCCAGTAAATAAAGTCTGTTCGAACAGAGCCAGCACAGTGGAAGTGACACATTTTATACCATTCATTTATTTTCACAAACATAAACCCAGCAGTTTCATGCTTCTGGCTTTAGCATTTTCCAACTTATGCAGTTCCTCATTCAAATAGACGTCAGATTTTCACACAAGCATCAAAAAAGAATCGATGCTGTAGACCCCTCGCCCTTTCTGGATATCAAAATGGTGCAGAAATATACAGACATGAGTTTTGAATCTCAGTTTATCAGTCTTATAAATCTGTTCAACTTAAATTATGATTACATAACCAGGAAAAAAATGACATTTCAATTTATGTCAGTAAATTTCAGTAGTTTCACTGAGAGTGAGGCTCTCAGGAATTCATTCATTCAGGAATGCCCTGATCACATTTAGACAGTCACACATTCACACCTGGAAGCTGCCCAGTACAACCACAGTCTTATCTGCCGGCCCCTGAGCAGCTCCACTGGAGCGGTTGGGGTTAAGGGACTTGCTCAAAGGCAAAGGAAATGAGGGAGGGGCAAGTGCTGCCTTTCAGTTTCCCCACCAAGATTTACCCTGCCGGCGACCTTCCAGTCACAAGCTCACTTCTCTAACCTTTAGGCCACCTCTGCCCCATTTGAAAAAAAACACTTTTTATTGGTGTGATGATGTTGATAATGACAGATAGTAGTTATTTAGCTTATATATACTTGTCTCTAATGAGGTTACAGGATGCTGTAATACCAAATATTCACCACTCATCCACAAGGGGAGATAATCTCAGTAAACTGATTGTGATTAATGTCAATCATGTTACTTACCTGTCAGAGATACATATACAAGAACACATACAAAGTTGTCTCAGTGTCCTTTGCTAGACATTTTATTGACTACTTTTATTTCCGAGGCCATTCAGGCTTGTGACATGTTTCTTTGAGCTGCACACAGACAAACATGCATGGGGGTCATTCAAAGACTTATGATGATGTAAAGATGTATTCTAAGACGTTTTATTTCCAAAAGTCCGCAGATACATTTACGTGTATCTTCATAGAAGCAGAATTCTAGCATAATGTTAGTTTCAGTCCACAACTAAAAAGAGGCGATGATGAAACAGTACCATTGTCATTAAACATTAACTGAGACTAGATCAACAGGCAATATTATTGATAAAAAAGATACTAGAATGTAGTTTAAAAATACAAATGTCACCAAAATTGCTCTTTATTTTAGCTAGTTTTTTTCCATTGCAGCAGTTCAGTTTCTTGTACCATATCAGAACTACACCAGCAGCACACGATGAGCCCAGTCAGACCTCGCCCTAATTTACATAAACTATTTTACAGAAAGCAAGTTTGGGGCCGTTTTTTCTTCACTGAGGAATAAAAGCATTGTGTTATCAGAAAGGAGGCAATGTGGCCATAAAATAGCTGGTAAGAAAACCACAAACCTGAACAGACACATTTAGGCCCACCATGAAAAAACTGAGATAGGTTAATGAGACGTTACGTTGTTGATTAGGGTTAGGGTTAGTCGTGGTGTCACTAAAATTCCCAGCCTTTTTAGCGAACTAAATGTGATAAAAACTAACAAGGTCTGAACAAAGACTAAATTAATAATTAATAAAAACCTGACTAATTATAACATAAAAATTATGTTTAAACTTCAAAATGAACAGTTAAAGTTGCGATGGCCAAGTTTGGGTCGACACGATCTATAGTAAACTAGCACTTACACATATAAAGATTCAGCTCCAGCAGTGTGTTCAGACAGTTAAAAATAAAAGCATTTTCTTATAATGTCATTCTAAAACTCTCTCTGCCCTGTTATTGAATGGTGCCCCTGGACATGAAACTCTGCCAGCTGTCAGACGGCCAAGTAGTTGAATTAAATTAAGATTTACATCTGGAAAACACTTCCCATTCATCATTATAACAAAATCACAAAAGACTGCTAGAAATACGGAAGGGGCAAAGGTCTGTACATGATTCATCAGGTCTACACTGTGCTTTGTGTTCCTCAGATCACACTGTAAATTATTTGAATGTACTTTTACAGTAAATTCCTGGCTACTAATGGCATTACTTTCACAGTAAAGTATTTTACAGTGAAGTATTGTAAAATGACAGCTGTATGCTGTGACCTCACAGTATGCCATATATTACTGTAATTTATCAGTATGCTGCTGTGGAATTAGGATATTTAACTGTACGTTCACAGCAATGCAGTAGTGTGTTTTAATATACATTAACAGCACAGAAAGTTTTCAGCTAAAAGTGGAGAGTTTCTCTCTGCTCGCCATGAATTTCAGTGTAAGGCATGGACATATGAGCATGATTCATGATGTCACACAAATGGACTTTACCAGAGCTGCAACAATTAGTTCATTAATTGCTTAGTTGCAACTTACTAATTAATCACCAAGTATTTTAAATGATTAATCATTTTGAGACAAATAAATAAAAAATAAAATTAATTTAAAAATGGGTAACAAAATTAACACTATTTCAGGCTTATTATTTCTTCAAACATCAAATCTGCACGACTAACTTTCACATAAAACAAAGTCAAAACTTAAAAATAAACACTACACACAAGTTGTGGATCTCACACCTTTTTGTTCCGCAGATGAGTGTGGTACAGTGTCAGATTAGATTAGACTAGATTTATTGCAATGTTCAGTCTGATGACTAAAATATCAGCAAATATAAGACTAAAATGCCCAGACTTTAAGTAAACTAAAACAAAGATTAAATAACAAAAAGCTGACATAATTAACATTATTCCTGGTTTACATCAGATCTATCTGCATGACTAACCAGAACATAAAACTAAATTTAACCATCAAAATAAAAAAAATAAAAAAAAAATAGTTGTGGAGGTCACCTTTTTTGGTTCCTGTAAGGAAGATGAGTTGTGTGAGCCACACAATCTTTAGTAAACCAGCACATACACATACAAAGTTACAGCTCCAGCAGTGTGTCCTGGATGCTAAAAGTAAAAGCAGTTAATGCTTATAATGTCCTTCTAAAACTCTCTCTGTCCTGTAAAATAACAGTGCCTGTGGACATGAAGCCCTGCCAGCTGTCAGACAGCCAAGCAACTGAATTAAATTAAGATTTACATCTGGAAAACACTTCACATTCATCAGTATAACATTTCAGAATCACAAAGGACTCAGTACTCAGACTAGAAATAGTGAAGGGGCAAAGGTCTGTGCATGACTCATCATCTCTATAGTGTCCTTTACATTCCCGACATAAAACATCTTGTACCTCTGGGCTCAAGTGGGCGGCAATTTTCTCAGAGGGCGAGCATCACATACAGAGACTCTTCAGATATTCACCCGAGGAAGATGAGCAGCATCGTCTCCTCTGCTGTTACCCCCCAGCATGTCAGATCAGAGAGGGCAAAGCAGTGGGATCAAAGCAGAGAGATTTTCCAGTGGCACAAGGCATTAAAATCAGAAGTGAAAAAAAAAAAAAAAACAGTGCCCTTACAGAGTAGAAATCCAAGGACGTCGCCTGATTTTCATTCTGTCAACATTTTTTCCTGCTCTGGGGGGGAAAGAAAGCAATGAGAGCTGCTCGTCCGCGTTATTGACATGTTGGAGTCGAGCTGCCGCTAACTGCAATCATTTATTAATGAGACTGAACTCTGCCTGAACCCTCTCTCCCTCTCTCCACTCTGTGTCTTTCTGTGTCTCTCACTCTTTCTCTGTCATTATCTATTTTTCTCTGTCTCTGCCTCCATTACTCTGTTTCCACTTCTTCTTCTTTCCTTTTCAATCTGCTTCTTTCTTAGTCTGTCTCAATCTGTTTCTGTCTTCTCTCTCTTTTTCTCTTTGTCTGTCACTTTCAATCTCTCTCCCTCTCTCTTCTCTCTGTCCTTTTCAGAGTTGTTGGTATATTTTTGCCCCACAGGTGACTTTGCAGTGGGTTGTGAACATTTTCAATGCGGTGAGCTGCAACGGCAAAACAAGAGCTGCTGCAGTGGTTTGCAGTTGAACCGACTGCTGGGGATTAGAGTCCGTGTACAGACAGTGTATTTTGTATTGTATGTGCACTTATAAGTGTGTGTGTGTGTGTGTGTGTGTGTGTGTGTGTGTGCGTGTTTCTGTACAGGCCTCAATGGTCACAGTTAAAAAGCTTTAGGCAGTGAGGGACAGAACAAGTTTCATCCAAACATAAAAATAATCTTATAAGAAATAAAAGGCGTGCACTAATTTTTATTTCAACTTGAGTCTTTTCCCAAAATTTTGTCCATCGCCTGTCAATAATGATAAAATTATACCTGATAGTTAATTGTTGAGATTGTTGAGAGTTTTTTAATCGGCTCTTCAGACCTAAAACGTGCTTCAAATTAAAGGGATAGTTCACCCCAAAATCAAAAATACATATTTTTCTTCTTACCTGTAGTACTGTTTATTTATCTAGATAGTTTTGGGGTGAGTTGCAGAGTTTTAGAGATATTGGCTGTAAAAATGTTTGCCTTCTCTAGATGACACACAGCTTGTCGTTCTCAGTGCACCAAAAAAAAAATTCAAAGTTAGTCAAACTCAGTTGTGAGAGGTGAAGGTGAAGATTAGTGCAAACTATCTGTAGTATACTGTCTGGTTCGACTTTGACTTGTCATTCTTTCTGTTGTTGTGTATGCACAAGGTTTTCCTGTGTTATGATGGACATTTTTGTTTTGTTAACAGACAATTTTACCTCGAAACAAGATGATTTAGATGATCTGGATAAACTGTTTGCTTGTTTACAACCTGTCTGATTGCCTCACCTTTTTAGCTTGTGATGCCTTAAAACAGGGGCCAGAATTTAAAACACAGTCACGGGCCAAACAGGATTCACATTTCTTGAACAGTCTAAAACTTACTTTGTTGTATTCAGAAATATGAACAGCCAGACTGCAACAACTTTTTCCTCAATAAAATAAATAAAATATTAAATATTTTTTTTCTTCAACAATGACATAAAGCAAAATGAGAATATTTCAGCTCAAAATATTTAAGCTCACATGTTACGCAACAGTATTTCTGCTGGGGCTTATATTTGAAAATGCTTGCTTTTTGTCTGGACACAAGGTGTCGCACACTTTAGTCATGCAACGCTTCAAAATCTCTCCCTCCGTAAATGGCCGGGCTGATTTGGCCATCTCCTCTGCCACTATAAAACTAGCTTTCACGGCAGCTTCATTTTGTGATTTTGCTTTTGTGAACACCTGTGACACCAGACTCTTTTTAACTCTTCTGCCTTCTTTAGCTTCTGCTGTGTGTCCAGGTTTTTGTACTTGTCCTCATGTTATATCTAATAGTACTGTCTTTTGTTATATCTTTTAATTACGGCCACATAAGCTCCACAAACAGGATACACAGGTTTACCTCTGATGTCAACAAACAGGTCCTCTGCCTCCCACCTGCTTTGAAAGTCCCTGTTTTCAAAGTCCACCAAAAAAATACATTTGAAAAACTCAACAGCAATGTCTCTTTCCAGAATTCATGACCTGGTTACTTACGATAATCCAAAGACCTTGTTGTGAGCAGTTTCATGTGCTACTTTCGCTCTACCGAACTGCACCGTAGGAAGCGTGCATCTACTCATGGACGAGAGGTTACAGCTCAGCCGAGGAGGACGCCATTACTTTATATCCTGCACTGTCACGAGTGCGAGCTTTTCATCCATGAGTAGATGAATGCTTCCTTCTGCACTGTGATACAGTTAAGAGGGTGTAGTTCAGTAAAAGGAAAATAATTCCTGCATGAAACTGCTCACAACAAAACATCTCTATTGCTGATATCTCCAAAATCTGCAACACACATTAAATCTTTCTATCTAGATGCATACATAGTAGCACTAAAAAGTAGACAGGAAAAATATGTATTTTTGATTTGGGGTGAACTGTCCCTTTAAGGGGGTCACAAGCCCATTTGGCCATGCAGTCAGACAGCTTGTAAACAAGCCAACAGTTTATCCACATTATCTAGAGCATTTATTTGGAGGCAAAACTGAAAGTAAGTACATCCAATATGTTGTAATATTCCAATAATCAACTGCTTTCTTTATGTCTTTTAAAATTTGACTAATTTTGAGTTTGTGAAAGTATCTTGTGGTTCTTGATATGACTGAGTGACTTTTAGTGATGTTTTGTAGTCTTGTCAAACCTACAAAGCTGTTCCTCATGGCACTTCCAAATTGCCAGGAAGCCAATCAAGCTAATGAAATAGATCATCACAGCTTCTCACTTTGTCGTCCCCCTCCAGCTGTTTTGGTTAGATATAAAATGATGTGCCACCTTCCAATTACTCTCCTCCTTCGTTGACACTGTGCCCGTTGTTATGCACCTGCTCATCAAAGCACATGTACCTTTTCTTTCAAATGACGCGTTTATTACAAAGACCATAGAAACTGTGGCAACACACATTAGACAGATATTAGAAAAGTATGTCATGGCTGGCTGGTAATCTTTGCATGTATGAGTAAAGGAATTTTAAACTTTCTCACCTGATACATTAAAGTATTTGAGAAGACATTGCTTCACAGCAATTTAACCTATTTCAGTAAAACCAATACAAAATTTTGACATGATAGTACACAGTTTTACCAGAGTTCATGTTTAACATGCTCTATATGTCTCAGTTTTCATTCTTTTGTGATACCTCCTTTCAGAGTTCACATCAAGTCTTGAGAGTTGGAAAATAAACTTTATTTAAAAAAATATCTATCTATCTATCTATCTATCTATCTATCTATCTATCTATCTATCTATCTATCTATCTATCTATCTATCTATCTATCTATCTATCTATTCTAACCTTCGAGTAAGTAGTTTTTCAGTGGAAAATAGCAGAATGAAGTGTACTTTCAAACAGTAAGTGTTCAGTTGTGTACAATAGACACAGTACTTCCACAATGCTCAACAGAACAGCCAAACAAAAAAAGCAAAGGAAAAATAATTAACAAGTCTTGTAAAAATGCCCCCACCCCTTTTTTGTTATTTGTTAAGTTTTCAAATTTGACATTTGTGTAACTTCAGTCTTGTATCATGCATTCAAGATTCAAGAACTTCCCTATCTTTCCTTTGTGTAGGCTCAAAGAATTTGCAATTGTGTCATCCTCAAATGGTGCTCTGTGTTTGTATTTTCACATATAATAATAGAATAAAGGGGAATTAAATAAGTTATTAGCAATAAAAATAACAGGAAAAGTACCGTATCGTAAGCAACTGCCTGATGGGAGGAGCTTAAACAGCTGGTGTTCAGGGTGTGTATGTACATGTATGTACATAATGAAATTTTTCATTGACAAAACTATGCAATGTTAACATTAACATTATGTGTATTACGTGTTGTGTAGTATTACACAACGTGGAATTTCGGTTTGAAGAGAGATTTTCAGACAGTCATGAAATTGTGACTACTTTGATATGTGTAGAATAATTTTGGATTATTGCTCTGTTATCTTGTTAGAGCAGCATATTTTCATGGTATTATCAAGTATTGATTTTCCAATGACAGACACTCGGTGTCAGCCAGTGCTGATTAGATAATGTGTTTGTCCTCCAAGAAGTGATGTGGCTCTGCAGCGGCTGGCTGAAACTTTTTACAGTGTTAAACTGATATAAACACTGGCAATATGGTGATTTCTGAACTCTAATGCTGTTAGGGTGCGTGTACTGAGGTTTTCATGCAGTAAATTCACTCTACAGTCTCGATAAACCGAATTAAACTTGAACTGAAGTAAGACAGAGAAGGAAGAATTCATGTATTTGAGAGTTTGTGCGGACAGGTGGGGATTGGGTGGCTTGGGGTCGTGCGATTCACACACACACACACACACTCACACACACACTCACACACACACATACCTTCAGACACTCTCTCTCTGCCCCCCCCCCCAGCCCCGTTGTTCCCGAGGCACCTCGCCGCGCTGCTCGGCTGCTGTATTGAGTCCCTGGGTGGCCCGTACTGTTCTCCTGTTCTAATGCACCTTTTGTCTTTGTTCTCCTATTCTGGGAATGAAAGGAGGGAGCCCTACACTGGGGAGGGTGATGGATTGGAGGCAGAGAAAGCGACAGAGCGACACAGGGAGAGATATAGATACAGGGAGGGAGAGAGAGGGAGAAAGCCGGGGGTCTCTTTTGTTGCGAGCGCAGTGAAAGCCCAGCAGGGGGAGCCGCCTTGACAATTTGTCAGAGGCGCCACGCTTATTTTCCAGGGCCGTCCGGCTCCTCACCGCTGTGGCAACGGCAGTCACTTCCACCAGAATAAGTAAGCCCAGAAACAAAGGCTTTACACTGACACTGAGCCTGCTGACACTCCTGA
Organism: Lutjanus erythropterus; assembly: GCF_056507025.1. Taxonomy (NCBI): domain Eukaryota; kingdom Metazoa; phylum Chordata; class Actinopteri; order Lutjaniformes; family Lutjanidae; genus Lutjanus; species Lutjanus erythropterus. The sequence goes on along the minus strand of NC_139328.1, from coordinate 26,219,225 downwards.
TTTACCCAGCATGCCTCTGGTTTTTACCGCTCTGCTCCTCCACACCACCAACAACTGGTTTCCACAGCTTTTTTCTCACCTTTAACGACTTAAAATCCAGTTTCCCCGTTATATTTCTCATTATATAAGATTACAGAAATGATATTATTCTGTCGTCCGTTCTGTATCAACTGTGTAACTTGTTTTTGCGCTCTTCACTGAAGCTATCTGATGTTTACAATGAGTGAAATATTCAAATTCAAGATGACATGTTTTTTATGGTTGCATCATTCAGTCAAATTAAAATATTACAAATGTTCTGTGCTTCATTTAAACATATTTCTCCAAAGTTAAGCAAGCAGTTTTCCAGTTTTTAAAACTGTGGAATCGTAATTAGAATTTATAAAGTTGTGCGTCTGAACAAAGCTTGACTGCACAAGATAAATTTAAGATATTTGCATATCTAAATCCTCAAACAGGACAGAATAAGGTAGTACTATTTTACAGGACATATTATAAATAATTACTATCTCAATACCGGGAGGCTTTTCACTTCTATTTATAAAATCACATTTTCTGAACAAGTGACTAAATTACTTTTAAAAACATAGTGATTTTTGCTGTACAGGTTAGACATTTAGGTGACATTTAGTTAATGCATAATTGAAGTTATATTGTTTTGTTGATAGAGATATCGATACTGCTCATCGATACTCTTATTGATACTGCTCCCCATAATTTGGAGCAAAAATAAAGACATGGCAAATAAAAGCTTTGAAAAGTGAAACAGTTATTTTATTATTAAATTTTTGCAGAAAAAAAATGAAATAGTTTCCTGAGATATTACGTTTAACTGCTTTTTCATCAAACGTAAACATAACGTGATCTCAAACTTTTGAACGGTTTTCCCTGTCAGCTGTATATATAATGTTACATAAAGACTGAGAGTAATATTGTTTGTCCAGGATCTTATCAATATTTCAGTACTGATCAGTCAAGAACCTTTACCATTAAGAACTTCACCGCTCTATTTTAGTAGCTGCTAAAGGGATTTATTTATTCTTAACACAGAGCTGTAACTCCCATGATGCTCTACATGTTATTCTTGAGCCCTGCTAAGAATAAAATAGTGTTTAAAACAGTAGTAAGTTGTATTTATATTGTTGTATGGTGCATCAGCATATAAACCTGCAGTTCACTAACCTTAGCTGAGCTGTCTTGAGTTTTACTGTAAGAATATTTATTCAAACTCAAACTTGGTCTTTGGATGTACGCTGCATTTATTTCACATCAGTTAAGATCGAATACTTTAAGAGCATTGAACCAACAGATAAAGAAAAAAAAAGAAACTCTTACATGAGCAGTGCTGCTTTAACATCTATTTACATTGCTGTAATGGAGATAATATACTGTATTATCATCCCCATTGATTACCTGATGTGCTTTTATTAATCTGAAGGACGCAGTCGGGCTCTGGAGTTCAGCTCAGCTCAGAAAGCTTCAGATCATCTTAAGGGGAGTTTTATTAGTCGAGTGGCTGCAGGGACAGATGACAAGTCAGTCATGTAACACTGGTTTAACGCGGCCTGTTCCCAGCAGGTCAGCACACTACTCAACACTCCCCCACTGAAACATGAAGGTAAAGAAAAATACATGTGAATTAATAGCAATTCAAGCCTTTCATTTAGAAAGTGAAATGTAAATTTATGCCAACTTAAACTGGTGAAGTAATGTCTGTCTCTTTCTTAACATTTTTTAAACATAGATGTTAGCCTTCTATGTTTTTAAAGGGCCATTTCAGTCAAAAATGATAGATTTAGCCCAAATTTTCTCTGAAAAGCCTAATTTTAAGTAAAAGTATTATTTTAGAGTGTTTTAGTGCAGTTTTCATTTCAAACTGAGTTTCAGTATCTTGCAGGAATAGAAATAAATAACTTGTATCAACAACAAAAAAAAAAATCACTTGATCTGAGAAAATACATGACACATTTTTTTTATGTCAGTCTGCCTTGATTTTAAAGGGCAATTTCACCCCAATATCCCAAAAGTTTTGATTTAATGCACTAAATTAAAATACACTTAAAAAAAACACCATTTTTGGAAGAAAATAGCTAAAGTAAAACTGTTCACAGAGAAATCTCTGGATTCTTCAAAATAACCAGGGCAGTGTTCCAGGAAAAGGATGTTGCTGTTTAATATTTTAAATGTATTATTTTAGTGAACAGCACAAAATAAATTCCACTGTGTTTAGGCAAATATTTCATAGGTGTGTATGTCAAAGCCTGGACAAATGAAACCAACTGTCTAGGGTTCCTACAAAGTCATGAAAGTTTGGAAAATGCTTAATTTAAACATATTTTTTCAAGTTAGGAGAATGCTTGAATATAAAATAATAATATGGAAAAATTTTTAAATATAATCTGGTGTTTTTCCTGTTTTGTCCAGCATCACAATTTAAATGTGATGATAAAGGCTTCGACAGTCTAGAAATGTTTGGTTAAGGTGCCTTTAAAGTGCCTGAAAAGTGCTTTAATGTTACTAATGTAAGGGAGTATGAACCTTATATTATCAGAATGGAGAATATAATGTAATTGTATTTGTAAGAAGTTGTATTGACTGTGACTGAGCTGAAAGTACTGTACAAAGTCATAGCAGTATATGTGTCCCTCCCATACATTTATCGTGCATCTTAGCCACTGTGAAAAGTGCCTTTCATCCATTTGCCAGACAGCAACACCGCAGGCACCTCACCCTCACACCTCACACAATAGCACCAGATTAGCATATTACAACAACAAAAATGTCTCTGAACAAAGTAGTTAGCGACCTGTGCAACCTCAGCCACTGCAAAGACAACAAAACTTCCCTTTCCTGACAGTTTCCTCTCGGGGCCGCAGCCAGAGAGGAGCAGCAGTTCAGCGAGCCTGCAGCAAAACTTCCACACTGGCAACATGTGAATCATAAAAGCGATGCCTACACACCGAGCCAGGACACAAAACAAACCTGGAGAATGACTCACAGCCTTACGTTTCATTTGGAACAATTCGATACTGATTAGATAACACTGACGGTGAGCGCTTTCAGCAAAATGGCCTTGGAAATGTTTTTAGCTGCCGCGGTGGCCTGGTAGTGGTTGAGGGCGAAGAAGAGGGCGGGAGGGAAGCGTTGATGTGGGTGGCTTCGCAGAGCCTTTGACTGTAGCTGGCCGCCGAATAATGATGGCTGTTGCGTAACCGTCACTGAGTGTAGACTGGAAGTTTTTTTTTTTTTTTTTTTAAACAGGAGGGTCGAGGTGATGTAATGTCTACAGTATGTCTGAGCTGAAGGGTCATATCAAAGAGCCGCCACTAGGAGGAGAGAGTGGGCCTGGCTGCATGTGAGGATGATGAGGATGATGGAGTGGTTGTAGACGGATGGTCAGAGGTGTGAAAACTGCAAAAAATCTTCATCAGTTGTTTGATCACAGTTTTTAGTCTCATATATTTTATCTATTTGAAACAAACGCAGAAGTCTGCCTTCACCATTTCTGTTGTGTTTCACAAACAGTTGGATACAGTGAATGTTGGATAAAAGCTTCATTTTACCTAAATCTTGTGTTCTAAACGCCCAACTTTATAGAAATTAAAGGTGAACATTATTGGTGTTGTCTGCTTTACTACAGATCAGTTTTGTTTCAACAATTCTTATAATCAAAGTGAGTCTATGGAAGCCCATTTCCACCAACGTAATGAAAAAAAAAACCTGTAAGTTTATAAAATTTCTAAAAAATAATGAGTTGGTATCTCAAACTAATGAGAAACTTGGCCAAAATAATGAGTTACTGTCTTAAAATAATGACTTAGTTTTGCAAAACAATGACTTAGTATGTATGGTAAAATAATAAAATGCTTTCTTAAAGTCATGATTTTGAGATACTAAGGGTCCTATTTTACACCCAGAGCAAAGCCGTTACGCTGCTGACGCACCTGCCTCTTAAACGTGATGAGAACTGACTTCCTGATTGGCTTAATGCATGTTCAGTCTAAACTCGCTTGTGAATTAATGAGGACACTTGGGCACACCTGATAGATGTATCTCGCTTTGCGCTGGTAGTGCAAGGGGTGGGGCAGGGCAAAATACCACTTCCACCCCTGGCAAAAGACGGCAAAAGTAGATTTGGACACACCTTGATTAGATTAAATCCATTTCGCTTTGCGCTTTAGATCAGCGTAAGATCGGGCCCAGTGTCATTATTTTGAGAAAGTTTCTCATTATTTTTTAGATAATAATTAATTATTTTGAGATACTAAGCCATTATTTTGCTGAAGTACTAAGAGTATTTCAAAGTCTTTTGCTCCTGAAGTTACAAAACAATCTGTTGTGGCTCACAAGATTGTCTGTTCACTTGGGACAATAATAGAACTAATTTACCATTATGTTTCAGTTATACGTAGCTAAGCTATTTGCCAGTATGGATAGAAGCTGCACTGTGATCTAGTCGGTTAGGTAGCTCGTATGATTGTACATGGATTCATAGGTAGCCTTTTGTCAGTGTTGTGTAAATTAATTTTTTTTTAATGAATAGGCTGATTTACACCCATGTGCTAAGTCACTATTTTGAGATACTATAGCAGTATTTTCATTAAGATTCTCATGATAATGACTTACAAGATGTTTTTTTCACCACACTGGTGGAAATGGTCTTCCATTAGTTTCAGTAAGAAAAAAAACACAGCACAAAATAAATAGATTTGTGCTAAACATCTGACATTTTTCAGTTAATTTTCAGAAAGATTTTTAGAACACAATTCTTAAAAAAAAAAAAAAAAAAAAAATGTTGTTGTTTTAAGGATCAGTGTTCTCATTATAGCAGGAAGTTTTGAGTCTTTTTCATTTTCACTGTGGGAGACTTTCTTCTTTTCCCCCAGAAATATATATTTTTATTCCAGTTCACTAACAGTATCTTAAATTCACTAACAGTATCTTAAATTCAGCTTTTACTATCAGCTTAAGCTCATAAAATATGACTGTTTGGGTGAAGTCTTGTATCCTCAGTGTTAACTTGTCAGTAACTTTGAGAAGCAGACTTGTTTCAGCTGAGTGGCATGATGACTTCAAACTTTGTCTAGAGAATTAGATTCCTCTCAACTTGTGCAGCATAGAGCAATAAGAACTTCTTTTATTATCATGTTAATGGAGTGTTTTTCCTTTGTGCTATTACTGCGGTTTCCTAAATAAAGGATTTTTTTTTACTACTTTCACCATGTGACACATTCTCAAATAATTATTATAAATACTATGTCAGGGTATTTGTTCCACTTTGTGTTGAAGAATTGTCTTCCAAAACACTTTAAACCCCATTTACAAATTGAAAGTTTTTTTCCTTTCCTTCTATATACACAAAAAGGAACATCCAGTGTATAAATGTGTTGTGATTCTTTCAACCAAACACTAAAGTTTTGTTTTATCTCTTTAAACATGACAGGATTTGTTTCTGTTGTCAATCACGCCGTCAGAGTAGCTGTCACTTGTATTGTCAGATGGTAGAATGTATCATTTCAGTTATCCTCATCATCATCTGTAGTATTTTCTTGTTTTTTTTCCATGCAGTCAGTCATCATAATGCTGCTGTTAAATAAAATCCTCTGAATGACAAAGGCATCAGATTTGTGTGCAGCTAAAGGAAAATACATTTTTAACCACATAAATGGGTTTGAAGGCAGTTTTATTAGCCAGTGATATTGAGAAATCTCTTACAAGTTTCAAGGTCTGCACATGAATTTATCACTTTTTATTCTAAGTACAGCATCAAAGAATTATACTTTAAAACATAAAAAAATCAAGTGAAGTTATCAACAGAATGTGAGGAAATAACAGTTTTGATGTCCCGACAAAGAAATCTATGTATTCGGTTGAAGAGATATGCACTGAACTTAGCATGCAACTTAGCAGTTCAGCAGTCTCATAGTTTCATAGTTCATAGTTCATATATTCTCATAGTATTTTCATTTGAAATTTTGTGGTATATTGATTATATGTTTTTAAATTAATTTATTTTATTTTTCGATTTTCAGGAGATTCCTCAGAGTACCACTAGGGGGAGCTCAAATATCACCAGTAGTTTGAGAGTCTAGGATTCTAAATACCAATATATATTTCAACACTATTTTGTCTACATATTTCTAGTATAAAATTATGGTCAATTTGAGAATTTAGTCAGCTAAAAGTCATTTTAAAATCTGCAGAGAATTCTAGTCACGGTTGCAGCCACACCAGCAATACAAGGAGCCAAAATCGACATAAACTGATGATCATAAAATAATAAAAATTATCTTTGTTTGAATAAACAATTAGTCATGAGGTCTCTTGTATATTTAATCTTGGAATAAGTTAATAAATTAATGAACAACTTTTTAGGTTATGGTTTTGCTAGCTTAGGCAAACAGTGACAACATGACCCCATTCAAGCCAATAAAAAATGCAGGACATAAAGCACCCCTGCCTGTTTTTAGGTGGTTCCTAAAGATAACAGTGTTTAGCAGGTACTCTGGTGATGTGCTGCCCCCTGTTTTTTGTAGTATGAATTTCGACAGGTGAACGGTGCTTTACATATAGAAATATAGAAAGTACATTTTTTATCTAGATTTTTATTTGTGTTTGAATGTTCAGGATTCTGGGCTTGAAGGCCTTAAAGGACCAGTGTGTAGGATGTAGTGGTATTTATAGTGGTTAAATTACTGATTGCAAACACGTCACCTCATCCTCCTTTAAGCATGTAGGGGAACCTAGGTGGCTGTGAAATGTGCCAAAAATGACCATATAGATATATGTATATCTAGGCCATGTAGATATATAATAGAATACAGCTTACTCTAAGGTAACAAAAACATAATGATTCTCACTTTTGAAATACTTCTGAAAACATTAAAAATTAATATATTTAATTTCTGCCTGATTCTGCCAATAAATCCCTGTAAATCTTACACACTGGACCATTAAATTTATATCTGAATCTTTTGGTTTTGGTCATTAACATACAAATATTTTACATATTATCTCTAACATGTTGCTATATATATTTTAATATTTATCTAAATGATAGATATGAGCAGTAGAAGATGTATAAATCACCCCGTGTGAGCCTCTGTGGCCTGGTGAGTGACGAGGTTATTTACAAGGTTCAAAGTCGATGTGGTGTCTTTGTGCGGGAGGTGCCCTGGGTGGCAGAGGCCGACAGATGGATATGTGATCAACTCAACATGAGTGATTTTGCCTCTTCATCACACACGGAGACTTCGCCTGCACCGGCTGATGAATCACTTCATAGATGTGACAAATATATTGGCCTCATTCCTCGCAGGAGGAATAATGGTCAGAAAAATGAGCCGAAGTGTTGTGTGGAGTTCCTCAGACAGGCTCTTTTTGTAATTTTTGTCTCATTTAGGCTGCTCAGTTTATATTTGAAAGATATTATGTGGAATATAGCAGGTATACCATAGAGCAGGACAGCACATTTATAACAAAAGGCACAAAGAAGAGAGTTGTTTTCTTATTTTTGTCATTTTAAACACTTAGTCTCAACACGTTTCCCCATGGGGATCATTAATTTGACCCAGTCTAATTAGTTTGTTATTGCACCTTAAATGTTGGAATAGTATAACATGACTACTGTGAGTTTTCTGCTGTTCGTGTTTTTCTTTGATACACTGACCTCAGGGCCCAAGAAACCCAATTAAAAACTCACAATAACAGTTGCATGGCTGGGAATGTCAAACGAAGGCTGTTAATCCAGAGGATACTTTAGAGTTTTTTTTACCTGACGTTTGGTGAAATAGGATAAAAAAGTGTGTTGCAAAAATAGGATGAGTGCCTCCAAAGATGTCTGGCTGGATGGATTGACAGTTTGAATAAAAAAATCCTATGAAAAAATGAATGAATTTTGTTAGAAGACCCAGGGGAGAAAAGATCTTTGGTTTTGTTGTTTTTGTTTCACTTCTGAATGTGACTTATTTTAGGTTTCATGTGACTGTGCATGAAAGACTTTCATTGCCATAAAATCTGGAGGGGACACGTCCCCCTCAATATTTAGGACATATGCATTTGTCCCCTATAAAAGCATTAAAGTAGCAGAGGACTTTTATTTTGACAAACTGCTATAATGTGACTCGTAGATACACCATAACCTCCAGCAGAGTTGTGGCAATGCAACCTCAAGAGCAATGGTTGCAATCTGTCCTGGCTTGTGTGTAGATTTAGACTTTGGAGGTTTTTGTATTCTAGAAATATTTAGAGGCTTTATATATATATACACATGATCCACACTGTAAAAGCCATACAGGATTTAGTGGAGTCACCAGATCTATCTCATTAACTTTTTTCTTAATTTTCAGAACTCTTCAGAACTTATAAACTTGAGTTTTTCCAGCTTGAGTCTTTTGACTTGAAATGATGAGCTGAATTAATGTACTATTTGTATGTATAACATGATAAGTTCATTCTGAAAAACCTGGATGGACATTCTCCACTATTTTCTGACATTTTGTAGCAGCCCTCAATTAAACATGACAATTAAGTTGTTAAGTAGTCTTGCAATATACTTATTAGAGACGGGCAAGTAAAAATTGACCGTCAGCAAGACGATCTCTGACCCGATTATGCAAGTGAAAAAAATATTAACGTTTAACTTGATTTTGTACTCAAAATTTCTTGCAGGTGGACCCCTAGAATGCCTATTTAATACATGTACCCCCGAATTTTTAAATGAAACCTTCACCCCTGAGGACATTTTGGGTAAAAAGTAGAATTGTTTTTTCTCTTTTCTCTTTTTCTCTTTTGTTGCTTATTTTCCTGCATTATGATTTTTAAAAGTTTTTAAAAAGTTTTTTCTTGTCTTTAATTTAACCGAAGGAACAGACCGCACAGCCTGCAAAAACACTTTCAAAACCCACAGTGAGAATGCAACAGTTTAAACCATCAACCTGAAACGAAAGCACTTTTCTAAATCCCTGAAAACGTCTTGAATGTTCCTTTAGGATAGGACCTGCTCCATTAATGATGTCACCATATTTTATAATAGTGTTACAGTGGCAGTCACTTCCTATAGCAGGGCACAATACTTCTTGGAGGGGAACCTGGTAATATATCTTCCTGCTGGGCCTTTAGCCTGAATTACAGCAGGAAAAACAAAAGGTTAATCACATTGGGAGACTCCGCTCTGCCTCCGACCACCCAGCTTCTCTCCATCGCTGCCTCAGTGTTTCAATTCAAACTGCTTTATTGGCATGAATGTTGGATGAACAGGGGGGAAAGGCTCCTTCCAAAGCACCTAGAAAAAATAATACAGATGTCTTTCTGTCCACTTTCTGTCCCTGTTGTCTCTCTTCTTGTCTTTCTCACCGCCCCAGTTTCTGTCACCCTCAGTTTCCATCCATCACGACAATATGCGTCGCAATCACCATGCGTTGAATCAAAATGTAAATGCATCATAAACTAGGCTGCTAGAAATGCATTCGCTCGTCTGAGAATCAGGTATCAGAGTGTCCTCTTGTTGATGACCAGAATCCTCTCATCCCCGACCCCCTTCTCTTCATTTCCCAGCATGCTTAAATGCCGCCGGGCGCATTACATTGAGATTCAAGAGGTTATCTCGCCGTGGTGATGGGGATTGCAACAGCCTAAAGGATCGCCACAGGTTAAAGCTTTTTTTTTTTTTTTTCTTCTCGAGCGCCACGTATGGCTGAGCTTTAATGAGCACAACTCCTTGTCTCCCTTCGTCTGAAAAACAACACCTCGCCACCGCGGAAAATAGATTCTGAGGATGTCTTTTGTAAAGCTTCTCACTATGTGTGTGTTTGTGTGTGTTTTACAGGGTGGTGGGCCCCGCTGTGACCTTCAAAGTGAGCCCGAACACTCAGAACGTCAGCACCGCAGATGTGGCCAACGTGGCTGGTAGGTGTTCCTGAGTAATGTTGTCTTTCTACTGACAGAGAAAAAGACAGGCCATTATCATTGGCTTGCTGCTGCACCTGAGGCCCCAGATGAACATTTTTCAAAACTTATGACTCCCTAGTAAATTTTTTTTTCCTTTCCTCTCACTGTGCACTCTGCCATGCCCACTCTGGCACTTCATGGCGAGTTTTTCTATTCCTTTGTGAACGGTTTGGTTTAGTTTGGGTAAGTATTTGGTATTGGCCCATTTTGAAAGGAAGCCAGCAGGATTTTCTGTTGTGTCACAAATCTCCAAGCAGCCATGTTTGGCTCCATGGTGGAAATCCATCGGAGAGTTGGACGTTTGCCTAAAAAAACAGACTCGGAAAAAAAAAAAAGGGACACCAGAAATTTGTTGTTTGGGAAATGAGTCAGCTCATTAATGCCTTTCACAAATATAAAAAAATCTGATATTGTGGAGTTTTCTGAAAAAGACTGCTACCACCAATCACTATCAGCTGTACCTTAAAAACAATCCTGAACTTTTGAGAAAACTTTTAAATTCCTGGAAAATCATGTTTGTAACACTAAAGTCACACAATAGCAAAAACAAACTAACCAGAAATCCTGAACAAAAAAAGTTAAACCAAAAAGGAAAAAAAATAAATAAATAAATACTACAAACAGTCCCACTCCCCTGTCACATAAACAGCCTTTCACATGTCAGCTAATTTCACACATAGAATGAGTCTACACAGTTATCATATGTCACATTTTCCCAAACACATCACTGTAAAGATGGAAAGAAAACACAGGGCCTTTAATTTTAACTCTACTACTACTATCCTGTGATAAATCTGTTATCTAATGCTCCAGGTATCCAACAGTGGCCTAAATCGTGGATACCAGACTTGTGATAAATGAGGTTTCAGATATTTTCTGTCAAAACTTATGCAGGTCCACAAACCTGAAACCAATTCAGACTTTTGTTCCACTTGTAGACTACAGCTGACTGTGCACGCACATATCTCAGATTTTAAGTAACTTGTGATAATACATAAATCACTGCCTCTGTTTTTTTTCTCTGATTGTGGGATGTTGATCAAACAAATCAGAGGAACTGCTGCAGATTTTTTTAAATCATGGAGTTACAAACATAAATCTCATCCAGTATTTGTAAGTTTTCTAATCAGCTATTCTTTGAACTAAGATCTAAGAAAAAAAAAAACTGTGCAGTTGTCATATCTAAATTTGAAAGTGGCACTCTAATGTCAGAACAGAAAAATGAGAAAAATCAAACATAACTCCCTAACAGGAACATCTCACTATAAAATTTAGCCCAGTTGCAACAAATATTACCTTTGTTTGAGTTTACATTGAATTATATTGAGTGTGCTTACATGCATTCTTGCATACCCATGTGTAATATAATTCAATGTAATATGTAACATTTATTATTTTAATTTTTATGCCTTTATCATAGAGTTTATAGTTGAAGAGTGGACAGGAAAGGGGGATGACAAATGTCTGCAAAGACCTGCAGGCTGGAATCAAAGCTATGGCCACTGCAGAGGGCTTCTCTTATATTTATAATTTATACATAAAATGTCTGAAAACGACTAGACGATTATATATTTATTGAGGTTGTTTCCAACAATGTTCAAACACAGAAAAATACGTAATTTTATTCAAGGTAATGGCGTGCTTCATTTGGTTGCCTGTTGCTATAACTGCCGGGAAACATGGGTTAAGTCATATGACAGGAGGATAGGAAGGATAGGAAAGAAGTTGGCACTGTTACTTGATACATTACCAACTTCACAGCATCATCATAGTCTGTCTTTTATTATTTGTTTAGATTGAGAGGCCCACTAACAGAAATTAAATACTGTGTGTTTAGGTTGTGTAGCAGTTAGCCTGCGAAAAAAAGGAAAAATGACCATAGTGTGACACTAGGAATGTGACAAGTTCTTCTGTTGCTCTCGTTTCTTTCATGGTGATCATATGGAGATGCTAAATGTAGCAGAATGTTAAATTTAGATTGATGATTTTGTATTTGCTATTTTTTAATTTTGTTTTGATGATTTATGATTCTGTCCACTGCCCATCTTTTTGTTCTTCTTCAGTGATTCTGTTTTAAAATGCTCCAAATCAAAATGAGTCGGTTCAGCCTGTTCTGTCACATGGAGAGGGTCCCTGTAATAATCTCTGAGTGCCATCCAGCAGCAAAGACATTGTGAAGGTGTGTGGGAGTGTGTGTGTGTGTGTGTGTGTGTGTGTGTGTGTGTGTGTGTGTGCACTGGGCTACAGTGTGACTCACGGTAATGAGGCGAGGGTGTTGATGAAGTGGGGAATAAAGAGAGGAGGAATGTTTGCCATTAGCCAAGCTGTCAGTCCAGAGAGAGACAGAGACTTTCCTGATATTCCCTCGGCCCAGTTCCAGATACACACACTCTCTCTCTCTCTCTCTCACACACACAGACACACATATCCTCCAAATAACTTACACGAGTAGCTCACTGTCTGTTTTTTTCCCCAACATCTCATCCCTGCTTGATAATTGCAACCCCACCTCCTCACCCACACTTACACACACACACACACACACACACACACACACACACACACACACACACACACACATATAGACACACGTTGTGCTGATTATGCAACGGCTTCTCTCCTGTTTTTAAGTGCTATTGTTGGTGTTCTCATTTCCCGCCCGCCGCTCTCGCCGGCTCTGCGGGGTCACGGATGAGCCTCGATTGTTATTAATGCAAACATTTGACAGAACGTGCTCGAAATGAAATATGGCGTCCTCTCAGCTAAAGTGCAATATTGTGGGCGGGCTGTCTTTAAAGTGTCGTTTGTCATATTCAACTAGAATATCAATCCATCCCAAAGTGTACATTATCCCCCCTGGCCAGGGTTTATAGTGCTTTTCTGAAACATTAAGCTTTACACGGCCATCGTAATGACGTCGTTTTATCATCATTTATGGCCGCTCAGCAGCGGATGGTGGAGATCGGGCGTCCATCTCTTCCGTCACAAACTTGTGTGTTTTGGTGGAATGCTTTTGGCAGCTGTTTTAAAAATAATTCAGCTTTATTTGATTTAATCCCAGCAAATACATCAGCAAGACATCACTGTGTGCCAGATAAATGCTTTAACGCTGAACTATGTGCAGCGGTGGAGGAAGAATTCAGGTCCATTAATGCCGTCATTTTATCTGCAGTTTGTAGTGATGTTGAATTGAATTGTGTTATACTGAGAAGTGCTTTTGATAACCAGGAAATTAATGAGGAGAAAACTGAAATATACAGCTGAGAATATGGAAATCTAAGAAGATTCTGTATTTTAATGACAATGCAGATAATATAATAAAATCCATTACCTGATGATGACTCCTTATTGGCACCATCTTTTATTTATTAAATCTATATTGTTAGCTCACTACATGGCATATGAATGAGTGAGTTTGGGAGAGCCAATCTAATGAAATAATTACTTTGTAAACTGCTTTTAGCCCCAAATTATAAACCAAACTCAACAGACTTCTAAGGTAGGCAGTGCTTAGATGGATTAACATGGGATTTCTTGAAGTCACAACACTTTGTAGGCAGTGGGAGATAATTTCTGCTTTGTATCAGCATATTAAATTAAATAAAATCAAGATTCATCTGTTTGTATTCCGTTTTATTTAGTCTTCGCAGTTTTCAACTTTAGTTTCATATGAATGCTGTCATACATTTACAGTATATACTCCAATAAATATAAAATACATATATACAAGAATATGTGGTCTTGGCCAATGTAATGAATAGGCAGTTTCAATGTTATGGCACACAGAGACAAAATAACAAATGATTACACAATTAATTAGGTATGTACACACAATGTATGCACATCTTTTTATTTTATTACTTATTTACACTTCTTATTATAATGACACGATTATTATTATTATTACTGTTATATTTTGTAGTATTAGAGAAATGTTATCCGCAATTTGTAAATAAAACTGTTCTTTTTTTGTTGTTCTAATAGTGATTTCAGTCAGATTTTTTAGGACAAAGCTATGGATTATTAAATCATCCATCATAACCATTGTTATGTATTAGCATTCCTTACCCTCATGTGTGTATAAACTAAACTTAAATTGAGTTTTTACAATATAAAAATGTGAAATTATGTGATTGTTGCTGGACATGAGAAACAGGTAATTATTGGTTGTTGGTATCTGCTGACAAAAATCCATATTGCATATTGCACTACTGACCCACATAAATGTGCTAATTTTATTGTGACTGTGAGGTCTGATTTTCTTATTTGACATAAAAAAATGAAGGCAGTTCCTGACTGCAGTCTCACAGGAGTCCAGTTTAAACCTCCTCATCCTTCTCCGTCTTACACCGGATCGATTCTGACCCCGGCCTCCGGATGCCAAAAGGTCCGATTAATGCAGCCAGGCCGGCCAGACCTGGTGTTGCATTTTAAGAAGCCACGTTACCACTTCTGTCACGCGCGTCCGCCCATTGTGAGGAACTCCAGGGCCACCGGGGGCCATTGTCAAATGTGGGGGTGGATGTCAAGATGGTGGGCACCGAGGTGGTGACCCTCATTGTCCGGCCGAGGGTGGGCGGGGGACCCAGAGGCTACTTCCAGCGGTCTGTCACGGCCGTGAGAACGGGACCCCATGAATAGGCCGGGGGTCAGGGTCAGGACAGCGGGCAGCTCAATTAGCACTTAAAGCAGGAGGAGAGCAGCTGAGATATCCTTATCCCTGCACCGTCTGTTCTTCTCTGACTTCTACTTTTTTATGCCAACAGCACTTGTTTTTGCATACATGCTAATCGTGCCTCTCAGTGTGAGGATAGTTGCTCACACATGCCCAAAAGCTGTCCACTCTGGGGATTATGGACGGTTAGGACAGTTGGTCAGTCTCAGACTACCATCACAGTCTCTTCTTGAGTTAAACTAACCCTTCTTTGTTTGAGGCAGACAATGGCTGGTTGCTCAGTGAGTCAATGTTGCATCTGAAGTTTGATTTGTGTGTTGACGTGTAAATAATTTCTTGGCACAGAGGTCACTATCAGTTTAATAAGTTAAAAAGACATTGTCCCAGTGGAGAGGGAATACCAGAGAACGCTTAATTTACATGCTAATTAATGGAGAAATGGAGAAAAGTGGCGGGAAGTGCAGATCATTCCTGTCTAGTTCACATATCAATCAAAAAAGAACTTTTGAAAGTTTTGTTAGTCCCACAAATTTCATTTAAAATGTAAAATATATAAATGTTGCATTAATTTGGTTATACTGGATGACATTTGCTTTCATGTGATTTTTATAGGATCTCTAGGTGTCTTTGGGCTATTTTCTAATTTTCATTTACAAATGATGACCTTATAATGTTTTGCCCTTTTATGAATTGGTCCTCTGATATATCACTGGGAAGTTAGTGCTTGTCTTTTGAATGAGTACATTTTGTGTGTCTGTTTAGTCAAATTTGATGACAAAACACGTCACATTTTGGTATTTTTCTTAAAGTAATGACACAGTACATTACTTTTAGCAATAATTATTATTTCTTGACTAGCACAACCTTTTAGTCTAGTTTGTATAGATTTTTAGGGATATGAAGCCTTTTGTAACCATCACTTCAAATGGCTTAACTCTTGGACATACAGTGCTTCATGTTATCTTAATGTAAGCAACTTGAGCGAAATGATTTGGGGAATAAAGCATGGTATATTTAAGAAGAGATATAAAGTGAGGTACATACTTTTTTTTCATTTTTACTTTTTCAGTTCTCATGCAAAGCACCCTGCAACAATTGCTGCACATGTGGAAGTCAAAGTGTCCTCACAGTGAATGTAAAATATTAAATATAATTCTTCCTTTTCTCTGTGATCATGCATGATGAAGAAAGGAGAAGCCAGAGACAGCGATAGAGGATTTTTACAGCTTCTTTTTGTCAATAAAGAACATGGAAACTGTACGTCTTGTTCAGCTCTCGGTATGAAATGCTGTGAGCTAATATAACCTATTCAGCCTTTAACCTATTCAAACGACTGCTGTGGCCAAGCATCACTCAAGGTCTTCGGCTACCTGAGCCTTTTGAGTATTACTTTTCTTCAGGCCTGGTATGATGATAGTGTAACAGGGGCAGTCTTTTCTTGACTATCTATCTGTACACAGTCTATAACACCCCCGTTGAATCTCTTTTTCATCACAGATAATGGCAACGGACAGCAGTTAACTAGTTCGCTCCAACCAAGAGACACAGATGGCTCAGATGTCGATATGATGGTTGTTTATTGCTTGCAAGCAGTAGTGATGCACCTGAACCCACATGCATTAACCAGGAAAGCACAAAGAATGCAGTGGAAACAGATATTTCTTCTATTCAAAGTTGCTTATCATAATTCATAAAAAGTATATTGTAGAGTTAATATTTCAAGTGCAATTTATGTCCCCCAGTTAAAGAGGATGTGGTGGTAGGCTTTGGAAGGTTCTTAAAACTCAGTTTAGCTAAAAATAAAAAGAGGAAGAGAGATGAAAAGAAGAACACAAGTTTGAGGAAAGTATGAAGCTTGTGTTGTTCAACCAAGAAGACCACAGGGAGACTAGCTTTTCTTTAGGGCACGACAAATGGGGATCCTAATAAATACAGAAATAAATAACCCCCAAATTCCTGCTAGAGCGTTGAATATTTGCCGGTAATTCTCATTGAATTTTCGAATCCCCAAAAAATGGTATTGTTGACATTATCATTATTATCACCAGTAGCTGTGGTAAAGTGTTATACAACAAACCTGTGCCTCCAGTCAAGAAGTTGGAGTTATTCAGTGATTACATTTTACATTTGTTGAGGAGGAAGAGTGTGAGACTTATTTCTGACCACACGTCTTTCTGTCACAGAGCTTCAAACCAGATCCTGATGACCGGGTGGAGGAAGGGTTTAGGTTACTTTTACAAAGGCATCAGTCGCGTCTGGGCCTTTTCTTTCCTTCCCTCCACTTCTCATCTCCTCGTTTTCTTCCGTCTGAGTGGATTAGCATAGATCTCGTATGCTGACAGGACTGACCTTCACTGCAGCTAAACACTTGTCAAAATGCCAAATGTAATTACTGAGCTCTTTAGGTCAAAGTAATGTGTTTCATCTACCTCACTTCGCCCTGTTATTGATGTGCAGGCCCTCGGACCTCAGACTGCAGTTGAGTCCTTCTCCTTCCCTCTTGCGGCACCGGCTCCCTGCATGTGTTTGTGTGTCATAACAAAGCGAGGAAATGTATGCGTAATTATGCCTAAGTAATGTGGTCAAATTGTTATCTATGTGGACAAGTTTGCATGTTGCTACACTGCTAGATGTCTTTGCGTGACTTTGTCCGCCTATACGCTCTCAGATCCTGTGATTATGGACAATTTAAAGTTATCTCGTTGAGCTGCAGAGTGCCTCCCTAACACTGCCTTTCAAAGGCCGTCATCCTCCTCATCATCATCGTCATCACCATTACCGTTTCTCTGTAAATTGCATGCCTGGAAATCGTCAACTCTGCTATGCTGTCTTGACATCGGCTGTCTCTTTTACTTGTCTTGTACTTACATTGACTGTTTGCAATAAAAACACACAAGTACAATCTTTTTTTGAATCTTAAAGGAGAAATCTGTAATATATTTACTGCAGCAAATCATGAAATGTCCACAATATGTCTCTACTGATCAAGACATGTTGTGTTGAAATGCTTGTCTCCAACATTACCGCTGCAGCTGCGATGTCCCCCTTTGAAATTTCTATTCTGAGCCAGAATAACTTTATTACTTTGCCTGATTCATGTTGAGTAGAGTTCAAATTAATGCTGAATGTTTGCAGAATGAGATACTGTCTGTTTATGAGTTGTAAGAAGTCATTAATAATTTTGTAGAAGGTGTAGATCTTTATGATGGGTAAACTGAGCAACATATTAATGGAGTCTGGCCAGCAGAAGGCAGGCAGTCACTGAACTTCAAGTCCAGAGTGTGTATTTTCAGAGCATTAAGTTTCTGTTTTCTGAATAATGTGACTTAACTTTACATCTACAGATAATTGGCAGTTATAAACAGCTGATCAACTTGCAGTGTAGGGCTCATCATCACTTCATATCGTGATGTTGTGTGTGTCTTGCACTCCTGCGGAGCTCCTGCAGCCTGCCCAAGCTTCCTTGAGTCCAGGGAGGAGTGGGCAGAGGGAAACAACTTGTTTCAGTCAAAGATTGTATATTAAATAGGATTTCAACCTATTTAATGTACTGTCTATGTCTCCAACCCACTATTTGGACTGCTGTACTAATTTTTGTGCACACAATTGCTACATATTGCTCATTTAACTTCTTATTTAGCTGTTGAATAAATGAAATGACTCTCAAACCTTTCAATTGTAGTTCCCCACATTATCATTTCTTCTATCTCAAACATTTCTTTCAGCCATTTGTGCAGTTCCAGAGAGAAATGCTTTATGCTTATGTTTGACAACCTTTCCATACAGGCTGTCATTAGTAACACCACTGACTGATTTTGTGTCATCGCCGTCACTGCGTGGAACTCCTTTAATTGTTCCCATTGATTGGCAGAGTGATTGCATTGGAAACAGCTCGGGCATTGGGATCCATCCAGCAGTCTCTCTGTGCCCTTCAGGAGCAGGCAAATCTATTTGAGTTAACTTCATTTCAGTTCACCTGCTAATCAGTTTTCATCGCACGCCGAAGGCTAATCGATTCGAGAAGTTTCTCTCACCTGTTGCTAAAGAAAAGAATCAAAATAGGGAGCGGGAGAGAGATAAGGGGTGTGCTAGTGTTTAGTGATGCAATTTGCTGTGACACCACGCCGCATTTTTATCTCTTTGCCTGTCGTCAAAGCAGCGCTGGGGGCGTTTTGTGAATTGCAAGATGCCTCATCTGAGCTTTAAAAAGCCTGCACCCCCCCCACCCGCTGATCCGGAGTCACCTGTGGTTATTTTGGTCTGACTTCAGAGAGAGCGGGGAGCTGCGCGCTGTCCTCTGGAGCTTTGCAAGCATCTGTGAGTCCTGCCGTCAAGCAAAGGGAAGGGGATGGAAGGGAGGGGGTGGGGGGCACAGGTGTTGCGCCGAGCTTGAGTTTGCACAGCGGTGCAACGTGATCGCCGAGCCAACAGCGCAGCCACCCTGCCAGCCACTCAGCCAAGCAGCCAAGCAGCCGGCCTGATTTCCCCGGCGCTGGCACCGGCCTACTGGCACTGCCAACCCCTCTCTCCCACTCCCGCAGCTGGCAGGATCTCTGCGAGTTGGCCTGAGCTCCTGACGTTTGCTGCGGGGTTGGCAGACCTCTCCCAGATGGCCACCTTGTAGCGAAGCTGGCTTCGCGCTTGCATCACTTTTGCATCATTCCCCCAGCCACAGAGCTGTAGTGGAGAAGGCTTCCGTCGGTTGTGCTGCGACATTTCTGCTGTGAGAAGGCTGTATGTGAGAGGTGGGAGTGCTAAACTCTGCTGCAGCACTCACGCTTTCCAACGATGATTTGTCATTTGTGCTGTTTGTGGAGCTGCTTTTCAGGAAACCAGTGACAGTTCTTGGACTGAAAACAGATGCAGATAAAAAAAAAAAAAAGATCTGGTTTCACCATCCAATCCACACTGGAACTAACACTGCTTTCTAATTTATATGGGAATAGGCCCATAATAGTACTATCTTTTACATTCAAAATGAAGGGACAGTGTCAAGGTGCCTCTTGACTTCATATTTTATTTATAATCTAATTTAAATCCTACTGAATTACCTATAATTTATATCCCACTAACTTTGTAATCCCAGCTGAACGGAAGAACAGACCTTGACCTCCCAAAAACTTGTTAGCACTAAGATTGAATAATTTAATATACATTTTTTAAACTGCAGTGGATTGGAGTAAAATCATCTCATGGAATTTTCTTAATATCCTCAGATTTAATGATCATGTCTGTCTGATGACTGCTCCTAATTATCACATATTCATCCCACTATTTTTTTAAAGCTTCCTGGCTGGTACAAAATATGACATATGGTACCTGTAATATCATGAAGGTACAGTTACTGAAATATGAGAAGACAGTTTCATGGCATCAGAGAACATGGAGGCACTGAGGAGGGTTTCTTTTCGTGTTGACAGGAAGGGTAACAGTTCTGAGCTCTTATTTCCTTCCATTCTTATCTGTTTAAATCATTTTCACTTTTAAAAGAAAGCCATATTTTGCAGAAAGGTGGTGATGCAAATTATATTTGAAATAGAGTTTTAGCATACCAGTATCTGTACACCAAATACTGTGACTTTAAAGCTAAATACCCATAAGTCTGTCTCTGTGGACTGTGACTTGTAAGCAGTGCTGTCCCGATCTTATGCCTCCCTCTACTGCCAAGCTCATTAAATGTGCAGAGATTTGTCCTGGGAACACTGGTGCAAAAACAGTTAAGAGTTTCACATTGCATAAATGCACCAGTGTACAAAATAAAGTGTAAACATAACTGTGAACTCTTAATATAATGAATATACTGTAAATATGATCACTGTATGGTTGATACATTTGTAGCCTATGTAATTATCACAGAAAAAATCTTAATGTAAATTCAATGGCAATGTTGTGAAGTATAAAAAGTAAAGTACAGTAGCCTGGATGTGCCAATTCCAGGGTGTGACAGTGATAAAACTGCAGCTTGTCTGGAGAGTTGGAACATTGCAAAAAAGGAAAGTGGCATTCTCCATTCTCATTCAAACCTCTTAAATAAAAGACTGTGGGTGCATGTGTGTGCAGACACCCACTACATTCTACAGGTATCTGTCACAATTTTCAGTATTTGTTTGCACAGCACCGATACAACAAAAGTATGGTGGTATATCCAGACAGTATATCCAGTCTTATTAACCTGCACAGCTTGATGATAAAACCTACATATTAAGGTGATAAAGCCAGAATGGTGATGAATGCACCTTAACTAAGTTTACCCACTGTAAAAACAATAAACAAGGAAAATAATACAGTTATGTATTTGTATTTAAATGGAGAGTTCTTGCAAATCAGGTGGTGCTTCAGGATTTGTGATGAAGGCTTGGACAGTGGATGATGCCATTGTCCTTCACCAGTGGATGACAGTCTTTGACTACTGAGTCCTCTACCATCAAAACATCTTGATTTCAAAGCTCTCTGTATTTAAGGTGGTGGGACCCTTTCCCAGTCAAGGTGGCTACCGTGTGTCTTATCTGCCAGCCACTGTTGGTGTTTCTTTCAATTGTGCCTTTGTTGTTTGCGTTATTGTTAGCTCCTTCAGAGGCTTAACACAACTAAGACATGTGGTGTACAGACAAAGACCCTTTTTAACCCTGACATAGTCTATGTTGGATGTTGGACTGACTGCGGTGTGTCCAATGTACACATTGTTGTGGGTCTGTGTAGCAAGTGTGGAGCGGAGGGTCTGCACAGAGCTCAGCGCTCTGGTAAACTCCACAGAGGTCTCTGCAAATGAGGCTGTCAATTCTGAGTTGATGATTGGCTAGTGGTTGCTATGGTAGTCAGTTACGAGGCCATTTACCATAAAATGCTTTACCTCTGCGGAAACAACACTCCTGCCCTGAACTCCACACACACATACCGCAGTAACCATAAATTAGAAGGCATTGCCCAACCCAGTTTTTGATGTATACTTATTTTTATTTATCATTTCTTTGGATACACATTAGTTGTTATTTTGGCAGCAGCTGCTCTTTCTGGTGTCCATCTTGTGGATCGTGCAGTGACTTCCATTAATGCTGGCTGATGTTTGTATCAAAATAAATATGAAGAGGATGGATAGAATTACTCTAGTTAAGTTGCTTCACATTTGACACAGCAGGGCTCTATGGTGCAACAAAGCTAATATGATTGCATCCTCTATTTTGACTGTCCACCTCTCCATTCCTTAGAAGGTCAAAAATCTGTCAAAGGAGCAAATTTGTATGTCATGCAAAAAGCTTACAAAAGCAGGCTCATCCAAACGTGATAAATATAAGTACATACACATGCTAGATACTGCTTTTGTGCGCATTTATAAAATAATACTGGCGTGTGATGGGATGTTTCGGATGCTCCTCTTCAAACAGCAAATCTCAGAAAATTTGTTTGTCAGGATTCACCAAAGTTCAACTCTACAAGCAGATATTCTAATTGTGCTGATTTCATTGAAATGTATGAAGTGAATTTCTGTAGATTTCTAAGGCTGCAGTCTGCCTACCTGAGTATTTACCTTGACATCACTCCGCTCTCACTCTCTGTAGCAGTACACACTCCCCTCTCGGCAGGAGGTGAGTCATTTTCTTTCCACTTTGACTGCAGCTCAGACTTTCAGGACGGTCGCGTCCTCTGCTGCAGTTATTACAGACTCCTGACCGTAGTCGCCTGTTGCTTGCTCTCTCTCAGCAGCCCGAAGAGGCCGCCTGGACCCGGTGACTCATTTTTAGCCGTCTTCAAGATGCCTGATGAGATGTAGAGGCAGACAGCTGGATTGATTGGCCCCTCTTGAGCGCATAGGCCTTGATTACAACTGCACTCAAGTGCACCCCCCACCACCGTTGATTTCTCTCCCCGAGTCTTGTTCTCGTAGTCTTGTCTCGCTCCTCTAAACAGCCTCCTTTCCCATGATTTCTTTTTTCCCTGCGAAGGAAGAGGGTGGATAAGGAGAGACTGCTGAGGAGAGAACAGAAAAGAGAGGAATGACTAACGAAGATTTGGCTTTGCGTGGTTCTCTGTCTGCACAGGAAAGTAGAACAGGGCGAGGATGGAGCCGCCTGGTTTGAGATGAATTTGGAGTCTTTGATGTGAGAGAATTAGATCAATATTTTAAGAACTGAGCTGGGATAGAGTTTACAAAATCTATCACAGCCTGTTTTTTAGTTTGAATTTGGACATGAACATCCTGTCTGTCCTGTAAATTAGAAAACTTCTCCTCCCAGTGTTACAGGTTATTCAGGCTCTGCACATTTCTCTTGTACAAATTGTTCTTCTGGTGGGTGGAAGTATTTTGGTATTTTGGCAGGAATTTAATCATGTAATTTAAATGGAATCATGAGATCTTTTAAGGGTCACGTCACCCAAATTTTAACAGTTTGAGCCCATATTCAGTAAAAATAGTGGATGGAGTTTCCTTAATGGTTGTAAAGTCTGGGACAGTTGAAAGTAGAATTTGTGACAGTTGTGAGGAACACTGTGAGGACACTGAGGAAAAACGTTAATTTTGAGCCCTGGCGTAGCTACCCGATTGACAAAGTTTTCAGTCAGAACCAATCAGGATAGAAGTGTAGCAATGTCTATCCTCCCCGACACCATGCTCTCATCCAAATATGGTCACCTGTGGCTGCAAAAAATCAAGACGGTGACGGTCAGATAACGGTAGTCCACAAACCAGTGGGTGATGCCACAGTTAGTTTACATTTGATCTAGCCATGAAGGTGATTTTGGATTTATATTTAGCAGGTTTTGAGATATTGATGTCATATTTCTGTTTCCACAAGAAACAGCAGATGTAGATTGGTTGTGCTCACAGCGTTGAAAGATCACATTGAGCCATGACACCACAGTTTCATCATCTAAAGTTGTCTTTTTGAAAATAACCAGTGGGTCGGCCCAGGTACGACTGTTTCAGGGTTTTGTTTTGTTTTGTTTTTTGCAAATTCAAAATTATAGAAACGGCACTAAGAGAGAAGAATGATAAACTGAAACCCCAAGAGGTCTTATGAAGCCAACTCTGTCTCCCTGTAAAACTGGGATGTGTTGTTCTTGTTTTTGACTGACTGCAGTCTTTAAAAAGCACTGCATGTTTGCACACTTTTATTTATGCTACTTTATCCCTCAGGGACTAAACTCATACTCAGTGTGATGCTCAATATCCTATTTATCCTTTGTAGGAATACCTGTCCCATGTGATGTTTTTAGATGGATAACAGGGCAGATCCATAGTGGGCTGATATTGTCCCTTTTGTTAAAAGATAAATCTCACACTCATCTCTGTATCCAAAGCTGGATATATCTATTAAGAACATACCAGCAAGCCACATCTGTGCAGTGGGTAACATATGTGACTCGATCACATACACCAACCAGCTGACAGAAATACTCACAAGAACAGAAAATCTGTACTGAACCTGAAAATAGTCCCAGTTTCCTCCTGTTTGAGGAGGGTCTGTTTAAAACTATAGAGCCCATCTTTTTTAGGATCTATCAAGCTTGAAACAAATTCAACTATATATCTGTGAGCCCTTTTTAAAGATTTATCACTTCAGTAGGAACCAGTGGGTTTGGAGCTGAGAGCCACAGACATGGTAGTCAGAAAAGATTTAAAGACAGACTAACACATTGAAGGTTTTGATCTTTTTTGATGCTGCATTTTATTTGACAGTAATATAAAATAATGACACAAACACAAATTACATTTTTCATTTTGAGGTGATTTTAGCCAAACTAACCCAAACAGCACTGCTTTTGGTTTTATACACCAGTTTCATTTTTGGGAGGCTGGGAACCATACGAATCTGTGAGCTCATGTTTAATTTGCTCTGGCAGACAAATCTGGCCACCCTTCCATTCAGACAGATTTCCACCCGTTCAGGCTCTCTTCAGGCCAATCACAGCTCACCATTTCAAGTGCAACACAGAATCGCATCTTAGTGTACCATTAAGCAGTCATTTGAGAAAGTCTTTGACCAGGCTGCCATTTTTTTCCAGCCTGGAAACAGACTGAGACCCCAATTTCCATGTGTTGCTCAGTGCTATGTCACACATTTCATTGCTCTGATTGGCTGTCTATCCAAATGGCCAAGACATTTTGGTCTGCACCCGTGGTTGACGCCACTTGGAAAATCAAATATGAACTGAGGAATTCCAGGCTGGTCTTTTTGACCAATTTGGGTCAAGTATCATATCTCACATATCTTGACAAGTATTGGATGGATCTAGTTATTGATGGACCCTAGAAGATGAATCGTACTGACTTTTTTTTAAAATCATCTTTCTTATGCAAACGTCATGACAGGGCATCTCTAGAAATAATGACTGAATGCAAAATCTCTTCTTTAAATCCAAGAGAAACGAAAGAAAATCACACACCAGAAACTTAAAGGCCATGTAAAGGAAAAATTGAGTTTTTCTTCCAAACACATTATACATGTTACAACATAGATGCTGAAAGCACATTGAAACACTATGTAGTAATGAATTCATACCTCAGCAAATCTCTTCGTCCAAATCAGTTGCCTCAAACATGTCAGGGCACGTCCAATAAAGCTGTGTTTGAGGCTGTGTTCAAGTCATAGTGGTGTTTGACATTGAGACAGTGGAGTGGACATGCCCCCAGCATTTCAGAGCAGAGAAAACTGCTAATTTTCTCAAGATTTGAGATCTAATTCTCTATGCTTTTTAACATTAAAATTTGGCTCAGTGGTCAATAACACACTCAGAACACACATTTGTTGTTGTTGTTGTACCTTTACAACAGTACCTTTAAACTGAAATATATTCAAGAATTCTTCTTTGCAGTCGATAACTACTGTCAGGGGACCTTCACATTCACCTTAAAATGAGAATAATTACTTTGCCAATAACAAAAACATCAGATCTGAATAGGATTAAAATCTTCAATAATGTCTGTAAATATTTAAACCACTGGATGTCCTCAGATAGCATTAGCCCTCTGTGAGCAGGACTTAGAATAGTGTCTATGAACTATCAATATATTCCTGCAGCAATGTCACCAAGATAAATAGTTTGTGTTTAAACAGTACATCTGGCTCTGTAGATTGAATATTTTAGATCAGAGATTGAAAATGAGTTATTTTATCTACATGGGACAAGGGTTTGTCTGCAGCATTTCACACCCTGACGGACACATGTCAGTGTAAGACTCAAGTTTGTACTTCGCACAAAAGTGGAGTGCACCTTGCTTTTATATCACATCTTTCTTCTTTATTTAGGGTGTGTACCTCTAAGTTGAAATGTCCCTCACTGTTGCCGGCTGCATCTGTCTGCTGCGCCGTGTTTCATGTAGAGGAGAAGTGAGAGACAAAGGCAGTTGAGAGCTTCAAAGGCTTTGGGTGACATTTAGCGCTCAGTATCTTCAAAGACCAGGCCCTCTTTTGTAGTTCTTCTTTTTGTGTATAATTAATGTAGCCCTTCCTACGGATTTTTCTTTACTTTTTTCTTTCTTTTTACCTCATTTTTGGAGCTGGATTAGAACAGCAGATTAAGGAAGTGCACCTTAATTTCCAATTTGCATTCCGGGAACTTCAAACTGCAGCGCTCTCGACAAGATTTTTCCGACTGACTGTGTCGTGGCAGGGAGGTTAGAAAGGGTTGGAGTGTGTAGTTGGTGCGGTCATATGATCAAAGATTGTTTTGTAGCTGGAAAGTCTCAGGTTTAATGCAAGAAGAAGCTATGTGCTTTCTAAGGAGAACAGTGAACTTCCTTCCAGAGTATCTTTAGGCATTTATTTGACAAGAGTGCCAATAATGACCATAAAGAAGAACATCTCAGGGTACATGTCTGTGTTAATTTAGACATATTTTGGAAGATCATGTAAATCAGTTATTATATAATGTAATTTATTTTTTATTTACTCAGATTTTGACAACTGGAAAGCAGCGACGTTGACTACAATTTAATACTTGGAAGATGAAAAGGAACCAGTGGCTAAAGCTTGTATAATGTAATTCTTCTCTTTGAGACTTCTGTTGTTTGTAAAATGTTATGCGGCTGCGGAAAAAAGGCTATCCTTTCATCTCAAAGACTGGATGACACTTAGCTTTCTTCAACTAAGTTCAGACAAAACTGAGCTTCTCATCACTCACCCTGAAATGCTAAAAAAATGGAATTTCACAGTATATTGACCCATTTTTGTCCAAATTTCAAATCATACTCCAGGAATCGTAGCAAGTAACTCAGCTGACACTGTTGACTGTTTCAAACAAAATACCCACTTCTTTAGGTTGCCTTCTCTAGGTGCTTTCTGTGGTCGTGTGTGTGTTGCATATGTATGTATTTTTAAATGTTCTTAACTAATATGGGCTTTGGGCTTTTGTGTTTGTGTTTTCCCATACTGGCATTGTAACCTGTGCTTAAAAAAGGTGCTCTATCGTGCTCTAGTCAGTAGATCGGCCCAGCCTTTGATGCTAAAAAAGTGCTGCCAGAAAATATTTGAGAGTTTAAAAAAAAAAAACCTGCCCTGCAGAACCAATCCAAGGTCTTTGGCCCTTAATATTGGGGCAGTGACATGCAGAAGTTGTGTGGTTGCTACTAAGGAGAATTGGGGTGGGATGAGGATTGTTGTGTCCTGTAAGGCATGTCCTTGAAAAAAACGTTAGGGGATGTAGACTTATAGTAATAAGAATGAAATAAGGTGAGGTGAAATAAGAATAATAAAATGTACTTGTTGCTTATCAATCTAACAGCCATGTTTTTACTCTTAAAGAGCAACTATATCCAGGCTAATGACAACGCTTCCACTGCAGTTTTTGGTGAGAAGTTTCACATAAACCAATATTTTCACAAATTCATACCAAATCCTAAGAATTACCATTTGGATCTTGTGTTGGTGCCACACACTGTTGGTGGGCACGTGTTTGAGTCAATATTATTTTGTGATTTTGGCTGACAGCGAGAGTGAAAATCAGCTTAAAAAACAAAGCATATGGCATATTAGTCCAAATCTGTTGTTTGCCCAAAACCAGGGATGTTCTACAAATGTGCAGTGTTACCATTCAGAGTTTTGAGTGCTAAGCTAACTCTTGCATGTCAGCTGACTCACACTGAATAAGGGCTTTGGATATATGCATCACCTAAATGTCTCTAATGTAAAATGACCTCCTGTCCTCTTTGTGATAATCTATGAATATTTATTGAACACAGAATCAACCAAATTGCTCTCAGTATTTTTCGAGGTGTCTGTCTGTTGCAAACGTACCTGTTTTGCCACAGAGCTGAAGAATGAACTGTTGGTGTACATTACTGTGCTCATTTCATGTTAATGTGCAGAGTATTTCCCTGCTGGAAAGGGCAAGTACAGATCTGTCAGGGAAATTGAGAAGGTTGCGTTTTCCTGTCACAGTGATGGGATGGAATGAATTATGTATCACAGTGTTGAATTTGTCATAGTGTTATAATTCTCGGCCAAAAGTGATAAAACACCTGAAGCTGAAATGGTATTTGTTCTGCAGTGAGATGTCCATCATTTGAAAGAAATGACACTCCAACAGAATCACTGTTAGCACAAAATTAAACCTAATAATGGTGCTGTTTTAAAGGGTAATAATGACTACGTGTCAAGCCTTTTAGGTTTGTAAAATGTTAATGGTTTTATAACCAGCAAACTCTGCATAAGTTTAAGGGATACTACACTCAAAATGTATCCTTTTCATATGCAATACTCACTCGAGTGAGGTTGTGGTAATAAACATGGTATCTTCGTTGATGGAGAACAGCGAGTGTAAATTCACCCAGTTTAAATTAAGTCCTATTGACAAGATGCCTCTTGGGATCTACAGGACAGACACACTGAAAAACACTGGATTAAAAGTTTATCCAGCGTGGGGTCAGTATAGTATAGATGCAATACTGGTTAACTTGATCCAGCATTGGAAAAAAAAACTTAACTCAGCATTACATCCGTGCTGTATTGACCTTACCTTGTAAGGCAGTTGAATTCACAAGATCATGCAAGAATGGCTACTGGCAGCTACAGGCGTGATTTTAGGTGTGATGACAGCGAGAAGCCTCCATGGAAGTGACGTGTCTCAAACCAGCTTTGGCAAGAGTTGTTTGGAGTTTGGTTGAAGTTAGCTTGTGTTAGACGTGATGGACAGATGATTCATCCAATCACCTGCCAAGTGTTTTTTGAAAATGCTTGCCCTTTTCCAAACAGCTTCTCAGGACAACTTCCCATATGATTCTGTGTAACAAACATTAAGGAATGAAACGCTTTTCCTCACAGAAATAGCATCCAGTTTATTATCTCATGTCAAGTAAGTTGAATTTTTGCTCAAAATACCCATCCCTGTTGTGTCCTGGGCAGGCAATAAATAAGCTTCCATTGTTTTGTGTGAGCTTTTGCACCCAAGTGACACCTATACTTTGGCATTGCTAGGAAACATAACAATGACATGGCAGGTGTATTGCTCAGGACCCAAGGAAGCACTGTGCCAAGTGCGAACCTGTTTGGATGAGTGGTTTTTGAGAAAGCTGGAGGCAGCAACACCAGAGGCCAAGAAACCAGTTTTTTAAACGTGCATTGCAGTAGTTTTAAGTAAAATGGAGAATAGTTTTAAGTTGAAACAGTTGATTAAGAATTTTTCTTTGGACTACAATTACTCTTTTCTGTGAAGGTCTTAGTTACTGTCCTTGTGCATCCACGTTTCAGTCCACAGAGAGACAGAGTGTTTGATACAAAGGAGTTTGGGTGTGTGTCCCTGTAAACATAATTGTGATCTGAGTGTCAAAACATGTACCAAATTAATAATAATAAAACAAAAGGTTAAAAATGAAGCAGGTGATCATTTGTAACCCAGATATCTGAAAAAATGTCGCATTTCAATCAGCTTTAGTCTAATTTTCACTTGCAAATTACCAAATCTGTGCTCTCTGAGATCACTTTAAATACTACATATACTGATACATTTTGCAGTAGTACAGTTAGGACTTGGTTTACATCTTAAAGGAAAAGTAGAGAAATCATACAAATGGGAATTTTTACTGACTGTTTTAATGTTTCCAAACAATTAAAACACTTTTTTGAGAACTACTTTCCTACTCAGATACTGGTCTCTGATTGGAGTTATTTAAATCAATGTATAGTTGGACGTTGTTATCATTGTATGTTCTCATTTTTCACTCTTGTGCACTGTCGCATACAGTATGTATAGCGTGAAGTAACTGTGAATGTACAGTATCATCTTGCATGTGAAAACTGATTCTTATTTAAAATGTAAAAAAAAAGCTGCTATTGTTAAAAAAACAGACGCTCCACTGAACATGGCAGACTGATTTGCATCTCTTAAATTACATTTCTGACATGCAGCTTCCTGCAGTAAAGTCAACAACGTAATAGACCGGCAAAGGTCAGGGTGCTAACTTGCCTAGAAAGTGGAGGACGGTGGTGGGGGTTTGATGTCGGGAATATTGCTGTCCAAACACTTTGTCTAATTCTGCTTGTCGACACACAGGTGAGAAAATCAGTGTGACGGTAATAAGATTGAGGAAAGTGTTGCATTAGCACCTTGAAGTGTAAATAGCTTCTTATATTGCCTATTAGACCTAGATAACCTGACGAGGTGGAGGGTGATGGTGCTGTTTTGTGTATGTGTGGGTGGTTCACAGAAAAGCATATTAGCTGTGTCAAAACAGTCAAAAAAAAAGCAGCAACTCCAGAGAATATAATTAGGAATCTTTTTTCTATCCCTCTTTCTGTTTCTGTTTTAATCTGCTATTGATGAAAGACGGGTTATTTGTTTCTTCAGCTGCATGCTCTGTGCAATATCCTGTCGCCCTGGCTGCCTGCTAAAAGAAATATCTGCCATCCCTCCCCTCCCCTCCTCTCCTCTCCTCTCTTCTCCTCTGGGTTTTGCATTATAAAGAGATTTCATCTCACCCACCTTTAGCCAGGTTTTGCCTTTGATATTATTTATTAGCACCGGTATTGAACAGTTCACGGAGCTAGCACCTTGAATGGGGGCCCCCTCGTCGTCTTCTCTCCACAATCAATACTGTTCCACATTACATATACATCAGCTCAGCGCAATATCGCTCGCTCTCAACCTGCGGCCTAATTAAAAAGATAAGCGGCTTCGTTTGAAGCTCACTTTAATAGGCCGCTGCCTTGTTTCTAGGCGTGAATATTGAATACAATCATGACTTTGCTAGAGATTCAGTTCATTTTCTATAGATTATTCTGACACGATGAAGGGTTTGAATTTCTGGACGATGTCAAGCCAGAACCGCATGGAGCCACTCTGGTTGGTTCATTTTGCTTAACTGTGTGTTCACCTTCTGTGTGATGCAAAATCAGGACAATGCTTGTATGACTTTTAAGGTGCATACACACCTCAAAGTCAGAAAACAAAGCTGATGTTTTAGTTGCTCTGTATAAGCTATATTTGATCCAGTTAGTTTTGGTTTGACATTATAGTTATGGAAGCACACTTAAGAAGTGTATATGACATATCTACATCCTGTTGTCTTCACTTCCATGACCTGTGTCTTCCTGTTTGTTTTTGCAAATGTTTTTGCACTAGAAACAAATCAAACCATTCAGTCCAATCTTGGCTGTGGACCATGGTCCATGAGAGGTTTCACACCTATATTTTTTATTCAGATCAAACTAGAAAGTCTGAATGTCCAGATCAGTCGAGGTGTGAAAGGACTGTTAGAGAAAGACAACTTCATGCCGTGCTCCAGTATTTAGGAAATTGTACAAAGCAGCCTTTTGGAGGTAATTTAATTATAGTTCAAACGTGCTACATTTTATTTATCGTGTCAGCAGTAAGGCGTTTGGAATCTGTCCAGTCCTTGTGTAGTCAGCTGTGTCTTCTATCAGTTACATTCATACACAGCGTATTTGCTTTGGCTAATAGGGTTTCGAGGAAATGTGATGTCACCCAGATAACATTATGGAACGGTTTATGGTTATGGTTTTAAATATTTAACAAGTCAACACTGACTTGAATGATGAGACATCTAGCATCACAAACAGGTGAAAATTACCACTTGTCCAAATCTTCATGTTGCAGTCAGTCACAAGGTCAATAGTTTCCAGTCCCCAACTTACAGTCTAAAAGCATCCTAGTACATACGCTTAACTGAACAGCAGCTGATTTAACAGGTTACACACTTTAAAAGAGAAGGGAAGAGTAGGCTATTACCACGTGCTTGCAGAGACTTCTGTCAATCACAAATCACCCGAATGGAAATGGCGACTATGAAGTTGTAACAGCACTTTTCACAACACAGTATATATGAAAAAAAATGATGAAAAGGTAGTTTTACTTATTGATCGCTATGTGCACCAATATATTGCCTTATGCCAGGTTTGTTTATGTCAGCGAGCTCAGGCTAGGTGGATCTAGACCAAACGAAGTTTAGACTGTTCTATTGCACTTTTCCATATCCAAGGTCATTTTTTCCCCCACATTTCAAGTTTGGTGGATTGCAACATTAGTTCAAACAGGGTAGCTCAAACAGTAAGGTGCTAAATGTTACATACTAAATGTAAGTAATTCTCCATCGAACATAGTGCATTTCCTTCAAACTTGTCCCTGCCACACAAGGTTGGCAGTGTCAGCCATACATGTAACTTTCAGGTTGTTTTTAATTTTAGCATGATATCTCTCATTTAATGTCTCCTGCTTTGGTTAAACAAGGGGATGAGAGTCTGACAGGGGCACTGTACTGTATTTCTACATGGCAAAATAGTAAACACAAAACTGTAACACGTCAGATTTTTTAAATGTATAATTTGTGGGTGAGATGTTTACTTTTTTTAATACTGCTGTCATTATATAAGGCAGCATTACTTGTTTAATGACTAATAATTTTCAGGATTTCCATTAAATCCATTAAAAGTCTGATGGATTGAAAGATATGAATAGGTTGATATGTGGGTGGGTGAGTCAGTCTGTCAGCAGGTTTAATCACTCTCTTTTGATAAAAGCTTCAACTAACATAGAAACACTGGCCTTGACTCACTTTGTTGAATAGAATATTTTAAATGCTAATATTGTGGGTTAGATCGCCCAACTTTCTCAGGTTATACAGTTTATCCAATGTGTGCCTGGACTGGTCATCATGTGGCCTCCAAAGAGCAGGAGGAGTAGAACAGGAACCAATTAAATGATAAAACTGATGAAAGAAACTTGACTTTGTCTCAACTTAAAAAAATCCTTGTGACACCCAAGTCAAAGACTTTGAGAATAGCGTTGTCAGACTTAACTGCTTCCAAAAGGTGCCAAAAAGTGTCAGCTTTTGATAGCCGAAGATAAGTGCGGATTGGGGCAGTTCTGGTACTTAGTTTTGTAGGTACGGGCGGGTTTGGTTTTCAAGAACTGGACCTGTGCAGGACTCTGGCACCGGTGAGTTTACTTCCTCTTCGGACAGAGATGTTTGACAGTGGAACATCGTCCAAGTTTCTGTGTAGAAACGATTTGTTTGAGCTACAGTATGTAGCTGTATTACAGTTATGGCAATTAAAGGGCTACCCCTAATAGTCGACTAAACCATTAGCTGGTGAGGAGAGTGTGTGCCTTGTAGCTTGGGATTGTTGCAACACAGACTTACTACTACTCTCTTGTAAAACTGTCACCGGTGTGCTCCTGTCAACTGTGCTGTAACTGCAATTAGCTAGTTTGCTCAGTTAGTGGTCCTATTAGACCAGGACACAAAGATTGAGGCTGGTTTTAATGACTGGGAATACAGTAATGTTACCGAGGTGTCTCTGGGAGCCATGAAGACATGGTGGGTTCAGGCCTGGTCCAGAATCAGTACAGCTTTTGCTGTAAGCATTTATCAGGCAAAAAAAAAAAAAATTAAATTAGTATAAGAAAAATGTGACTAGTTGACTGTTGGCTTTAACAACTAATAGCTGACTGGCAAAATCTTTAGTAAGGTTGGTCCTAATGTGGAAATAATGGAATAATAGCATACATACAATGAATCAGAGTGTAAAATAGATGTAGCTATTTGTACTCAGATGTCAAATATGGTCGCAAAAAATCTACTGGAAATTTAAGTCTGGAAAATGTGTAGGAACCCTGTGATGATTCTTTTAGGGATCAGAGTGAGTCAGAGTGGAGCAACAGTGGAGAATGAGCGAGCAGAGATAAAGCAGGATGTCAGTCATCACATACTGTGGTTTCTCCACTGTGTTTGGGTCTCAGTGGGACTTTAACCAGCAGCCTCGATGGTTTAACTTCTGTGCTTCACATGTAATCTCACAGTGAGCTGACTGCAGTCCAACAGCAGGCAGATTTAAAGTGCACAGGAAAAACGGTACTCATTCTCCAGGAAAAAAGTCAGCCTCCATACAGAATCAGCATCAGCTGGAAGTGTGTATGTGTGTGTGTGTGTGTGTGTGTGTGTGTGTGTGTGTGTGTGTGTAGGTGTGTAGGTGTGTGCGTGTGAGTGAGACAGATATTTGGATCCACCAGCCACATTCCTCCAGACGCATGGCCAGGCCATCGCATCCCTGACTACCAGCTGCTGAGAAAGAGAGAGCTGCCTGACACACACACACGGAAATGCACATAAACACACACGGCACACACGTTTTCACCACTTTTATTATTGCTTCCTGTCTTTTCACCAGCCGAATGCACACGCACACACACACACGCACACACACACACACACACACACACACACACACACACACACACACACACACACAGACAGTCCCTCTCTTGCTCCACTGCCTGCTGGCATGGGACCAAGTCCTGCATAATGGCTCTGCCAAGGCAGATATGTTCACCAGTTAACTGGCTGCTGCCATCACCAGCCGCCTCCAACGGCAACACACACACAGACACACGCACACACACACACACACACACACACAGACACATGCACACACACACACACACAGACACACACACACACACACACACACACATACATACCTACACATGGATAGAGAGATTGCCTCCGTTTTAGGACTGGATGTAGTTTCAACATAAATAACAAATAGACAGTGAACCTTCAACAGTGCTCTGCTGTATTTTCCGATTTATAAAGCTGTATTTGTCATTTTTCATTTGCATTTTTTCTACACATATTTTTGTCAGAATAATAGCCCTTTGCAGCACACATGGAAATCAGTTGTCAGACATGAACGCAGTCAGTTTCTGTCCCAGAAACCAACATTTTTCTGGCCTGAACTAGGCTTTCTATCACCCTCATACAAGTTTGACTCATCAAATGCTTTAGCTTTTGGTTTGTGTTGAGGTCAATATACTAAAAAAATAAGTAGGGAAGCAGTG
This sequence comes from Lutjanus erythropterus, assembly GCF_056507025.1. Taxonomy (NCBI): domain Eukaryota; kingdom Metazoa; phylum Chordata; class Actinopteri; order Lutjaniformes; family Lutjanidae; genus Lutjanus; species Lutjanus erythropterus. The sequence continues at coordinate 26,184,316 of NC_139328.1, read as the reverse complement.
AAAAGCTCAGTTCTGAATTCACCATTGTCTGAATTTCTGCCAGGTCTATTGACAAGCTGACAAACCAACAAACTGGCAGATTGAACTATTGGTCAGATGTGCAGAGGTGTGAAAAACCACTATGCACATGCCTCTCACCATTACGAATATTTCTCCACTCTCCCCGAAGGTCCGAGACTCATGTATTCAGAGAAGAGATGGGAGGAGCTTGAACAAATATGTGTAACTGTGTCAGATCTGCTCACAGTTTCTTGCCTCAAACCAGCATATTTATTGATCCCTTGTATCAACAATTTCTTCCAGTCTTCATCAGTAACATGACCAGGTCCTTGCCCTGACTTTGAGGGTCTCCATGACTCTCAATTTCTTTTTTGACATTATAGACAACATATCATTTGACCTCATTTTGAGTAAAGACATATATACAGTAAGTTTGACTTTAGGACTGCATGAGGCATTTGAAGTCCACCAAGACGATAGCACTTTGTTGTTCCAGCACGTCCCACAGATGCTCAATAGGACTAAGATCTGGGGGAATTTGCAGGCCAAGTCAAAACCTTGTCAGTGCCAACCACCTTCTTCCATTGCTTCATGGTCCAGTTCTAATGCTCATTTGTCCATTGTTAGGCACCTTGGGCTGCGGACAGGGGGTCAGCATGGATACTCTGTCTGGTCTGTGGCTACACATCCACATAAGCAAGCCGTGATGCATTATGTGTTCTGACACCTTTCTGTCAGAGCCCTCGTTAACTTTTTCAGCACTTTGTGCTACAGTAGCTCTGCTGTGGGATCAGAGCAGACAGGCTAGCCTTCATTCCCCACACATATTAATTAGCCTTTGCCACCCATGATCCCTCCACCAGTTTGCTGGTGGTGTCTTCCCTTGGACCACATTTAGTAGTTATTAACCACTGCATAACCTACAAAACCTGCCATGTAGGAGATGATTTGACCCGTCTGGCTATCACAGTTTGGCCCTTGTCAGAGTTCCTCAGATCCTTATGCTTGCCCATTTTTCCTTCTCCCAACACATCAGCTTTAAGAACTAAAGACTATTTACTTGCTGCCTTATGTATCCCACCCATTGATATGTGCCATTGTAATGAGATGATCAATGTTATTCACTTTACCTGACAGAGATTTTAATGTTGCAGCTGATCATTTATGTTCTGTGGCAACGGTGGAACTCATGATGGCAGTTTTGGTTGCCTAAACACAACCAGACTTTCACCATTGAGGTAGCTGATCTGAAAACCCATATATGAGTAATTTTTGGAAGTGTCATGTGGGTCATTTTGACAAATGACCTGTCTAGTCATTTAGATGTGAGGTCTTGTTGCAAAGGATGATTTCTGTGTAACCTGGGAGATTCAAATCAGGGCAAAATTCCCTCAGCAACAGCCACTAGCTATTTTAAAGTTTCCTAAAGCCGCATCAACATGTGTCAGCTAAATGACCTGAATGTAAAGAATAAACTTACAGCTGCAGTTATCAGGTTGAGTTATCTTACTCATTGCAGATGGTATAATGTTCACACCTCTGACACTGCTGACATCCTGATATAAATGTAAACTTGCATTGTTTGCAAGTTGTTGCACAGGTCACATCGACATTCTGCCTAACAGACGTTTTAGAGGTCAGGAGATCAGAGAGGAACTGCCTACATGCTACATAAACTTCCCTTTAATACCCTGAGATCAAACCCGTTAAATGAGGTTAGCCGCTGGGTCACGTTTGCATTTCCATCGTCATCCTCGTCCAGGCCTGACAGAGACCCTCAGAGTTTCCTGGAGTCTGTCCGAATGTGAATGCGATATTGCCGATTTTCTCCGGGGTCACGGATCAGGAAGCATCAGCTCTGCTCTGCCCCCACTGCGGGCATGGGCGGGTTACCGGCAGCCGTGGCTGTGTGGTGTTTGCCGGATCTTGACGGACACAGTGTGTGATTTGCAGCGACAAGCGGAACAAATGTTGGTAATGAGGTCACCTTGGGCTCCAGGTCTGTGTCCGACTTTCAAGCCTCTCTCTCTCTATCTCCAATGCACACACACACACACACACACACACACACGCACCACTCCAGAGAAAAATCACAAGGCATTCAGAGCCATCTGAATGAAAATGAGATGGTTGAGAGGAGGAGAAAGACAAGTGAGAGCCAACATTAGACAGATCTCCTTACTTGTTTTTCCTTTTAAGCTTTCTTTTTGTCTATTTAAAGAAATTCTTGGATATTCATATAGAAACAACAAATATACAATAATACAGCCTGTAGAGTAAAGTGTAATACAAAAAGCTTATACAATAAATGTTTTGAAACAAGATTTATTTTATTTCAAAATTAACTGGAGGATAAACCCCTTGAGATGCATCATCTTTTTCAAGGGAGTCGTCAGGCACAATATGGGAGTTAACAAATATTAATCAAAAGTAAAATAATTATGTATGTAAATAACAACAACAGACAGGAATGATAACAACAACAACAATAATAATAATAAAAGACATATAGACATAGTACAACTATTAAAATACATGATATACAAACAAAACTTAATAAGTAAAACATTTTTGGGTGTAATAAACCTAAATCCTCTTGATCATATTTTCACAACCTCTACAGAGGATAATCCTAGTTTATCATGACTTGGATCTCATTTTCCTAACTTTGGCCAAATGGTTATGATAACATTGTTGCATGGATCCAGACCATGGAGTGTAACGAGATGACAGTTCTCTCTTATATCAGGCAAATAGCACTGTTCTCACCAACTGTCTTTGAAAAGATGCGGGAACAAGGTCAAAACATCATTAAAAAGAAATTTGGTCGGGCATGAGGCATGAGCAGCTTGCGAAAAAAAAAAAGTGAGAGTGAGTGATTAGTCTGTTATAATCCTGCATTGCACAAGAAAACTGCATATGGGCACAACTAAAGCAAGTAGACTAAGCTTTCTGCAGCCTTGTTACCACAATGTGGTTTTTGTGATTCATTCTTTGCTCATGTTCACAAACTGTTTCCATCAAACTGTAACCCTCAAAATGTTTTCACTAGAAATCCAACACTATGGAACACCACAAATGAGAACGGTTTAACTTATTACATTTTAAGAGCTTTAAAATATTTCAATCAGAACATCAAATTACTGTCATATCAAGGTCAAGTTCAGTTTAATTAGTTTATATGTAGGTTAAGACAATGAAAGGTGTAGGACTGGAAGAACAGGTCCATGCAGCAGTACGAGCACTGGTCTGAATAACAGCACTTTAGAAATTTGAATAAAATAGAATTAGGTAAAAAATTACAACTCTGTATTAATATTAACATATATAAATACTAACATTGTATAAATATATTAAAATGAGGAATTGCGTGGAAGAGAAAGAAAGACAAGCATATACAAAGTATTGCACATTATATATGTATCAGTCTGTTTTGCATATGGATTAAAAAAAACACACTAAATATTTTAAAAAGTAAAGTGACAAATGTTTACAGAAGTATTGCACACTGGATATGCAAAAGATCTGGTACAATCACAGTAATGGTGGTTGGTATCACAATAATAATACTAATTACACGGTAGAAATAATAATCACAAAAGTTGTTATTGCTAATAATGGAGTCTTGTTTTTCTAGTGCATACATCATGCGTGTTTGTCTTCCAATCAGACTGTTTTCATATATTCATATGTGCATCTGTGTGTGCAGCTGTGATATGCCTCTACATGTGCGTGTGTGTAGGCATGTGTGCGTGCGTGTGTGTGCGTGTGTGTGTGTGTGACAGAGCAGACCTCATGCACGCAGCTCAGTGTCAGATCACATAAGAGGACTTGCTCGCCCAAGGGCAGATTGAAACCAGAAGCTTCTTGGGAATCAAACAACAGTCAGCTCTGAAAAAGCAGCAGAGGACGGAGGGAGACAAACAACCTCAGTTAATTCCCTCTAAAATAACCACATTTCCACATTTGCCTTCATACAAAATGTATAGTATGATTTAGACAGCAATGATTATTAAAAGATGACAGAAATGCATGAGAACGTAACACTTGTTACATTCTCAGACAAGGTACAAATTCATAAATAAAGCTTTCCCGACTCTGAGTTTGGAAAATCTGGCAAGTGGACTAAATAATAAAAACACTGTACAATTAAGTACACTCAACTACATGGATATCACTAATTACAGCCCCATAAATTACCAAATTTAATCAAAATATTTATGTCATAGTAACTTTGTAGCCTGTGTTACAGGGCCATAGAATACTAGAAAGGTTATCCTGTCATTTTGTCCACCTCTTCATGGGTGTGTCAAAGTTCAAAAAGTCTCCTCATCTCTATTATGTAAACCAAGATTCTGTGAAATTTTGTACATTTAGTGTGTTTGTTAGCCCTGTTGATCTAAAAGTTCTTATAACTTGATTCCGACCTGTTATTTTCCTGCACATATTGTATAAAAGACTGAAATGTAAATGTATGAATGAAGGGAGGGGAGACACAAGTCTGGTATAACAACTAAATGAAGTTGTTTGTAATGATGAGACCCTTAATTTATATACATTGTAAATATATTGTCCCAATTATGATTATAGGGGGAACTATGGAACAGCTGTAGTGATTGTGTTTCGGTTGTCTTGCCTACTTGACTTTGTTCTCTGCAGGCTAACGAGAAGTGAAAGATGTTAAAGATGTAATCTGAAAAATTGCGCTTGCAGTTTAGAATGTCAAATGTCAGTTACGCCCAGAAATCTGAATGAATTCATTGTTTAGATGCAGCAATATTTACTTTGGAGACACTGATACAGAGACATTAACAATGGACAAAGAGGTACAGTGAGGATACTATCACACATGCACAGTTGCAGGCAAGCCTGCAAAGGCGAAATTCCTGTCTGGTTGGCGGCTGTGTTTTTTCTTCATCTTTGGATTAATTACTCGAGGCATCAACTAGTTTACACCCACCAGGACTTACCACAACAGCTAGCTGTGGTCTACAGGTGCACGCTGTGCATTTATTTCAGTTTTACATGGACTTACGTGGAATTTTACGGACAGTTTCCATAGTCTCCGCAGTCATTAGTGAATGATGTTGAGGACAGCGAGTCTCTCGCTGACAGTGATGATGCAACCAAACAAAGAGGGTAAGCATCACCAAACGCCTTGAACTCTGCATCATGTTGGTTCTTTAGATGTTTGCTTGTGTCGAGCGGCTACTTTTTGTGAGGTGGTATCTGGTTTGGGGTATCAGAGTAGTTTTATGAGTTCGAGTACGTGAGGACAGTATCGGACCGATACCCAGTGCTGGTATCGGTATCGGTGCATCCCTACTTAAAAGGTGCACATTGCTCAGGGCAATCTGGTATCAAGGAAAAGAGTGTAATAGACATCACACACACTATTGTGACGTTGTCACATTTTGCCTCACCTAGGCATACAATGTACATGTTTTCTCATTCTGTGTTCAAGTTACCAACAATAAATATGCAACGGCTGATGAGACTTTGAAAAATAAAGGTTGAAACATATCAGGTGATTGGCTGGTTTTGGTTAGGTTGAGGCACCAAAACTACTTGGGCAGTGGCCCTAAGCCTCAGTCTGTTAAACTGTAGTTACTTCTCTAGTGTCAGTTTTGCATGAGCAGGGCTCTGTGTTCAAGTTAGCAACAATAAAAATGCAATGTCTGGGTACACTTTCAAAATAAAGGCACAGAAACTACTTGGTTCAGTTCAGGAAAAGATTATGATCTGGGTTAAAATAAGTTTATTAGTTATGTAAGTTCACATACATAATGCAAGTATGTACTTACATAACTGTAATGTATATCTTATGTGATGTAAGTTATGTTAGACGTCACACAAGTTGTGTCTGTTACATAATGGAAGTTATTGTTGACAGTGGGTTTTATATGGGATACAAACCACAGTCTCCTGGGTGAAAGTCTCCTTATACAGACTTTCTCACACTTTATATTATGTGTAAGGGGCACCTCCAGGAATGAAACAACAGCATATTTGCCATGTTGGGAGTGTGACCACGCAGAACTCTACTGGGACTTGGCGTTCTTTCTGTCATTTTTTTCATCAGTTTCTTTTCTTGTCTCTGTATCTTCATGAGGTAGAGAAAAGCCACAAATGTTTCACTCAAGATAACACATTTTGTAAACATACAGATGTGTCTTTTACTCAGTTAGTGCTGCCAAGATTGAACCTGAATCTGCCTGTGGCTGTCCATGTCTTTTCAATGACTTTGTTTTCAATCCTACTGCCTCAAGGATTCACTGCCCATTCAGTCTGAATGCACTTTTACACCTTTGATGTTACATAGGAGTTATCACGAAGTAAGTTAAAACAAAATACACCACCAATCAACAAACACTGCAGCAATAAAAAAAACATCACCGATGTGTTTTTAGGTGTTTTAAGGTTCTCTTTGCTTTAAATCCATCAGTGAACTGCTTCTACCCACCTCTCTGTCTTCCTTCAACATAGAAAAGGTATTAATGATGGTGAACTTCTTCACCCCCGTGCCGGTTGTTGACACTCAATACCTCAGAAATTGCTCGGCCCTGCAGGTAAAAGCCAGGCCGTGGATACACTGTAGGCTCCAGGGAGGAGGAATATCTCCCTCTTATCCTTTGAATCTGTCCCACAGATGTAGCTTCTGAGTGGGCGCTGGCAGCTTAATGCCAGTTTACCCACCGGTCACTTCCCTGTCTTTTTTTTTTTTTTTTTTTACAAGTCTGCTAGCATGGCAACGAGCCCAGGCTTTGGCATCTTTTTTTTTAATGCCTGAGGCTACCCTTTATTTACAATCTAGATTCTATTGCTCAGACTCCTGAGGGGCACCGCCGGTGTTCAATACCCCTCCCAACACCTGCCTCCCTCTGCCGCCTCTTGCTGCTCAAAGTCATCTGGTATTTCTCCAAAGCTAAGCCATCCTCTCCCACCAAGAGTGTATAATTATTATTATTATTATTATTATTATTATTATTATTACTATTATTATTATTATTTATGTTAATATTCTTGTAAGTACAGTGGTAGTAAGGCAGCAAAAAATCCTTATATTTAACGTAAACCGGATACTTCTGCAACAAAATTTATGGTACCTTGTCAACTTTCAGGTGTCATATATTTGAATTTATCACTTATCCAGATTTTTTTTTCCTGCCTGGATTGTAATTAGGAGCTGTGGGACAAGATGGCTTGTTCGCCAAGGATAACGTCTTGATGCAAAAGGCTCTCTTATCGTGGATTTACCCATTAGGCTGCTGTGCCCCCAGGCTGTGTTGATACCAGGATGTGTGCTCTGCTGCCGTCCTGCTCGGCAGTTTGTCTGATGTGGCCATCACAGCGAGGGGCAGGCTGCAGGCAGGAAGATGTGTTTGTAGAGGTGAAAAGTGGCCAAAGTCTTATTTCTTGCTCTTGCAGACATTTACTCATCGGGGCAAAGAAAAATCTGATGCATCTGTTGTCAGGCTAATGTGACTGTCTGGTTGATAAATGCATGGATAAAAAATGGCCTTAGATTAGTGTAGGCAACAAAAAAGCTGATTAAGATGTTTTATTTTCAGAAAACATACTTTTAATCCACACAATCACTCCATATATTTGTTAATCATTATTTAATATGATCTTGACTCGTGTCAATGCAGAATAATGCCATTTTGTAAGTGAAAAGGTACATAAAAAAGTGCTTTTGCTATGAATTTACCAGATATAATAATGCTTACTGCTTTAAACTAAATAAAATGTCTGCTTATCCAGTTGTGCATTCTGTAAATATAGAAAAAGGCACATACCTTATTTAAAAATGTGGTTTTCCCCAGTGTCTTACACCTGTCCACTCCATACATTTCAGACTACTATGTCAAGACAAGTGAAGTGACTGTTAATACATCTTCAACACACATTTTGTCGAGTTTGGCTTTCAGTATCTGTGAGGTCAGGCTCTTCTCTCTTTGGGATCCTGCTGTAAAGATGCCTACACGCTCCACCAGGCGAGTGTCACTTTAAATGAAAGTGCTTCCCAACTGATGTGAGCACAGTAGACTTTTTGATCTGTGTCTGTTTTGTGTTTTCCTCTCAGGATGTAACTGAGACTGAGTAATGTCAAAGCATTGTCAATTATTCATTCTTGTATTCAGGCTGGACGTAGGACACATTTTAAAGCAAGTGTCAGTGTCGGTATTGTGAGATAATTACAACTTCCGTCAGAGAAGTTAAAGGTGCCCTGTGGAGTTTTCTTTTGAACATAAAAAAGTTATGGCATCATTCAGTGTTACTTGCCAAAAGGCAGTGTGTGTATCCTTGAGCTCTGGCAAAAATGTTGAATGCATTTCCTTCCTCATTAAACATTTACAGAGCCGTTTTTTTTAAGTATTTAAAATCCTACATTGTAACCAGTCGCAGCAGCATGTGCCATTGTTATTATTTTGACCTTGTGAGTCTGTGAGTGTGTGTGTGTATATGTGTGTCTGTGTGATCATGACAAAATGTTGTCCTGGAGACACCTATTGTAGTGGTTTTTCATCTTTGATCTAGTTGACATCTGTGTTTACTAGCTAGCAGTTTTTTCTTCACTTCATATCTTGGCACATGACCGTCACCCATAGGTGACCCATAGTATTGCAAAGAAGAAATTAATGGTGATGTAGTTGATGGAGTGGTTTCACACAAAACTAAACTTCCGACGAACCTATGACAAACTGAGACTTTCTTGACTTGAAAAATTCTTTTTTTTAAATTTACAAACACTTTTAAATTTACTGTTTACTGTTTGATAATGCTTCTATGTAGCTGAAAGCTCTGAAAAGGCTCTATTTGTTTTGTTGTTTTATATTTGTCGTATCAGTGGTTATGAGTCACCATTGTACTAACATTATTTGTCCAAAAATCATGATTTTTAGATATGGATCCAGATCCAGGATCCAGTAGACTAAAAAAATTGAAACTAATATTGAAATAATAACTTTAGTAGATTGTGCAGCTGCAGCTAGTTTACAACACAGCTGCTGATGACCTCTGGAAACACAGTGTTAAATATGTCGCTGGTCATCAAATTACCAAATTTTAATTGAATTTGTTAGTTCTTCCTTAGTGAGGTTTTTTTTGTGATGTCTGATATTTCAAAATCATTTTATTCAGCTTGGAATTGTATTCAATGCTTCATTCCAGCTTTTGTGTACATAGAGACCTAGTACAGCTCTGAACGACTCCCTTATTTTCTTGTATTGACTGTCTTGTGCCAGGGTCAGTTTTGTAGCATGTTTTACCAATATTTCCAATGCTTTTTTGTCATGCCTTCAAGTCGATACGATCTAGGAGAAGCAGCCGCAATGTGAACAAGATGAACAACCTCGAGCGTCTTACAGATAGATTGTTGTACAGGCGGAGTGAGGAGGCGGGCAAAACGATTGAAAGCTCAAGGTTTTCTCCTCTAGCGTTTGGACTGTTTGTCCTCCCTCCAGTGATAATGGAGGATATTTCCTCTAAGTGGAATTTCAGCGGAGGAGAAGCCTGCGCAAGTCCCCCGTGAGAGCCCCCGCTGCCTGACTGCCGAGCTGCCTGGCCTTGGCTGCAGTGCAGTGCCAGCAGGCTGCATGAAGATGAAAACACACGCACATAGTTGTGTGTATGTGAGCATTTAAAAGGTGAAATTGGCAGATCTGAAAACCCAGTGAGAGGGTCAATTCTCCATCCAAAAAACAGAACAAAAAGGACTTTCAGAGCTCCGATCATAACCCCGTGTATTGAGACACTTTCATAATCGACTGTCACTTGAAAATGTTGCCACTTTATGCACAATAGTAGAGTGAAAAATGTTAGTCATAAAGTCAAAAGTGTTATGACTATGCCAAGGAGTGTTTAACCAAAGTTTGCGGCCATTAGTTAAACACGACCTCCAGCTGATGGATTTGAAAGTCAAAATGCACCATTAGTTTTTGGTCCCTGTGTGGTGAGACTTATTTGAAGACAAGGAACTCCTTCAGTGTGTCCTCCAAGTCCTTCATCATCATCATGGATAGATGATAGGAATGATCTGAAATGCTGGATAGAAGCATGACGAAGACAAGAAAGATGGCTTTAGCTGTGGCACGTAGTCTGAGAAGTTGAGAGTTTACACTGGAAGTTTGCTCCAACTTCAGCAAGCCAGACATTGTGTGTTGGCTCACCTGTAAAGGTTTGGAAACAGTTGCAAGGTGATATGTCTGCCAATTGTCGCTGCAGGACAGAGTATATCTTTCTTACTGATCTGATGGTCACATAAAATCCCTATCCTCTTGGCACTGACATACTTTGTAGGTGATCTGAATGCAACCCAGCAGATAAAACTCAAAATGCAGCTCTGAGTACAGCAGAGATGAACTGCAGATCGAAACATGTAAAGTCTTGGTCACACTACATAACGTTCACAGTCGTCACTTGTCATTCAATCTCTCAGTTGCCTCTGATCTGGGGGCTTTTTTCAGCTTATTCTCCTGGGAGCACAGAAATAAAAGATGTGTCATGTAGTTGGGCAAATAACGGACAAATATCAAATTTGGATTGTCAGAACACATGGATGGACAGAATGATGATGTTATTTTGTCAGCTTTGAGAGTTGTGAACATGTCATACATGACAGCCTGCATTTGGTAAAGGGAAGGAAAGAGAAATTAGATTCCAGCACGAATTGAAGACAAAGAGTAAATCAGGCACCAAAAAATTCAGTCATTATTCAGTCTGTCTGTGAAGTCATTATGTTTTAGGTTACTTTGTCAGCCTCTCCCATTCCTACTTTGTAACACACTATCATACTTTCTGAAGCAACCCAGGCTGCAGTACAGTACCTGGTGATCAGACCGAAAAAGAAAGCAAGTGGCTGCCTGGCCAGCCCTGCCGCCGTCGTCTCTCTCCCTCTCACTCTCTAACATGCTCTCTCAGCCAGTCAGCCGAGAAGATGAGTCATATGTACTGTAAAGGTCATCCATCAGAGGGAGAGGGAGGCAGGAGAGGGAGATAGAGGGGGAGAGGGATGGAGGGAGAGTGATGGAGGAGGGAGGCGTTAAGTGTTGGCTTTCCATGTCAATTTTTCTGTCAGGAGCAGTAAGTGGGGCCTCTCTTCTTCTCCTCCTGGTGCTTTTTCTTCTCGCTCTTCCTTGGCGATATCACCTCTGACAGCAGGACGGCCACCGAGCCAACGCAAACTCATTTTAATTCAGAGGTATTAACATTTAGGTTTTAATGCAATATGCTGCAGCATAATTCTCTTGACATTTTTATGTAATGCAGTAACAGGATTTTCAACAGGCTGTAATGTATTTACTTGAGCTTGGAAAAATTATATGATTATAGTAGCATGCTTCATTTTATTAAACTGGTAAAATAAATAAAGTTTTATATATTTAATAATAAAATACTGTATGCAATTATGCTGCAACAACAAGAATCTTTTTCTGATTAGAAAGCCTGAAAAAATAAGATGACAATAACTTGTGCAAAAACCTTTTTTTTTAACCTAAAAGTGACAAAAATAAAGGATGCATTTTCACTGAAGGTGTTTTATTTAAAGTGTATTCACTTTCTTTCTAACAGTTTATATGAGAAGATTTATCAGATGATCAATATCATGCCTGTCACTGTAGTCTTGGGTAAGAAGCAAGCTTGACTCTGTGCAAAGTTCAAAAATATACTTACCAAAACCCTCAGAGCTCAATTTTAAACATCTCAACAATTCAATCAGTGCATAAACAATATTGAAATAAAAGTAAAAATTACTTCTTTTGTTTTAGAGGTACTTACATACTCTCTCCTTATAAGTTGATATGGTGTTACACTAACAGTTGCTTAGTTTACACATCTAATTGAATATATTAATTTTATTTTAGCTCTGTTTTTGGTCTCTACCAACTCCTGAGGGAAATATCTGTCTCTTTATCTGCTAAACACTCCATTATGTTCACTAGCTAGTCTCCAACTGTGTCTGGGTGCTGAGCAAATATTGTTCTGTGGATGTTAAGAGTTTTTTCTCCGTAAACAGCTGCCTGCTGCAGCCTGAAATGTCGCTATGAGAGCAGTAAGAATGAACCAAAATAGCTAAGTAGTGGTTAGACAGCTAAACAATGAGCTGAATCTCAATAAAAACCTCTGCATGGACTAGAGCTGCTGCTCTGTTAAATAATCTGAAAGGATCTTAAAGCAGCGAGAACACATTACATTAAGTACCCAGCCATTATTCAGCCTGATCTGTATGAACATGTCACATAAGGACCTGTAATTATATGCTGGCACAACTCATCTATCATACACTTTCATGGAGGATCACACATACATATCACATGTTGCTTCCCACTCAGTGCGTGCAGATCAGAGCTGGTCATGTCAGAGAGGAGTGTTAATGGTGTCTGAAGACTGTCTGTGTGCTGCAGAACTGTCTCAACATCCCCCGTGGTTGTCAGCTTGCACATTTCATATTGACATTTTACATAGGAAGTGTATCCTGCTACATTTACTCATCAACACCAGTATGATAACTTCTCAGAAGTACTGTACTTTGTCTGTAGTCCTTTGCTGCACTATTGGCACAGCAAGGGTTTACTTGCCCCCTGTAGACTGAAAAAGTAGCTGTTAAAAGTTTGTAGCCTCGTCCTTCAGAGAGAACAGCAGATGCAGTCAGCTTGAATTCATTTTGATGGATTCCAAAAGGTCACAATGGAAAAAAGTATGAAACATAGAAACCTTTCAAACCTGCACCATATTGTATTTCTCTACTGTCCATCTGCATGGTTAGTTTGTTCCAAAAAAATGTATTGATAAACGCATTGCTTTCATTGGGAACACAATAATATGAAGAGAATTCGGCCATGTTTTAATGAAACCATGACTTTTCGGAAATTATCAGGTGTGTGGATTGGAGAGTGGAGAAAGACTTTATTGACATCCTTTCATTCTCTTTAGTTTGATGTGTCTTTGCCATTGGACACTTTTCATCAAAGAAAGGGTGCTTTCTTTGGTAACATGTGACCAACCGTATCTTTGAATATGACATATTGCCAGATTCTTGCCAAAAACAGGACTTATTCCAGTTCTGAGCATGATTGATTCCAATGCCGACAGAACTTGTTTAATTGATTTGAATTAAAGCTGACTACATTTAATTTATTTTATTAGTGTATTTAAGAGGGATCGTGCACATTAGTAAACATTGCTTTTAATGGCCAAGAAGCTGTTTTTTATCCGTAGGCCCTGGACAGATTTTACTAAGTCACCATAAAAAACAGCATATCAGATTAAAGTTACAAAGTTATTAATCATTTATCATTTATAAGTATGCACAATAGTAACAACAAAAGAAGAGAGAATATCAGTGTTATTAGAAACATCATTCAGGACACCCTTATATTACATCTGCAGCTGTTTTTTATTCCTATATTTGGAATTAAACCACAAAGTATTTGATAGTGAGCATTTCATACTAAGAACTTGAATCCTTTAAGGGTTTGATTTCCACTAGAGTCACCCATGCATGTCTTTAGGATGCACTCAAGGTACCACAAGGTCTGATAATAATTGTGCTCACTGAGTAATATTTACTGATGTTAAACTGGACTGCACATTTAACAAATTCAGAAGCAGTGGTTGCTGCAGTCCACTCCCTCAGATTGCATTTTTAGGTTAAAAAAATCACAGTTTTGTATTTGTTCACCCACTCAGGACAGCATGATGGCTACCAAAAAGCTTAGACATACAGTACAGTGCAGCAAATAACAAACCAAGTGCAGATATGTTAATTAAACCAGGGACTGTGTTTCCACTACATGGTACATCTCGACTCACCTCGACTTGCTCCTTTTTGGTTTTCCATTGTCAAAAGCTGTGAATAGCTCTTGGTATGTGTCAGACATTGCTTGGTTGTCCATGAAAGAATCTCAATAGGCAAGGATACCCTCCATTGTTCCTGTTTTTGTGTTGTGTTAAAGCTGATGTCACTGCAGTTTCACCTGGTGTCGCTATGACGATCAACTAAAGAATCCCACCTACACAGAGGGGTACCACCTGTTCTGAAAAATGAAATTAAAGCCAGTGGAAACATGGCATAATTTCTGAAAAGCAGTGCCTCCATTTCATTCTTACTTATTAACAGAAAACAAGCAGCACTTCATTTTGTCTTTTGTAAGTAAATAAGCTTTACCTGACCTGAATCACCCTGATGCAGTAAATATCCGTTCTGCACTAAAACAAACACTAAGCATTATTTACCGACTATCCAGTGCATGACAGCCGGTCTGTCAGGGAGTTCCTCCTGTGTCTGAAGATGGAAAGCTGTTACCTTTTCCACGTCCTCTGTCCCTGATTCGTTCCTCGGCTGGGTGATGCTTGGCTCGGCTGTGGGAGGTTTGATAGATGGTGTCTCCAGCTTTGGCAGCCTTATCTCCGGCCGTGCCAAGCGATCGTCATCTGCCACTTATCAGCCCCATAAACACCCCCCACAAACACTCTGCTTTGGAGGGACAGGGGGAGCAGGGAGAGGGGAGGGAAGGACGGAAGAGGATAAGAAATGGGTGGTAAGAGGATAGAAGAAGATAGAAGTAAGTGAAGAGAAGGAGAAGATGGTGAGAGCAGAGGCAAAAATTGGGGGAAAGGAGGACAGAATAGAGCACAGTAGGCATGGTATCATTTGAATTTTTCTCATGTCAATACAGTACCTTAATTTTGGCACCAATACCAAAAACAGTATGTCTCTTGATTCCTTACTTTGAGAAATTAACTTTTTTCCTACTTGACTTTTTTTTTCATTTAATATTAAAAAATGTTAAATGTGTCTAAACCCAAGCAGTTCTTGCCTAAACATAATTGCCAGAACTCCGATCTAAATCGGCAACTATCTTACCAAAGAATAAGAAAAGACATTCAGTGCTAACTTTTTGGTACTCGCCAGTTTTTGATACTTGCTCCCGCAAGTCTTCCAAACTACACAATAAATTTTACAACTGGATTCATAGGATTTATAATTGGCATAAAAAAATATCCATATGTGCATTTTCTGATCTGGCACTCCCACCATCAGGATAAGTGCATTCAAAAGTTATGAGGTTCAGGCTTTTAGGTGTTTGAAGGGTAACTTTGCTGATGTTACTTAAAGTTTGTTAAAGGTCTTGGGACGTAGGCTTACGACTGCACATGTGAAGAATGTTCAGTGAAGCTTTTTGTGGCTCCAGAAGGAGCTGTGCAAATCCTGATGAATAGAAACAATGTCACTTGAGTCAGCATCAGTTGCAGCTAAAGACTACTAAATTTGGAATGAAAAAGATGGTGGTGTGGAGTTAAAAAGAACTCCTTGTCTCTATTTTAGGCTACATTAGTTGTTACCAAAATATAATGCTGCAGGGATGATGCATTTTTGAGAGATAACCCTGAAGTTAGCATTGCCCTAGTTCCCGCGACAAAAAGCCAAATAGAGTTTTTTCATCAGATTTTGGATTAGTGCTGAAAACAAACGAAGTTTATAATACTTAGACGTTTAAAAATATATTGACTTTGATATGTAGGAGCACAAGTGCTAACATGCTAACACATTTCCATGTTTTAGGACTCATTCCTGCAGAACTTTGCAACTACAACTGAACGATTGGTGGTTAAGTTGCATTGTGGGTAATGTAGGCACCAAATTTTGTCAAGGAAGAAGATGCCACAGTTTTCTGAATCAAATTCAATCCTTTTTGAAATAGTCTATCCTGAGTATAAAATGTTATACGAGTACAGTGCCACACTAAATAAAAAATAATTAAGCTAGTAAGTGTAATAGTAAATTGATGGAGTACTCTTTTAAGGAAAGATTGTTGTCATGTGGAAAAGAAGCTAATGTTGGAGGATGGAAAGTGAGGAGAGAAAACGGACATATTGGGAGGTGAAGAGGAAGTAAGGTGAAGTGAATAAAGGGACAGAGGAAGTGGCAGTAGAGGAGGAAAACTGAGACTGCAGGCAAAATTTGCACAAATCCAGTTTGTCGTCACATTTTTGGAGCCAGAACAGGGTTTTATTTCATTTTTCCCCCCACATAGTGGAGGTCAGTTCCATTTGTGGAGTATTGGGTTTTATGACTCAAGACTCAATTTCTCAAAGGTCACCTCCACTTGGGGAATATTAGTTTTTATGACAATTCCCTCTCAGAAAGAAAACCTCTTTTATACACTTCCCAACAGCTCCAGTGGGAGTGTAAACTGTGTGAATGCCAAGCATCTAGTGGATGAAAGAAAATCTAGTAAAAAACATAAATTACTGATTTATTTGGGTTTGTATTTCATAGTGTGAGCGGTGATGTGCTAATGAACGCTTGTTATTGGAATAAGGCTTCCTGTCTCCGTGCAGCGAGGCGTCGGCTGATGCGGGGTCATTAATTGTTGTGGGTGGTCGGGATATGTTTTCCTGCCGGGGTCCCTGGTGTCATATCAGCTTAATGAATTGTTTATGTAAACTAATAGAGGTGTTTAAATACCTGC
Source organism: Lutjanus erythropterus (assembly GCF_056507025.1). Lineage (NCBI taxonomy): Eukaryota > Metazoa > Chordata > Actinopteri > Lutjaniformes > Lutjanidae > Lutjanus > Lutjanus erythropterus. Next base: position 26,167,838 of record NC_139328.1, on the reverse strand, counting down.
CTTTTAAAATGTGAATGAATCAAACGGAGCAAAAGCAAAGAGCTAAATGTCATAAATTAAAGCGGTGAACAGCATTCAACACAGCAAGGTAAACAAACACATTATGGTTGTTGTGTAATTGTATCTGGATAATGCCTGAGTTCAACTAAACATCACTTATGTGAGGTGTGGACTCAGTGACCCTGATGTTAACTTTAAAGTAAGAAGTTACATCATGTTTGAGGAGGTAAATCCAGATCTCATTTTAATTTTAAAAAAATGTTCGTCAGGATATAACTCCAGCATTTCCTAATATTTCTTTCAAATGAATTTTTGAAAGTCAATCATTATGTTTATATATATTTAGAAAGCTGGCAGCTAAGGTCTTAATCTGGCAAAGTTAACTTAATGCTCCACATAATCAAGATTTTTACAATGAAAAATACCAGTACAATAAATAAAAAGGTATCAGTCATAGTGAAAAACTTACAGAGAATCAACACCCAACTTTGCAGCTCCACTGAGTTTTTTAGCCTGAAGTCTTTCATCAACAATGTTTCTAATGGCACTAGGCAGCTGTTTTCAGTGGAAAAGCTTGAATAAGCTCACTGTTCAGTACCTTCCAGGCACCAAACAGCAAGACAAAGTTAGACGCTAACTGCTGAAAAAGTAGAATATAGTAGCTGAAGGGCCAACACTAAGTTTCATCAACAATGTGTAAGTTCTTTCCAAAGTTTGAGTGTAAAGCTAAATTACAAGTCAGTTTGTAACTCAGTCATGCTATGTGCTAAATTGGTTGCACCACAATTACTGCATTAAACTCACCTAACTAGTGATTTAGATGATAAGTAGGCTAAGTTGTCTGAGCAAAAGATGTTTTACAGCAGTTTTTCCAAAAGACTGGGTCATGATCCAAAGGTGAGTCAAAGGAGATTTGATTTGGGTCAACAAACTATGTCTGTGGAAGAAATTCTGCAAATTTAGGATTTATATTTCCAGAACACCTTTTAAAATGTGTACATTGTTTTACTGATGGGGGGCGGAGGGGCTCTGCTGGATCGCTTCATCAGGATGATGTTGGTGAAAGTCACGGATGAGGTCGGGGTTGACAATATTGCTGGCAGGAACCAAGGACCTTTCTTAAGGGCCATAGCCCTCCTAGTCGACCAGGTGCCCACGATAACTGCCAGGTGGGGTGCATCCTCATGGTCCTGGGAAGTTTCAGTCTCACAGCCACAGCGTTAATCACTTTAGAGATAGGAAAAGGACCCACAAAGCGAGGGGCCAACTTACGGGATTCCACAAGGAGGGGGAGATCCTGGGTCGACAGCCACACTCTCTGGCCAGCTTGGTAGTAAGGGGCAGAGGTCTGCAGGTGGTCCTCTGTTTTCTTGTAACGTGCAGAACTCTGGAGAAGGTTCTGCCGGGCCCAGCTCCAGATACGGCACCAATGGCGGCCCAAGGCCAAAGCAGACAGGGCCCTGGCCTCACCCTCCAGGGCAGGGAACAGGGGAGGTTGATAGCCATAAATTCACTGAAAGGGGGAGAGACCAGTAGAGGAGCAAGGCAGTGTATTATAAGTGTACTCAAACCAAATGAGATGTTTACTGAGAGTGATAACCGGAAGAGAGGCTGACAGAAGCACCAAGAAAGGAGCAGAAAGCTTACCAAAACTGAGAAACAAACTGGGGGCCCTGGTCCAAAACCACGTCAGTGGTAAGTTTGGTAGTATTACATTTGGAGGGAGGCAGACCCTTAATAAAATCCAGAGAAATGTCAGACCAGGGTCGATGAGGAACAGGCAGTGGGCGCAGAAGACCAGGAGGTGGATGGCAGGAGACTTTGTTCCAGGCACACACTGAGCAAGCAGCAACATATTCTCCCACCTCCTTTTCCATGGTGGGCCACCAGAAATGCTGCTTGATGACAAACATGGTCCGGCCTATCCTCGGGTGGCAGGACAGGAGGGAAGTGTGAGCCCAATGAATCACCTGGGAACAAAGAGAAGAAGGCACAAACAACCAGTTCGGGGGGCAGCCATGCGGCACAGGAGCATTAGCACAAGCCTGTCTGACTCTTTCCTCAGTTTCCCCATTTGACAGCCTCCACCCTACATGAGGGTGACAGAATGTAGATGGGATAGTTAGATGCTGAGTCAGAGTCCACAAGGCGAGAGAGAGCATCTGGTTTAATGTTCTTAGAGCCTGGGCGGTAGGACAGAAAAATTTTAACAGTTAAAAAAAAGTGCCCACCTGACCTGACGTGAGTTGAGTCTCTTAGCAGTCCAGAGATACTCTAAGTTCTTGTGGTCCATCCACATGAGAAATGGATGCTCTGCTCCCTCCAACCAATGGCACTACTCCTCTAATGCCACCGTGACTGCAGCAACTCCTGGTTTCCAATGCCATAGTTTCTCTTAGCAGCAGAAATTTTCCAGGATAGGGAGGAACATGGATGGAGTTTGAGCATTGGGAGAGTAGTGCCCCGATCTCAATATCTGAGGTGTCCACCTCAACCAAGAACTGCTGGTGTGAGTCAGGTAGGACCAACACAGGGGCTGTGGTGAAACAGGTCTTAAGTTTCTGGAACATCTGGTCAGCTTGGGGAGTCCACTGAAACTTGACATTGGTAGAGGTCAGGGCATGCAAAGGGCCTGCAACACTACTGAAATTTCTTATGAAATGTCTGTAGAAGTTAGCAAGCCCCAAAAAACGTTGAAGCTGCTGACAGTTGACAGGAATAGGCCACTCTGAGACAGTGTTAACTTAAGCTGGATCCATCTGAACAGTCCCCTCAGAAACAATGAACCCCAAGAAAGACACAGTAGAAACGTCAAATCCACATTTCTCTGCCTTAACAAAGAACTGGTGGACGAGGAGGCACTGGAAGACACTACGGACATGTTGGATGTGGGTCTTCTTGTCAGGGCAGAAGATGAGGATATCTTCCAAATAGACGAACACGAAGATGTTGATCACGTCTTTGAGGACATCACTGACTAGAGCCTGGAAAGCAGCTGAGGCATTTGTGAGATCAAAGGGCATCACAAGATATTCATAATTCCCACTTGGAGCCTTGATAGTCAATGCAGGGGCGAAGGATCTTGTCTTTCTTTTCCACAAAGAAGAATCCAGCGCTGGCAGGGGAAGATGAAGGACAAATAAGATCAGTGGCCAGTGAGGAATGCACATACTCCTTCATAGCCTGCATCTCAGGATTGGACAGGGAATAAAGTCATCCTCTTGGGGGGAGTGGTGCCAGGTAACAAATCAATAGCACAATCATAAGCTTGGTGAGGGGGAATAGGGTAGCTTTGGCCTTATTGAAGACCTCCTTGAGATCAAGGTAACAGGGGAACACCTTGGAAAGGTTAGGTAATTCTGAGTTCTGGGCATCTGACGCTGTTGTAGAAGGAGGGAGGAGTGCAGCTGAAGCCAGAGGAGCAGTAGACGAAAAGTAAGTCTTTAAACATTCCTTTCCCCAAGCAGTAACTTTTCCAGTGGACCAGTCTATGTGGGGGTTGTGCAGGGCTAACTAGGGGTACCCTAAAATGAGTGCGTGCTGAGGAGACTGGAACAGGTGGAAGCTCAGGAATTCTGTGTGATTGTCCAGAAAAACTAACTGAACAGGTTGCATGTGGTGAGTTACCCTACACAGAAGACGACTGTCTAAGCCACTAGCCTCCAAAGGTTTGGGCAGGGGAAAAAGGTCAAGGCAGAGTCTTTTGGCTAACTCTTGTTCCATCAAGCTAGCATCAGAACCAGAATCAACCAGCAATGGATAACTAAGGGACACAGAGGGAGAGGAGAGGGTAACTTGTGTGAGAGAACAAGAGGGACATACAGAGAAGGTAGTATGGTTCACCAGCATCCTCTTCTTCACTGATGAGCCTGGTCTTTTACTGGACATGAGGCAATGAGATGACCCAGCTGAGCACAGTAGATACACCGCCCCTACCAAAACCAGTGCCACCTCTGGAGTCAGTCGGGTTCTACGAAGCTGCATGGGTTCCTCTGGCACTGAAGGGGGCGCTGCAGAGGTGGTTGGTTGGAGGTGCTGACTAGCAGGATGCCGGGATGGATGGAAGCTGGCTGAAGGCTGCCTCTGCCTGGATCTTTCTTTTTGCTCTCTCCCAGAGCCGCTTGTCAATCCAGGGGGATGAGAGAGTCCAGGTCCTTTGGTAGTTCAAGGGGGGCCAACTGGTCCTTCAATGGTTCTGACAACCCATGGAGGAAGGCATCAAACTAGGCAGGTTTCAACCACTGTCTGCTGCTAGGGTGGGGAATTCAATAGCGTAATCAGAGACTCCTCTCTTACCCTGGTGTAGAGTGCTCGGGCCGCCTCCCATCCTGGAGCAGTGTGTTCAAAAATATCTGGTAAAAGAGCTCCAGTGACTCACAGATAGGAGATTATTTGTTCTATTCTGCCGTAGCCCAAGCCTCAGCTCTGCCGGAGAGATGGGAGATAATATATGCCACCTTGGTCCGGTCCATAGGATAAGAGGCTGCCTGGAGCTCAAAATGAAGACTGCAGTGAACCAGGAATGCCCGACAGTCATCAGAGTCACTGCTGAATTTCTCCGGCCTGGAGAGATGCAGAGACAGGGCAGGAGCAGGTGGGGGCAATGGAGCAGGCACTGGAGCAGTGGGGTCAGTAGGAGGAGGGGAAGGAGGTCTGGGTTGAGGCTGCACCTTCTGAAAATTTTCCACAAGGAAATCTGCCATCTGCTTCATTTCTTGGCGCAGCAAAGTTAGCTGCTCCTCCTGGTGTTGAATCATCTTCCCCTAAGCTTGAAGAGCTGCCCGCACTGGATCTGAGTCCATTGAGTCCATGCTGGCCAGTTCGTACTATCAGACTGGAGCCAACAAAGAAGGACTCAGATGCTGGACTCAAAAAACACAAGGTCTTCACTGAAAAAAAAAGTGGTCAGTACGCAGAACAGTCAGTCCACAATTACAAACAAAGGTATCTGAAGGCAGAAGGCAAATGCAGGGTCAAAAATACAAATACTAATAGAACACTAGGAAAAACAGCTAGAACACACACTCAAACAACTGAGAACAAACTGGCAACAGACAAAGGGCAGCACAAGGACTAAATACACAAGGGAGGAAGGGTAATGAGGGACAGGTGAAACCAATCAGGGCGGGGCAGGTAATCACACAGGAGGGAAACACACAGGGGCAGGAAGAAAAGTACTTGAAACAAAAGACAAGGGTGAGTATCAAAATAAAACAGGAAACACTGACAAGAACTGAAAACAAGGAAAACATGACCTTAATGGGAACCTCAGGCTGTAACAGCATCATTGATGCTATTTTATCAGATTTTTCAGGAACATAAAATTGAAAGAAAGAACCAGCTGACCTGGGTCCACATTAAGTAGGCGTATATTTGACATTACATTTATTGCATGTTATTGTATGCAAAGATTCTGGTCAAGGATCAGCTTTGCAGTACATGACAATGTGTTAATACATATCACATCTGTCCTGTTGTCTCATGTCTCTTGAACATAAGTGAAGTGAAGGCTGAGGCCTTAGATTTATGCGTAGGTTCTATCTTATTTCTTTTCACAAAATATTCTACCAATAATAAACCTGGAAAATGTGTGGGAAGACCCTGCTCTAATTCCCCAAGATCACAATCTGAACTTTTATTGGACTGGCAAACCACATATTCATTCTTACTTCAGAACCATGATGATACGGTCACAGGTTCTCTAAGCTTCTTTCTGACTGAGAAATGAACAAAGCTAACTTCCTTTAGCTATATCTGGATCAAAATGACCTAACAGCCATTTTACTGCTCTTTTACTTCTTGTTTGAATTTAGTTTTTGTCATATTCTCTATTTCTTATCCCTTCCATCTCTTGTCTTTTCCCCTCTTCTTTTTCCTCCCATCCCTCTCTCTCTCACGCATAATTTTTCATTCACTTCCTTCTCCCTTACCCCTTCTTAATCTCTTTCACTGTTCCTCCCACATCTCATTTTGTCTCCCCCATGTCTGTCACCCTCTCTCCTCTTTTTTCTCAGTCTTCACATCTCTCTCTCTCTCTCTCTCTCTGTGTCTGTCTCTTTCTCTCCTCCCTTAATGGTCTGTCGTCCCCCAGGTGGCCCTGGATGCCATTTCGGCCCCCTGCTTTTGAATTTAATTACACATGGCATTGTCTTCATGGAGCCCCCCCACCCCCACACCCCAACCCACACACACACACACACACACACACACACACACACACACACACACACACACCCCGAGCTGCTGCTGGTTCATACACCATCCTAGATTACTGCAGGCAATAACACCCAGGGGTGGGGGTGTGGGGAGATCAACAAGGAACAGATTGAAGGCTGAAAAGTTGATATCAGAAATCAAATTAATGCAAGTGAGAGCGAAACCATATCTAATTAAGACGCTTTTGAAAAAACGACAGTCAAATCTGTTTTGACAGAAATTCTCATCACTCGTAGTGTTGATTATGGGATGAAGAGTTCATTGACAAACTGCTAGAAATGTGTGTTTTTATGAAAGTCTGCTCCATGTTCAACTTTTATTGCTTAAATTGATAGCACAGGATAGATAAAATAATGCAAATACTTCATGAATGTGAATTTAACTTTTAAGTAACTAAATCACCTCATAGATGCAACAGTGAGGCAAGTTGGGTTATAAGAATTTGAAGAATTTATCAACCCTCTGCTCAATTTGTCCATCTAATATATCATCCTATAAGTCATATAAGATTATTAGTATTTATGCAGTTTCTTATAGATATTGTGAGATTTTTCTTTTCCTTTTAGGCTGTAGCATCTGCAGTTTGGGCACAAAATCAGTGGCTCAGATAACAGAGGGAAAAAGTGAAAGTATAATCTGATACAATCCATTAGTCTAAAGTATCATATAAATGCTTAACTAAACTTTGAGTGACATGCTGTAGAGCAGTGGCTCCCAAATGTTTTCTGGCATGTCCCCTTCAGAAGCTGAAAAAAGTTCACACACCCCAACCCCACATGGAAAAGAGGTGGAAAAAATATGGTATCAGATTAGTATCAGTATTGGCAGATACTCAAGGTTGCTGTATCGATATTGGTATCAGACAATAAAGAGGGTATTAAGCCATCCCTACACAATTCACATTCAGATATTGCATTTATAGTGTGCGTGTGTGTATGTGTGTGTGTATTAGGTATTGAATATGAGGCAGTTTTGAAAAACTGGCCAGGGGCGAGATAATACATTAATAACATTTATCAGATAAAAAGAGTAAACATTAAAAACATTAAAATATCCGTAACTCATCTTCCGTCTCGTGATTTTCAAACATGGCTAATCGGATAAACAGTGTTGCAGAATCTCCCAAACAATTTAAGTGAGTAGTGACCTGTTTTCAAAAGGAATAAACAACTGAGAAACATAAAATGTCTCCTAAAGCCCCAACATCACAAGTTGACTTGAAAGACATAATTTACATCATGTTTTTAGCCTAAATCTCCTTAGCTATGTTCACAAGTGCATGCACACTGGTCACCATTCACTGAAACTGTTTGGGAGATTCTGTAACGCTGTTTCCATACAGCAGTGTTTCATGGACCAAAACAGTAAACCTGACCACGAAGAAGAGAATATGACACAATTTTCATTTCTGTTTGAACTATTCCTTTAAACATAGCCTGAACTTCTTCCATCATGCAATCACTCAAATGTTGGAATGATTCATGTACATGAAACATGAACTGTGCCTACCAAGGACAGAATGAGCTCTTTTAGTGTGTGCAGGCTAATATGCAATATTCCAATAACAGCCAAGGGGCATTATTGAACATTGTCTAATTGGTATAAGCAAACAAAAAGATTCCAGTATGAATCAATTTATTTTCATCTGCCAAGTATCAGAATATGCAGCCTTTTACAATAATGCAGTGTTTTCCAGCATACAATGTCATTTTGTCCTGTTCCTTTTAAAAGTAGCCCTTCTTTGTTATAATGGCTCGAACAAACTGCCTCAATACTAAAATTTTCCCATGACTCTTTTCACTGTTTGTCTGCAAAAAATAATTTGACTCTGTTTTTTGATCATTTTCTGTTGTGTATTTTGTACGTACAGTGTATATCAAATAGAGATCGTTTTATTTAGACACAAAAGTCCTCAGTGTTGTTTTTTTTTGCTGTAAAACAGGTTTGTACCTGGAAGAAACTTCCCCACTGATACAAATGGCTGAGCGTCACTTTCTATAACTTTTCCTAGCTCTAACATCAGCAAGATTTTTTTTCTTTTAGGTTTTAGCTGCAGCATTTTTCCTGTTGGCTTTTTTATTATCTGTGAGACATTCAGTGATGGTTGGGAGCATCAGAGCAGATCTTGCAGGGGCAAAGAAAAAAAAAAACAGCCAGCGATATATTTTAATTTGCTCAGGGATCGTCGCTCTCATGATCAACTAATGTGATTACACCCCTGTACTGTGTCACTGCAGTGACGCTGCTGCGCGGCTCTCCCTGCCTTTGCTTTTGAAGGATGGCTGTTGTTTTCTTCTCATTATACGGCTCCTGAAATGTACCCATGAGGGTGAGTGTGAGGTATGGCGGTTGGGTGGGTGGGGGTTGGTTAGTGGTTGAAATAACGACCCCTCAGTGCTGAAAAAGCATCTATTCTGTTGGTCCAGGACTTGTGGAGCCAGCCTGGGCCTTTCCCTTTTGTCAGCGGTGAAAAATGAAGCATTTCTGAATCCCCGGCACTCGCTGTGTTTCCCTCTAGGCGCCTCAGATACATTGAGTTAACATAAAGCAAAATTCAGGACAGGGGCGGCCCGGGTGACAAATGAAGCGCCTCCGTGTGTTTTGGAGGGAAAATAAAGGGGCCCCTTTTGTAGAAATGAGATTTGCTTCTCGTTACTTCCTTCAGGCCCAATTTTTCCCCCGCAGTCCAAATGTATCTGAGAGGTACAATGGAAGATGGAATATTCTTCAAATGGAAAAAAGAGAATAATCAGAGTATAGATCATTTTCCTTCAGCTCTGTAGTCCATTGCTGCTTCATTCCCATTTTGTCACATTACAGCTTATTTTCACTCTGTGCTGCCAGCCAGGCCAAAAGAAAAGTCACCAGTCAGCCTGATCACGACATTCAGACCATTGCAGCTTCTTAAAAATGGATCCAATTTGGGTTTTGGAGAGAAAGCTCACTAGGGTACAAATGAGGCACCTCGGCTCGCCTGTTCACGAGCAGTGCTCTCATCCGACTTGGACTCATTTGTAGTCTGCAGGAGAGGAGAGGAATGGATGGTCCGGATAGCTCTTGGCTACATTTCGGAGAGGCTGCAGTACCGCGGTGTTGGGAGGTCCAAAGACTTGTTCGCTAATTAGAGCGAGCGAGCTGCCTGTGATGTAGTCACGCTCACTGGCCGTGTGGCAAGTCACGCCGGGGAAGCAAACGGGGGCGTCTGTGTTGCTGCAGAGTTTTCTGATTCCCACCCAACGAAAATCATGTCGAGAGCTTTCATGTTTGTTTGTGTTTGGGTATATCAGGCTTTTCACTCCGATTCTGTATCAGGAATTAAATGTGTGTGTGGGTATAAGGTGTTTCTGTGTGTGTGTGTGTGTGTGTCTGAGCCTGTCAATTAGGCTTTCCTGCAGATGCAAGTCAAATAGGTTTTGCCTCACCAATTACCAAAGGCACTTTAGGCAACAGAGTCTTTACTTGTTTCAGTGAGTCTGGTGCCAGTGTTGCCTGCTGTTTACCATCTCTGCCTGTGTTTCATTTGAACTTAATTAATCCTTTAAAACATTTTGGAAAAATCAATGCATTGGTACCCCGACAACTTTCATTTAAAGTAAGTAGTTGAGTTTGCCACCAACAAAAGGATTGGCAGCATCAGATTAAAACAAATTAAACAGATTTAATCTGTAAAATGAAAGTAAATTAAAGCTGCATTGTTATATTATTTATTTCTGTAAGCCAGTGTGTGTGGCTCCAGCAGTTGCAAAACAAACTTCTAAGCAAACAACACTTCTCAACCCTTCCTCTTTATCTCTCCCAAAATGAAACTTTTCAGATTGAGATGTGATATCTGGCAAAAAAAACAAAAAAACAAAAACAACAGACAGGTTGAGCATGATGTCAGTTTAAAACTTTAGTCTTGACTTTTCTCATAAATAATTGGTGATTGCAGTTCTTTGCCTAGTGGGGTAGATACAATGGCAGAATGTGATCTCATAAAATTTTGGCTAATCTGAAGTTCTTCTAGTACACTGCTTTACATCAATTACTGTGGCAATATTTGCCACCTTGGGATAAAATCTCAGTCTAAAAGCTCCTTATAACCACTTACTGAACTCTGCTGGACTAAAGGGTCCAGTATACTCTGTCTGAAGTGCTTGTCAGATGGTTGAATAGCTATTGAAATCCCCTCCCACTCTTTTCTGACCCCAGGTTAGGAGCATCTGTGTCCAACCATTTCTGTAACTTTCCAAAATAGAAAACCTGACATTCACACTCACTTCTTGTCGTGATTGGTTAGCTGTGAGGGGGTGAGAAAGGATTGAATTTCTCTCTCAAGCTCTCTTTTTTTATCCTTGGCATAACTATTTCTGTCACCTTTCAGGTTAACAACCAAGTGAAACACTAGTTACTTCCAGAAGAGATGGGCTGAAAATATGCACTATTATCCAAAGTTTAGCATAGGCATGGTAATACAGTGGTTAGCATCACTGTCGCCTTGGACCAGCAAGGTTCTGGGTTTGAACCCACTGCTCAGCTGCAGCCTTTCCATGTCAGGGTGTTCTTTTCATGACTGTGTGGGTTTCCAGCAGGTGCTCATATTCTACAGGTTGTTGTGAACTGCAGTAATTTAGCAACCACTTTGTTTCTACAAGGTAAACTCTCCCATTGAAAGAAAAAAGCTCCTAGATGTAAATGCTCAGTGAGTTGTTTCGATTATCTTGAGCAACTCTGTCATGATAGACCACCAAAATTATCTAGACAGATTAATAGGTAAAAGGAAAAATATGTATTTTTTTGATTGTGGGGTGAACTGCCCCTGTAAAAAACTGCAAGAAATCATGTCACTGCATGTACAAGTCCTTAAATTAATGCAGCTTTCAAAAGGAAATCAGTAAATTACATGCAGCTGCTCTCTCTGGGCTGTTGCTCTTCTGACCACACCCCATTTAGTGATGTCACAACAACCGTTTTACCTCCAACAAGTGATTCAAAACACTGGAGATGGTGGGGCGCTGAGGAGGTTGGAGAGCCCAAATAAGAAACAATAGACGTCTCCGTCAGACGCGTGTAGCACTGACGGAGAAATCTGTTCAGATGCTTCTCAGTGAGCAGGAGGGGAGGCGACACTGACAAACCAATTCAGCCACTTCAGCTTCTATTTCTCACTGGAAGGAGCTGAGCCGGACTCACTACCTGCTGACAGCATTATTAAGATGTGTCGGCCCACTTGGCTATTGCAGACAAGGTGTTCATATGTCTCTGTCTGAGGCCTGTACGCCCACCAGTCAGCCAGTTCTATTCACACTCTTTGAAATATGGGTTCCAAAAGAGTTCTATACAGAATCATTTGCTTCTGAACAACCCTTTATTTGAAGAAAGGGTTTGTCAAGAGTTCTTTGTAAGACTAAGGGTTCCATTAAGAACCCTTTTCATTCAAAGGAACTGTTTTGGCAGAGTGAGTTCTTCGAGGATTATTGAAATCCTCGAAGAACTCTTGTCAAACTGGGATCATCAATTGTTCTTTGTACCATAATATAAAAGAGTTCTTGGTAAAACCCTTGAAATAAAAAAGGTTCTTGGTAGAACCCCCTTGCTGGGTTCTGTATAAACCCTTGGAATATAAGAGACTTCTGGGTAGAACCTCCAGGGTGGGTTCTGGGTGGAGCCATTACACCATAGAAGGGTTCTCTGTAGAACCTCTCATAGGGGGCTCTGGATGAAACCTTTCACACTAGGTGTATCCCTTTATGTTGGGTTCCAACTCTCTGAGTAGTAAGCATCTTTATTTCTTACTGTGCACTGTGGTTTTATTAGTATATGTAACCAAGAAGAGCCTGTTTTTCATACTTTCTGAATACCATCTCTTAATGCACTTAAAGGTACCAAACAGTAACTGAAAACTTAATGTTTCCACCTTAAGTGTTATTATCTTTGGGTATTAGAGACAAGTGAGTACTAACAGTATTTCTTTGCCCATAGGTGACAAGTGTGGTTTTATACATTATAAGGATGTACTCATTTAAGGTCAAGGTCCATGGTTATACAACACTTGGCAACACTTGTGAATTATGCTCTGACAGATTGAAAGACTGATTATAAAAGCTGTGGGTGAATTTGGAGGACTATGGCAGAGTCAAGGCTCACTATTTGCATATCCTTCATCTGCCTGGTGTGTCAACAAAAGGAGACTCGCTCTCTGTCTCCACACCGGTGTATTCAGATGCAAAGTAAAGTGAATGTAATTATGTATCCTTTCTTTTTTTCAGAACATTTTGTTCTGGCTTTAATATGCGCTCTGCCGTGTATTTCAATTGTAGCCCTCCATTTGTTTCCCGTTAAGGTGATGAAAAAAAGAACAATGTGCAGGGTTTAATTCTATTTGTGTGGAAATTTGTTGTAATATTTGCCTGGCGGCAGGTCAGGTTAAGAATTCATATTTCATAAAGTGAAGATATGCTACAATAATAGGTCATTTGGTTCTGGAACGGCAGAATTTATTGTCGAGCCCTGTGGAGGTGTTTTTGGCCTAATTCAGCAAACGTTTGCGTCTGGGAAGTGCTCACAAGATAACCCCAGTGACATCCACACCTTCTCCACCTGTTTGCTAAAATCCAAATTTCATTGTTAGCGTGGCACTGACCTCAGTTTAAAGCATAGGTGGAATGAGGCGAATTCAGAAATGTTTGAAGGGAAAGAAAGAGCAGGAATAGAGGAGAGAAAAGATCTTCATTATTGAACTTTCACTAGAGCTTCATAAGAGACTATATATCCCACTCAACTGCCAATATAACCATTTGCCAACTGTACAATATGATTTTGACCTACCTACTCGCCACTTCACAACCTCGAGATAGGAGCGTCTTGTCTGGAAATCTGAAATGTGATTGGTGACTTGGATTGTTTTTGTCTGGGGAGTGCTCACATATTTTGCCACCTGTCCACTACAAATTTAAATGTAAGCACTTACTCTTGTTTAAAGGATAGTGGTTGTATAGTGGATGGGGTTTGATTTAAAATGTCTGAAAGTGTAGCAAACAGGAACAAAGACGAAAGAGGCAACTGAAACATTATGGTGGTGTTAGTACAGTTAGTGTAAAATCATTTCTGCACTTAAAGTCATAAATCAACAAGATTTAAGAGTCTGTAGCCACACAAGCAGCTCTGTACAGCTGAGCTGCTTGTGTGGCTGTAGAGTCTTAAATGTTGTTATGCTTTGAACTAAATGTGAACATCCAAATGGTAACATGTCCACAATGACAATCCTGGTTCTTTGGTACTTTGGTTGAACGTGTTCCTGTTCACAGGGTCCCATGTTGATGAAAGTAAGGGGAAAAACTTAAAGTTCCTTTGATTCTTAACTGCAACACCACTGAATTTATGGGGATAAATGAATAATGTATAAAATAAATTCTGTCAAATACAAGTTTTCCTTCTATAGCACATTAGGTTACAGTCTAAGTGAGAAGGCGAGTTCTGTCATTAAGCCTGCTTCATCTTAGCTAGCTAGACTATAATGCTAAAGTTACTGTCACAGTGTAGTGTATATCTATAGCTTAAGTACTTTAATGTGTAATGAAATCAACAATAAATAAATAACTTGTGAGAATAAAAAGTCATTGTCAAGTTCACTGTCAACCATGTAGGTTAAAAGATCAAGCATTAACAATTACTTCATGTAAGCTGTAAATTAACTTAAAAGTTAATCTTATCACTTTTTTTTCCCAATAATTAGTCTTTTTTAGCCAGAACACACAAGCAATTTTTTGGACCTCTTGGACAGAGCTGTTAACAAGTCTAACAAATACCAGTGCAAGCAAACAAATGGTCCCAATGGAAACTAGAGAGTTTTACCACTTTAAAAACTTAAGTGCAGTAAATGTGTGTTGAGCAAAAAAAAAATACAGATGTCTTAGCAGACTGTACAAAGAATAAACAAAAAACATTTGCACTGATACCCATGCACTTTAACAATACTTAAGTTTTTCTGTAACTAAGAAAACGGTTGAAGGGATTCTGTGCAACCCCCTGAAGTAAGTCCCTCGGTCGAGGAGAAATTAAGCTTTAAGGGTCATATATAATGAAAAAACTTGAGGTGTTTTGAGCAACCGGTCCCGGTGTCCCATGTTTTATGCTAACCCCTAAACCTAACCCATTATATGCTGTATAGAGGTGAACGTAGAAATGACCCCCATCCAGCATGTCAGCATGCCAACATTTATCAATTAGCATATAACACAAAGCAAAGCTGAGGCTAACAAGAATCTCGCATTTAGTCATTTGGCGTTTAGTGAAAACTCAGTCATAGTTATAATTCATGCTGTGTGGAACGTAAATGTCTGTACCAAATTTCATGGCAATCAGTTCAAACATCGTCAAGATATTTCAATCAATAATTGAAAACTGGTGGTGGTGTACCTTTCATTTACCTGCTCGTTTGAAATGTTGTCAGGTGTTAGTGTAGACACTCAAACCGCCATACCTACAGTCCTCAGAAACAGCGAGTGTTGTGCTGATCTCATGCCCACCAGACCCACCAGCAGTGGTACTGAAGACTTCTATAATTTCAAACTGGTCTGTCTTGCTGCCTCTTGGGGCCTGCGCACAATGAAGACAGTAGGTACTGATGAATCTTTATTTTTCTTATTGCCTTCTGTGAAATTTTGGAATTAAAAACATCCTTGTATGACACACACACACACACAGAAAAACATGTTAATGAGATTTGATCTTGCAGCTGTCATATAAAAAATGTCAAAATTGCTGTGATACGTTTCTCAACCCGATGATGGGAGAAGATTTTAGATTCAGGATGTTTTTCAGTCATCTGTAAGTTTCACTACATTTGCGAGGTGTTTGGATCAATGGCTTTCTGGTTCTGTTGTATATACGTTGTGTGTGTTTAAAGCTCAGGAGGAGGGAGGAAGCATCGATTTTCCGTGAATCAGTCGAGTGCAGAGTTTAAAAGCTGGTTTGGCGGAATTTGTGCCATTGATTAATAGCAGCGCCTGTATACACATGGATGCATACTGCACATTATTGTGGACACCAGGGATTGATCAAATTTTAAGGTTTAACCAGTTTAAACTGTATGAAGCACAAGAGTGCTGTGGAGTATGAATGTTATTGCTGTTTTCTTCTGTTATTATCAACTACTTGTGATTTCTTGTTTATTTTAGTCTGTAGAATATTGTTTAACTGAATTAGTTTCATAAACCACCTGTGAGTTTTTTATGAGTTTATGGGTTAAAACATCTATGTTTGGCATTTTTCAGTTTTATTGATGATTGTTATTTCCTTTCTGTTCTTTTCGCACTGTAGTTAAGCAGAAAGCAGCTCTGGAGAAGGAAGCCAAAGTCAGCATCCTAGAGGCCGGGGTCGCCGATGTGAGTACATCAGTTTTCACTTTGGATTCACTTCCAATTTAAATCAAGTGGTTTGGAACATTAGTAACACATCAAGATATGAGTTCAACCCAGTGGAATCAGAATCATCCTACACTGAAGGTCCAAAAGTATGTGGAAAACCCCAACCACAAGCATTAATTTACTGCCTCTGTAATGCAGCATCTATGCTTTTGGAGCCTTGCTGCAGGGATTTGCTCCCATTCAGCCACAGGAGTATTAGTGAGGTTCAACACTGATGTTGGGTGATGAGGTGTGGCTCACAGTTGGTGTCCCAGTTCATCCCAAAGGTGTTAGATTGGTTGGGGTTGAGGTCAGGGCTCAGTCAAGTTCTTCCACACCAAACTGGGAAAAACATTTCTTTATGGGCCTGACTTTGTGATTGGAGGCAATGTCATGGTGAAACAGGAAAGGGACAAATATAAACTGTTGGAAGCACACTATTGTCTAAAATATCAATGCATGCTCCGGCATTGTGTTGTGTGGTTCTGCAGCTTTTGCCTTCATTGAATCAAGGGGAATAGACCAAACCATGGAAAAAAGGCAGACCAGACCAAACCCCAGTTGCACCCGATCTGTATTCAGATACATTATCCAGATAATAAATTATCTGATCCTGTCTTAGCATTTGCACCTGCTATTTTTAATGCATTCTTGTTATCCTCATTGAAATTGGATCTAAGTCGTCCAGCTCAAAATCTGAGCATTAGTAATGTGAGATGGTGGTAAATCAGCCCCAGACACCCTTAAATAAGCGCAGAGTTTTTTGAGTTGCTTAGTTATGGAAAACTTGCTAAACCTTGTGAAACACAAACACGTATTTGTAATCATTTGCCTCCCCTTGTAAGTTTGGCAAATGTAATACATTAAGTTATTCCTTGTTTAGGATAAAAAAAATATTGTGTTAGTTGGTCCTCGTGTGCTGCAGTATCAGCGTGTAGGCTACTTAGTGACTAGATAAATTATATGCCTTGTTAACAGCAGATCAGCTGCACAGATGAGTTCACCACACACTGTCAAACAGTAATTTTTTGCTTGTCATTCATTTCTGTATTGCATTTATTTTTCACGCAGCTCTGTTGAATAACGGATCTTTTGGAGCTTTCATTGGCACAGAACAGATGTATAATCAGCAATCAGAGACAGTGTCTCTTTGATGCTTTCTTCTTGCTCACTCTCTAAATTTGAACAACAGCCTTTTTTTTATTTTAGCTAAATCTATTACGTATGAACGGATGCCAACACGTTGTATGCAGTGTTTAGAACTACCTGAGAAGCCAGGCTACCTCCAGATGTCAGTCAGATCTGATCGTGACACCTTTGGACCTTAAATTAAAATGCATTTATTCCTCCTTAATAACGTGTTCAGACACAGATCACATTTTAATACCTGCTTTAAGCAGGGTACAGAAGTATACAAAAGTATGTGGACAGGGGTGTCCCACATGAAAGTATGAAAAAAATATTTTCTAAAGGTGCAGTTCATGCATTTTACACACACACACACACACACACACACACACACACACACACACACACACACACACACACACACAACATTTCAGATCCATATTGATATCTTGCATTGCTCACTGTTTTATGTTTGATAGAAGATCTTGGCACTTGAGCCTAGCTAGCTGAGTAGCTGAGGTTTTCTGGAAGGACGCTAGAGCTGCAAATATTAGTAGATTAATCAATCAGAAGAAATCATTTTTCAACTGTTTCGATTTACTTGATTAATTGTTTAAATACTTTTTTCAAGCAAAAAATTAAACTTGAGGATATGCTGCTTTTCTTTGTCATTTATGACAGTAGATGAGTATTTAGGTTTTGGACTGTCTGTTAGACAAAGACACTATGATTGTGAGCAATTTTTTAAGTTTTTTTAAAAACATTTTTATAGACTAAACATTTAATTGATTAAGTGTGAAAATAACTGGCAGGTTAATCTATAATAACCATTAGTTGCAGCCCTGAAAGACAGATTATTGTTTAAATTTCTTTCTTTTTTTTTTTTTTTTTTACTTTCTGAAGAACTAAATTCCCTTCCTCTCATTCTTTTCTCTCGTTTTGTCACTCACTGTTTGGAGTACATCCTTCGTAATTGTACTTCAAATCAATGAATAACAAAGTAACAAAATAAAAAAAGTAAGCAGCATCTCAAGAAAAATATCTGACATACTGATGTTTGGCACCCACTTCTCCATCCCTGCCACCTCTCTCTTTCAATCTGAAACTCTCTCCCTCTTGGTTTTCAACTCGTAGCATTGCTATTCTCCACCAGCTCTGTGGGAAATAGACTGCTGAGCGTCTGCACTCGCCTATTGATTCAAGAGTTAGTCTGCACCGATGACGGCACGCCATTCACCATGCTTATCAAAGTGGCAGCAGCGAGCTCTGAGAGAGAAACGGCTGGAAAAGAAAGGGAGGAGGAGGGAAGTAAGGAGAATGAGGGAGAGAGAGGTTGTGAGGGTGGAGGAGGAGGAGGAGGAGGAAGGGTGGAATGGAGGGTCTATTGAGTTGATCAATACCTAGCTGCAAACAGGAGCCAATTATGGCCAATCGAAGCTCTGTTGTAAGAAAGAGAGGGGGGAAAAGCAGAGAAAATCCCTCCATCACAGCCTGCCAGATAGAGGAATGGAAAAAAACAAGTCGGCGAGTCACAACCTGCAACAAAACATCCATCATCACCCCATACGGTGTTTATTATAGTTTTATCATACGCTGTAAAATAAGAATATTAGCATACTACATCACAGCTGACAGGTTAAAAATACAAAAAAAAAAGAAAAGTTAGTTTCTCAAGAGTGCAGAGGAGACGATTTGTTTTCTTGTGGGCTGTGAGGAAATTTTGAACAGGCCTGCAGGTTTGAGCGCTGGGTGTGTTTTGCAGACGGAGAAATGAATTCTCATTTTCTCATTGATGCCTGCGTATATTTGGAATGAAGATAACGTGGAAGTTTATTGATCCCTGTGGGGAAATTAAGTTGTTGCAGCAGCAAAGGTAATGGGGAAAAATTGCATGCAATAAAACCAATAAAACCTAAACAGTCGAACAGTAAAACCGAACATAAATTATTGTAGGGTTGTATAAGTTTATGCACCTGACAATCCAGCGTGTGAAACGTCAACTTAAACACAAATGTAAGCAGTTTAAGATGATTCTTTTTGCATTGGTTTGCATCTGTCTTTGTCTTGGCACCACATATCCTTAACTTAGTTGTATTTAAAAAAAAAAAAAAAAAAATGTGGAAACATAGTGCAACGAACAGCAACAGCTGTTTTTTTTTTTTTTTGTCTCCTGCATGTCAAAAACGGAACTAAGGCAGCATTATGGCAACTCTGAGGGGACACACCACCATAAATACAGATGGCTTTTGAATCACAACGCTATGATGGTAAAAGGTTCAGTGGTTGATGATTGTCAGCCATCACAGCGTACGATGGCATTGTCCATCAGCCCAACCCTAGTTTGTGAACACCAATGTCTTTTTGAATTATATGGTAGGTTTTTGTTATCAGATTTTAAGAATAG
The DNA here is from genome assembly GCF_056507025.1 of Lutjanus erythropterus. Lineage (NCBI taxonomy): Eukaryota > Metazoa > Chordata > Actinopteri > Lutjaniformes > Lutjanidae > Lutjanus > Lutjanus erythropterus. Next base: position 26,148,704 of record NC_139328.1, on the reverse strand, counting down.
AAAGATGGCATTTTATTCTGTTTGTCTGTATTTGGAAATAAGTGTCTCTGTGCATTGACCTACTTCTATCTCTTTTGTAATCCATGTGCATTAATGTCTATTTACCTCCTGGATAGGAATGCAACCAAATCCAAATAAGCCATATCTACTCTTGTGTAAGTTGAGAGTGATGAAAAACTGCAGTTAAATTCTTTATATATGAACACATTCTTGGCCAATAAAGCCAATGCTGATTCATCTTAGTAAGGTTAACACTCTAACACTATTCTAATATGAGCAAAAGCTGTAGTGAGAAGTGTCAGGTTACCTCCTTCAGAGGTCTGCACCTGAATGCAAATACATTATTCAAGAAAGCACAAATGATGTGATGGAAACAGATATTTCTTCTCCCCAAAGTTGCTTGTTATTATTCATGAAAAAAGCATTGGAATTTAACTGAAGGATATCTCTGATATATATTTACTGTATTTTTTAATACAAAGCAGAATCTTTAATTTGATAAATTATCCCCTAGTTAAAAGAGTGATGCTGGTGGGGGTCAGTGCATAAAACTTACTGTATGAGGATGTAGAAATATGTTTCATAATCAATTATATGCCAATATGAAATCAACTCAGTGCATTGAAGGCACAACAGTTGTGTTGCCAATAAATATTAGGTTAGAAAATACAACATTTGCCCAACGTTACTGTGACTTCTGGTCTAAAACATGCCCACTTCAAGTCCTCTATCTGAATACAGATACAGAGACTAATGATTTTGTTGGTGAGACACATACTGATACAGATACAGATGCAGATAATCCACCTCTACTCCATTAGAGAGCCTTGCAGAATAAAGAAAGAAAGAGAAAAAACATCATAGTGGCCTGGTGTGAGGGAGACCATCCCTGTTTGGCATTAAAGGGAAACACAATTGTGTTAAAGGAGAAGTGTGTGATTTCCAGCGGCATTTAACGTTCAAACCTTAGATTGCAACTAAGAGGATTTACCCCGACACCGCCCCTCTCTCACCAAGAGTATGGTGGCCGTCAGCGGACAAAATGGTGAGCGAAAGCTATCTCACAACAAACTACAATTATGTGTGTAGGATGAATTACCTGTCCAGCAGAAAAGAGGCAAACTCGGCGTTACTGTGAAAACGTTTGTCCTCCATCAGCGATTTCCATCGTGTAAACGCTGTGCCGATGTTGATTCGTGTTTTTGCCATTTCCTGTCACGCTAGCGTTTACTTTCTTCGCGTCTCCACTTCTTGGATGATGGGGATTCACTGTCCGCTGCTTTTTGTTCTGGTACAGTGTATGTATTATCCTCCATTTGTCAAAACTGTGCCAGTCAAGGTTCACAATGCTAAATGGTCTGCCAGCAATCACCCGCGTCTATCCTCCCCGTCTACTTCCGTGTTTACGCTGCAGCATCTACGTAAGGTCGCCATGGGCTTCCCAAGACTCACTGTTAGTGCAGTTTGTCCGCTCTGCGCTGCCGTAGACAGCGCAGGATGATGATCTCCGTAAGTCGACCCGACAGTATGTAACTATAAATGGCTATTTCTAAAGTAACGGGAACATATAGATTATGAGTTTACGTTGATTGATAATAATAAATAACATACTTATATATAATATATCTCATTTATGTACATAAATTCCTGTAATTATTACACACTGGTCCTTTAAGGAACTGATCAGTTATTGCAAATCTGTATACAGTTCAGATTTTGGGGAGAAAGGCCCTGCTGTTGAGGGAAATCTCGAAAAATCTGAGTAGTGAACAAATCCTTCCTTAATAACATACATTCATGTATGGCAAAACAACCAGTCACAAGAACAGCTTCTTCCCATAAACGACCACTCTGATGAACAGTTAAATCAGTCATGCAGTGTCCAGTGTAACCCTCTTAACAACAAAACATTGATTATAGATTACATTTTTACAGATCATAATTTTACAGTTTAAATGCAGCATCCTGTTTTCAACACACACATATCATTGTTCAGTGAGACTGTCAATGTAATCCTGCACACTACAGTATATAGACATGTATATGTGTATATATAATCATCCATTCCCTCCATTTCTGTCCATTTCCTTTGTACTATTTCTAACATTTGTTTACAGCTACAAATAATTGACTGATATATTGAGTTTCATTATTGCCTTGTGTACGTACAGTGACAGTCGTGTTTACTCTTTGACTTGATTTATTTAGCTTTCTTTTTCTTGTTAAGGACATTGAGAGCAGAAAAATCTAGATGCATGTGTACACATGCTTGGTCAATAAAGCTAATTCTGATTCATGAACAATAAATCTTAGTGAGGTCAACACTAGCAAAAGCTGTAGTGAGAAGTATCAGCTAATAAAGGCTGCTATTTAAACCTATGTTAGTATGACTGAACACCACCAGTCAGCTGATTGAAGCATGAATGAAGCAGTTCATCCACTGCACAGGAGCAATGCTCCATATCTGCCCGTTTTTCTGAATTTAGCATTAAGACTGTTAACTTTTTTGGAATCAGCGACCAAGCGACTATATTTGAACGATACGTGATACGTATTTGATTGGCACTGCCCAGTTTGGTGATTTGGTCTTAGTTTCATGAGCCTGGGGCGTTGCACTGGATGAGCTCACTGAGAATGACAGTCACACCTCAGCTCTGCCCTAAAGCATACCCTGCTTTATGGTTTATTTTAATTTTTTTTAAATGGGACCACAATTTATGAACTTATTTAAAACTAGGGATTAAAATCATAAACTCATTAAGAGACTGTTCATGGAGGTTGTAAATCAGGTGAGAAATAGGATCATTTTGCCATAAGGGTACATATAATCAAACCTCCTTTTGAAACTGGAGGAGTCGTCCCCTGCTGGCCATTAGAAAAAAAAAGCAGGTTTAAGGCACTCACACATTCACTTTTCAGACCTGAAAGCTCTGTCCACTACAAAGTAGCATGCCAAACCATTTCTAGTATATAAAAGTTTATGTAGAGGAAGAAATCAAGAGAAATTACTCAGTCCAACACAGGTTTATCTGTATGTATCTGAAACAGGCACACTGACGTTTTGACAGTGTCACTTTTATTTAACATTTTATATTTGCATTTAATTTAGATTCATCTGTAGGGCTGTACCAAATAGTATAATAGTCTTTTTTTTCTTGTTTGTTTGTGTGTGAAGTGTGATGTGGGTAAGGTTGAGAAACCAGGCAGACTACGCAGCATCACAGTCTCTTATGGGGTTGGTCACTGCAGCAGTCAAAGTGTCGTCCTTCAGCAGCCTTCATGTCCAATTGTCTCTGAGTGAATCAGTACATCTCCTGCTGTTCATTCTTCGTGGGTCATTCATGATTCGTGACCACACTTCCAAATTTCTTACGTATCATGTTTCTGAGAAGTAGAGGCAGTAATTCGCCTTTCTCATCGCTGCTTTTTCGGTCTTTGGAATTCAGGACAGCAAATGCATTGAAGCTTCAGTAAGCATATTGATGTGATGTGTTTAGTGGAAATATCTGCTTTTCTAGCTCTAAGTGCAGGCAATTTACAAAATAAAGGAAACACTAAATCAGGGGAAATGCAAAATACACGTGCAAGACATGTCAGTTTGTTAGCAAGATATCTGAAAACAGTTTTATCTTGAACTTCTCGGAGAGAAACTCATCGGTTTAAGAATCACTTAATTCAGTTATAGTTTTGTTTACGTATCTGCAACGTGACAAGTGTAGCAAACAAGGTGATTTGACGACAAGTGACAGGAAAACATGCAAAGGATCATGTCTTTCTCTCTGTTTTGACCCTGGTAGGCTAGACTTTTTGTTTATTTGTTTGTTTTTAAATCCCCTCAAATTACAAATCATGCCCCCGAGCTACTAATTTGTGCATCTAGTTTATGTGTAGATTGTGACATAATTCCTGTTCTTCATCTGCCTTGTCCCCTCTCCCTTATGGAGGACAGCTTTATGTCTTTGCTGAGTCATAAAGAGCTTTGCTTTAATGATCTGGATGACATCTACATTATCATCAGATTTTCCACAACAAAATGATTTGTTAGCCTGTAAGTATCTTTGTTTAAAAGAAAACTGTGCTATTTAAGTAAAATTACATGCATAGGCACATTTTAAATTATATCTCTCAATCATTACCCAACGTAAAGACTCCACCCTCCACCCTTACCTTTCTTTTATCTAATTATTTTGCTGTGCTCCAACCACAGGAAGGTGTTTTACAGGAAAATACAAATTGTCTCAAAGGATCAGTGTGTCAGATTTAGTTGCATCCAGCAGTGAACTTGAAGATTACAAAACACTTTGCCTCACCATCCCCTTCCAGGCCTATAGGAGAGTCTATGGTGGCCCTGCAACTGGTGAAAAAGGCAAAAGACCCTATCTAAAGCCTGTGTTAAGTTTGTCCATTCTGGGCTACTGTAGAAAAATGGCATTTTGACATGTTACCCTCCATGAAAGGAGGCCTTTGCCCTTAGTAGAAGAACAGCCATCTTGTGTCTTTTTTTCCCAGGTCCGCCCTTCTGTGCTATGATTGGCTACTACTACTGTGCTTTGATTAGCTCTGATCAGCTGTGAGCATGAGTGTAGACTGGCACTTAGGAGAGGTTTAGCAAGGCTAAAACAGGGTCAAAAACCACCCAGGAGACTGGTCTTTATGTCTAGTGTGAGGCTAAATGTAACTTTTAACTTCAGTTTTCAGTCACAGTTTGGTTAGGTTTAGGCTCAAAAACTACATGGATAGGTTTAGGCACAAAAGCTACTTATTTTAACCATAAACCATGTTTTTTTTTTTCCCTTAACCTAACCAAAGTAGTTTTCCTGCTTAAACTTACAATGTCACTGGGGAAATAAAAACTAGCCAATGGCTCAGTAGTAGCCAATCACTTCCCCCAAATCTGACTGATGCCTTTAATTAAGCAACTTGAGTTTATGAGTTACTAAATTCAGGGAACAATTAATTAAAAAATGTTCCAATCCAATTCTGGTATGTAGGTATTGTTGGTATCAGCTGGATTGATCAACACTGTGTTTATTTGTTTTCACTCATTACAGTTTTAACAACAGAAGTAAAATGTCTTTACTATTCCAATTTGCTAAACCAAAAGATACAATGATAATCTGTTCAATACAAATACACAACATCAACAATTTTACCATACTTATACACTTATTTCCCACTTTATTAGGTACACTTAAACAGCCTAATGCAATCAATACAACAGCTCTGCCATGTTCTTCTTTAAGTTTTCTTGAAACAGTCGGTTAGAATTCTCCTTTTTTTATTACTGGTGTCATTGTGGGTGGTGCTGTCATATTGAACTGCATTATTCTGAAAGTATAATATAATAAATATAAAGCAGAATTATCACCTCTCCGACAGTGTCAACAAAAACTCGGTTTATAAGCTTCATAAAAGAAGAATTCATGGCAGAGCTATTGTATTGGATTGCATTAGATTATAACAGAGTACCTAATAAAGTGGCCACTGAGTGCAAATCCCAAGCACATTAAATGATACACAGTCCGTTTCAGGCCCAGCAGTGCTTTTGTTGGATCAGGAGATAAACATGTTGTTTGGGTCTCATTGCTCACACAGTGACTATTCAGTGACTTTGATAGATTACAAGCCTTCATTAAAATCTCAAACATTCTCATTTGAGTTCTTTATAAAGGTTCATACGACCTGCTGCTGCTTGTTAAATGACTTCAGGCTCCCTCCATTTTCCTCCAGTCTGACCGCCGCTGCCTCACGCGGCTTCACGATTGAGTACGGCCTCATCGAGGCCACAGCGAACTCAGCACTGTTGTTTCCACACTGAGACTTGCGTCCAATTAAGAGAGTGTGTGTGTGTGTGTGTTTGGAGGGAGGTAGGAGATAAGGTTGCCGTGGCAGCAACCAGATTATAATTGTCCTGGAGTGGCACTAATCCCCCTCCACCCCGGCCGGCTCGTTTTGTTCACCGCAAATCAAGGCGCTTCCAATCTGTCTGAAAGAGCGATTTCACAAATAGAGGGAGGCAGGGAGGAGGGAGGAAGCTAATGAAACAAACAAAACAAAACAAAACAAAACAAAAAAAAAAACAGACGATGGTCCTTTCCATCACCACTTAACACACTACACAAGAATACAGGCAGGCACAAACACTCACATTTACACATATACACACTAGTTTGTTGCTTCAGATTGATTGAAGATTCAGATTTTGTTCCTGCATGCATTATGAGCTTGAGCAGACATGTAAAAGTTCAAAGCGTACTGCCTACTGGCAGAGTACAACAGAAACTGAATATAATAATCCATGTTTTCATTACTTTATAATCTCTTGAAAATAAGAATCATTGTGTTTTTGTTGCCTTAAAATGAGCCCTTTATATCTACATTAGGCCCAGGGTACTGGGCACTGATGTGTTTCAACAATAGTCCAGAATAGCCAAATCAAACTCTGGCTCTATTAAAGGTTAAAGGTTATATAAGCATGTAAGACATTCATTGTCACTAGATGTCACATTAGAGCACCAGCAACTCAGACCCAAAGAAATAGCTGTTATACTGCTGTCCTCAACGTCGCAAGACTCTAGTGACAAAAACATTCATTTTGCCTGTAATTTAATTGTCTTGGTTCATGTTTCCATTGTTCCAACAACCACCAACTCTGGTTAGGTGGAAATAAAGCCTTAATTCACAGAGTTAGATGTGAAAATATTGTCTCTGAATGTTGTGTTTCCCCGCTGTATATTATTCAACTTGGTAAGGCCCCATTTGTTTGATCTGCTGAGCAACCTTATTCTATGTAACGTAGTTATTAGCATCCTGCTAATGCCAGCTACCTAAAACATCAAGTAAATTATACTTTGGAAGTTCAATGCTTTGAACTGCTGTCTGAGTATTTTCTCACTGTTAGACTCATCTGAATTAAATTTTGTGTTTAATTGACAGGGAAATTAGCTGCCAGGAACATCTGTACTGTGGGCACCACAAACAGTAATAGTTTTGTTTACATTACTCTCTGGAATACTCTTGAAGGATGCGTTCAGTGTGGTGCCATGTGGTCACAACAAACTGGTTGTGCACAGATGTCTGCACAGAGCCTTCTTGTACAACCTCTGATGATGGAAGTTACATTATACAAACCCTTCTGGACCCTCGCACATTTGTGGGCGCAGAAAGTATAATACCAGCTTTAGTGTCTTGGAGAAGGTCAACAGTTACAAGGAGGGACTAATACTACAAGGAATATTCATATTTTGTTTTTATCTTAAGAAAAATCACCTCCTGCTTCTTTTTAAGTAACACACAACTTACTGTAAGTTTCCATGGGAAAATGTAAACACAGGTTTGTTTCCTCTGACTTCAAGGAGCATCTGATGGTAGGCATTAAGAACAATTATGCAGAAATATATTCTTGTGCATAATCTTGTGTATGTAGGTCACGAATCATCAGTATTAAATTTAGATTGATTCATAAACACTCATTGTAGTTGGTTTAATGTTCAGAATATTATATACATATATATACACCATAAATATGGTGGATTTTTCAGCACATATGTGTACTAGTAAAGAGACAGCTGGACAGATATTTATATTTGTCTTCAAGTCCGTTTCCTCATTTGATAACTATAAAGCTACACTGGTTTACATATAACCTTCTGTTAAGAAGAACAGAGTCTAAAATCTAAAGTTTAAGTTTGAAGTTTAAAATTTAATTGATTTTGCGATTCTTCTTTTCTCATTTTAACCATGACTACAACCTCTAAATTTACCACAGCTTCAGTTACTGCTCTAGTTGCCTGTAATGTCAACTCTAACTTAAACTGTTTTACTTGTTTAAACATAACTGTGAGCTAATCCTTTAATGCAACAAACAGATAGAAACAGTCCGTCCAATTTGCGCTTTTGTCACATTATCCAGCGCATGGTGGAGGAATGTAATCTCCACGTAATCCGCATCCACAACAGATAATCTGGATTTTCGAGTTCATCCTCATTTCACAATATTGCAGGAGGGGTTGTTGAATAGAACCCCTCACCCTGGCAGCGTTGTTTGTTGTCCTGCTCTGCCCACTGAGCCACAATGAACGGCTTTCATGATTTCACTGAGAATATATTCCTGTCTGTGGTTGCTGTGGTTGGAGGAGAGCAGAGTGATAGCATCGCTCGTAATGACACAGTATTGTTGTTTGCTGCCTGCCCAGGTGCCTGAAAACAGAGCTGGATTTGAAAGGGAATATTCATGAAGCACACACACTCACACGCACTGGATCAAGGTTGTCTGTTCACCATGGTGCCCTGTTCTACCTTTAATTTTCATCACAAAGAGGAAAATAAATCAGAAGATCAGAACAAAGGCATGACTATGAGCTTGTATACATACATGCATATAGTACCTGCATGTGTGAGTGTAAGGGTGCACCTGAGTGTGTGTATACGTCTACGTGTGTGTGTGTTTGTGTGCATACACACTTGTGCATCCATCTGCATCTCCTGCCATAGATATTCAAATGGCTCCCTGTGAAAAATTGAATCGAGAGGCTGTTGAAGTGCTGGCTCTTCTTTTTCTCTCTGGCCGAGACACGGCGCCCGAATGGCCTTTGATATGGTAATGTCAGCTCACTGCGGGGGCCCTTAGGACCAGATGCATGCTGGGATATGTCCCAGGTGTCAGTCATAGTGTGTGGCCTACCTGGCTGCAGAGGACAATTTGCTTACCAATAGAAATGGAGGTCAGCATATATTTTTGGTCACATTTATTTATTAGGCTAATATATGACTAGATTTCAATTAAATTTGGCTTAAAGCTGTTGAACAAGCAAAAATTGTATTTTGTTTAGATTGAGGAAAAAACTAATTTGTAATTTTTTTTAACATATCCTCATCTTTTTTTTTCTTACTGTAGTTATAAATTATTTTGATTTTGCAGATTGCACAGCTTTAGTGGTGGTATAAGGTCTCTAGTTAGAGCAGTTTGCTGCGTCAGTATTGACCTTTCATCAGGAAATATTGAACAGTAACTGACAGAGGTTCCACCCTGACTGCAGCTGAAAAAAAAAAACCTGCACTTTTCTCTTTGCAGAATTAATTTATATTTAGTTGGTTATGTTTTTGTTTAATCATCATGGCAAATTGTTGACATGTTTCTTTACATCATTATTATTAGTTATGTGAAATTTGCAGTTATTTTGCATGTTATGTCAACAAAAATAGAGAACGCCATGAGGAAATCTATGTGCTGCATCTGTGTCTGTCTCCTTCAAAGTGAGTGACAGAGTGCCCCCACCCCCCTGAAAGTGTATGGTAAATGCACTTACGTAGGTCCTATGGCAAACATGTAATCAATAAAGTTCCATCTATTAGGACTACATGAGCTGAATTGGGTGTTTTTGATTGGGATCCCCCAGGACTCCAGTACAGCACTGATTGAAAACAGAAAAAGAAAAAAATGGTGTGAAGTCATAAGGAACAAATTCAAAGTCAAAAAAAAAAAAAAAAAAAAAAAAAGGAAGGACGGACGGACGGACGGAATTCAGCACTTGTGAGATATGACAAAAATTATACCTCTGGGATCTGTGGGAACCTCATCGGATTGAGGTTAAATCTCACACTGAGTTGCACACAGCAAGTTTATATGATGGGCGTTCCCTCATAAAATAATAGCTTCACTGGAGAGTTTCAGGGGACTGTGATTGTGTTTATGTTTTTCCACCATGGCCCCTGTTTTCACCAGAGTGAAACTTCACTGATGTAGTCTGCGAGATAACACTCAGCCACCAGTGGTCAGCTGGTAGTCAGTAAACTAGAAAAATTATCTTGCTAATGGTAGTGCTAGCTTGGCTACTCGTGTTGGTCTGTGGAGGTCGTAGTGGTCCACTGATAGTCTATCTAGTGTTGCAAAAGCACAAGTTCTGTGACTTACAATTTTAAAATCTTATATGGTGACAGATGTTTTCATACACAAAGGATGAGACGTTGATGTCTGAGAACATTTTGACATTTTGTAGCCTTACTGACAACGAACGTTGGTTTCTTTAAACCAGGACTTCTCATAGTCTTGACCAAGGTGTGCGGAAAGTCAATCCAGCCCAAGCCCATACCTTTTACCTTGTGTGTGGCTTATTTAATCTATTTTCAAGTTATTTGTGTTGTCATGGCAATATTAACTGCTTGTGTATTGTTGCTGCCAAGTTCAGGCATTAGCCTTACACCAGAGAATTCACTATGGACTCCTAAATCAGCTCTATTTTCTCTAGTACACGTTTTCAACAACTTGTAACGTAAATATGTCTGAGTCAGAGATAGATGGACTAACTGTTTGAGTCAAGTCTGTCTCAGTTTCATGCTGAAGCATCTGAAGCTAATGAATTACTTTTTGAACGTATGTTGCTTAAGTTAAGTTGCTTAAGTTAAGTTTAAATGTATTTAGTTATTGCCATTCATTTCAGAACTCTGACCAAATAAAAATCAGATGCAGACCTTTGAGTAATAAATTTGAGGACTACCATAACTACCATAACCTTACCAAGTAGTTTTTGTTGCTTAAACCTAGCAAAACCTTAATCATGGAGGTGGTAGATAATAAAACACTCATGTTAGTTGTTTTTGAACAGCCAGATTGGAAAGAAATAATAATTTTCCTTATATGATTGTTGAGGCATGAACACTTGTTGCTTCAGTAGCCTGTGAGTGATGTCATAGATCATGTTTCAAACTGTGCACATACTTTTTTTTAAGCACAGTAAAAATAAAAGTAAAGTGTCATTTCCTCGTTATCCATGTTTGTCCCTGCACTGTAGCATATCTGTGTTCAGCTTCATACCTGGTCTGGATTCTCCCCTCTGCTGTACTTACAGCTCACATTGTTCTCCAAGCTGCACTTGAGCAGACCGGCCGGCTGCTTACAGGGACTCTGGACACCCGCTGGGCTTTCTGGCAAACAGCATGACACTACAGACAGCTGGCATACAAGGCTCACACCCTCTCCCCTATTTTCCCCAGGCGCTAAATGGGCTGTTAGGTACAGTTGAGGTCACCCAGAAAAAAAAAAAGAGGTAGGAAAATGAAAGCCCAGAATTTCAATACACCTCGACAGTCTGGATCTCTTGTTCGCTCAAACAAAATGCACTCCCGAGAGGCTCTGCTGCAGCAAACAAGGTGCCGCCGTGTGTAATGACAACAGCATCAAGCTTGATATTATGCACCTGTAGACTCAGTCTAATGTCCTGAATACTGAGCTGTAATTTAGACTGGACGACACACTGCAACACTGTTGTCTGCACACATCATTGAGCAAATGGCCTGATACTCTGAAATGGCCTGTCTTATTAACTACGTCTCACGCCTGATTAGCCAGTGGCATCTCGGTATGATGGTAGTTGGCTGTGTTGTCCAATCACTCGTTAACATAAACAGTATCAGCAAGTGAGGAAGAAGAGCAGGATGTGTGTGCATGTTTATCAAGAGACAAAAACACAAACAAACTACAAAAAACAAACAAAACAGTCCACAATCCCAAACCATACCTAGTTACATTACTTTCTTTTGCCAAGCTAGCTCTATTAAAGATGTCTTAGAGACCCCAAAATGTCCACACCTAGACATTAAATCTTCTGTATTTAAAGTCAAGATTAAATGAAAAAGGCCTTTTACCCTTTTAGATCACATCAGAGTTTCCTTGGTGGAAAGATAGCTTTACTTGTTGCTAAAGTAGTTACCATAAAGTCTGCGTGAAGTAAAGTCAGAGCCTTTCTTGTAAACACATTATACACATACATAGAAAATAGAAAATACTTGTGACTGTTTGTCATGATTTCTGTGTGTCAGGATATTTTGGGTGGACCTAAAATATAGTTTGATGTAATCGAACCATGGTCCCCTAACACTACATAAGCCCTGCGAACTAACTCAGCAGCAACACTGCCACCCACCACCTTCCCCAACAGGAGGAGGAAAGTTGATTCTCAGACGAATTGATAGGTCACCGTCCTCTGGCTCTGGTGGCAAACATGATTGGACAAGTCCAGTAAAGCTGCTAGACGGAGCAGTTTTAGACCTAATTTTTCTTGGTGATTTTTTTTTTTTTAAATCATCAAATTTAGCTGGGTGTTTGATACCATGTTTCTGTGGCATGACAAACTCAGAACACATATTTATTATTGCTTAACACAGACTTTAACCACTAACTGTAGTACTGTTGGCTAGTTAACTCAAACCATACAGCTAAGTTAGGCGACTCAGCCTTTGGAGTACCGGGAGCCAAACCCGGCAAGAAAACCTCCAAAGGACACTCTCCTTTCTGTTTCATGTAGAAACAGAAAATGAGAAATCATGGTTTGATAGGCAGCCAGCTTACAACTTGGTGGTGTTTGACCATCAACAGCTTGCTTAGCTGTTGTAACTTCATACAGTACTCCAATACTCTGAACTGATTCCTGAATGTAGTTTGGCAAAAGACAGTTCTCAACTCAAGGCCCACTTACTAGCTTCTTTTTGGAGCCATTTAAATAGATTTTCAGATTTCAGATTGAGTTTTTGAGATGACAGGTTTTCATATTTTGTCAAACATTGGAATATAATATAGCTTCAAAGAAAAGGTATAAATCATGTTTGTGATACTGTCAGATAAAATTGTTTTACCAACTTTATAGCAAGTTAAGAGTTCATGGGGGTTAAAAAATAAACCTTTTTTCTTAACAAAATTTAAAATAAGAATGTGTTTGCCTGACAAAACAGAACCAGATAAAGAAAAAAAACATTCACAAAGTACGTTTGAACAAATTGGTTGGTTGTTATTTGTGTGTTGTTGCTATGTTCTTCTTCATCTGCACATCTGCCTTCCCCAAATCCCTTCTCCTCCCGGTGATGGGCACAGCAGCACCACACACTGCGTGGCATCTGCAGCTAAAGGTTTTCGTTAGCTGGGAGGCTGGCTGCCCGTCTGCCGGGCCCACCAGACACTGACAGGCAGGCTTGGAGACACCATTACCCAAGCACGGCACTCCCCAGGTGGGCACAGAGAGGACTGTCAGGGCCCGCAGGCTCAGCCGTAATTACCCCCTCCCACCACAGCAACCATTACAAGCTACCCAGAATGTCTCCCTCCCTCCATGGGGTTAGCAGAATGCATCAGGGGCCTGGCTGATGAACACTGCAGCTCTGCAGCTGACAGAGTGCGATGGTGGACGGATCTGTTTATACAGCTGTGGTGTGGGTGTGTGTGCGGGCAGCATGCCTATGGGAATGCAAAATGCATGCATGTACGTAATCACATACACTTCAATCACACAGCCTTCATGAGCAGGTACAGGAATACATTTAAAGCATGAATAGAAATATACAATTTCCATAAATAAGCAGTCTTTTGTGGTGCTGAAGTCGATACATCAATTTCATTGGTCGACATTTTGATGACTGATTAATTGTTTGTCATTTATTCAATCAATGGCTGGTTCCAGTCTCTCAAATATGAGGATTTGCTTGCCTTTCTGTATTTCATATCATTGTAAACTGAGTAGGTTATGTGTGGATTTTGGACTGTTGATTGAACAAAATATGGACATGAGCTTGGACTTCGGCAACTGCCATTTATACCTTTTTCTGTCATCTTCTGTCACAAGCGAAATAAAAAAATCACCAGATCAATCAGTGAGGGAATAATCAATATATAGAGAACCGTTGACTGCAGTTATATTTTATTGTGTTTGTTTCAGGTCAAGCCTGTGGTTGAATAGTCAAAAAATTCCTTGAATGAAAAGAAATTGAGAACCTCTGACCTAAACAATTTGGTCATTTAGCTTACTTTAAAGTCTTTCCAGTTTATATTTAATTTATTGTCAGTCAGGTGTCACATCAACCATATTGCCTCTTGCAGCAGCTAGTTCAGTTAGCTATGTTACACAGATATACACACAGTTAAAAGGTGTAAATATTTAGCACTAACTCACAAACCTGCCAACTCTTGGATTTGTTTAATATTTTAGGGTTATCGTCTGATACCCACTCCTTTAGTCTTTTTTCTCCTGGGAAACTTCCGTAATCTCAGACTTTATTTACGTAAGAATAATTTTCGTAATTGCACCCATAAGTTTAGTGTGTTTGTCTGACACATTCCCAGTTCAGGATGCAAAAGCATGCAAGAAAACTTCACTATAATATAATATTTTACACCCTCAGCTGAAATTTGAATAATAAATGCACAGTCACAGTCAAACGTGATGATCAGCAACGGGGAAGCTTTACGTCAGGAAATGTCCAACATGTCTGGATGGTTCAGAGAGTCACGACATGAACTCCTGTCATCACAAATCTGTACCCGAAGACAGATGAGTAATATTTTCCAGTGAGGTATACCAATTAACATAACAAATAAAGAAATTGATTCAGTGATGATGGCATCAGGCCACTGCTATTTTAGCAGTAATTCTAATGTGTCTCAACGTATATGGTGTATATGGTCGCATAGTTTAGTAATTGATACTACATGATGTGATATGTTTCAAGGATAAAAAGACAGAGATTAGCCCTGGACGTCTCCTTCAGTAAAAGCAGAGTCTACAGTCATAACTGACCAGTGTGTAGAGGTCTGTATGGTTAGACTGTAGCAGCCTGATGATATTTTCATGTGAGTTAATGAAGGTAAAGACAGTGAGTAGCTATGCGTAACATCTGGCACAGCAGTTGTCATAGGCTCCGGAATTATCAAAATATCCTGCTGCCTTCAGGTGCTGCAGGGATTTTATGAACTGAGAAGTGTTTCAGCTGAAAAATACTCCTGTAGACTAAACTAACTAAATGTTGACAGATATGAATTAGTAAGATCTAGTATGATGCAGCATCTTTTAATTTAGTATAAACTTATTAGGCTGGTGAGGTTACACAGATTTTAACATGAAACTGGTGATCACTTTTTACTTAAGTTCCTGGCACCACAAAACCTGAAGGAAGCAGCCGTCATGTTGGCACTGAACCGTGTGCATGTAAGTCAGCGACAGCAGCCCTCAGAAGTAGGATCTCGGAAACGGACACAAACTCATAGAAACGCACACAAAGACACGTGTTCTCACAGAGAGGTACAGTCTTTGTTCGATGATAACAGGTGAAGGTGAATGTCACAAAGAGTGAGAGTGTTCCTCCCCCTCATCGGTGACGGCCTTGAGTTCCATTGTACCAACTATACTCTGCCAACAAACACAGCTCAGCTACAGTACCTCGGATACAACCTGTATGGGCTGCTGAATTGAAATACACTTTTCTGTGAAAAATAACACAACACTGACATTATACTCAATCTGTTTGTGTTGTGTGTACCCTCACAAAAGAAGAATATTTTACAGTATCTCAATTTGATAGAGTGCTGTCACTCAAATCTACAGTAGAAGGCTTCTGTACAGCTCTGAAAGGAACAAGATATCCTCCACTTTCCAAAACACAAACCATGCTTCTTAAAAAAAAAATGGCAAAGCAAACACGAACAAATATAACAAAAAAGTCTTTTGTCCATAGATCACCACACTACAGAATGAATTCTTTGGATTTCAGAGATACTGAATTGGAATATTTTTGTCACAAACTGGCATATCTTACATCACGCATCTGGATTGTTATTTGTCCAGACACTTCTGATGATTCACCGCTGTCAACCAACATAATGATTTTTTTTTGTTGTTGCCTTTGCAGAGAAGACAGCAGGCAGAGTGATTGCAAATATTTAAATGTACATTTGAGGCATTTAGCAGATGCTGTTTATTCAGAGATACCGCCGGTGACCACAACAGCAAATTAAAGCATCAATCTGATGATGATGGTAATAAATGATGATGATGTATGACAGGTAAAGCCTATGGGGTAAAAAAAAAAAAACTGTGCAGAAGCAGAGCAGAGTGGGATGTGGCTGTATGATTCATTTTAGCATTCACATTTGCATCGTTCAGCTGAAGCACCAGCCTTAAACTGAATGCAGCAATAGAAAAAGTGTCAGCTCCCATATGGCCTGCATTACATGCTTGCAGTATCTGAGGCGATTTAAACTTCAGCACAGCTCTATAAAATCCTGCTGGCAATCGCTGGGACTCAAAGGTCATGACGGTATCACACTGTTTGGCTTGTCTCTTTTGCCGTATGTAACCGCATGTATGCTGAGGCTTTTGTTGTCTGCAACACATAAACAAGCACTTTAAATACTCAAAACCTGTGCCTCTGCAACTATTCTGTGTTTATTGGAAAGTTATGAGCTATGGTGAATGAATGAGGAGTCCTTAAAATTTCTGATACTTCAATCCATGAAAACCAAAACAACACAAGTTGTGTTCTGAACACAGAATATGCAGTTATGCTTCAGTGAAATTATTGTGTAAAAATAGCACAAATAACCTAGAGTACCCCAGGCACTTACATATATTTGTCTCATAAGAACAGTAGTTAATAGTACAGATTTGATAATAAAAATTAAATACATATTTTTATTCTTACCTAGTGCTATTTAGCCACCTAGAGAGTTTTGATGTGAGTTTCGGAGTTTTGGATAGAGACGTCTGCCATCTCTCAAATATAATGGGACTAGATGGCAGTTGACTTTCATGTTGGAGCTATTTTCTTTCTATCAAGCTGCATACACCAACTGCATCACCATGCAGGAGGAAGTCTGCATGTACTCACTGACGGTAGGTTACAGCCGAGGAGGACACCATCGATATTTACATCCTGTGCTGTCACAAGAACAAGCCTCTCATCCATGAATGGATGCATGCTTCCTTCAGAATATCTGCAGGTCTCCTCTCATTTGTGTTTACCCATACATAGTTGTAGCATGGCTAATAGGTACATTAGTCTCACCCTCTGCCTTTCACCAATAGTTTGTGAGGTGGAGGGTCTGTCAGAGTCTCTTGCTCATGAAGTTACACATTGTGGTTCAAAAGCGTTCCTGTACCCTTGGGATAATCATACATCTGATTGGCTGATATGTTATGTCAGTAATATGTTGCTAACTTGTTATAGAGGTGTTGCACAGTGATTTATTAGGTTAGCTAGCTGATATGATTGCACAAGGATTCATGGGTAGTCTTATATGAATGCTGTGTAAATTAAATGTTTTCAAGTTTTTTGGGGGTTTTTTTGGTTACAAATGGACTGATTTGTCTTTGCTATGTTGGGTTCATGTTAATGTGTAAATGTGTACTTTCAGACGTATTTTAGTTTCTGGAAAAAAATATCAGTGACACTGAAGACCTCCTAGGGGTCCGAGTTGTTCAGTTTTTCAACCATTAGGCATAAGCATTTTGTATCCTATTGTGCAAACTCAAAAATCTGCATCAAAGATAGAAGATGTACTTAACATTCTTCTATCCCTTTATACAATTTCAGTAATGCTGTGTTTGACAGAACAATCTTTTAACAACTAACTCAACGTACAAAAACAATAGCAAACAATATAGCTTTCACAGGGATCTTCGATCATATCAGCCGTTCTTTATCAGGGGATGGATTAGTTCAGTTTCATGGACCTGTTGACATGTGCTCTCAGTAGCTGATATAATTTCATCCAAAGCACCTCATGGCTTACAAGTTAAGCATGAAAATTATTTCATGATCCTCAAAACAGTATTTTAACTCAAGTACCACTTACTGTGAGCTGTCAACTGTATCACATGGTATTCATCACCAGATGGAGTTTGTGTAGTTGTCGTAGAGATGGATCTAATTGAAAAAAAATAGTTGGTGCATGAGTTGAGATTTATTCTCTGTAAAGCTCTGCAACATATTTGAAAGTGTTACCGTTACAATTTCATTATTAGAAATTAGGTATTTTAAGCTTTAATTAGTGACAACAATATTGATGATGTAATTGTGCAGGTTTAGAAATAATTTCCTGTTCCCATTTTTGTTGCCTGAGATTTACAGTCATAGCAGCAAAGCTGAATTCTAATTTGTTCATTTCATACTTACCGTTTTGTTGTTCCGTGTGCATAAGATGGACTACTTAATTCATATTACTGTTGTTTGTCTTCTTCCTGTTGGCTAATGTAGCTGTTCTCAATCACAGCATGAGCTGTGTGGTGAGCAATTAGCGGAAATGAATCCCCCCTTTATCAAATCACTGTTAGCTCCTGTGTTTCTGTGCTGATCACAAACAGTAGGGAATGCATTTCTATGCTGATGATGACAGAGTCACTCACCATGGTGGCTCTAATTTGATCCTCTGAAGTATTATAAAGTAAACCAGGTTAAACAAAGGTGGAGGGGGAGGACAACAAAACCCTCAAGGATATCTGTAACTGTTTACGCATCACAAGTTAATCAGAACATTCCCTTTTCTGAACATTGCTTTTCTGAAATGAGTTTGTGTATGAAAGAAACCACACTGACTGACTTTAAAAGACTGGATTTAATTTATGTAAAGCAGCACTGTTAACACAAAGGATGTTGAAAAGGACCATGACAGTTTGTCAAAAGAGGTGTTTATGTCTTCTTTTTCTTAAAAGTAGGGATATAAATCTCCACAAGCCTTGCAAGACAGTAAGTGTCTGGTAAGCTAGCTAATTTCAGTCATCGGGTTTGTTTTTTAAGTTGTTTGGCAATTTGATTTGACTCCACAAAGTCACTTTAAGTCATATACTGCTTAAGTGTAAACCCACCTTTAACATGTGCTTATTCTCTGATAATTTCAGGCCTCGCAGCTGTTTATGTTATCTTATTGGTGGGCCAGTCTCAGTTTCAATACATATTTTAACTCTACTACAATCCTTGTTTGTCCTGCCATCGAGAATGCAACTGTAACTTCAATAGCAATTGCAGTTTGTGCATTGGTATGTGGACTGCTCATTTGAAGCCTCAAGTTTGAAGTTTTGGTTTTAGGGGAAGCCAAAAGTGACCATATTTGGAAGAGAGGGTGGAGCTGGGGACGTCACCGTGGTAGCAACTTGACAGATTGCTGTGATAGCAACTTATCAATCACAAGTTTGCCCCATCTATACTATACCCGCTTTATCATCTATCTTTATTGTCTGGTTGCTCTAAATCGGGCCATAATTTCCAAAATGAACATCATGGTGTATTGAAGCAGATTTGAAACTTGCAACTGACAGCATAAACTCATTAGGAAACTGTTTATTGAAGTAATACGTCAACTGAGAGGTAGGCTAATCTTCTCATAAGCTTGAATACAATGACTTCTTTTTGCAACCACTGCAGCTGTCTCCTGCTGGCCATGAGAAAGAATTCAGGTTTAAGCAATGGTTTCACTGTTCATACCTGGAAGCTCTATCTACTATTTAACAATTAAATTCTGTTATTGCAGGAACATATGTATTTTACAATATTAACTAGTTAATTGATCAAGTTTCTAGGGGTGTCACAATTTCAATATTAGATTGAAGAGCGATCAAAATGAGCCTTCAATTTCAAAAATCGAAATCAAAGCCAGAATCAACGAATCTCCCAGTATTTTATTTTTCTCTCCACCCATCTACTTGTGGTGTCCAGGACATGTCGAAAGAAAAACACACAACACAGACAACACAGCATAGCTCAACAGTCATTATATATATATATACATACATATATATATATATGTGTATATCTTTTTTTAAAGAAGAATTTGAAAATATAGGGCATTAAAACAATGATCTATTGATCTTTACAAATCAAGACTCAGTAGTCTAACAATGGAATAACCATCAGTGATTTAAAAAAATCAATAAATAATTTTTTTGGATTGGGATTTGGAGAATCTTGACACCTCTCCCATTCTTTCAAAATGGCTGCCATGACAAAACAAATAATTCAAGGACTATTTTGTTAGCATTTATTCATAACTCTCTTGTTCAGACTTGTGAAACAAATGGTAGAGGCACAGCTGCATACAAATGAATGGAAAGACATGAGTGTACAATATGTGAGCAGATGTGAATTTGCTGTAGGCTGTGAAAATTGAGGTAATAATGTTTTTCTGGAGCAAGTTCGAAATGTTTCAACTTGAACAAAAACTTGGCACTCAAGCCAAGGCTTTATGGCTCCACTTGGTAAACATACAAACATACAGAGATCAGTCTGAGATGTCACTCATACACACACAGCCTGTGGGTCCATTAGCTACAGCTGACACCTGCACAGTCAGTACATTGGCTGAGCGTGGCGAATAAAAACAGACGGCAAAGCACTCGCTCGCTCACTTTTTGCCTAACTTTACACGCAAGTAAGGCAAGGCAAAAATGTTCGTGCACTTTATCTGCACATACCTCTAATACTTATTTTCACTCGACTTTGCATTTACTTGCAAGGTTATGTGACAATATAGCTGCTCAATATTCAGCTCTCTATCTAATTTGGTTTATGAATAACACTAATGAAGCCAAAAATGGCACACAAAAGATAATACATATTTTTCTGAACAACACTTATAGGGACACACAGAGCAAGACACAAAAGACCAGGAAAAGGAAAGCAAAGAGAGATGTTTCTATGTTTTCTAGCAAACTGCAACGTCATAATACCCCATAATGGTACAAATTTTTAAAGAAAGTTTAATATACCAGACATTATTGCACTCCAACCACCACTACTGCTGTTCCCAAGCATTTTTGCTCCTTTAAAAGTGCTCTCCAGGCAAACAACCTGGTGCACAAATAATGTTTTCGATCGAGCAATCTCCCATAGGTCTGACCTTGGCAGCTTTTATCAGGTGATGAATACTTTGAAAAGATTGCATTGTTTTCCAGACCAATACCACTGCTTTTAGCCAGCCACCGCACACTGTAATCCTCTCTACCTTAAAGCAAAAAAAAAAAAGAAAAAAAAGATAATTCTTCATCGTAGATTTCAGCAAATTGATCATTCCGTCCATGTTTGGAGAAAAAAAGATATGAATGTTGATGAAATTTTATCTGTTATCTCTGAAAGGACATCTGAGACAGGCCCCCCTTGAAATCGCAGCTCCTGACAGAGTTCACCCTCACTTTGTTGATGCTGAGACATTTCAGGGGTGTGTGTCGGGGGACTAATTAAATTGTCTGTGTTTTGATAATACTTATAAACAGCCAGTGTCTAACATGCACCCACCATGAAATGAGAGCGACGCTGAGCGTAATGGATGAATACCTGTCTTCTAGGTGTCTGTCACGAGCGGCTGATTGCCAATCAATTAGAAAATGCCACGACGGAAAGTTGATTAGAGCGTTCACTGCAATGAAAATAGAATGTTGTGAAGATGCTTCTTGTTTATCTGATACCATAATACCATAAAAAAGTCGAATGACTCATTTTTAACGCGCGCACGTCTCGTTTCTGCTACTTTTAAATGCAGAATTGAAGGAAAAGGCATCTATTCTAGCAAGGTGCTGGCTCACAGACGTCAAAGAAATGAGGGGAAAGCTGCACATAAGGATCTAATCTTTTCATTTTACATTCTATCAATGATTCAGCACATTTTTTGCCTTCTACAGACAAGTCATTCATAACCAAGAAAAGCCTCCATTATCACTATATGCACAGTTTAAAGGTGTGTTCAGACTTTAGTTGAAAAGAGTTACAAGTTGAAAGCTTCTAAGGAAAATGTGCACATTTCCTGAGGCTCTGTGATTCATAAACATAAAGATATATGAGTCTGTCAGTATATACTGTACAAACACACAGCAAACACACACATCTGCATGATATGGTATGCCACTTTAAAGTGACAGTTCCCCCAAAATCAAAAATCATGTAAGCAGTTTCATATAGGAACTAGTTTCTTTCTTCTTCTTTCTACTGAAAAAAGAAAGTAGTTCCTACATGAAACTGCTCACAACAAGGTCTGTGGGTTATCTTGAGTACCCGGGTCATAATTTTAGGATAGAGACACTGCTTTTGTTTTTTTGTTTTTGGTGCATTGAGCACCACAAGCCAAGTGACATTAAATATAATTAAACTGGAGAGAAGGCAGACATCTCTACGGCCAGTATCTATAAAACTCTGCAACTAACACCAAAAAAATCTAGATGGATAAATGCCGCTATAAGCCACAGGATATATAAATATGTATTTATGACTTTGTGGTGAACTGTACCTTTAAATTGGCATATTATCTCCTATTGATCACAGGTCCCTGAAGTAATCAGATTCAAAATTATGTGATAGCAGTTACAGAAGAAGCTCCCACTGCTTTCTTGTCTGCTTTTGGCCATAAAAGAAAAAAAAACAACAACACTTAAATAACTGTAAATAGTTGGAACAGGTTATGTGCAGTAAAGTTTACTTTAAATTGACTCCAGTAAAAGAAATCAAACAACACTTTACAGCAAGGACGTTTCATATAAAATTCAGCTCAATAATAACTGGCAAGGTCCGTAGACAAAACAGTTGTTTTTGGCTAGTCACCATTATTAGCTTGTTATTAGTCTATGACATTTTAAATTGCATTAATTAGCCCAGAAGCTAGCAATCTTTTCTTCTACTCATAGCTTAACAAATCACATGTATTATTTATACTTTTTCTTCCTCACTGCTGGTTTAGGTCACTGCATCTACTGACAGAAATCCAAGGCTGAATTTCAGCCTACATGCACGTCTTTCAACCTAACATTTGTGAAACAAAGCAGCTAATATAACCCTAGCAAGAGCAAAGGGTTTGTGGACTGCAGAGTGTGATGAATTTCCACATGATTTATCCCAGAGAGAAGGAGTAAATATTATCTTCGTCTTTTTCTTTGCTGCTTACCATCATTTGTCTGGTGTTATCACAGTTTGAATATTCAGAGAAGAGGTGCACTTGAACAGAGATGGTGACACAGACCTGCCATGGGAATTTCCAAACAAAAGCGTGTCCTAAAGATGATATTGATCGATGTTTTTACTTTGCATCTATGCTGTTGGATTGTTGATCATTAAATTGATATATTGATCCAGCATGATGGATCTTCACACCCCTATACACAGCAATAAAAGTTTTACATCTAAGTTACACCTACAAAATTTACTGTGAAGCAGAGACACAACGCAAATTTATTGTAAATATTCCTTCAGTATATGTGTACACATAAGAATGTAGAGTATAGATAGATAATCACTAGTCAGAAATGACAGAAAATGAGGGAAGAGAGAGGATGATAAATGATTTAACAAAAATGTTTGCTGCAGCAAGAGATTTCAGAACAGAACAGAGAAAGAGAGACAAGGCTGTTCATTGGATGAAATTGGAATCATTTATTCTCATACAACAAATGTGTTTTCAATCATGTTCTTTCTTCAAATTGCCAGAACTGCCAAAAGCAAGTTACATCAAAATGAGAGGTATTCCCACTTTAATACTGAGTCATTAGTACACAAAACTGAAGGGACAGGTGAGGATCCAGTCCAATATTTCAGCACTTAGATCATCAGCGCTCAGTGTTTATGCCACGTTAAAATATTTCAGCCAGACAGTACACTGAAGATCTGAAGATCATTCATCTTTTTGTTCAAAGTTCACAACAAATTTGCAGCTCCCCCCTCCGTCCTCACCCCTTCCCAGTCGGGATCGCACCACATACGCAGGTTGTAAATCCTCAGCACCTTGTCCAGACACTTTTCTCCCGGCGTGCGCTGGCCGCCAGCATGCGCCGTCTCATTAGCATTGGCTCGGTTTCCTCAGATTAGCCATAATTAAACTGTGAAATTGGAGCCGCTACCTTAAGTCAGGACACGGCGAGGATACCATGAGCCTGGTGACAGCAGCGCCGGGCAGGAGGCTGAAGGGTAGGGGGGGCATCCTGGCTCGCTGCCACCGGTCCTCCCCTCTGCTTTCAGAGAAACAGACGGCCAGTTCATGAAATAGGGATTCCCAGTGAGTGGCCTGGTCCAAGACAAAGTTCCAGCATTGTTGCTGTTAGTGTGCCTGTCTTTAACTCTTTTACTGCAGCCAACTTGCTATTCATGCAGTTCATACATTCACACTGACCACTACAAACTGTCTGTTGCTGTCAGCCAGAGGGTTTTTTCTGGTCTTGCTCTTCAACTTTAAAGTCTCAAATTAGCCAAATCAGTGCAAGTTCTTGTAAGATAAAAACACAGTTTACCAACCTACTGACCGCGCTAAAAAGCTTCTCAATGGTATCAAGAACTATTTAAGACACGTTAAGTACTTTTTCTTTACATGCAACTGAAAAAAAGGCTTTAAAATATCAGTATGGTCATTTGAAAGGCAACTAATTTGTCTGACCAACCTGTTCTCATTCCCAGATCATCAAACAATTTGTCACACTTCACATGCAGACACACAAGATGCCTTTAGGTGTCTGTCTGTCAGCTTTCAACTGACTGTATGGAAAGACCATTAAAAGCTTCTATTTTTGCTTAATTTCCATCAAAACACAGCATGCAGTTTGAAAGTGTGAAGTTGTGTTATTTATGCACAGATTGACTGATTTAGTTTATGAATTTATAGATAAATTCCCTGTAATATAGAATTGTTTCAGGGTTTCTTTTGTTCATTCTTTAACTGGAAGAAACAAACCAGAGTATTTGTGATTTCTATTAGCCTTGACTGATTTTATTTGATGCAGTCATGGTGCTCAGGAATACGGGAATCATTGTTAAACCTGTAAACTAAAACACCTAAAAACATCCCAAACAAATTAAGGTTTCATGCATCAAGCAATGCTGGTGAAGTGCAGCCAATTTTCTCTGGCTTCACTGAATCAATGGTCTTTACTTATCAGACAATGGACTGCTGCTTTAAAGAGGGATTCAGTGGTGTTAATGCTGCATTAAATCAAGTGATTGGTTTTTGTTTTTTTAAATGTTATTTCATTGTCATGCTTCCCAGTCAGCCAGTACAAACTGGTTTACAAGTCACATCCTCGTTTCATGATGCAATTTCTGTGTAACAAACACATTGCAACATCCAGCACATTTCTGTGTTGCAGAAACCACCTTTTCTCCAGTATGAAGTTACATATAATCTTCCCCTGTGCATTCACTTTGAAAAAAACACATACTGCTGAGTTCATGTCCCTTACTGGATTATTTGATGCATTCTGTTGTTTTTGCACCAGTCCCCTCCTGGCTGAGGTTTGATGTCATTTTGTGTCACTGTTTGTCATCCTTTGTGTTTCTCTTTCCTCTCTCTCAGGATTTTGTTTGTCTCACACATACAGTTTACTTTATTCTCTTTCTTTTGAGTTTTATTTGTGAAAATACAGTAAGTTTAAGTAAGATTTACTGGAAAGTCGGTAGAGGATTAGACAACTGCATCTTTATATACCAGGAGTATTCAAATACAAGTTGTCGAAGTCCATTTGCAAAACTTTCACTGTGTCACAGGCCCAGGAAAGGCTGGATTATGTGAGACATGGTTATGGTCTAAAAACTCCAGGACTGCTAACACAAAACGTATATCTGTTAACTTTTGTTGTGTAAACAAGAAACCTCCCTTTTCTTTGCATGGCTAGTTGACCATGTCATTACTTAGGTGTTTGAGTGCAGACCCCAGGGGGACGGAGATCCACCCCTACTTCTAAAACACTTTCTTAAGGTTTTTATCTATTCTGTTCAGTGGTATGAACTGCAGCCACCCAATATGTCTAGTGTACGTCTGTGCCAAACACTTCATCACAGGTTAGTTAATGATGTTACTGATTAAATGATGTGTGCAGATTGTGACTGTAGATTAAACCAAATCAGAATATTATCTTACTGATGGTGTATCTAAAGTTTTTACTGTGAAAAAATCTGGCTCTGCCATAAAACACCTGCTTTTATAATAGAGTTTGGTTTAACAGTCTGTCCACTTGAAAGACCACAGCAGAAGCAAAGGGTATTTTAACTTGAATAATTCACATAAACTGAACCATGTAAACTGTATAAAGTAACGTTGGACGTGGAGCCAAACTGTTTCTACTTCTCTCTCAGCTCATAGTAAGATCTGCACCCTTGAATAGGCTTTTATCCTATAACATTTACCAATGACCTGGAGGGTTTAGTAACAGTATGTAGACTTTTTTAACCTGCTGATGGCTGTTCACTGTGAACACCAATTCATCCAAGACAAATTTTAAAATAAAGTCTTCACAAATGTTTAGGACTGTCAAAATGACATGAAAACTTTTATTCATCACGTCTGAGACTGACAAAGTGAACTGAAATTTAACTTGATAAATTTATAAAGCAGGTATAGCCTAATTAGTTCAAGACCAATTCACAACGAATAAATTGTTCACTTATATATATTCACAGTTGAATGAACTAAAACATGATTGTAAAAAGTTGTAGTCAATATTTTTTGCTGATGTGACATTTCATGTTCAACGCATCATTTGTGTCTGTGTAACATAACAAACACATATTATTGCAAGAGTTGTAATGTTATGCTGAACACAAAACATGTTGCTGACCTACTGTTGTCTTATATGTAGAGTTTGGTAAAAATGGGTCAGGAGGGATTTATTTAGAGCAGGCACATCATATTAGCAGACAGCAAGACTCGTCAGATCCCTTCCGAAGCTGAAAAAAGAGAGAAAATTTGTTTCCCCCATTGTTTATTACTGCAAATGTTTTTTACTCTAGCCAATACTAGTTATCAGCCTTCACAGGACTTATTAAAGAAACAGTTCATCCCCAAATCAAAATATATATATTTCTCCCCAGCTTGTAGTGCTGTTTATCCATCTAGGCAGTTTCATTGCAGAGTTTTGGAGATATCGGCCGTAGAGATGTCTGCCTTCTTTCCAATATAATGAACTAAATGGCACAAGTTCTGTTTTGCACAAAATGCAAAACCCGTGTCTCTTTTCAAAAATCATAACCAGGTTAGTCAAGATAATCCACAGATCAAGAAGCAGGTTCATGTAGGAACTACTGTCTGTCTATCAAATACAAAGTAGTTCACTTCAGGAACTATTTTCTTTCTGACAAATAGAAAGTACTTCAGACTCTACTGCCATTATTGGAAAGAAGGCAGTCATATATATGGCCAGTATCTCAGATGGATAAACAGGACTACAGGCCAGGGAAAAAATATGTATTTTGGGATTGTTTGAATTGAGTTTTGGGATGAACTGTCCCTTTAAAGAGGCATTAATGAAGCTACTGAGAGAAAAACGGGTGTTGGATCATTCTTAAATTAGCATGTTCAGACTGTGGGGCAGGTGTGTGTGCCTTGGGATGCAAATAGGGGCCTAGCTGACCTGTGAGGTGATTTGTTCAAACTGCTGATGGTGGTGTGCCTGAATATATACTGTACAAATACAATCTGTGTTTTCAGTATAGGTCTTTGTTATCACTTCAGTAATGGACTGAAATGATGGAAGATTATTGTTCTGGATTCAGATCACTTCAATTTATATATTCAGAGTGACTTGTAAGGTCCTGGAGAGAGTATAAGGAACATGGCCAACAGCGATGAGGCCATATTTTCGAGTGTTTCTGTGCCAGGCGAGGAGGACGAGCGAGTTCCATGCAGCGCTCCTGCACACCAGAGAAATGCCTGGCGGCCATGTTTAGTCAGGAGGCCGTCCCACTGGAGTTGTGCATTTTAGGGGCGGGTGGGATGCTGTGGGAGGTGAGGGGGGAGTTTAAGGGGATACAGGCCCAGGGGGTCGTTGTCATGACGATGACATGGGTCTGGACCGATGGGGTGCAGCTAATGATGAATAATTATGCAAGTTTTTTTTTTTTTTTTTTTTAATATTGTTGTTCTTTTTTTCCCTCCTCCTGTTGTGAAAATTGTGACCTCGCCCCTGATTTCCTGGTGTTTGGAAAAACAAGAAGTGACTTTGATGAATGGAGACTAAATGGTGTTGCAGAGAGTCCTGCTTGCTGCGGAAACAACACTCCCCTCAGGCAGGGTCGCTGCCATTTTGTAATGCGTGCTCTCCGGGTCATATGTATTTAATATTCCACGGCTGGCTGTTTGCAGCCTTGCCAAGTGCAGCTAATGGCACCGTGCTAGCTTGTGCACGGTGCATTAATGCTGGTGCTGAGCTCTGCTGATGAAGTTAAGCACACATTATAGCAGGGAGGCTGTACTTAACAAATATTAAGCCAAACAGGAAGCCCACATTGGGGTTGTAATCAGTCAGCTAATGAAGGTGATATAAAACCTGAAGGCTAAACTGTTTGTTGTGTGGTTGAATTTGCATAAGAGAACATAAGTGCGGCTGCAGGAGTGTCAGAGATAAAACAAGCTATGCAACTGTTTTATCTAAACTCATATTTGTGTGTGGATTTGTTTGTGTTTTGTTGCGTCTCTTAACTTGAGGACCCAGTGTCCTCACAAGATTAAAACCAGGACATTTTCATGTCACTAAATTTTTGAAGTTTTCTTTGAATCGTCGGGATGTGGATTGGTTTGCCCAAACCACAAAACAAGTGTATTCTCTCGTTTACCTCTTGTACTATCTTTCCTTTCAGATACTTTTAGCTGAATTTGCCCAGGTTTTGAGATATGTCTCTTGAGATTTCTAAGTGCTGAAAACCCAAAGTACCCACAGTGGTGAAAAAACGAGCATCTCTTTCCGAGATAATGTCCTCATCTCTCACTGTGAGTAATTTTATTGGTACTTTAAGTATTTTCTAACAAAGAACTGGTCCCTATGTTTGCAGATTGGGTGAACAACCTTTTAAAGTTAACAAATCCCATTAAGAGACCAACACCAACAATGGGTTAGCCTGTTTTAGACTTACTTATTCTGTCAGTGGCTCTCACTATAAGTATAAATCTTTAGAAACAGCTCACAAACAAATACTGTAATCCTAAAAAGGCTTGTTAATTTCCAAAAAACAGCTTGACACTTGAGTTTTTAGCAAATGTTATTACAACAGGGGGAAATAGTACATTGGTTGAGGACTGTTTTCAGTTGTGGATTAGATGTTCTAGAGACTATTCAGGGCAGCAGGATGGTGTTATGTGGGACTGAGTCAAAATAAACTACAGTGTGCGTTCATGGTGATGAAGAGGCATGTCAGCCAGTGCAACAGTGTGGCTCAATGGTGTGTTTTTAATAGTTTTTGTACAACATGAAGCTCTGTGGCGCAGAGGAAGAAGACATATCAGGCTTTGCATGAAAAAAAGGGACACAATAAGGAACTAATAAATAGGGATGCACCGATACCACTTTTTTCCAGACCGAGCACAAGTACTTACATTTGGGTACTTGCCGATACAGAGTACCGATACAAGAACTTAATAATGCCATTAAAGTTCTTACAATAACTTTTAAAACATGTTTTATGGTCGCTTTCTAAATGTAACAAATCATTGTTATTGATTCATGCTACAAGCGTAACCATAGTTAACTATACACGTTACATTTTTAGGTTATTTGTAGTAAGTTAAAGTTACTTTACTGATTTTGTGTTTTGTGTGCAGTTTACTGTGTATAATACTGTGTATATTGTGCAGGTATGAGTGTGGTGCCATGTGTGCAACAGTTTTGTTTACCCTGCTGTGAACCCCACAGAGTGAAGTTGCATGTACTGTGCTGTCAGTTTTGGTGAAGAATAAGTACACAAAGAAAAGTTGTAGCAGCTTATTATGAAGAAAGGGGCGGTGGCGTTTTTGATTCATCTTCAGATTAATTTGCCAAGGCATCAACCAGTTTACGCCCAGCAGGACTTATTGGACAGCAGCTGGCTGCGGTCTGCAGGTGGACTTACATGGACTTACATGAGAGAGTTTCCAAAGTCGCTGCAGTCATTATTGGATGATCTTGAGGACAGCGAGTCCCTCGCTGATGATGATGGCGTGTCCAAAAGAAGAGGATAAGCATCAGCAAACGCCTTGAACTCCCCATCATGGCGGTTCTTTTGATGTTTACTTGTATCGAGTGGCTACTCTTCGTGGCATGGTATCGGGTGTGGGTTTTTCTGGGTGTAGTTTTATGAGTATGAGTACAAGTACATGAGCACAGTATCAGACCGATACCTGATGCTGGTATTGGTATCGGTGCGTCTCTAATAATAAACATGTAAAACGTTAAAATGGTGTTTATATTGATTATGTATCACAATCTTTATATATTTACGTACTAGAAACAGCATTTTTGTGTGTATCTCTGCTATACTAGTTGGTTGACAGTACCAACATGATCCAACTCATCATATACAGCAGCTCAGATCAGTAAATATAATAAAGACCAAGATAATGTGAAGGTGTTCATGACACAACACAAACCCTGGTCTCCTGGGTGAAAGTCTTGTGTTTGTTCTCCCCGTTCTCATCCTAATTTGTCACTGGCCCTTAGCATCTGATACTGAAGGAGAAGGTAACACAGGTGTTGGACTCCAGTCACATGAGACTTACTTCAGTCTTGATGGTTAAGATTTGAGACTTGCTTGTGACTTTGGTGACTTACTCCCACATCTGCAAGGTACCTTTCCACAGCTGTATCTGTCGTGTCCAGAAAGACATTTTTAATGTGGTTAACTATTTGGGTAGGTTTAGGATAAGACCATGTTTGGGGTTACAATGATTATGTTATGTTAGGTACATCATGTGACGTCACTGAAGCGACTTGCAAGACCAAGGTCATGGGACACGTATTTGTAAGTACCTTCCAACTCCATGTTTGGACTTTCTCTCTCTTTATACTACATGATGAAGCTGCCGTATTTGACATGTTGGGAGTGAGAATGGCCTGACAGTACACAACAGCTGTAATTAAAACCACATTCTTTGCTTTTTAGCTTCACTAAAATGTTTGCAGTGTCAGTTGGCTGGTCTTCTTTTCCACATTCTGGTCCAGAGTGGTCTAACATGAATTTTCATAATTTTCAGAAGTTCATTGTACAATAAATTCCCATAAGGGTTTCTTTTAAAATGAAAAGCAAAAATAATGAGGCCTAGTTGTGCGTGACAGGAGTCTAGCAAAGCTTTGCATATCCAGCTCCCTCCTTGTATCGCTCTGTCTTTCACCCTCTCTATTTCTCTAACCTAATGCTGGTGTGGAGCCCCGAACAGCCATCTCATTTGGTTGCTGCTCATTTAACCTCGACGTTTTGCTTCCTCTCACTTCTTATGCACATGAATCCCTCAAACGCTCCCTGAAAGAACTTCCGAACCGCTCCCCTTTGACTATCATCAGCCTTGCAGTTTTTGAGAATATTTTAGAGCTGCTGAGATGAATGTTGAAAAGGAAAATATGTGCAGGGAAACATGCACTACGAAGATACACACATAAACTCAAGATATCTCTGCAGACATAGAAAACACACGCTCAAGCACACAGCCATTCACTCCTGACACACACTTACACTTCCTCCAACTAACTCTTGCACATATAAGCACACACAGTAGTGCTTGTTCAAGACATACTGCCTCATACATGCCATCAGCCCCTCACACACACACACACACACACACATACACACACACACACACACACACACACACACACACACACACTGGCAGCCAGCAGGCGGACGTGTGGGTGATTGAATGTGAGGGAGAGGCGAGACGACAAGCGTAGCATTCACCTTGATCAACAGCCTTTTCTCGGCTTTGAAGCGCAGTGCATGCTAACGCTGCTGCTCTATTTTAACAAGCTAATCTGGGCAGAGAGTCAACAGCAACACACTCTAATCACACACACACACACACACACACACACACACACACACACACACACATTACTGTGTTTGGAGATTCTTCGCATGTGGGTGTGATGTATATGCAGGTTTGTCAGCTGACACTTTTGGTTTATGGTTAGATGCATTAGAAGCAGTTTGAGAACTAATTATATTACATTTATTTCATGTAGTATTGTATATTTTGTATGGCAACATTGTATCAATACATGTAAAAGATCAATCTTTTATTCTATAATTAAATTTTATTCTATTATTCTTTAATGTTGCAAATATAAATTTAGCTTTTTTGTGGTAGATAAAATAAAATTATTTTTCAGTTCACAAGATGGTGCTTAGTTTTTGGTGAGGTCAGCAGAAGTCATGGTCAGTGGGATTTATTTAATTTAATTTCAGTTTAATATTATAATTTGAATTTGAGAGAACATTATTATTTATTTTTTATTTCAATTTAACAGTAATTTATTTTCAAAGTTGCTGAAGGGCCTGCATAACTTTTTTTGTACAAGTTGTTCAAATACCAAGAGTATAGTCCACACAACTTTGACTATGTATACTGAAATCAGAACAGTTCAGTTTGTCAGGTGCATGCAACATTTATGACAGGTTTTTATGACAGTGTTATATAGTCTGTCTGTTTGACACTCCCATTTTGCTGCTTTATCTTACTGGATAAAACAGAAGATGACAAAGTGTTCCTTTGAGGACATAATGTGCAGTTGAAAAGGGTAATAACAGGGCCTACACAGGGCATTGCGCAGCTTTGCACCTGACAAATGGGAAAGTGAATATAGCTCAGGCCCAGAGCATGCGTAATGAACTACTTTACTGTGATAGTGGACCTTCCTAACTGGGAGCAATGCAAGCAAGCAAACATATATTGTGTGAAAAAACAATCACCCTGGTTCTATTTGTACTTCCTACTGTGTAGTTTTGCAAATTTGCTTCACCTCCAACCTATTTTATCTTGTCAAAATTGATGCTGACATCCTTAAAGTTCCTGATCCCCGTTATTAAAGCAGTCAACAGGGAGGACGAGAGACTAATTAAAGAGGCTGAGAAGCAGCACCTTTTATATGATCCACTGCAGCCTTTTTTATGAGAATCCCCAAAAAGGACGAGGTTTGAAGGGAGTTAGAGAGCTCTTACATGTAAGTAAACTGTCCTCCAACTCTGGAAACAAGACTTACTTAAGAAAGTTCTGTTAGTTCAGTCAGACAGCTCACATTTTAGAATGTTTATTCAGCAGCAGAACATAATTTGAGTTTGGCGTCTAGGCTCTGACTTCATCACTCCCCGCAGGTTAAGTTACACAGAGATATAAGGGGAGTTATGAGCAAATTCTTGAACCCCCCATCAGAAACTGCAGGTGCATGGTGGGATTAAAAAAGCAGGCAGCGACACTAGTGCAGGACAGCAATGCATTGGCATAGGGAGAAATGGGAGGTTTAGCAGTTTAAATTGACCGACAGATTGGAAGAGTGCGTTTGGTATGTACTACTGAGAGTGAGGCATGTCACGTGTGATTGGCGGCGCAGCCTGAGTTGACTGCCTGAACTAGCTCGCAGGCGTCGCCACATTTATGAATAAATACACTTAACTTCATCTGCATGAGGAGAAATCATAAGCTGTGCTGCCTTGACATCACTCGT
Organism: Lutjanus erythropterus; assembly: GCF_056507025.1. NCBI lineage: Eukaryota > Metazoa > Chordata > Actinopteri > Lutjaniformes > Lutjanidae > Lutjanus > Lutjanus erythropterus. The sequence goes on along the minus strand of NC_139328.1, from coordinate 26,115,528 downwards.
ATTATATCTGGACAAAAAGATGTTGATGAAGATGATAAAACCAGACCAGAATAAAAATGAAGATGAGACAAGTGTGTCGGGGTAGTAAAGATGAGAACCCTTTGGAGAACGTCCTAAGTATTCCTTTACCCAGAGCCCTTTTTTTTCATGAATACCGTGACACCAACCCTCCATGTTGGCTGCAGGCCTGCTGCTGTTCAGCGCCGCACATCTATTAGATATTTATTTGTCACACGGAGGGAAGAAAACAATCCACTGGGACCCACAAGCAGATGTAAAAACGGCTTTAATGACGTGAGAAAAGTCATTGTTATCACCTTCCCCTCAGTCTGCATCTCATAAGAAAATAACCCTCAATTTATTTTACACAGCTCTGAGGCATCCTCCTCACAGCGGAGAAGATGGCTGATAAAGGTGATGGTTGAGGGGGATCCATCCATCCTTCCCTCCCTCCATTGCTGCTGCAACATGTCGCTGTTACAGAAAAGACTGCATTTGATGTGTGAGGAGGCAGGGAGACAGAAAATGTTTCTCTGTGCTTCCACACAAAAGCCAGCTCTTTCAAAATGTCATTGCTTTCTTGGCCAGGTGGCAGACACACTCAACCCTGAACTTGTGACACTGAGTTGTTGAAATAAGTCTGGTGGCTTGATGTTATCATGCCCCGTGACTGAAAATACATCATACCTGTGAGGAGGCAGGCTGAAGGAGTGACGTCATCTGTGATCTGTGCAACGATATTTGAGTAAATATATTGTTATTATAAAGTGTAATACAGTATGCAGAGTATAAAGAGTAAATAGTATGAAAATATGGAATATTTTTTGTAGAACTGTAAATAGATGCATTTAGATAGTTATACTGTAATGTAAAGGTTAAATGCATTACTCCCACCAGTTTCTTCTAAAGCTGATCTGCAGTAAAAACAGTTCACATAAGGACAGGCAAGCAAATTAACAGGGGTTTAACTGTATTCAGTGCAGGTGCATTATATAACCAGAACCTTTAAAAAAGCCTTCATAAAAAAATATCAAGAAATCAAGATTATCTATCTTGATCTTTTTGTATGAAGGCTTTTTTTGGCAGTGCCTTCCAACACAACCCATATATGACTGGTCAAAAACAATTCATATTTCCTGATCTGCCGCCTCTTTGATTAAGGTCTGGTGAGGTTTAGAGAAGTAAAACCTAAAGTTTGGATTATTTGAAGTGGGGTATTTTTCAATTTCAACCCAAGTCAGTGTATTACCTACATGCAGAGCAGTAGCAAAATGTATTTTAGACACTTTGAGAAAGATCCAGCTTAAAAAATCAATATCTGTTTAAGCGTACACTATATTTAGAATGTTTTCACCGCTTTACCTTGCTGTCAGACTGCCTTTTCTGAAGGCGGTTATGTAAATATATAAGTCAAATGTCACTCTCTCCAAAGGAACCATTGGCAAAAATAGTACTTTTATCTCATTGAACACAGTTGCTGATCACTGCCTCAATCATTTAATTTGTTTGTATTATTACGTGACTTTTGGGTTTTAAAAGGTTAGTTTGGATTCACTGTAGTCACACAATAACACAAACTGACTAACTGATCAAGACAGCAGTAGAGTTAGGTAGAATTACTGATTTTTACAAAGGAGTCTGGTGGCTTTAGAGAGAGTGATATTTAGCTTACACTTACACAAACTGATATTGATTTTTTTAGGGGGCTAAAATATGTTCTTCTGCTGATCCTGTCCACAGCAGTATACTGCTTGGCTTCCTACTCTGGTACTCCTACTGCTTCTCCAAACTCAGGCCATGGTGATGGCCATCTACTGGATAACTGTATCTACTAATATCAGTCACATCTGTAAATGCGTGGGCATGATAAGACTACTGAATTTCTTATACTATAACAATGTTACCCAACTTTCACATTTACTACTAAGCATAAAAATAGTGTTACAATAAATGGCCTGTGCTGTTGTTTTCTGCAGAAGATGTGCTGGATAATTCACACAGTTGCGAGGGGTCAGTTGTCTGGCTAACGTTGGTGGAACAACATTTACATGTTTGAACAAACGACCAGCTGTCATTTCTCTGGTGAGGACAGTGTCCCCTTCCTTAATGGCAGGTTACAACAGTCAGCACACGGCGCCTTTAAGCTCTCAGGGTGTGATTGGACTGGTGAAATGGAGCTCACAGACTAAGACCGGCTGGCGGTGATGCAGGTCTGGTCGAGGCTGTCAGGAGAATTGTTTCATGCTCGTCTCTCTGGCTGCAGAGGGGAGACAGGTACATCGGCCTCCACTGTCAAGCCATTTTCCAGCTCGTGAAGTGAGCTTAGCTTTGGGTACAAGGCAGCATCTGTGTGTTTGTGTGTGTGTGTGTGAGAAAACTGAGTCTGTGCAATAGATAGACAGAAAACAAAGTTCAAACGTAGAGGCATCAAGTTTGTGTTTATGTGGATGCAGAATACTTTGCATATATTTGGGGTACTCTAGTTTGACAGCAAAAGAACTGCAAAAGTAAACTCTTTATAAATGTCTACAAGACATAAGATATATACATCAATATATGTTATACGACTGTGTATGTGTGCTCAACCTTTTTCTGTTTTGACTGTGTGTGTAAAAACCAAGAACAGCAGAGAGTGAGAAAAATTGAGGAAATATGTGTCAGCAGTGTATTTGTACAACATAGATGTGTATATGTAATATATACACATCTGATATGTGTATACTCAGTGTTGGACAAAGTAATCAGATCCAGTTACTTAAGTACTAATACTACACTGTAAAAATACCATGTTACAAATAAAAATCCTACATTGGAAATGTTGCTTGAATAAAAGTAAGTAAGTATAATCAGCAAAATGTGTTTGAAGTATAAAAATTAAAAGTGCTTAATCCAGAAAAATGTCCCCTGTAACTGTTATACCATCATATATTATACTGTTAGGTTATTATTACTCATGCACTAGTGTAAAAGAAGGATTTTACTCAGGTTAATTGGTTAAGGTGAAGCTCATTTTGAACTATTAATCATTATTCGTATATCCATCATTATTATTTTCTTTATGGATTAATTACGTTTTTCATCAGATGATTGATTCTACATCATCATTACAATTAAACAGACAATTATTTTTTTGTCTGACCTTTTTTTCATAGTATTTGCAGGAAAAAAACATTTACCATTGAAATTCATCTTGTGGTTTCAGGCAACATGCTCAAAGCCCCTTATTTCTCATGTTCTCAAGAAAAGTTTGTACTACATAGAAGTAATGCTTTCTATTAAGATCTTTGTAATAAGTGTTAGTTAATAGGTAATAAAGCCCTTATAAAGTCCTCATTCTCATTAACATTATTGTGTGTAAAAGACTATAAAAGTGTGAATAATAGCATCACATATATTGTTAGATTATAGGACAGTTTAACTTTTTTATATAATTGTATATAATAGCATTACAAACATTTTTTGAGTTTATTATGTAATTTGTTAAACTTTTACTTATTTACTTATTATTAACATTAATGCTTGCTTTACCATGCATTTATTAGCACTTACCAACTTTTCTTTTGCAGCTCCTGGATCTAAAGCAAAAACAACACCTTGTTAGGGTTAGTCTTTATTATACACTCACATGTTTTCCAGCTACCAGATGGAAATGAAAGCAAGGACTTATTACAGTTAATAAAGCTGTTATTATGCACTGATTAAGAGTTAACTATGTTCTCAGCAGCTCCCCTGCTGGAATGAGAACTACATGTTTTCAGTGTCAATGAAATGTGTTTGTAATGCCATTATAAACAGTAATAAGAATGAGGAATTATAAAACAGCATAATCATTTTCTTGTTTATACAGTCCAATTAGCTCTGCAGACTTTCCGTTGCAGACTGTATGACATACCTTGTCACAGTCAGTTTGTCAGTCAGCCCAGATGTTATGCTTGCTCACTGTATGTTGAAGATTTATGTCCCAGGGGGCGTGAGGGCCGAGGGGCTACCATATCATGCGGATGATGGCTCTTTTGTCTTGGGTGCCATCCCAGAAGACAAGGCGAGCGGGGGCAAGACGGTGGGTCACAGGAATCCAAAATATGTTGCACGGCACAAAGGACATCAGTTTGGTGGTCCTGAGCTGAATGAGCTGTCGTTTTGGTGGAAAACAAGAGAGAGCCTTTCATTTCGTATCCATCGGTGACCGTTTGAATATCACACAAGCCGTCTGCGGGTATCTAGGCGATGGCCAATGATGGCCTCTGATGTCGTTTCCATCTGACAGAGCTGACGGCAGAGTTGATGTCCGTGTCGTTTTGAAGCCGTCAGACAAAGAGGCAGACATGACTGTTTTTAAGGTTGTGAAATGAATGATGTTTTCCGAGCTCATTATGAGGAGACTGTTGGTCTAAAATCCTCTGTTCATCCATAGTTAATGACAGTAGAGACATTGTCACTCTGGGTGTTCTGTAAGCCTTCAAGTGATGGCAGAGAATAAAGTTATGCAGAGGAGAGAACTTTATGGCCGCTATCAATCTTAACCTATCAGACATCCAAACTGATAAACAGGAGAGTTTATCAGTAGATCACAGAAACTTATTGGAAAAGAAGACATGATTTACAGGGATGTTTGGAGAAAGTGGAACTTAAAAATTGTAATTCTCAGCAAGTATTGGCTTGGAGTTAGTGCCTTGCTCTAACAAACAGTTTTGATGTTTTTGTGATGACCTGCAGCACAATGGCCTCATTTTAACACAAGTATGCAAGAATAGACCTTGAAGTTTTGGGCAAATTTTGGTGTTTTCTCATAAGTTGCACAAAACTTTTCAAGCAGATTAGATATGTTTTACATACTAAGATGCAAATATGTTATAGCTTGGTATAGGATGGATAATTTGCTAAGTAGCAATAACATAGAGATTCTTCTTTGTTCCATCAGCCATTTGTTTTTTAGCGCAATTAAGAACTATAACTCTGGATGTCATCGCGTCTCTCTTTCATGGTGAGAGTGCAGGAGACATGAATCTTGTGCTGTGTTGTGACTACTGTCTGTAAAGCAAACTGGCCCCTCAGGGATGTTACTATGAGCTGTAAATTCACCACTTCTAAGCAGAAGGCGGAAGATGATGTTAATGTATCTCATCCTTCTACAGCTACCTTAATCTTATGATTACTACATGTCCACTGCTGTATAGGCAGTAATCTAGGCTTCACTCAGAATCACCTTTGGTTCGGGTCGGCAGCTGCCTGTCTGTCCCCGTCGCAGACATCTCCACTGAGGGAACAGGATGACTTGACATAGTAGACTGATTTTATCCTGGAGAGCAGTGTGAGAGCAAGGAGCACTGCAGCTGGGGACCAGAATATCCCCCCAAAATTACAAAATGACAAAAAAAACAAAAAACAAAACAACCAACCAAGTAAAAAATGACTGTTCAACTTGAACTTCAGTCGACTGAGAATTAGAATATGCAGCTTTCAGGGGACAGTCCTAGAAACCTCCAAACATGGAAGTATTAACATTGCTCTACTCATTAAGCTATGGATATTGTATTTATAGCCATAGAGTAGAAAACCCTGATGCCATCTCACAACAGGCCAGTGGTTAAATGTGAGTGTGAGTGATTCAACAAACCAACATCAGAGATTCTTTTCACATATATGAACTAACATGTACAAAGACCTTTCACTATGAGCACAATGCTCCATTTAGACAAATCTATTACTGATCTTTTTAAAGTGTGGTACAAATCTCTCACAGGACATCTGCTCCTCCACTACCTCTTGTTCATAGAACAAGGTACAGTCTGTTTCTGTAAAATCCTTGATATACTACAGACTCCAATAAATGAATTTTCAGAAAAACTGTTTGTCCCCTATCAAGGACTTCACTCATCCCTGATTCATACCGCTTTGTAAAATGGTTTTAAGTTACAAAAACTCACCTCAATTCTTAAAAACATTTTTTGTGAACAGATATTGCAGAAATATAATCCTTGAGAAAGAAATATTCAAGATAATTAGCCTTTATAAAACAATAAAACAAAGACCAAGAGGAAAAACAAGAAGGAAATTTGTGTTCTGCAAATAAGAAAACAATAACACACAATGAGCTATAACAGATGTGGCAGAAGCAAAGAACACCAAGATGCAATCATCAAACATCTGCCAAATATTGAGAGTTAATTTAACTGTTATGGATACCTGTATTAATATTTTTTGCCTCTCAGGGGCAGAAACATGAGCTAAAAACACATCATCTGACATATTATCACCTTACTGAGTTGTTAAGGCTGCAAACATATCTAGAGAAACAGCTTTCGTTTGTAGTTGTGTTTGTGGCCACATGATGAAAGTAAGTCTAATATTCGCTCTCCTTTTAGCTCTGGTTTGGTCTTCACCAGCTCATGAGGGAAATTAATTAATGTTTCTTTGATAAATGCTCCACTTTGTTCACAAACTTGTTTGCTCATTTTTTCTGTCTGCTGGTTGGTACAGAGCAGGTAGCAGAAAATGGGTCTGGGTTTTTTTTTGGCACTTTTGGCCGTTGAACCATTGATTTGTGTTTCCATTACCAGCTTAAATTCATCAGGCTGTGCTGAGTCATGCCTGAGATGAACCCTCTCTTGAGTTGGGCCAAAGCATGCCTGACCCACCTTGAAGTTGGTTGCAGTGATGTCTCACCGACTGTGGCCAACCCATGACAATGTGCGTCTTGTGAGATTCATGTCTCTGCAGGAGACCAAAAAGAGAGACATTTTTAAACGTCTCTGCCTGTTCAGCTCTCAGTAATTTTGTAGCTTCTACCTGAATCTGTCTTTTTTTAAGGCTATTCTTTAGGTTTTTTGACCTTTATTTTCCACTGTGCAAAGATACATACAAAAGATGTCTTCAGAGAAGCCAGAATGAACATACAGAATTTTATGACGTCTTTTGAACCTAAATAAAAAAATTTAAATAAATAAATAAATAGGAAAAATGACAGAGGACTTTTATTGTGAAGAATTTATAGAACATAAAATGTGTTTCTCATTGAATTAGCAGAGCTTTTTAGTGGCTTTTCTTCAGTGAAAACAAACCCACTCTAACTGCAGGGAGGAGCAAATCATGAAGCATCAAACAAACAAGTTTAGCCACCGTAGCACACATTTTTAATATAAGAAATACTGATTAATGCTGCTTTAAAACTTGACCTTGTTTCACTGATACAGTATGGCCATGCTGCAAAATGTTGTCTATGTCTATTTCAGCCATTCCCAAACTTAAGAATGCCACAGTCCAGTCAGAAATCTGAAAATCTTCAGCAGCCCACCCGAACCTTTAATCATGACTCTGATCAACACACAAGACTAATTGTACCAAATACGAGATTTAAAGGTACATTCTGGCGTTGATGGTAACACCTGTTAAACTAGGTCAGACACTTGAAGAATACCGTGTCATTTAAATCCCATGGCTTTGTTTTATTAGTTCTGATTACTTTTTAAAAATTAATCATAAACATGTTATTGTTTTTAAAACTGAAACTTAAAAACATTTTAATTCTTTGTTTTTCATGACCTTTCAAGGCCCACTTGCAGGGCCGTCATGGCTTACCCGTGGGCCGTGGCCCACACTTTGGGAATCACTGGTCTATCCTTTTTTTTCCCAATGAAACCTGAAAAAGTAAGATTTTTTTAATACTAAAGTTTAATGTATAGGTGTAAAGAGTCATTATCCAAAGTTAAGTATATCAGCATGAATTGATTGATAGATGCACCGTAGTTGAGGCATTTCCACCGATGCTGTGACAAACAAGTGAATATTGGTAAAACCTCCTGCTTGTAAGCTGTTGTTCCAACGGTGATGCAGACAGAGACACAAAGAGAGCGAGCAGGTAGAGGTGGCGGCAGTTTGTGTGTGTGTGTGTGTGTGTGTGTGTGTGTGTGTGTGTGTGTGTGTGTGTGTGTGTTTCGGGGGCGTAGCTATGGAGAATAAAAGCCTAACGGGAAGCGATTTTCTTGCTGCTAAAAGGGAAAGGAAATGAAATATTGGCGCCCAAAAGCTCCCGTAACTCTCTGTCTTCCAGTTTGGTTAGCCTGTGTTCAGAGCTTTGAGAGCTGGGTAGGTGGGGGTCGAGAGAGAAGTATTAAGTGGGGAGGGTGGGGGTCTGCAAACTGAAAAGCACTGGTCACCCCCCAAAATCCCCCCCAACACACACACACACACACACACACACACACACACACACACACACACACAGCAGAGCAAGGCAGGGTCCTCACTGCCTGCCACCTCCAGCTGTCGCCAAAGGGGACAAAAGGAGGTGTGGGGGTGTCTGTGAAGGAGTTGGAGGGAGTGGGGGGTGTTGAATAGAAAGATAAACTGAAGAGCCCCCCTCCCCAACCCACCACCCCATACACACACACGCACACACACCCAGGAAGGACCTTGTCATCTGCATTAGGCAGCATCTCCTCTCTTTGCCCCCTCACTTTTTTTTTCTAAGCCGAACTGCACACACTCGTTAGATGGGAGACTCGCTCACATGCACGCACACACACGGACACACACACACACCACATACACATGCACGATATCTTAAACGGACACATGCAGGCTCATATGTAAAACAAAAATGAATACAGTATATCCATGCATGAAAGGTGAAAGTGTTAACACCTGACTTTCAGCCTTGCATAAACACAAACATGAATACACTCACATTCACACACACACACACACACACACACACACGCACACACAGTCAAACACACACCTTGCTATCTTAATTCTCTTACCCTCCTCCCATGTTTGTTGCAGCTGTTGGTCCTTCATTGGTTGCAGTGCCTCCTTTTCCACTCTCCACAGCTAATAACGTATTAGCCTTATTTGTTGATTAGGCTTGGAGGTAGCCATTGTGTGTGTGTGTGTGTGTGTGTGTATGTGTGTGTGTGTGTGTGTGTGTGTGTGTGTGTGTGTGTGTGTGTGTGTGTGTGTGTGTTAACATGGGTCATCTTTCTAAGTAATAGCACAAACTGTTACTGTCAGCTGTACTTTCTCTTTGCTGAAGATTATGATAGATATAGCGATGTATGGGAAGATCTATATCTGAGTCAAAGGGCATTTGTTAACTTTTGACAAAAGAGAAAATTGAATCAGTTTTGTTTGTAGTGTTGGTTTAAGAGATGAAATTTGCTTCCTGGATGTTAAACTGAGAAACTGAAGGATTCTCATAAATTGACAAGCAGGTGTCAATGTTATTTGTATGACATGGAGCCAACTCTTTCTGCTATTTTTGGGTTTAAACAGCAGGTTACACAAAATATTTCTGGAAGTTTAAAGCCTCATTGAACCATGCAATTATCGTCCAATGAGACCAATGTCCAATGAAATAAGCAGTCATTCTTCCTTACAAGTGTTGGTTCACTTTTTGTTTCAATTTAGTTTTTAAAAAAGTTCAAGTTAAATAAATTGATACTGTTTAAACAAAGCTTGCTCTCTGATAAGAATCATTTTTGCTTCCAAAATAATTTTTCCCCATTTTCTTCTACTACTGTTTTTAGGCCAATTAAGATATTTGTATTGGAGGTTAAAAAGAACTGGCTCATATGTGTTTTTTTTTTCTCAATTTTGTGTTTAAAAAAACAACTGTGTGAGTCACTACCATATTACTGAGGGCCGCTCAAACAAATACAATGTGTATTCAGAGATGAAGACCTCATTACAAAAACAACTGTAACTCGTTTAATTCTGAACAGATTTTCATCAAATTTGTTTTATTGTAACAGTGAGAAATTGAAAATGATAATGCTAACTTATTGGAATTAAATTCAGTTACTGGAGGCAATCTTATCAGCTTTATGCCAAAACATTAGCCTCACAACTTTCACTGGCATGTGCAGTCTATGAACATCAAGTGTAAATAATGAAGAACTTTAGATTTCGTGAGTTTCTCCAAAAATTAAGATTTCTGGATCCATTCTCTTAAAGTAAAGTCTGGTTGCTTGTAATGTTCTAAATAAATAACACTGTTTAAACTGAGAAGTTTAAACTTATCATATTTATTGTCTTTATACAATTAGGTGAATCCAGTAAATTACACTATTCTATACATACATACATTATGCAAGAAAATACTGTGCTATACAAAAACACTTTATTAAAAACTTTGCATAGATCTGGATAAGAAAACTTACACTACATTATACTATGCAACAAACTTTATTCTGCCTGGTGGAGATCTGCACTCCACTGAGTCACCTCTTCTAGTTTTTGAAAAGAGTCACTTAATTTTGTTTTTGTAAACTTTGGTTACCAAGTTATGTATCACATTTTACTGTTAAAATATAGAGTTTTGTTCCCTTTGTCGAAGCTGTCGGAAAGGAAAATATGCATTTTTTTGAAAATATGTGGATTTTTTATGATACATTTTCCCAGTGGTGACTGGACTGACTGGATGTTATCCTCTCAGTTGGACACCATGCGTTGTTACTAGCTGTTGCTCATATCATTTCACAGCTGAATGGATTTAAAGGGATTTTTTTTTTTTAATCAGAGACAGAAAGCATTTTCTGCATAACTGAACAAATCTTGACGCATCAGTTTGAGTTTTCCTACAACTATGCAAAACAACTTCATCTTAACAAATCGCAGTTGCTAACAGTCTTAAAATCTCATTAAAGTCAAACACAGTGATGCCAGTGAAGATAATTCTGCTCAAAGAGAAATCTTTAGTTGCAGGGATTTTATTGAATCAAGCAGCAGAGGACTGATGTGCCTGATATGTCCACCGGTTTCGAGAAATCAAGTGAATGTTGCAACACTGATCGTGTGAATGTAAATTTGTTTGAAGTAAAACAAGATTTTAATGCTCAGCGTGAGTGAGTTGTAAAGAGCAATATTTTTGCTATTCTGCTGTCCTCATTCCTTTCCTCACCACCTCCTTGTCCTCTTCACTCCTTACACCCTTCCTCCTCATTTTCCCTCCATGCTCTCCTCCTTTCCGCTTTCCTCATTTTTTCCTTCTCTTCCCTTTGCCCCCCTTTTCCTCTCTCTCCTGTCCTCACCTCCTCTTCCTCTCCTCTTCCTCCTCCTGTCGGCAACATGTGGAGCCGTCGCCATGGCAACGAGGGGAGGTGACATGTGCTGTAGACAGCCAGGGAATGGAGGGAGGGATGGGAGGAATATAAGGAGGAGCCCCACAGTGCACTTTGTAGTCTCTCTCTCCCAGAAAAAAAAATAGCATCTCATTCCTCTGTGTGGAAGTGGTGGAAGCTGCTGCTCCTCGTACTCCTCTATTTGCTCCTCTCCGCTCCTCTCCTCTCCTCTCTGAGCAGGTGCTGAATTGCGTCAAAGAACAGAAAAATCTGTTGGTGCATTTTTCCTCTTTTTTTTTTTTTTGCAATGGATGAGAAGCGAATGGCAGAAATAAGAAGAAGAGGGAGGAGGAGGCGGAAGAGAGGAAGCCGGGAACTTTCCTTTTTTATTTTTTTTCAAAGGAGAGAAAGGGGATGATGGGAGGTGATGAAACTCCCTCTCTTTCCCACTCACTCTCCTCCTCCTCCTCCTCCTCCTCCTCCTCCTCTGCCACCGGTGTGGTGCTGTCTCTGAGTCGGTGGTGTCGGTGCAGTCGGACTGGAATGGGAAATAGACGCGGGAGGAGGTGTCTGTTGCATTGCCTCATCATGGATTTTTGGTAGGATTGAATTGTTGTTCTGCATGTTAATGTGATCTGTTTTTTAATAACCTTCTGCTGAATTTTCCTGCAATTTGTCCCTAAGATCTTCACAAAATGCAAAAGATACGGCTGCTGTTGCTCTTCTCTTCATTCATTCCTCTGTTGGATTGGGGAGTGCATTCTGCACATTTTACGCACAATCCCTTATTTTATTCTATTCTATTTTATTTTTTTTTTCAAATTCTGCATATCGAAAATTTGTAGTAGCCATATTCAGTTAGAGCTTTTTGTATCCTAAAAATGCTTCAGAAATTGATAAGTCTCTCTCGAAAGTCTAATTCCTAAGATGCACACGCAATGGGAGTATCTGTAGAGTTTAGACACTGATTGACGACGCGCCCTGGTTGAGGGGCTTCATGCAGCTGCATCTCACTGTAACATTGTGATAACATTTAATTTAATGGGATTTGCTGCTGTTTTAATTTTCTCCGGCTGCTGCTTCACACTGCTGGAGTGCAAACTTTAAATCAGGTTGTTTGAAATCATTTTTTGAATGTTGCAAGTGATATTCAACTCGGAGGAGTACCTTAATTTGTATGCAATGTGTGATATCACTGAGAAATTGATTCATACTGTTTCGCCTGGTAAAGATTTAAAGGGGACGAAAAAGATGTAAAGTGAAGTGAATAGTCTTTCTGTAGATTTATAAGTGAAAATCCATATTGGTGAGATGAATTTTGGTATTTTATACTATGTTGTTTTTTAGTTTTTTGTTTTTTTCAATTTTACAAATTGTGTGTGTGAGCCTTCAGCTTCACTGATGTGTGCACACACCGTAGTGCAAACATCTACAGTACGTGGATGTGTGAAAAATTACATGCAAGTGTGTTCAACTGTGCACCTGCAGATGTGTGTGTTAAATATAAAATCATTCTGCACATCAGAATGTGTGTGTGTGTCAGTGTGTGTGTAACATCACATGCACTCTACTTACTTACATGTGCAGCTGTGTGTGTGCATTTACGTGCACGCATGTGTGTCCGCGGTGCGTTTGTTTGCTGAAAGGTTTTGTTAAAACCCCGGCTGAACTTTTTCAAAGGCCTGGGATGAATCAGAGGTGAGGGACAGATCTTTGTTTCCTACAGCAGTCGTCGTGGAGGAAACAATAGCCGGCCGCCGCTCTCCCTCTGACCTTTTTTCACCCGATCTGAATAAGCCAGAGCCGTGCAAATCCATCTGCCTTTTGTCTATGGGAGCCTGGCTAATCCACACACACACACACACACACACACACACACACACACACACACACACACACACACACACACACCAACCAGGAGTCCTAACCCCTCCACCACTAAACCTCCATCTGAAATCCAGATAAAAAAAGAGCTGCACACACAATTAATTATTCCTTCCTCAGACTTACAACACTTTTTGAAACTAATTTAACTTGAATTTCTTAATTGGTTTTATTATTTTCTTTATCGTAAAAGCTGCAAATTCAAATGCCACCTACACATCAAACTAAAACTGAAGTGAAACAAATTTTAACACAAAACTGAATAAAAAATTCACTGTAAGAGAAAGAAAACCTTAAAAAATGTTCTGGAATCATATATTCCTTTTCCTTCTATTTTTTTTATTAATTTCCCTTCTGTTCAAAGATGCCTCCCTGTCTGTCAGTCTGTCTGTCTGTCTGTCTGTCTGTCTGTAGGGAGTGTGTCTGATATTTGCTGAAAAGGGCTGAACCCGGCAGCGTATGCAGCCAGCCAGGCAGCATCCTTGACGGAGGCTATGTGAATGCTTTTCAGAAATACTCACTGAGGAGGAGCTGCACACTGTATGTCAAATCACGTTTGCCTATGTGAAATGAAAAATTTGCAAGTACAATCGCTTTTCGCTGGGGCAGATGGACAATGGAGGTGGAGGAGGCATGAGAGGCATGAAAGGAGCTCCCTTCTCCCCTCTCTTGCCTTTGGGGAGATGATATTTTCCTTTCATTTTCTGCTGCTCACTGAACCCGATGTGATCGAAACGTGTGATTTTCCTCCAGAAACAAACAGGATTTTCTGTGTTTTTTTTTTAATCCTGCGTCATATGATTAAAAAAAAAATTGACATCTGAGCCAGGAATGGTCCAGATTGAAGTCTGGGGTGATATTTCATTCTGGCTGTGTTCCTTTTAGTTACAACACAAGAGTCATTGTGATTATTCCTTTTTGCTAATCATACAAGCAACCGAAATGTTAAATTTACTTTAATTTCTGCTGCACTTCACCTCAGCGGTCGCAGCTCTCCACATGTAATTTGATTGAAAGTGTTAAGCCTCTGGAGGGAGAGTCAAGAAAGGCCTTCAAGCTGCAAAGCGGTGCAGATAACCTCTTATTATCGGAAACAGAGTGTAGGTGACACACTTATGACAAGAATAAGAATGGCTATGCAGATATATATCCGTATTCAACACTTTGCTCAAAGTGTTTGGTTTCACGCTGTGTTACTGAAAAGGTTACACACTCCTCTGCGCAGTAATGACTGCATGCATTGGTTCGTGTGCGAATGTTCCGCCTCCCATCCTGGGCAAACATTTGATTTTCAATCATTGCAAATTTCTGCTACATCTGCCTCTGCGGCGCAAGCAGAACCTCTACTCGTTTTTCATCGCCATGAACTAACAAGTCGTACACCCTCCAAGTGTCTCACACACTCCTCCTCCACCCCCTTTTACTGTTACTAACAACTGCAACCAAACTTGATTAAGCAGGTGGGGTCAGGCTACATTTGTTTGAATCAATAGACAGACATGCAAGGCAGTTATGATAAAGAGACCGGGGGGGGGGTGGGGGGGGGGGGGGGAATCTGTGAGTGTGTGAGGAGTTTGGGCGGGGGGCAGTGCTTTGGAAACGCCGGCATCTGTCCCGTGAAAGATGACTGAGCTGTTACAGTTAGAGTCTTGAATTATGGGCCATTACTAGCCGAGCAAGATGCAATCCCTCTCCATGAAACTTAATTTGACAAAACAATGAGATGACTCGGGGAGTAAAATGACAAATGAAGTTATTTGATCCGTGGTTAAAAAAAAATACGTTTTTGCAAAAGATGATTGCAGTGGAAGCATGTGGAATCAGCAGTAATGCATTATTAATGGCCGTGCCAAGCCTAAGATGCGTACAGGCTACTGCTCAGCTACTTTTGTTTATGATGCTTCCTCAACGGCTGATTTTTCTGCTGCGATCTTTCACATTAAGGCTGCATTAATAAGAAGAAACATTAAAAATACAAACTACAATCAATTGCATATGCTTTTGCTGATGTCTAGTGCAGTATTAATATCTATAGCCACAAATCTAACACAAACACAATCCCTGAATTATGTTTATTACTCATTCATGAAGAGTCTAAGTCAGTAGTAACTTGCAGTTACTATAGTAGATAAATCTTTTATATGTGCTGCACTTCAGAGCTGAATTTCTCACATTTTTTTGTTCTGCTTTATTGTTATATTTTTTTTCCATAGCATTGAGAGAATGGTCCTTAGTGCAGCGCCCCAGTCAGAGACGCCCACTGTTTCCTTTCAAGGCCGTCACATTACTATGCAACCAGCTTTTACAGTACGGCTTAGAGCTCCCCAAGCAAATTGGACACCCCACAAAGCATCGGACAACTGTTGTCCCCCATTGTGGGTCTTTCTGCAGGCACTCTTTATCAGGTGCTGAATGCAGAAGCAGCAATGAATGAAATCATAGGGGGTGGGGTTGGCAAGGAGGGGGGCATCATCGAGTGGTGCTGGTGGTGGTGGTGGTGGTGGTGGGGGTCACTCCACTCCCTGAAACCTCACAAGAATTCCAGAACAATCCGTGAGCAGGGCAGAGCGCTCCTTTTCCCACCTCCCAGGGCTTCAGGGTTTCTCTGTGCTGACAGGCAGGCAGGAGGGATTCGACAAGGCTGCCCCCTTTCTCCTGGCCGCTTTCAAAGCCTCCTTTCCATTAACTCACCACGCCGCACCTCGCCTAATCTCTGTGACCTCTACCACCGAGTGACAGGGATTTTTTTCTCTCTTACCCCCCTCCTTTCTTACCCTCGAGACAAGCCCAATGCCTTTCTATGAGGCTGAGAGCACCTTTTTCTCAATACTTCTCTCTGGCACAAAAATAATACCAAATAAGCTTAAAGGGGCAGTTCAGCCTAAAATCAAAAATACATATTTTCCCTCAGAACTGTAGTGATATTCATTCAGATTGTTTTGGTGAAAGGTTTGGAGATATCACTGTAAAAATGTCTGCCATTTTCTTTCTGCAGCAGTAGGATACTTTCTTTCTACTAGAAGAAAGTAGTTCCTACATTAAACTGCTCACAGCAAAGCCTATGGATTATTGTGGAACATCTTTTCTGGAAAGATGAGCTCCACAAGCTCAATTTAGATGGATAAATAGCATTACCAGTGATAGGGAAAATATGTTTTTTATTTTAAAGTGAACTGTCCCTTTAATGTGCAGCTATTACTTTCAGGTAGTGGTGAAAAGAATCTAGAAAGAAACAATCTGTACTCAAGTACAGGTAAACTACTGAGCTTTTAAAAAAATATTTAAGTAAAAGTACAAAGTACTCTTTTCAAAAACTACTCTGAGTTTTAGTTACTCTTGAGCCATTGATGCATATTTCTCCAAATCTTCAGTCCAAATTACTTCTGACTAGAACTGCAACTACTAGTTTATAAATCGATTAGTTGTTAACTCTTCAATGAATCGGCATTTAGTTTGGTAATCAATTAATCGTTTTAAGAAAATAAATGTACAAGTTCTCTGATTTCTGCTTCTCGAATGTGAATATTTTTAGGGTTTTTTATTCCTCTTTGACAGTAAAGTGAATATGTTTGAATTGTGGACAAAACAAGACATTTGAGGTCTTTTTGACCATTTTGGACAAAGCAACTAAACAGTAATAAAAGAAAAAAAGATCAAGAGAATAATCAGTTATGAAAATAATCATTAGTTGCAGACCTGCTTCTAGCTTCTGCTCGGTTCTGGGCAGCGGTCACAGTCACCTCTGAAAACCTGTGCCTGCTGCAGCCTTGTTTTTGTCCGTATGTCATGGTTTTCATTGGACCTTTAGCTTTATTTGTTACAGAAATGCAGGCGAAACATTTGAATATTACTTCAAACAGGGCTGCAATCAAAAATTATTTTCATTGTCGACTAATCTGTTAATTGTTTTCTCGATTAATCGTTTAACTGTTTAGTCTGTAAAATGTCAGAAAATGGTGAAAAGTGTTAAACATTGTTTTGACTTTTTTTTTTCTTAAACAAATTGTAAGAAGTTGTAGGCCTATTCAGTAGTGAATTATGAAGTCAAATGTACACAATGTAATGCATACTTAAGTAAAATTACTCACTTGAAAAATACTCCAAACAATGACTTAAATGCAGTAATTTGAGAAGTTGTAATTCGTTACTTCCACCTTTGCTATCAAGGCAAGCTAATGATGAGCGATAATAAACCTTTAAATGTATGTACCAGTAAAAGAGGGAGAATTTATCTACTGTGCTGCAAAGATGTGAAAAAACCCTTGAGTCATGAAAAGCTTTTTTTTGTTATTGATTTCTTTTGATAATTCTTTGTCAGGAGGAATTGTTGGCCTCGTCATTGGCAGTGCAATTTGTGGCTCTTCTCTTTCAGTTTCTCGCCTCGCTCTTTGTTGTCAAGATCATTACGTTGTGTGTAATAATGGGGAATTATGTTGCCTATTGTTAACTCTTCGTAGTCAAGTAAAACGCACCAGGCCCATTATCTTGAGCTCGCTGGTGTCTGAAAATGAACAGCGAGCAGCAGTTGAAGCTGCGGCTCGTAACGTTCAATAAGTCCTACTTACTTCTCATACTTCCTCGCTCAAATTATTGCCATGGCAGTGGTTTTTACACACTCAAGGAGCAGTTCAAACAGACGTTTGTCATACAGTATGTGTCCATTGTGTTATCTTAAGCAGCAGACTGTGTGGAAAGAAATCTTTCATCTCCAGTTGTTTGCTGAAGGATCTCATTCTCACGCGCTGGATTAGAAGTGCTGCCGAGGTCGAAATTGGCGAGACGCTTTCTCAAGACGGCAGCGTGTCTGTTGGTAGAAAATTCCTCCAATATAGAGCAAACGGTGTGTCGAGCTGTCGAGGCACATGCAGAATGCTTTGCTAAACAGGAGTTTATGCATTCTATGCACTCCTGGGCACAGATGGTGGAACAAACGCTTGTGATTATACTTTTCATCGAGCACAGTGATATGCATATTTATGTCTTTCCAAAAAAAGGAAAGAAAGGAACCATGTGATTCACACTTTCATCTACTGATGTAGAATCAAACCTTTTTTTTTTGTACAGAAATCATTTGAAGCAAAAATAATTAACGCTTTTAAAGGGGTTCAGATAGATTACAGTCAAATGAAGGATTTCAGTGTGACTTGCTTTTTGGACCATTTGGTGGAAGCTTTAATCCAGGGGTATCAAACCATGTGCCAGGAAGCACTGAGAGTCTGCAGCATTCTTCCAATCAAACACTCCACCAGATGATGTTACAGATTAGTTCCTCTTGTCTGATTGATCAGTAAAATCACCACTATTAGTAGTTTTACACCCCTTCAGTTTATTCCAAAGCACCGGCAGCTATGATCACAAGCACAGACATTTTTAGCACGCTGGATGAATCAAAACTCTTATCTTCCCTGTGAGAGTACCACGCTTTGCCTATTGAGCTGCGCAGGGAACCATCACCTCAGATAAAAATAATAATAGGAACATATTATTAACCCTTTTTATCTGCTCTTTTGCGGCCCACAGGGAAGCCAGATCAACCAGATCCCCACCAAGTACAGCCAGGCCGAGTCCACCAAGTTTCTCATCCTCACCGTCGTGTCCATCCTGTGCATCGTCGGCGTGCTGCTCGCCTCCACTGTGGTGTACTGCCTCCGCCACCGCTCCCACCACAAATTCAAGGAGAAGCTCACCAATCTGGGAACAGATACTGGCAGTGATGCTACCGCCACCTACCAGGTAGGAGGTGCTACTGTGCCATCTTTGACTTTGAATTGAAAAGATTTGTATATGACGTTTTTTGAGGATGCAGTGGGTGCAGATCATAAAACAGTGTTTCCAAAATGTTTTTGCTTGTGTCACCTTAAAAAGGAATAATGTGTGTGACCCCTCATCACCAGACTGCATTTATTTATTGATTTTTGTTTTCTCGTCCGCTTGTTCTCATATTTGAATAATTTTTAGAGGTAAAATTATTCACTGAATAAACTAAAGAAAAACAAAGCTAAGTCAAATTAAATGTAATTTGATGTAGCGGAAATGTGTTTATTCACCTATACTGCCCTACAAAGAAAAACGCTGTAAACACAAATTTGGTCAACAGTAAGGCTTTAGTCTGACTTTTTTTTTTTTTTTTTTTTTCGTATTGCAATAAAAATAGCTAAATTCCTGCCAAAGCCAATTAGCTCGACATAATGCCATCTCCACTTTTGACTCTATTGGAAGCTAGCTTGTGAGATAGCCATGGCTAGCCTTAGCTAAAGTGGAATGCATATGATTTGGTGTGGTTGAACTACTGATAAACCTCATTTTTTAATGTATTAAATTGAAGATTTTTAAATTTAGATTTCAGTCTAAATGTAAAATGTAAAAATGAAATGTACCATTTCCACATAATTAAAAGCATTATATAAAAAGTGGAAGACAGATACGCACAAAGGTTAATCTCTATGAACTATGCCTAAATTCTTTCACTGCTTCTCTAGTTACTGCTGATTACCTTTGTAGGGCAGTATACTATCCTTTTAACCAAGTAGCAACCCCTCAGATTTGTCTTGCAGCTGCTGATTTGATTGGCAGACATGACGTCGTGCAAATTCAAACAAGAGAACCAATCAAAAACAGCATACTGTCCAATGACTGGAACCTAGATGTACAGGCAACTCATTGTGAGCCAACTCACCCTACATTGTGTTGCACTCAATTGTCCCAATGGCCCCTTATTGTCCGGAAATATGCCAAAAGATCCTGCATGGCAAAAAGATGGAAAGCAACAGAATGAAGGGTCACCACTTTACAATGTGACTGTAAATGATTTATAAATTAATTTGGTTGTAAAATTATTACTCAGCTGTTATAACACATTAGATAAAAAGAGCAACAGTGACCTGTTGCTTGCTAAATAGTGAGCCCACATTCATTTGAATTGTTAAGTCTCAGATCTCATTGCTTACGTACTTCATCTCCAGTTATAAATGTTGTTAAGGCATTACTAAACTGTCATTTATTTTACAATAAATCTAGTAAGATTAATTAGTAGTATGCAGTAACTGGATCATGCCAAATAGTGATATAGTGTAATAACTTATTAATAAATGTTTATTCGTGATTTCTAAGGTGTTTATAGCTTAATAACCTACATATAAACCATTCATAAATCATTTAGAAAGGTAGTCTTATTGTAACTGTGTGACTGTGTGACGAGTGACTGTAATTTAATTACATATTTTTCTCAGTAAGTGTAACAGTTACCTTCATTTTTTCCTTTTTAATAAAAATATTTAATTACATATAACTAGTTGCTCCCCAACACTGACTGATGAAGTGTCAGTCTCCACTCACTCCATCCAGTCAACCTCAGCTGAAGTTTTTATTTTATATTGTCATTAAATTGATGCTGTGTGGTGATTGCTGACTGTAGTTAGTCCCCTGCAATAATTTGAAGCAATATCACCAATCCAACAGGTTTTCCACCTCGAGTCATTTCCATTCCCCCCTCTGCTTGCTGTAATTATCCTTTGGCCGGAATAGCAGGGTGTGAAATTTAATTTACAGAATCCAATATTAAGTGGCTTTTTGAGCAAAGAATTAGATTGAGATTTTTTCCATCTATCTCCCTGACCTTTTCCCCACCATGTTTTTAAATGAGAGTGGTCCTGTGAGCATTGATTTTATAATGAGCCCAGCCCATCCCCTAAGTGCTTACATTTTATGCTCTTCTCCAGGGATTTTTAACTCTTGAAATAGACTGCGCTGCTGCGTTAGAGGTTTACCTCATCACCTGGGACTTGCAAGGATTCATAATGTACTTTTTTTGCATAAAGATCTATTGTGAGGAAGGAGGTGGAAGCTAAACTATGAATATTACTTCAGAGGATGTAACTGAGTGTTTATGAAAGTCTGACATTCAGCATGTCCAATGACAGGCTGACATTTCAGCTCCACACCTTCATCTATCTACATAAAATATTTGCTTTTCCTCAATGTGAGAAACTTATCTTCATGGTTACTTGCCTCCGAGATTTGCTTTAAGCTTCTAATTGGAAAATGCTAATTAAAACTCACACTTAAGACTGTGTTTACGCATTATTTATCTGATTAATAGCTAACAAAAACATTCATGTTGCTCATTCTTGGGAGGTTTACTCTTAGCCCTGCTTGGCTCAGACTCCCAAAGCTCCTCCAGTTGATTCTCTTTCCTCTGTCGTCTTTATCGAGTCTCGACAGCGAGCTGTCGTCATCCTCAGTGAAAGACCTCAGTGTTCAGCTCCCATCTTAGCCATGTAAGCCTCGTCTCTTTGTCAGAGCTGCTGTGTAGAGGGGTTCCCTGGGCTGGATTCTGCTGTCTGTGCGTGCGTGTGTGTTAGAGTGTGTGTGCAGTCTCTAGGGCTACATGCAATTAAAGCAGACAGAAAGCGGCAGGCTGCCTGACGGCCTTACTACTGCAGCTCCTTCATACTGCCTGTCAAACACACACACACACACACACACACACACACACACACACACACAGGCGTACACACATAAACATGCACTAACACACACGTATACGTATGCACACACTCACCAGCTACTGCATGTTAATGATTCTTGCCCTTGGCGCGTTTGTTTGAGGCCTCACTTCACACACTTGAGCACTCACACCCACACACACATTCATTCCCTCCATTCACTGTGCCACCAGCTCCCCCAGAATCCCCTCCACCTTCGGCTCCCTGCTCATCCGCTCCCCGGCTTGTCAATCAAACCGTCCCAGTGAAACGGCGACATGGGATTGGCCGATGCTGACAAAGGAGACATTGATTGACAGGCATCGACAGAGGAGTGCACGCACCGTGTCGGAGTGCTGGGCGGGGAGATGGTGGATGATGCTCGTCAGTCAGTCAGTCAGTCGGTCCCTGGATTACTCCCCTGCCGACATAGGGGTATACAACGTCGCCTTCGGTTTATCGTTACATCTGATACAAACTTTTATCTGCTCCTAAAAGTCTTTTTTTCCCTCGAAGTAGAAGAAACTATCCTCCAGCAGGGTGAGATCACTAGTCTTGATTGCAACTTTTGCACGGATTTTCCACAAATCAATTCCGTATCAAAAGATATCATCACCCGCACCATGGAATCCTCTTGAAACATGAGAAATGCTTTGGAAAGTAGTGGAGATATCTTAGCACATTTGCATATTTCAAGTTTTTAAGACACAAGATGAGATTAAATGATTTGCTGAGATTTTTTTTTTTTTTTTTTGCAAAATATTTCTCATTGTGTCTGTTTTTTCTCTTTGTCTCAATTTGATTCAAGGACCTTCACAGGCACAATAACGTCATCTTTGCACTGCCAGAGAATAAGTGCAAGACACATTTCCAGTACATCTCAATTTAGATTAAACAAGCAAACAATAACTCTTGTTCACTGACTGTCCAACATTTTTTCTGTTTTTTATCTCCTGTCTTCTTCAGTTTTCCTCTCTCTCCCCTCCTCTTGGGTAAATGCATCAGTTTGATGATAAAAACCTGTCATTAAAAATCTGACTCTTTCCAGTCTATCACTGATATACTGGATAGATTATGGGTGTTATTTGATTAATTACTTATCATACAGTATATCAATATTCTCTTGCTTCCCCTATGCTGAAATGATTTAAGTGAAACATTTTTATTATATTCCAAGTCATTAAATGCTGTTATTATAATTTAGTACGGGGATTGGTAGCAGTAACAATGTGATTTGCATTGTTATACTGGATTTCATTGTGTCTCATTAAGTCCATGGCTGCTGGAGGTTCATCCAAGGGGCGTTCATATAACACACACCCAAAGGAAAATAAGTCTAAATTCTCAAAGACAATGATTTATTTTAAAAAGGTCAGTGTGTCATGCCCTGTCAATGTCTCTTTAGGGATTAGGAGGGAATTATGTTTGTGTTGGAAAATTGTGCAGGAGTGAAATCATGTCCAGCGGCACTGCGTAATGTTAATGTAATGTTGCTGAAAGTATGGGTATGTACAGTAGGTAAGGTGTCCAATCAGTGAATGTACATTGGCACTTTATAACAATGGCAGCCATCTTTTTTTTGTCTCTAAACAAGTAGTTTTAGACCCTAAACATACAAAAGCACCATGGATAATGAGTATTTTTGTATTTGATTGATCTTTCAATCATTGTTGATTTATCAGAAAATGGTAATATAATATAATATAACATGTTGACCCAAGACCACTGGACTTTTCAACTATACTACGACAAAGTCTTAGTGGTAGTCATCAGTCTGGCCATGTGAGTCCACACTAATCCCAATTTAACATTTGAAGTTAGCAAGACTCTAAACATGGTGAGTTCCACAGGTTCTACTGTGTGATTAAACATTCTAGCTTGGGTTTAGTTTCCATATTAGATTATAAATTAGCTGCTCTCTCCTCTGCTAGCAAATTTTGGCATTTGTTTCCCAAGTAACTGCTTTCATTAACATACAGTTATAAAGGAATCTGTACCACTTTTGTTACTGACAAACATCATGTCTAATTTTATCCCTTATTTGAGCTTTATATTATTTATATCCTAACTGTTTCTCTGAGTAAAAGTCTCAGACTTGCATTTTTAGTGGATTTATTTCTGAATTGAAAATGGTCTCATTTAAATATGCTTATTACCAGTATAAAATCTGTTTGACAGCTACAGTCCAGATATATTCTGTCACTGTCCTACATTCCTTCTCCTCTTGCCTTCAGTGCTTCAGTCCCTTGTCCCCCGCCCTCCCTCGACTCCACCATATTGTATCATGTTCCCCCTTTTATTTGTTTGTTTGTTCAAGCACAGAAGCAAAGCACTCGGGTGAAGGCCCCCACATTTTGTTTTGGTCAGAAGGGCATGTAAACAGAGGCGCCCCTGTGGGCTTGATTTGCCCTGATGATACACCCCGACCCACAAACCCAGTCTTGCTCCCCATTAGCGGGCTTTTTATAAAGAGGGGGTGCTCCGGGTGGCACACGCCTCCCATCACTGACACGCCCGCTGTCGCCTCGGGGTGATGCATGATTCGAGACGGTCATGTGGCGCCAAGTGGGTTCCCTGGCACGACGCCCATGAGAGGGGGTTGTCAGGGTTTTCTTTTAACCTTTATTCATGCAGGGAGGCGCACATGCACTATTAAAGCACTGATACTGATCACACAAACTACAATTCCATTCAACTGTTTCTAACTTTTAACTCCCTTTTCTCGTACCTTAACCATGTTCATTGATTTCTTACTTTCTTTTGTGTCGGCCTGAAAAAAAAAAAGTCTTTGTGTCAAAGCTTTTATTTTGTTTCAGGCCACTAAACAAATTTATCTGACATAAAGAAAAATTATATTGTTCTGAAATGTGTAGTAATTAAAATGTTTGAAGCGCGGCATTTCACAGTAGCTGTTTATAGTTTTTCTGACTTTCTGTGAATCGATGACAATCTTTGTCTCTTTGAAACAACTATCACACCATTTAGCAATGATGGAGTCTCATACAAGAGCTTAATTGTAATTTTACATTTCAGTTATTCAGATGGCAACCTTATCGGTAGCATAACAATGTTTTCTTGCTAAAAATTGCTTTAAAAAAATGACATAATTTCTTCCAAGTGTTTTTCAAACCATCAATTTTGAGATTGATTTTCTACCTCCCAAACAGACATTTGTTTTGATTAATTTCAATTGTTTTTAAAATCAATTAGACTAGAGTTAAAGCTTGCTCGGGATCGGTAATCCATCATGGCAAACATTTATCCACCTTCATTTATTGTCAAAGTTAATGCAGTTGCAAGAATGGATGAGCAAACATCTTTAGATTTAGAACCTGACAAAATGCTTTTCATTCATGAGCTGTCAGAAAGATGAATCAAGGAGACAGAAAAATAAGCTAATATGAATGTCCTAGAAAAGATCATTCTCTCATTTGTTGCATTCAGATGTCTGCTGTGTGGCAGGACACTGAGCTATTGGATGTCCTTGAACGCACCAATGATGAAGAGTTTTGAGTTTCTGTGTGTGGCTCTGTCTCCTGCAACAATAATGTAATCTTTGACAAAAATTAAGATTCTGCACGGTTGATTTTATTACAATACTGACATGAACTAAAACCACTTAATTTAAAGAAAGGAAGGAAATCACTGCAATTAACTGAAGGAATTCAGTATCTTTGATTGTGGAATTTTTTACGGTACAGTTGACCTTCATGGTTCACTTAAAGCTGCTGACAACCAAAATCTAAGTATAGGATTTTATGCACACACTAGCAAGCATCTAAAAAGTACTTGAAATAAGTTTTAATTCAAAATATTGTCATTTACGTTTTTGTACATTTTTCCTGATATTGGGTTTGAATTTGGCGTGATTATACTTGGATATCTATTACAAAACTTATGCAATTAATTCCACAAACCAATCATGAAAAACTTCTTGTCAGTTGTCCCACCAAACACATTTTTTTTAGATGCCTGAAATTTTTGCTCCTGACCCTGTCCACATCTCCTGAGGGAGACATCAATAAAAACATGATCTCTCATGCCTACAATGAAATCAGAAATTATCTTAACAGCAAAATTAGCTTTTTTAGTAGTTATGAACATTTATTTTCACTCAGATTTTTGTGGATGCTTAATGAGATAATCGACTTTGACATCATATATGCATTTTTATTAAATTCCAGGGGTTTAAAGCTACAAGACACCCCTGCAACCACCCTAAGCAGGGGACTGAATGTGTTTGTTGTCAGTCTCTGTGGGAGTCTGACTGTTAGTCTCACCTACTCTGTCGTTAACTACATAAATTCAAAAATAAGAGGCAACAGTGAGACAAAGCTGGAAAATGCACAGCGGACTCTCCTACAGATCATAAAGCAGAGTGATTAACGTGACACATCTTGCCACCTGATGAAGTGCGTCTGGTTAAATCAATACGCTGTAAATAAAGATACTTGTGTTCGTATGGACACAGCTCAGGGAGGGGAGGGACTTCAGAGACGCTGTAAATTTGTGCTATTTAGACTCTAAACCTGTCTCGGGTTATATTGTTCCTTCAAATTTTTGCCTTTTTGTCCTCTAATTGGCTCTCGGGGGGAAGCCATTTTGAATCAGTTTTAATTACATCATAAAAGAATTTGCTGCTGCGGCAAAGTTCACCGTGTGGGCTTGCTGAAATATGAACACTGTTGATCATGTGTTTCCCCTCCCAGACGAAACACCCACAATGCAGTGTCGTGTGCTGATTGGGCTCCATGTTGTGTTGCTGAGGACAACACAGACAAAAAACTAGACAAACTGGTGTATTTAACAGCCACAAGGGTTAGACCAATTTATGGAGCCAATATTTGGCTTTTATTAAACATCCGAAATTGGCCAGTTAGTGTGATCTACCTCTGGTATCATGGAAACTTCTCTCTTGACTATAACAATAGTCTTGAAACATGCAGTAACATTTAATCACCTTTGCCAATAATAGGCTTAGCAGAGGGTTTAAATGTTGCATGACGCTTTAAATTAGGGTCATTCTGAATTCCATGTTTGGGGCTTCGAAACTTCAGTGACAATTACCCATAAATATTCAAAGCTTCAATGGGAGGGAGGAGTTGAAAGGGGAACAACGCAAGCTATCATCTATCTTTACTAAATCCTTTTCTCAAACTTGTAGCTCTGAGTCTAATGAGACAGGAAGACAGGAAGGGAAAACATCGGTCACCGTCTATTCCATCTCCGCCTCCAAAGTCAACTTGATGAGCGCGCATGTAGGGAGGGTCAAGCTCATGCTCGTCACAGCCTTATGCTTGTCGGATGATACTTGTGCACATGGAGAAGAAGATGATTTTCTGTACTCTCATCTCCAACACATTCTCGCACCTAAACAACAGAAGAGATCAATTGCCAGTTACTACCAAAACAACATGTATTACCAGTGGAGAGGCAGCGACAGGTTGAACCAGACCTTAACTATGTTACGTAGGTCACAGTCACATGATACTGGATAAGCCAATCAGAATGCCCCATACAGTACATCCACATTGTTACTGACTTTTTTCTGTTTAAAAATCTTCAGAAAGAGCACACATCTCCAAAATATTGTCACATAACAATGTACTATACTATATAGGGAGAACAGTTCATAACTGGGAGAACAATCTCACTATAAAGTCCATAAGGCCCTATTGGAGTATTATTGGTTTATTAATGGTATAGTGTTTCAGCCACCAATCCAGCATAGCCCCTCCTTCAAATGTGGACTTTCTCACTCCTTAAAAATATATTATACCTAGTCAAGTGAAACCTTTGAGTCATATTGAAATTGAAAGTTTTCTTTTTGGTGTAACACACAGCTGCCTTTGTCGCTGTCCACCCTTGTCTGTATACTTTGTTGTTGTTGTCGTCACTACTGCCTTGCATTGTGGATATTTATGCCAGCATAGTGTCCAGTCCTTGCATACTGTAATATTTCTCTGGAAATGTTTTGCACCTTGTGACTATTGGTTTCATACTCAGGTTGCAAAGATACTAAAAAATGACACATACTCTTTTACTGTGCTAAAAAAGTAACATATTGAATTTCAGATGCATCCATTCAATTTTGACAGAAAGTTGAAACAGAAAACCGGTGGCAATGAAAAAATCTGGCAGTGTTAAAAAAAAAACAAAAAAACTATAACTGAAGAAAGACGGTCATGAACAAATCTGAATATTGTCATTGAAAGACACACCAGAATATGAAAAAATATCAAAATAAAATGAGAATTTTAATGTCTTTGTTTTACTTTTTAGCGAAACTTTTTTCAGCACTACACTAATACTTGCTTCATTGCCAATTAAACTTTTTCCAATACAAGTGCCAAATTAGTTTCCTTTTTCAATTCAGGGTGTGTTTTCAATGCCAAATTTTATTTTCTGTGCCAAAGTTTAATGTCACTGCTCTGGCCCCATATCTTCTTCTTTCAGCATTCAAATACTTAATTGGACGTTGATTTCCATGGCAGCTGTAGAAGCTTTGAAGCATTCAGGTCAGCCTCACTCCAGATGATGCTTTAAATGCTTTTCCATCCTAGTCTGACAGGATTTTCAGCGATTAAAAGTTTTGGCATGAAAATGAAAAAGTGAACAATTAGAAGAAATATCATGAATTTGCCCAAGAAGTTCAGTTCACCTTTCACAAAAAGAAATAGGCCATATGTGATCAAAACAACACATAAATGTGTAAAGCCACATTGCAGCCCACAGGTCAATACAGCATTGTATATCACTTGATGTAATTTGAGTAACGGATAAAATGCAATGAATTTGTCATTACAGTTGGGTCAATCAAGTCCTAACAGAAACCCTCATTATACATCCATCCAGTTAATATGCATGTAACCATTAAAGAAATTAATCATGTGATACAGAATATTGATTAAAATGGTTTTATTATGACAGATAGGATGATTTACAAGCTTCAACCAATGGCTCTGTAGATCTGTAACCATAGAAACGCAATTAAAAATGATAATTCATTTAGCCCCCAACTATCAGTCTAGGATTTGAATAAATTAAAGTGATATTATAAAAATGTTGTATAATTATGTCCACTGTCAGGTGTGTCTCTGCGGTAACCAGGCAGTTAAAAGGGCCTGAGAAACACATTTTGACAAGGGTGGAGAATTGGGAAGGGATGGTAGGGGCATGTCCCTTCCAATATTGAACAATTACATTATGGCCTGAGCAATAATTTGGATGAAAAAAAATTAAAACATAACCACTGTTGTCAGTCAGTGTCTGGTCAATGTTAGTGAGATTCAGAATGGTAACAAAGCACCTCTGCTAATTATAGACACAAAACAATGCATAGTGAAGAAGAGTGCATGCTTCCCCTCATTATGCCTGACATCGGTTTGGTCCGCTAAGTAGTTATAGTCCAGGGTATCTTTTTTTTTATATATATAATTAAGTATTAAGAATAACTATATAGAAATAGTTGATTGTCTCACTGATGGTCTTGTTTGCTTATGTAGGTCTGATAGAGACATCAATCATAAACTGAGACTGTTTCATAACCAGTAATATAAAATTAAAAATGACTAAATGATTTAAGATATTCTAAATATTGTTGCTAATGGGTAAATGGGAAAAATTAAGAATAGTAACGATTATCAGAATTGTTGTTGAAAATTATTCTGTTCATCCATTAATTGTTGTAAGATGACCAAACACTGACATTTTGTACATAAATGGACTAAAACATCCATAAAACTAGGTCTATAAAAACAGCACTGTGCAGAACATATTTAGCTCCGCCTCAGTGCTTCCTGCTTTATAGTATCTGTCTGCCCTCTCTGCGTTCACATTCAGGCATGTTTGTGTTTGCCTCCCACCAGCAGCACTGTCAGTATCCCCAGGCCAGGTACCGAAGCACTTTAATAATCTGCACACATTTATGAGTCTGTGTCCGAGCTCATAGATCAGTGTCAGCGCGCCGACCTACGAGAATATCAGTCAGATCAGATACAGACTAATGAAGGCCTGCTCGCATTACCTCCGCCGTCAATCAAACACACCGTTAGTTAATCATCAGCATCTCTCTCATTAAGAAACACAGATACCCGCAGAGATTCAGCCCAGGTCTTCTGCTGCAGTCACTGCCCTTGTTGGCTGATATATGTGATGTATGGTTTCACATATAGAGGATGTGACAGGCGACTTTTATTATTGTGTTCCTCACAGTTACGCTGCATGCAGTGATATGATGTGTTTATCCAGTATTTCATAGAAAGAATTGGGTGATTAGAGTTTATTATCTTATTCAAGGGCACATTGATCTGATGTACTGATTACTAATGTATTGATCGTCATATAGGATTGAACATATAATTCGCTAGTTTTACGTCCTCTTCATGATGAATTGTAATCACTTTTAGGGATGGGAATTAATAAGATTTTATTGATACTAATGCTATCATTGATTCTGCTTATCGGTCTGATTCTGAGAGCTAGCTGTAGCAACAGTCTTCCTGTCATCATCTAAAATGGATGAAATGAGAGACTATTTGCACAGCATTCATTCCCATCAATCTGCTAAGCCTGCCTGTGTGGCATTAATATTATTATAACAGGATATTTACCCTTGGTAATGGATTTGCTGCTCATATGGGAAGCAGTGGTATTCATGCGTACTGTCAAACACATGACATTCCTAGACTTTAAGCCCATTTTGCTTAGAAAGATGTTTCAGATTATTGCTGGTGTCTCCACCCATCTACCCATGGATTGGGTGTCTCCACCCACCCCATCATTTTCAAGACATTACAGCTAGCACTGTTGCCATCTTTCTTCGTGAAATGAAGCCACACTTGGGACCTTTTCCTCCTGTCCGCCACGACTCCTTGTTGCAAGCGTCCAGCAGTGTAGATGCATGAGTTTGACGTCATTGTTTTTCAGTGCGACTGTCAGAAAAACATGCTGGTATCGATAAAAAGAAATGAGAGGCTCTGAGGCATGTAATTCCAGTGGCTCAGATAATTTGGAAACTGTTCTCAATGGTTCCAGCTCAATTCTCATCTGTCTCTTTAGTGATCCCTCAGTTTTCATTAGTAAAACTTTGAATTTTATTAGTGATTTATGACTAAATATCTACACAACTGACAAAAAAGTGACATTCTCATCAGTCTCAAATGTTAAAATGAGAAAACACTAAAACTAAGATGGTGAACATGGTATATAGGCCAACCTGCTTGACATCAGCCTGTTAGCATTGTCATTGTTAGTATGCTGATGTTAGTATTTGGCTCAAAGCATTTCTGCACAGGTTTCAGAACTTTTTGAAATGTCTTTAAAATCAAAGTGATGTTCTATATACTAGAAATGTTCAAATATAAAACGAAATTAAGTAGTCTTAACTGTCATCACAGGTTTATTGGTACACCATTGTCACTGGCCTTTGCAGTTCTTCTCTAACACAGAATGAGTAAAATAGTAGTTCTACATTTAGAACAGCATTGTGTTTGTACTTGTCTCCTGCATGAAGCGGTACAGTCATTCACTTGTGGCTCACTGAAGTTCCTGCTGGGTGTTGTGTAGAGAAGGCGTGGAGGAAAACTTGATGTCAACATTTCATTGTGTTCACGTATTCAGACAGAAAGTGACAGTTTGCTCAGATGTATGAATGAAGACATTGCGTTTGCTGCTGAGGCACTGACTGGCATACTTGGCAAAACTTTCTCTAAAGTTTGTGTTTATCCAGGGACGGCCTGCTGAGCATGCAGGCTGTGTTTCATCGACATCCTGGAAGCTAGCCAGTGTAACAGCAATTGGAGGTTAACTGTCATGTGGTAGAAAAGTTGTACTCATTTACTATTCTTACCCAGATGTTTGCTACCAGTCTGCAGGATTTCAACAAGCTGCTTTGGCTCAAAAAACACTTCTACCTTTACAACTGTGGTTTTGTTGTGCTTTCAGCATAACAAAGCAAGTCTTTACTGACTGAAGGTCAGAACACATTAATCCCATTTTCTGTTGCCTGAATCCACCCCTTACACTCACATTTGCTCATTAAGCAAATAGTGGCCATTTTGCTTTTGTGTTTTGCAGCTTTTGAAATTTCAAGTAGGACACAGAGAGCCAAAATAATAAGCATTATAAAGAAGACAATTTCTTTCAAGACACGATTCCCAAGCCTTTCATGACAAACATGATTATTATGGTTCTGCACTGACTCAAAAATGGCAAACTAATCTGTAGTTGCAGACATTTCTCTTTTCACTTATCAAAGATTAATTATTTCTCTTGACAAAGGTTTGGATGGTCCCTTCCTGATGCCCCATCACAGGTGGTTTTACACTATGTAACAACTTAAACCACACAATTTGACTGTCTGGCTGTCTTAATTACCCTTACCCTGACTTCCTGTATGTGACATCAATGTGTGAAGGTCCCCCACAGGTTTAGAAACCAAGGACTGCCCATTAGTCAGTCGAATTTAATGAAGTTTTTTGCAGTAAATCATTGTCAACACTACAGCTGAACATAATTTAAGACTGAGTCCAACTTGCAGAGGTTGTTTCACTAAATAGAAAAGTTTGCCTTGCTTGATTGTATTTGTATCCACCCTTGATGGTTTGGTCTCTGATAACAGACAAATAATGATGCTGTCACTAAATGAAGGTGAACACACTGGTGGGATTTGAATCATAGCAGTCAAATGTAGCAGCAATAAAACATACAATACATTAAGTCTTTACATAAATGCAGTTGGTACTTTCTGCCCTGCATTCATCAAAGTGAAGCAGTTTTACAAATCAAGTGTTGCATTTTCTTTGAAGGCTGCAGGATGAGCAGGGTAACAGCAGCTGCAGTTACACAGACAATATTTCTAAATCTGGTTAGAGATTCAATTTAAATGTTTGCTTGGATGCTAAATAAAATGAGATGAGATGTAAGATGTAAGTTTACATGCCCCATCATTTCATATGAATATAACTTTTTTGACATCTGCAAAGTGTGCTTTAAAGTATCTGATCTGCATGAAAAATAGAAGAGAAGTAAAGTGTTAAACATTTCTAGTAGCGTTCTGTTCTAGTAGTCAATTGTTTGGAGGATTTTGGATTTTGACCAACTTGTTGTTTGAAGCCATTCGGTCTTTGAGGCATTCAACAATCCTTAAATCATTGAAGGGTTCCAACAAAAAAGTTGTATCAGCCACAGATCAGTTCTCTTCTGATTGAGGTGTTGAAATGAGGCATTTTTTAGTAAAATATAATTCATCCATAAAAATGCAGCTAGTGTTCACTTTGATGGGTTTGATTCTTCATTATGTTCTGGTTATGAGATGGGTCAGGCGAAATTTGTCCACGAAATGCCTTGCATTATGTCATGTTATGACACTGCTTGTTCCTGACTGCATGACAGCACTGATTGGTCTCTCCCTCCTGCAGGAGCTCTGTCGGCAGCGTATGGCAGTCAAACCACCAACTGAGCGTCCAGAGCCAATTTCCTCCAGGATCAACAGTGTGTCATCTCAGTTCAGCGATGGCGGTCCGGCTGTCAGCCCCTCAGCACGGAGCAGCATCTCCTCCTGGAGCGAAGAGCCCGCCCACTCAAACATGGACATCTCCACCGGTCACATGATACTGGTGAGTTTCCTATTGAGTCACTTTATTGTAAACTTCACACCAAACAATCATCAAGACATCAAGATATCAGCTTAAATGTTCATGACGTGTTGAAGACATTAGAAAATGTGTAACTGATGGATTTGAAGGACACATTCAAAGACTTGGAGGAGGATTGAGGGCTGTCTTTCAATTTTGCACAAAATCCTGGGATGACTAATGATTTTAGGTATTTTTGCCCAGACTGAATCAGTGGGACTGATGATAGCGTGTAAATCTAATCCACCCACTTCCCATATTGCACATCCAGACTTGTTGAAAGGGACTGTATTAAAATCAGACTCGTATGAAATGCTGAAAAGGAAAGCACATATTGAAGGAAGAGTTTCACTGCTGAATGCCTAACAGAACAAACTGTTTACTCAGTTCATTCTAACCTGGTTCCAGTCCACAGAATCACTCACAACATCTGCAGTTTTTTAGCAATTCAAATAGACTTTGTGTTGAGCTCAACAGGTCATCCAACTTTACAAACGAGGAAAAATATATTTTTTATGCGAAGGCAGAGTTTAAGTAGGTTACATTACTCATGTGATGTAACAGGCGGTTAACATGAAACGGTTTATCTCGCTCTTTTACTACTCTGCCACAATAACCATGCCCATTAGATGTCACTGTCTAACCATAAATGCAAATATAGGTCGCAATAAGCCGCTTACACAGATGATCCATACGGCTGTTTTTTGGTAAGGACAGGCTGGCTTAGCTCATTGATGACTACGGCTGATTGATGACTAAATTAAAATAGCAATAGAGTACTCTATTCAGTACAGCTGTCCAAGTCATGGACTGAATGCAGGTCGACTGGAGAAGTTTTGATACTATTTGGTACTGGTCTATTTCAGTTGATACTTTAAACTTACTGAGCACTGATACCCAGCACTATGATGACTGTTTCTCCTGCTGGAAAACAACCGAGCCAATCAGAGCTGTGTAGGCGGAATCAAGAATGGGACCATAATCGCTGTGCACTAGAGGCAGAAAAATTGCTACAACCATGAAAAATTGTGGCTCAAAATGGCCACAAAAATGGTATTTAGCTTGGATGAGATGAATGCAGTGAATCTTAACTCGCCATATTTCTTTGAACATCGTGAAAAACATTAAGATAATAGCTCCCAGGAACCATTACCTTCTGTGCTGATTTAAAATTACATTTGCAGGATGAATATGTCTCTCAATACTAAATATTTAGGGCAAAGAAAAACAAAATGCCTCCCTAATCCCAAACAGAAATTGGTTCAAAATAATTACGTGAAACAAAATGCTGATTCAGTCTGATTATCAGGTTCATCTCTCAATAACAAGCATTTTACTAAATACTGTTTTAAAGTGAGCTTTTTTTTGGGTCCAATGGTAATTTTGCAAGAGAACGTAAACCTGTTTTTAAATGGTGAATTTGCTCTATGAAAAGAAAAATCACATAGGCGCTGTTATATTCCTGCCCTGACATTCCTACAGTATTTTTTACCTTTGTGGTCGGTTGTCTGTCTTTCCAAACTGCTACCAGAGATTTTCTATGCTTCCGTCATTTTTTCTTTTATCCAAAACATCCCATCACCTGCCTCTCTTACCCCTTAAAACCATTTATCTCTTTCAAAACCATTGGAACCACAGTGTTTTCCTTCCATGCCTCTGTCTCGTCTACATTTCTGCATATATCACTCTTTTCTCTCTCTCACACACACAAACGCACGCATTTCTCTCTTTCCTCTCATTTCACTCCCTCCCTCATCTTTCTCCCCGTGTCTTTTTTTTGTATGTGTACATCTCATTACACCCACAGTTTCTATAAGCAGGCTTCTTACCCTCTTCTATCCTGCAGATGAAAATCTCTATTGAACCTCAGTTGCATTCTGTCGAGCGCCGTCGTAATTGCGATATATAGCTATTCACTTCAACCACCCACCACCCTCAGCACCACCTACTCATCCCAACCCCCCACCTCCACCCCCGCCTATCTCCCTCTCTCTCTCCCCATACATTATGAAGCTGCCGGCAAGATGTGACAGAGCGGGCTTTTTGATGTGTTCAATAGGCACAAAGATACTAATTACCCCTGAGATTTGCACCAGAGTTGTGTTCAGGAGAAATGACTCCCTTTGCAGCCCTGCGCCTCTGCAGAGAGCTGCTCTGTTGTTTTTACACAAACGCACAATCCTGCTAAAGTGTTTCTTTGGCATGTGGTGCATGTGTTTGATGCGCCGCGGTCACATGTGGATGAAAATAGATTTGAAACTGTGAAGTCTGAATGTCTTCAGGTACATTCGCTTTGTCTTCACCAGACAAACCCATCTCAGCAGAGGCAGCGCCACTTGAGAGGATGAAATGAAAGTTTTGCTCATGTTTTGTTATGTATTCATTTGGTGTGTGGGCCAGCCTGGTCAGAAGATTACTGCATTTGGTATATTATAGACAATAATATGTAAATGGTGTGAGGGAAGGAGAGAGTCCATTTGATGTAGCCATGATGATTAATAACATTTTGTGTAGGTGATGGAGATGATTATCTCCTTGAATGCTGATATTCCACTTAAATCCTCTCCAAAGTTGCTTCAGAGTTCTAAGAGACATTTCCCACTCTGTAAAACAACGGACCTCATGCAAGAAACTGTTTGTATAAGTGTTCCAATTCAGATTTAAAAGCCCTCTTAACTGTACAAACTTGTCACAAATTGCTCTTTTCAGCCTGATGAATGCCACCTGTTCCTGAGGAAGAGCACATTTCATCACTAGCATAATTGTCGCCTCTAAAATTGCCATATAAGACTTTGTGTTCTGCTCCTTTTTTTTATTCAGAAGACTGAAAAGTAAAAGGAATAATTTCACATCATAGCACTTCGTGTCCTGCTGTCAGAGATCAGCAGAAGAACACCACAAATTTAGCAGTGTTAGTTTTAGAGGACCCTGACTTCTGTGACTTCTTTTTCTACAATTAGTCACTATATGTAACATAAAATACATGTAACATAAAATAATGTTATTTTTGGTACATTTGTTTGTAGTGGTCTCTTCCAAATAAACAAAACTCAGGTAAATACAAAAAATTAAACAGGCCTTTACAAATAAAAAGGAGACTTTTAACATTTGTTTCTTTTACATTCTACTAGTTTCTTTGTTTTATTGCTTGATGGAATCTTTCAGCTGCTTCCTGCACATGATTCTGTTAATTGGCTGGAGAGGTGCAGTTTATTTGCTCCTGTATTCTTCTTGCCAACCTTTCACCTATAGGTGGCATTGCTTTCTAAAACAGGAAACAAAAAAAGCTCGTACAGACCCAAAGCAATTAGAAAACACTAATGCTACAGTTGCTCAAATATTCAAATGCTAGATGAAACAGCTTTTCAAGAGCGTCTAGTTTCCATATCATGGCGTATTTCAGAGTGAAATGGCATAAGCAGGTGGGACTGGGTTTGATTATGAATTTGATCAGACATGTGGGAGTGTCACAATCCAGCGTACCTTGCTGTTGCTGGCTAGCTAACTAATGAACTGTAGCTCTGCAAGTTGGACATTGACTGATGAGTGGATATCATGATAGAAATGGCTGAAACTGGTTGGTTCAGTCTTACATCAGTGCCATATTTTGTTTTTCCATTTCATCTTGACTTAAAACAAGATGCAAATATTGACTCCTTCCTAAAAGGAAACAAATTGAAACAGTTTGGGAATACCTGACTTGTTGGATGAATCCAAGTTTAGATCCAATGTGCTGCATTTTACCCAGTATAAGTGCTGTACATTGAACTACAGTATAGTATATGGGGGATGTTGTATGTAGATGAAATTGTCTGGGAGAAGGAGGCAGAGACAGCAAGTGAGAAGCATTAGAGCCTGATTTGGGTTAATGTTTTATTATCTATACCAGTGATTATGATCAATATGAGAAAGGGAAAGATTTGCATCCGACTGTAGTTACATTAAATGGCCAAACCATTACAGGGTAATGTGATCCAATTGTACATGACATAAACTTCTGCCTTGGTCTTCTTCTGCTACATCCTGTGACTCAGCAGTGATGAGAAGCAAATGGCATATTCAACTCCACGTTAAATAAAAAAGGAATGAGCAGTGAGGAATCGCGAGCCGTTTGTCAGTCACAGGCTGCTCATCATTACAGAAAGTGATAACGTGTGATTCTTAGTTAATGACAGGGAGCTGTGAACTTTTAGCTGCCATTTTTTTTTCCTTTTAATTTTTAGCAGCTGCTGCAATTTTGCTCTGAGAGAAGAGAAAGAGGGGAAAGGGAGATACTGTACATACGCACTGAGCTGTTAGTGTGTTTCAGCACCTTGGACAGCTCCACACATACAGTGAAGATAAACGGCAGCTCTGATTGGTCCAGATCGTCCCCGTCCTCCCACAGCAGAAATATTAGACAGCCGAGGGAAAGTTACATAATGCCATTGTCATGTGGAAACCATGTATCTCCAAAATGTCAGTTCTTCAACCTTGTTTTTCACTGGACTTTTATGTATTTCCACTGGGGTTTGGTACCTTTTAGAAGGTCACATTGGGTTTTTGCTTCCAGAAGGACATATAAAACTTCTGCTGAAGTGAAAAGATGGAAAGAAGTAAAATTGGAGTTATGAGGTTTTCACAAAGCAGTGACAATCTGGGAAATTGCTATTTAATGTCTTTTACCGCCCACCAACCATCCTCTTTAGTGAGGGTTTTATGGATTTGCAGCCACTATCGTCTTTTCATCTTCTCTCCATCTTTCATTCATTAGTTTTCCTGCATCTTATTGCTAATATTATGTTTTTTTTTTTTTTTGTAATTTCTTGCACTTTTCTGTTCTGTTCCTTTCCTTTATTGCTTTATTTTTCCTTCCATTGCTTCTGTATTATCCATATTTTTCTTTTTTACTGTTTACTCATCCTACTTTTCTTGCCTTTATTTTTTTACCCTTTCATCTTTCTTTGAATTTTTCTCTCACTGTTTTTCTTTTAAATTCTCTTTTTCCTTTTCTTGTTTCTTCCCTATCTGTCATTTCTCTTCCCATAATTTGGAACGATGCCTTTTTGTTACTGCTCATATTTTTCTTTTGCCATTCTAGCTGTCAGCTTTACAAAAATATTCACACTTACAAGGGAGCTCATTCCAGATTCACATCATGATGTCAACTAGAGACCAAGCAGAATTTCATTCCAACAAAACCAGGACCCAGTTGACACATTTGGGGGAAAGTTGGAGCCGAGGGATTTTTTTTTTTCAGAGAGGCATCACAGTATGAGACCGAATCCATCATAAAGCGTGACGAGCGCAGCCTGCCATGGAAAAGCAAATATTTCATCTAACGCCCTGTCACGCACTTGAGTGAGGCAACTGTTGAACGATTAATAAAAATCAGAGAAAGGAATATCGTGATCGCTGATGAGCTGCAGTGCCCCACCTCTCCCACCAACCCTCCTACCTCCCAAAAAATTAATTGCCTCTCGTAAAACCCGAGCAAATTCCATGTCATCATCCACCCACTGATTTTAATTTGAGGAGAAACAGCTTTCACCATCTTATCTAAGTTAATGTATTACTTGATCCCATGTGACTGGGACCGAACCACCGCCACCACCACCTCCTCCCCCTACATCCTCTTTGCTTGTGTCTTAAGAGGATTAGTCGACTCTATATATAAAGCACATTATCTTGTCTTTTGTTGCTGGCCAAGTAAGTGTTATAGATTATACTGCAGCGAGAGCCTCCATCGAGATTAACCGTGCTAGTGGGAATTTGTTGTGGTTGTGGTTTTCGTAGCTCACCGGCGGGCCAGCTGGGATGTGATCTGTAGAGTTGGGAGGTCGCAGGGCAATGGCTGGAGGATGAACGGGCCTCAGGAAATGGATGTTAAATCACTCTAATGTGGTCAGATGAGGAGGAGGAAGCATTCAGCTGCAGAGAAGTTCGACTCATGTATCAGGATGATGTCAGCTTTTAGCTAAAAATAAGACAGCAGCTTCTGATACGATGGATAGCTGCAGACTGATTGATTACTGATTTGTTGTAGAGTTCATAAATGGGAAGACCTGAGCCTGAACTGATTCATGCAAGTCATGCTGATGCAATATTTTGTTCAGACAAAAATAGCATAAAATAATTATTACAGGAATGAGAGACTTTGGGAAATACTCGATGCTTTAATTTGAAATTTATTGCATGTTAATATTAAATTTCTCAACAAAGTAATCATAATTAATGTACTCCAAACACCATGGATTTCAATTTTAAAACGTCTCTACTGTCTCTGAAAATCTAGCATAAAGACAGGAAAAAACTCAGAGAAGACTCATTTGTACTGTGACTATTTGCTGATAGATGTCAAGAATTATTTTCTTTTTTTTTCATTATTGAAGATTTTATTGATACCATTGCCAATTCCCATATTGATTCCTGATCAATTACACTCGAGCTGTCTGTAGCCTGAGAGCTAGCTGCAACAGCCTGTCATCATCTGAAAATGGATGAAATTAGAGAACATTTGAACAGAATTTATATTCACTTAGGTTTTCATAGTCAAAGAAAGATTCTGCTAAGCCTGTCTGCGTGACGCTAATAGGACATTTACTCTCGATAACGGACATGCTGCTTGGTTGGGAAGCAGCGGCACTCATGCATGGAGTGTTAAATCAAAAGCATTTCTGGAATTTAAGCTCATGTTGCATAGAAGGATTTTTCAGCATATTGCTGGTGTTTCCACCATTATTTCCAATTATAATTTAACAGACATTTCAAGGAACATCATCTTTCTTAATGAAATGGAGCCACAGTTTGGTTTCATCCTTTCCACCATAACTCCTTCTTGTTGCAGATTTCCAGCAATGTAGACACATCAGTTTGACAAGATAATTTTGTGAATGTCATAAAATCTTGCAAGCATTGATAAAAGGAACTGATCATCTAAGGGCTGAATATCATTAAAAAAAAACTACAATACAAGTACCAATACCAGTACATTTAAAGTGCCAACACCAATTGAGTACTTAATTCAGTATCTTGTATGATGTCAAGTACACCACACTCAACTTCACCACATAACAGACTACCCTTAGCTGTAGTAGCGGTCCAATCACAGGCTCCATACAAATAGTATTTTTTTCAACAATATTTTCTAAAAAGAATGGAATGCTGGCATTGTTGGACTGGAGAGGTTTCAATACTACTTGGAACTTGGTTATTTCAGTCAATACTTTAAAAGCACTGAGTATCAATACCCATCCCTAAGTCATTTCATGTGTATTCCAGTGGATTGGACAATTTGGAACAGGTTCTCAATGGTTTTGGTTCTCAATTCCAACTCTGAAAACACAGTTACACTCCTTTTGTATCATCAATCTATACAGACCCTTTACTAAAGTAAATGCGTCAGCGCCATAATGCAAAAATACTCCACTATGAGTATTTCTGATGCATTAACAAGTAAGCAGCATTGTAATTGTGAAGCTTGTTAATGTGGACCTTTATAAATTGTCTGATATTTGATTTCATTGATCAGTCTTAAACGGCACACTCCTGTACTCCTGAAGTGGAGTTACAAGTACAGTATTTCCCATTTAGAGGAGCAAATACTCCAATAAAGTACAGTTTCCTTAACAGCACTTGATGAATATACTCGGCCACCACTGGCCCGTCCTCGCTGAGTACCCCAGTGTGATGTCTCTGACCCTCTTCCCCTCTCCCTTTTACTTGCTGTCGATCCAAAATGGCCGCTGCATTACATCACCTCCCATGTGGCCTGCTTTCATGCTGCTATTTCCTACAGGTGCTCAGATGATGCGTCAGAGCCACAATGGCGGCTCGGGCAGAGTCTTATGGCGTAGCGGTTTTTATTGAGCACCTTTGGCAGCTGTAAGCCCCCCCGCAGTAAGGGGATTATTCAGTGTTTGGCCGACACATGGTGATCTCAGCACCTCCTGATTGGATTGCAGTAATCCCTTTACACAGCCACAAAACCCTATTACTCTGGCATTAGAGAGCAGAGAGAGGGTAGGGGGTAGAGGGTGGTGGGGGGCATCTGATGTAGGACAGTGTGTGTGCGCACAAGTGTGTATGTGTCTTGTAGGACGGTGAATTTCTCTGTGTATTTTTAATTTACTGTATGTAGAATATTTTCAGGTCATGTGTTTTCTGTGATCGTGTATGCTTGTTGTTTGTACATTTTTGTGTGTATACATCCTTTTTGTGGCTTCATTTGTGTGTATGTGAGTGTGTGCTTGTGTGTATTTTGTGCAGCTTCTATGGAACTGTGTATACATTTGTGGCTTTGCTTTTTGTGTGTCTTTGCAGTGTTTATGTGTGAGTATGTGCAGGTTGACTGTGAGTTTTTTGTGTGTGACCTTATAAAAACCTTTATGTGTGGATTGTGCTTTAGATGTGTGTATGTGCATTTCCTTTATGTTTGTTTCCTCTGTGTGTGTGTACGTCTGTGTGTGTGTGTGTCTTTTGAAGGATGATTCGAACCCCCTGCTGTTGATAAGTGACTTTGTGCAGGTGGAGGGTCCTGTTACAGCATTATATAATGATATAATAGAGAGCTGATACTACAACAAGGAAAGGCTAGTGTTACACTGTGTGTATGTTATGTATGCCTGTGTGTGTGTGTGTGTGTGTGTGTTTTCAGATATATGCAATTCATCTGTGAAAAGGTGAAACCAACGCTGAGCCTGTTAGCTCACTAAAACACAACGTTTAGATATTACTTGGATCTTGGTCAGGTCAGAATGTTTGAACAATGGAAACCACACCCATATTTAAGCAAGATTACACAAAAGGATGAGCTTCACTGACATTATTAGCATGACAGTGATGCTGACTACATCGCTGTCATGCTGATACTGACAATAAAGTTTAGCCTTAAATTGCAATTATACAACAAGTTACCACGAAAATTAAAGATGTAATCAAATTGTATTCACAGTCTGGCAATTCATTGTGTAAGTAAAGAAAGGAAAAACTTTTTGCTAGTGTCTGTATTTCCCTGGAAACACACAGGGTCTGTCTTAGGGCATTGAATCGATTGCAACTGGACTGGTAAAAGTCACCAGCACAGCCGAGGTGTCTGAATAGTTTTACCAGTCCAGTTGCGATCGATTCAATGCCCTAAGATAACTATGACCTGGATGAATGAGAATATTCACAGGCACACAGGGTCTGACTGATAACTGAAAAGTCAGTCACATCAGTAGCACCCCTATGTACTGTAACCTAGTTTACTACTGCAGCTGGTCCTTAGTAGCAACCAGAGATGTTTTCTAGTACATGATGTATCAGCCAGCTTAGTTGAGCTAACGTTAATACTTTCTAGAGATTTTGGGATTTCTGAAATTGAAAAAATATCACTTGAACGATAGAAAATGTTTTGTTAGCTCTATTGCTGTAACTAAGATATCTGCTGATTTTTTTCTCATGGAGGGGTTTAGCTACTATATCTGTGAACTTTACATATATTTTGAAGCTAGTAACAAGGTTTCTCAGACACGCAAACTCACCAGCACAGCCGAGGTGTCTGAATAGTTTCTATGTGATCCAAGCATTCTCATAACTCCAGAGTACTGTAAAGTCCAAAAGCCTAACTGTATTGGAAAAAATGTTTGTCGTTGTTTAGCCTTTCAAAAATATACTTACTGTATATATTTGCTGTCACAAAAATGTTTTCTCCTTGACTTGCCACACACAAGGGAGGAGCGCACCCAAGGAGGCGGTGTAGCAGCCATCTAACAACACCAGAAATTACATTCACTAAGGAAAATTGTATGTTGTATGTTGTATTTTAGAGCAAATGTTTTATCTCATACTTTTAAATCAGAGTTCAAAGTTTGAAAGTCTGGAAAGTGGAACATGTGAGGTTCGACACATTGTCATTAGTAAAGACATTGCCTTCTTTCTGACAGCGAAGCTTGCTAATAGACTAACAGATAACAAACTTGACCAGCTGCATGTTTGTAGAGTTTGTTGAGTGTGCATGCGCGTGTATGATAAAAACACATTCAGACTCTTTTCCATTATCTTCCGCTGGCTGGACGTCTGGCCATGCTCTACCTTCCATTTTTAACAAACTCCTCTCATTTTAGCAGAAAGCCATTAGGCCTTTTTTGGAAGCTAATTCTGATTAAGATCGGCCCCATTTGTAACTGCCACCATAAATCATCGCCGGAGCCATTTAAAGAACCACACCAGCTCATTTCATTCCCCTCATCCATTACAAACGATTGCACCATCCATATTTTGTGTGCATGGGCCGCTGCTTTTCAAGGCTATCTAAAAAAACAAAGCTACACCGGCCACCATCAGATTATGGTTAACCTGTTTGCGTGAGGGTGAAAAATTCACACGCTTCTTGTTATAGTCTCACGTTGATCAACATCACATTGTCTTCTTAATTATAAATATTGCATTGAGGGAACTGGCTAGGCTGAATCTGGCTATCATTAGACTGATACACGCTCTGATAAAAATGGCTTTGGTATAGCTAATATAATGAGGACAACATTCATACAGGAACTCATACATGTTTGAATCCCCTCCCTCTTCTTGGTCATGAAACATTCTTTGGAAATGGTATCAAAGAGTGTGACGAAGTTTAGAAAGATGTGGAATCTGAAACAGGGGCTCATAGTGGACCTAAACTCCTCCCATCTGGTGCTTTAAGCGGGTTAAAACACTGTTATCTTGGTTTTCTTTTTCATATGAGTGGAGCAACAGATGGGTGGGATTTGTCACTTAGGACAACACAGTCAGTGGCAATCACAGGAAAGAGCCCTTGTATGTATTTGGTCGGCTTTTCTTTGATTGACAAAGTAACTGTTACCTGCTGCATGTGGTGCTCCTCTTAGATAAAAAAAATGCCTGACAGACAGTTTAGAGAAGTCTGTTAAGTTACAGTCAAAATCACAGGCTATATGTGAAGTTTTGTTACTGACAAATCAATTGAAACCCTTTTGTTCAAGGGGCAAAGCCTGTCCATCTGGTCCTTCTGGCAGATACAGAGAGGCTTAACCAAAGATGAACACAGGATCCCCAAAAATGAACATACACCAGTGCATGTTGTTAATGAAACAAGTGTAGAAATATCACATACAGACATCCAACCCCAACAATAAAAATGTACAAAGCTTTGCTGTATTTCCAGTTCTGTTTTCTCACCTCCTCTCCTCCTCTCTCTCTTCTCCTTCAGTCCTACATGGAGGATCACCTGAAGA
This sequence comes from Lutjanus erythropterus, assembly GCF_056507025.1. Taxonomy (NCBI): domain Eukaryota; kingdom Metazoa; phylum Chordata; class Actinopteri; order Lutjaniformes; family Lutjanidae; genus Lutjanus; species Lutjanus erythropterus. Next base: position 26,071,252 of record NC_139328.1, on the reverse strand, counting down.
ACAAAGACCGCCTGGAGAAGGAGTGGGAGGCGCTGTGCGCCTATCAGGCAGAACCCAACGCCTGCACCATCGGCATGAAGGATGGCAACGCCAAGAAGAATCGCTCCACTGCTGTTGTGGCATGTAAGCAATGAACTCTGGCAATTTTGTTTCTTTTCTTAGCTCACTCTTTTTCCTAGTTGGTGGTGATGGTGATTAGTGGGCGAGCTTTAGCAAAGATTGGAGTAACCAAAAAGTGATCAACTAATTGGACTATTATTTCAATAGCTACTGTTGCTATGTCTGTTCCTTGCATGAGGCCTTGGTTTCAGAGGGGACTTCGATTTTTTTGTCACATCCTCTGACTTTAGACCTTAAAAGATTCCTTAGTGTTTTTTTGATCATAAAAATTGAAAGAATTTCAGAATAAGACATTAGCATCTGCAGCCAAATCAAAAATATCAGTACTGACCTCCAGAGTGTCTACAGATTTTTATACCTAGGACCATCATTTGAGTAATCTTTTTTCAAAGATAGGCCTTGTTTACATTTGTGTTTTAAAATTACGTTTTGGTGGACAGCTGTGACACATTGCCACCGTTGTGTCTAACATGTGTCTCCAAGATGTCCAGCTGATCATTTGTGGGCAGATTCCACCACTGCAACCTGCACTGTGAGGACAAAGGGTCCCCTGCATATTAATCCCTCAGTCTGTCACCAGACAAGCGCCAGATTTGTTTTGAATGGAGTGGCTAAAACAACAAAATGTTTAATAGCATGTAATAATCTAATGTAAGTAACATAATAATATACATGTACGGGCTATTCCAACTGTTGAGATTGATAAGACAAAGTAAATTATGACTCACTACATGGGCAATCTGTCACCAAAACAATCACCACATCCTACATTAATAATATATTTTCTTGTTATATCTTTGTCAGGGACTCATCATGACATATTAGCATTTACTCTACATATGTGATCAAATGCATCCAAAACCACCTTGGCAAGTGGTTTTAATGGTCCAGTCACAGTGTGTCTTGGTGGTGCAGGCACCAAATTTGCAGGCATGAAAAATGAAACCATTGTGGGAGTGACAAAAACTGCAAGTCCACAAATGGCCACTTCAGACTGGCTCCAATGAAAAGACGCCCATATTAAAAGGCAATCCAACTTTACAGTATAAATAAATATGTTTAGTTAGCTAGGTAGCAGCTTCATTCTGGCACCTCAGCTCTACCTCTGTGCCCATTTTTGGATTAACCAGGAGTTAGTCAAGTCAGGAACTACCAAGATGGCAATGGGCAGAGCCAACACAGTGTGAGCTTCACAATGGCTTGTCAGAAATGGGTGATGTCAAGTACGTTCCGTCCACTATTTACTATACAGTCTATGGTTTACATTGGTACAAGGTTTTTAGTGCTGCCCAAGTAGTTAGGTTTAGATATCTGCAAAAACTACATGAGCAATGGAAAACTGGATCATGTGGTCTTCAAGGAATGGAACTGTAAATCAATTGTGTCAGTGAGACTGCAACTGGAAAGTTGAGTATATAATGTCTTTATTCAACTGTCCTATAATCTACGTATTTATTTCCTATATTGTCAAACTACTAGCTATTATTAACATGTTCAGACCTAAAGAGCACCACATTTAGCATAATATCAGACAAGTAATGGACAAATAAATGAAAAGGAAAGACATCGGTATCTCCTTCTCAGTGATGGAGCAAAGAAAAACCTTAATTTCTTAGGAGAACAAGAATTCAGCTGATATAACCCCCAAAGTCAGTCCTCCAAACACAGTGGCATTACACTCACCACCTCTCCACAACACTCCCCGTATATTCTGAGCCCAGCCTCTATTATCAGAAACCAGGAGCAGATGCAGTGAGCAGAAGGGTTGTAAATTAGTTTTCTATTAAAGCTCTCCTGCACCGACCTCATCAATGATTAAAATTTCTAAGCTTCTGTGGAAATAGCCCATCTAAAAAAGTGCTGTCCCATTCTCTCCACCGGGCCTGAGCTTAATGAAATCCAGGTTGTCAGCAGGGAAAGCAGTTTGTCAGGAATAAATTGTGCTTCCTATTTGAGGCACCACTGGCTTCTCCGAGAAAATTCCAGGACCACTATCACTGGAGACTTCTGGAGAGTTTGCTCACAAGAGTGAAAATTTACAAACTAGGACAATTTGCCCCCCTCCAAAAAGTTTCAGTGGAACAGGGATGATGGAAAGCAGTTCCTTCAAAAAATGAAAGAAATTTGTCCATCTCAAAATTTAATGTTTTAGGGTGGTTTCACACTTAAAGGTCCAGTTCCTGAATCCAGCCAATGCAAAGATGATACATCTTAATTTTTCAGGTACAATTCGAACAACCCAGAAATTGGTTCAACAGTCAAATTGCTACCTGGATATTGTACATCATGGAGAATGGAGAACCATCAGGTTCTGTTCATGTTGGTGTTGATCTGGAGCGGATATCAGCAGACTGTACAGGACTGGACATATGAATAACTTGTAAGCCAGAGGGTATCAAATTATTTAATAAGACAGGCCCTTCTCACTTCGTCGTGTGTCCAGATTTGTCTCCCACCAGTCCACATTTTGACAGAAAATGAGCTCATTTTAATCAACTGACACATACAATGGTACTCTTCTGTGGCTGGTTTGAATGGTGTTCATTAATCACTCCAGAGTTCACTTGACAGCCTTCCAAGCAGACCATGGAGTGGTTGTTTTTGGCCACACCAGAGTTCAAGTCCGACATTCACACCAACTCAAACAAATTGTACCAAGGCGGTAAACACTGAGCATGTGAACCCACCCTCAATTCAGTTTTTGATATACACTGGATGCATACTGACATCATAACTTACATTTACTCTTCCTGAAGGGTCAAGGTCTACCCAGAACCATTTGCTTCTGAAGAACCATTGTTTAAAGAAAGGGTTCATCAAGGGTTCTTTGTAAGATAAAGGGTTCCTTTAAGAATGCTTTTCATTCATAGTACCCTTTTTGAAAGAAAGAGTTCTTCAAGGGTTGTTGAAGGCTCCTTCTTTGTTAAGGGTTCTTTGTACTATAATATAAAAAGGTTCTAGATAGATAGAACCCATTGGATGCATTCTTGTTAGCACCCTAAGATGGTGGAGAGGTTCTGGATAGAACTCCTAGATGACCCTTTTCCATCAAATTAGCTATATTTCTTGAATGGGTTCTGTTCATTTCCACCAGCTTTGAGTGAAAGCCTTGAATGGTGTGGTATTGGAAGAAGCGCCCTCTTGACATAAAGTCAGAGATCACTGGCTAAATTCTCTGAGAAAAATCAAAGAACATCAGGGAATTTCTCAACCAAGTCACTTGGTGGTTTTTATTCTGAGCTGAAAACAACCTTGACATACCAGAAGGTAGTAAAGTCTTTAGGTCATGGAAACTTACTTAGTTACTTGCGGAAATTTGCACTAAGGCTACAGTGAGTCCTATCACACTCAATAGATATGAAATACCTAAATTACAATGCATGTAATATAGCTGCTGAGCACTTGCATTCCTGAGACAAAATATGCTGAATTCTTCCATTTTTGTTCCAGATGATCACTCCCGAATCACCTTGAAGGTGGAGAACAGCCAAGGCAACTCTGATTACATCAATGCCAGCCCGATCGTAAGTACCTCCTCTGCATTCTAACTCTATGCTTTGCACCGCCGCTTCGCCAGGCTCCCACAGTCCCCATGGGGCGTCACGGGAACAAAGGCAGCCTACCGTTGTACAATATAAATTTTGATGCAACGCTTGCTTAGCTTCAGCGGCAGCCCCACGCTAGTGTGTATGTTCTGCACCATGAATATTAATGAATGTTTTACAGCAAACACCCCGGGCGAGTATTCGCTTGGGGAAGGCGTGGGAAAGGACATGCGCACGGCTCACGGCTCGCTTCTCGTTTGTGAAAACAAAATTGATCTGTGGGGTCTTGGGAAATGATTGTTTTTGACCTTGGGTTATGCTAATTTGACACTAGTTTGTGTTTACTGTTACGGTGCGCTCAACTTGCCGAGGCCTTTCCTTGGCGCAGCACAGATTTAAGCAGCAAAACAGCCTGTAGGAAGGAGAAGGGGGGGAAGAAAGAGCCATGTGCATTCAGTAAGTGAGTGTATCAATTTGGAAACCAGTGTTGGAATAGTAGGTTTATGTTTCCCTTAAGGCAGATACAGTGGTATTCCATTAAAAGCAACAGAAACGCTATGCATTTCAAATCTGGGCGTCACACCAAGAAGTGGCTCAGTGCGTGCACTTGTGTGTGTGTGTGCTAGAGAGAGACACAGACAGAGAGAGTGAGAGGGAATCAAAACTACACAGGAACAAAGGAACAACCTTGTCAAATGCCACAAACACACAAATGCAATACCAGCTACACCACATGTACCCACGCATGCACACGAACACACATTGGAAAATACACTTTGATGCAAGCATGCACAGACTCACAGACCTATACACACACAGGCATGCATGCTCACCCACACTCATATAATATACATACAGTGCAGACACCCACAGACACACTCTCAAACATGAACACACATTTGGCAGACTCTGTCATGCATACATTCACCCCTCCCCTCCCACACACACACATTAAAGAATGAATGCATACACATGTACGGTACACACTGAGGTTATTTAAGGAACCTCCTCTGCTGACAATTTGATTTCCCTCAACCGCCCTCACCCACGCTTCGAAGGAATGAAGATGAGCAAAGACAAGATGTTTGCGATCTTGCTCCAGCTGAATGTCAATAACTATAAAACTTATTAATAAATGTTTTGGTCAACTGTTCAAAACATATTCTTATTTTGTTTCTCTAGAGTAGAAAGATTGTCAGCAAGTATGTAGCTACTATTATGCTAGTTTTCTTTTTATCTTAAAACATTGCAATGCAGGAAAAAAGTTATTATTTTCCCTGAAAATAGACTTTGATGCAGTTGCCGTTGGTCAGATGGCACAGCAGGTAGTCTGCAGTTTATATTACATTCAAGTTTTTGTTTTGTTAGTTCAAGACTTCAAACAAAGTGATCACACGGAGAGGATGACTTAATAAGTTGCATTTATTGCATAAAAATAAACCATGTAATCTATGTCCTTTGCCAAACATTAGCACATCATGACCACAGTGTGCATGATTCATTGCCGTACTTAATCTTCCTTGGCTTGGACAGCCAGATTCATTTTGCGACTGGTTCATCTTCAGTTGGACTGGTGTGTGTTTATGCTAGCTTTTTTAACATTTCTTTATTTGGCCATATGGAGGCTTCTGACCCTTCCCAGTTTATGCAGTGACTGGTTTTGGTTACTTTCATAATTCTATGATCAGAGAGCAATAGGACTTTTCTTGCCTTGCATTGTAACAAGCAACACAATGTCCTCTCTTTCTTGAAGTACCATATGATTGGTTGCAATCCCTCGTGAGTCACTTTTCTTTCTCATACTTCAATCAGGTGCTGCCAATGTCCTAGTTCACACAGCGTGACTGGTAGTTTTGTAGACATGAATTACTCAAGAACCAACCCAACTGTTTTGAGCGTGTGATGGGTGCCAAACTAAAAAAAAAATCACAAAATAGCAAATGAAGTTGTCAGCATTTGCAAATGAAGTATTTAACACGTTTAATGTTGCACAACAACAGAAAAAAAAAGAATGAACTGAATTATACAGCAAAGAGCTCTCACATACACAGATAATGTAAGATCAGTTAGAATGCTGAACAAAACCAACATCACTTCACTACCATTTGATGTGGGGCTTTAAAGCAGTACAGCTGTGTAGTAGGTAAAAAAAAAAAAATTCAAAAGAATGAGTGGATGAATGGTTTTAATCCACCAGATGTTGTTTTCTGTGCTAGCTAAAGTAAGGGTGACATGAATTAGCTAAATTACATAATTAAAGCCTTGCAAAGCTGTCCTAAATGTTACATGCTCAGTTTCTCATTAAATATTTGGGTGGAAAGCACCCACTAAGATTTAATTGGCACCAGCAGCTGGAGCTTGAACCAACCAGCAAGCTATGGAGGGTGTTAGATGATGATAGTTTTATGGGGTGAGGTCATTATTACCATAACATCCAACTCCCAGTATGGAGGATGAGGGAGTGTCCTTTTGTTCAGTCCTCGCCCTCTGACCTCAGCATGGTTAGATCAGCCACCACTTTAGCTCTCTGTGTGAAAGGTTCACACAAGCTCCTTCACTATTACTTTAAGGAATCAAGTAATGAGGACTGCTGTATTTTGAAAAAAAAAACTTTTTAGACCAGTCATCTTTTTTTTCCAGTTTGAAAAGCCAAAGCAACATCCGATGACAGAACAGCAAGTTACACATTCACCCTCTCAGGTTTGGTTCTTGCTGATCCAGTTACCTAAGGCCCTGTTAACACCTGGCATTACCTTGCATCCTAGGTGTTTCCATCATAAGTGGACAGCTCTAAGTATGTTAGTTCACACCTGGCATTAGAATACATCTCCATGTGTGTCTTCAGTGACCACTTGTGGCAAGATTTGTTTGTTCAATTGACAGTTTATTTGAAAGTACAGTACATAGTTGCAACACCAGTACATGTACAATTAAAACAGCATCAAGGAGAACACAAGCAAGTCACATGACTTATTTCCGTTGTGGCCCTTCTTGTAAGTAGGGCTTTGTGTGCATGTGTGCTTACACATACCTGGTCTTAGAAGTAATGGAGCATAAGCAGAATATAAAAGCAAATATAACATCAATACACAAAAATATTCAGATTTAACATAAACAGGAATTTTTCTGATAACAGACTAAAATACACATTCATTATGAAACTAAAACTGGTCCATTAAATAACCTACATGCAGCCCTGCCTACACAACTGTCTTCACAAGGGTATGTTATCTAAAAGCCAGTGTTCCAGTTTTACCTTTAACATGACTGGGTTTATAGCCTGTTTGATTATTAATTGTAGTCCGTTTAAGGATCAAGAATGTCATTTCTATTTGCAAAGACCAAATGTTTTGTATTTTAACTATCAGGAGGCAGCAGTTCCCATGCCCAGTCTGCCAGAAATGAAAAGAAGATGAAGTATTACATGACTCTTACAGTTTCTGTTGTACTGACTCTTCAGCCCAAATGGAAATCAGACAGCTTGTTTCATACCAGAATCCATTTTGCCCATTGTTGTGGCTTCTTCTTGTTGTTTCACACTTTAAAATAACAACATTAGTGTACAAATGATAATCAGTTGAGTCGGTGTTCCTTCAATGTGGCTAAGAACACATTTGCATACACAACGGTAAAAGAATGAGGAAATATGTGGTCTGAGTGGCCAGATCTCGGTGTGTCCTCATGTGTCTTGGGCGCATTCCTGTACTTAAAGCTCTCCACTGGTGATCAGATCACTCAAGGACTGTTGTTAATCATAGGTGTAAACAGGGCCTTAGAAATTTTGGAGTACTACCACAAATTCCCCACTTCTTTGTTGATTTCATTGGGTAGTGTAATAGAAAAGTGGAGCACACCCTCTGTCCACTTGTTAAAAAGCAAACATGTTTGTGTTGTTTTGCTAAAAACACAAACTTTGTGTTGTGGCCCAAAGTCCCACAAAGACACATAATCAGTCAGTCGCACGAACTTGGTCACAAAAATCAATCATTCGCTTACTGCCTCCTGTAGCACACACACAGTTATTCCCAAACAGACTCGATAGTTTCCTCACACACTGGGTCAAACACACACACACTTCCTAAGACATAATCAATCACTCAGGTACGCTCAATCACGCATACACTCAGTCACGCACACATACACCCATTCTGATGCGTGTCGTGTGCTGATAGTACGGAGTTTAAATCAGCCTCACAGCTTTTATTGACAGTCAAATTGACTTTTTTTGATTAAGGATTTAAGAGTCACACCGAAGAAAATGGAAAAGACTGCAAGTCATATTGTGTCCACTCTCTTCAACAGAACAGCACCATAATACTGACAAAAGAAAAATATTTCTTAGGATGTTATAATGAACCTTCATTTGTAGATAATGTTGCTAATTTGAATAAAATTAAGTTTTTCATGTCCAAATGGACTTCAGTCATGAAATTATCTGGAGAATAAGAGATTCAACTTTAAAAACAAATTTTGCTTTTTAAAGACACTTGAAAAACGGTGATTGGTCTTTTCTTTAAATGCCTTAAATAACCTGTATTAGTCTCTCCTGTCAACTAACTTTTTTCAGTCAGGTGAATAAAGTCTGAGACTTTGACTTTTGTTCACATCCTGTCTCCTACTAACAGTCGATGTTGGTTTGATCTCTTCTGTACCTTCAGTCATTCCCTAAATCTAACCAGACCTTGACCAGCAAATCAGAAGTACAAAATTGTTACGATTAAAATATACTTAAAGGTCGGGTGAGAGGTTGTTGAGTCTCATCACCCACGTCATCAAATACTGACACTTTGGGTTGGTGACTTGGACCGAGCCACTCAGCAACACAGTGAATCAACTGCGTGAGATTCGCTGCCACTGTAAGTTCCTCTACTTGGAAAGGGAGAGTGATACGAGGTGTTTGCAATGTGCAAATTCAGTGCTAGATGCCACTAATGAATGTAGTGGACGGATAGATTTAAAAGTAAAATGTTTCCCTCTGAAATGTAGTGGAGTGGAAGTATAAAGAAGCATAAAATGGAATTACTCAGTGACAGGTACATCAGTTTTTTTTCCTACCACTGTTTTATATTTGACAATGGAGAACAAGAAACATTCTGCCAAAATCAAAACTCAGCACATGTGAAAGATTATTTTCTCCTCAAGAAAACAGCAGAAAAAGTTACTTTATTTCCTAATATCTAGATTGACGATTACAGCTAATTCATACAGTTGACAGCTAGCAGTTTATCAGTGCCAGTCTGTCAGCAGACACACACACACACACACACACACACGGATACACATACCGGTTTCGCTGGCCCCCACTGAGGTGTCAGACTGTAGTAACAGTCAGCTCCATCATAAAACTTCATCAGACAGATCAGACAGATCACACACACACACACACGGCTCCTTCATTCCCTCCCAAGAAAAGACAAAAAAAACAATAACGGTGGATAATTGCACTTGCCACATCCTCCGCTTTTGTTCCTCATTAAGGAGGAGTGTGGGTGCGTTTGTGTCGGTGTGTGTGTGACAGAGGGCAACAGTCCTTTCTCTATCTCTCACACACACACTTGTGGTGTCATTAATGTCAGGATTTAATTCTGGAGACACTTTGAGATGTCAGGAAGCATTGTGTGTCCACAGAGATTGAAAAGGAGACGGAGAGGGAAAGAGATAAAAACAAAGAGATGTCAAGTGTCTTTCTTTCTTTCTCTTTCCAGATCTTTTTATCTTTTGTCTTTCTCTCGTGCATCTTCTCCTTCCTCTTTCACCCTTGTCTCCCACCAGCTTTTTACTCCACCATCTCTTGTTTTTTTCTTTACCCTCTCTCTTTCTTGTCTTTCTTGATTTCTCAGTGTCAATTTGTTCCTCCTTCTCTGTCCATCCTGGTCGTTTTCTTTTAATTTCCTGGACACTACCACTCTGGATCAAATGAGACACTGTGTTGTTTCTTTCAAATTCCTCCCAGATCGATGTGTCTCCATTTCCTAGACTTGAACAATCTGGGTTGTACAAGGGACATTTTGTCATTGACATGAAGTTGTCATTTACAAGTTAAATTTTGATTTGTTCTAATATTATCTGTGAATTTTAAACAGGACTGGTGTTTGAAGACCTAATATTTTATACCATTCGGTTATGTTTTCATGGCTAGATGGGAAAACATATGAAAAGGCATGGATTTAGCATAATATGTACTCCACATGGCCAAAAGTATGTGGACAGCCAAACAAAATACATGGACACTGATACTTTGCACCTATATTTGGTTGTTTTGCACCAGATTTTAGACCTTGGCTTCAGAGAATTGCAGGCCAGTCAAGTTCTTCCACACCAGACTGGGATAACCATTTCTTTATGGAGGTGGCTTCATGGACAAGGACACTGTCATGTTGAAACAGAAAAGGGACAAACACAAAATGTTACAAATATAAACAAACTATAAAGAAAGAAATCTCTGTCTGTCTTTCTGTCTGTATGTTTGTCCTTCAATTTTCTCAGCAATCATTCATCAGATTGACTTCACTCTTGGCACATGCATTGCTGAATTTGGTGCAGGTTGGCCAGAGGGTGATAGTGTAACAATGAACTTTTACATTTTGACCTGTAACATTTGAACTGTATGTCTCAGATTCTGTGGGTTCAGACATATCTATTCATATAAGCCATGCCAGTCAATTTTCTGCCATTTTGAATTTTTGTCTGCTTTTTCGCTACTCCTCCAACAAATTTTAGGCAGTTGTCACCAAATTTGGCCCGAACATCCCTGGACTAAACCAGGAAAAGGACCTTTTTTGGATTTTTGATATAGTTCTGCTATCTGGCCCTCAATGTTTCATATCTCATCATATCTCATGAACACTTTGTGTTAATGCAACCACATTTGTTGGACACGTGTAGATACACTGTCCAACACTCTAGTTGCATCAACCACCTCATAAAGGAAGGGATCTCTCAGAATGTCTGTATGTATGTTTGATTGTCCTTCACATATCTCGAGAACCGTTCACCTCATGGACTTAATACTTGGAGAGTGTATCGAAACAGAGCACAATTAAGCCCTGCCTCCACTGCAGGGGAAAACAATTCTTGCCTCTCCATTGACTTTGTGGGAAGGTGCCTCATGTCACTTTCTGTCTGCTAGCAAACAACAGAAAATGTCTAAAAGTTGCTATACAGTGGAATGAACTACCAATAGGTTGAAGAACCTAAAACCCAGAAGCAATTATCATCCAAATGTGAGACAACAGCAGGACGAATGAATTCTAATTCTAATTTATAGCTGCTAATCTGGGATGATGAAGGTAGGAGAGGTTGAAGTTAACTAAGCATGAAATCCCTGGTTTTGATCTTTGTCATGTTAAGTTATGATTTTATCTGGTGATTTGATCAAGTAGTTTTAAATATCAAAGTATTTCCCTTTGAGCCTTTTAGTGGGACAATTTCAAATAGATAATAATAATGGATAATTTCTCACAGAAAAGCAAGGTAAGGAGAAGGAACACTGACATTTACAGGCAATACTCTCTGGTAGTTACAGGGTGCTAAATAATCCTTGGACATGCTGAAATCTATTTTTTTTAGCTCACTACAGGTATTTTGACAGGCGTTTCAGCCCTCCAGTGGGCGTGGTTTTCAGAGTATGACGCATTGCGCTCTGTCTCTATTGCTTGGGACTTAAGGGAGTGCAGTGTTGACTGTAAAGTTGATTGGATGAATAGTTCTCAACAATAATGTGAACAGGACTTCGGGGGCCAAGCCCACTCCTAATGGGCATGCACTCTAGACCATCCCCCGAATGTGCATTGCAGCAAGTGCCTAAAATATCATTGTATGCTATAGCAGTAAGTTTCTTTATCATTAAAAACCATGAAAAACAGGACCAAAAAGGGGTGCCCACATACTTAGTGTCATATACACTGCAGTGTAGTTGTAACCCTCTGGCCAACAACCTTCAGTTGTCTTAGAAGTGCACTTCTGCCTCCAGCTATTTTTTCATGGTGACGTAGTTCTGGCTGTGGATGTTTTAATGAGCAAACCTCCCTGGTACCATCATGTCACCTTCTCTCTCTCTCAGTTACTACATTTTAAGTTCATTAGAAGTGCATTATTGTTTGGCATTCATAAAGGGAACAGAGGACCATTAAAGACAATTTTGTGTGCAGAAAAGCCCCAGAAATTATCTGCCTTCCCCTCGTAATTGCTTCCAGCTAAATTGGTCTTGCCAATTATTACATTTACCGTACAATTTGCATGGTAATAGGCAGGGGTGTCACTCACTTCCTCGCAAATTCACCTCACGTTCGTCTCCTGTCTTCTGCTCTCGACGCCTACGCCATCCTTCTGTAATTTCCATGAAGTTAAGGAAGTGGGTAGGAAGTTGATGAAAACTCTCACCTCCTTCAGCGAGAAGCGTTGAGCTGTGACTATATGAACAGTAAAAGATGGTATATATGAGAAAACTTACATATGTCTTCAGTAAAGTTGGATTTTTTACAAAGAGGAAGACACAAGGGAGGAATTTCTGGAGGTCATTTGGGAAAACAAAGCTTGTACTGCCTTGTTACTGTATATCATGATGTACTGAGGTTTATTGTAGGCTGCAGAGCACTAAATCATTACTGTGCTGCTGTATGCTGAGGTGAAGTGGCCCTCCTTGACCACTCAAAGATGACTTCATTGGTATAGTTTTATTTATAAGGCTGTTATTGGTTTGTTGCCCTCTCACTTCTTATTGTATTTTAAGTTTTCAAAAAACTCGACATGCAACCTACTTTCCCAGAACTTATAGTTGATTAATTACCCCATACCTTCTGACTTCACACAGACAACTTTGGCTGAAAACTAAAGTTCTAAAAACTATTACTTCTAAGAAGATATTTTTGATTAAAAATTTAAGTGAGAGAACTCAACTTAATTTCTAAAGCTTTGCCTTTTACATTGTCCTCTTAGAATTTTTACTTATGTTACCTCTCTCAAAATTTCAGTAACTATGTTTTTCCCCTCCGTATTTTCATTTAAAGATGCAGTGGGCAATTTGAACATACATACAAAGCAAATGTGATACAAAACTGTCCGCCTCTCTCTCTGCTGCCTAGTATTTCTCTGCTAAGCCCCTCCCACCCCATGAGGTACTAAACATGCATTCACATTTTGCTACTGCTTGAAGCTGAACATCAGGGTTGTCAACAATTGTATCTAACTTGTAAACTAATATTTGTTCTATTCGACTAGTTATGTCTGACCAAGAGGTAAGGAACAACTGTGAAAGTGCCATCGAGCCAAGCAGAAAGAAAGGGAGGAACTGACACACAGAAAACTTGTTTGTACAGACTTATTGTGATTGGCCAGTTATGTGCTGGCAAACCCTGGTTGGTGGTTTTAGGGAGGTCAAGTCCAGTTAAAAAACAAAAACAAAAAAAGAAACCTGAAATACCAAGAGGCACATGCTCACAGACAGATTTTTTTTTTAAAGGAACCCGATCAAACATTGTTAGTGGTATGCAAAAAATGCAAAATTATAATGAAATAATATTGCCTACTGCAGCTGTAATTCACTTAACAAGGTTGAAGTAAATTAAAATGGAACACAAATAACTCTTGTGATGGGATCACACCAGCCGCTATTCTCGTCCACAAACTTAGGATTAGACCCATGAGTGCTCATTAGTCATTACTACATTATTACATAAGTATTCAGTATTCATGAGTAGGATCACACCTAACTATCAACTCAGCCTTCATTTTCGTCTCAGCTACACATCTATTACATTTAATGTCTTGGCTGTTTTGTGACAATATCTTTCCACAGACAGACATATAAACACTTAATTAACCAATTCAACACCACTTCTGTGGGCCATATTTTGCCAGTTACAACTTCCTGTTTCATGGCAAATTATGTATCATTGCTGCAACAGTGTTTGATGAAAACTCACAATCTTCACTATTGAGCATCATCAAGGTCTTAAGACTTTTTTGACCTCATATGAGGTGAATTTGATAAACCTGCTTGGAGCAGTTTGTGGGAGTATAGGGCCTGTCATTTCCTGTTGACAGTAATTGGCAATGTGACTCATATTCTCCAACTTCCTCCAACTTCTCCAGCTATCCAACTTCCTAACTCAGATTACAGCCATATTCGAATTCAGCCTTCATTTTGATCTCAACTACACATCTGTAATGTGTCGTGACTGCATCTTGCATCACAGTGACTAAATCTGTCTACTGACCGACAGACATAACCACTTGGCAAAGTACTCAAAACCACTACAGATGTAGTTCCTACAGTGGGTCTCTCCAGGGCCACATTTTGCTGCTGTGATGACACAAACACAGACTCACAAAGTGAAAACAATACCAAACCACATGCTATTGCAGCTGGTAATTAATGTTAATATTTTATCCTGGGTATACTGGCTGCTTACTTGGTAGAGCGTGGACCTCATGTACAGAGTTAGTGGCCAGGGTTTGATTCCAAAAAAAAGAGAGAAGAAAAAAAGAGAAAATCAATTAATGAGTGCTAGTACCCCAGGTTTTATTTAATATTCTGGTTTAGAGCAAGTTCTTGTACTCATAACTAACACTGTATAGTTTATTTTGTTTTTGCTCTGTCTTGTATTTTCTCTTGTGCTTTCAATTTTTTTCAAACTGTGCTGCTGTTTAGGCCAGAACTCTCGAAGAATTGAGATCCTAATTGCTGTCGTATTATATTCAGTGTTAGACAAAAACAGAATTATGTGGAAAGGAGATTAACTTCAGTAGACAATCAACATTTTGACCTTACATCAACTCTTTCCTTTTTCCTCTCCTGTCAGATGGATCATGATCCCAGGAACCCAGCCTACATCGCCACTCAAGGCCCTCTGCCCTCCACTGTGGCTGATTTCTGGCAGGTAAACACACACACACACACACACACACACACACACACACACACACACACACACACACACACACACACATGCAGTGCATGCACAAACACTCACAAGCAAAAATCAATACGTTCTCCTCTCTTAAACAAGAGTTAGCCGATTTTTATTAGTGCAGTGAGCCACGCGGGAGACCAGCTTGTTCTGTGGATGTCGTTATTAATCTCTCCTTCACCATCATGCTCACTGCCCAGTAACACCTCTACCACCACACACACACCAGTCTTCTGTGGGACACATTGTTAATGCAGGGGACGACAAACACTTTTCCCACTGTCCCAAATGTTGGATTGGGTTTGAATCAGAGACCAGAGGATCAATAAGTTATTCTGGCCAGTCGTGGTGTATATATATGTGTGTGCGTGTGTGTTAGGGGTTTGTTAGACGTGAAGGTCCCCTTGTCAAACAAGTTCTGTCCCTGCTAGTGCTGGTTACATTTCAGGCTTGAAAGAGAGGAATTTCAAGAATCACTGTTAATGCTAAACTTGAGTGAAATGTAAATGACAACTAATTTAAAATTAAACTTATCTTTTTTTTTTTTGTTTAACCAAAGAGAAAAATGTCCTTTTAGAACAATGCTGAAACATCAAGGCCACAAAATACAAATATCTGCTTTTAATGATTACAATTAGTTCTGCAATGAAAGTGGTATTGCAAAATATTCTGTTTTCTTTTTAAACCTACATCCTAGTCGGGTTATATATTTTTGCTGTTTTTACTCTGCTGACTGCTCATCAGCTGAGGGGTAGGTGCCAAAAGATGCGTGTAAATTGTTCAGTCAAAGTAAAATTTTACGGTACATTTATGCTAATAGTTAAGTCAATTGAAATCCATAACAATTCTCAACACAAACTACTTTAGTTGTGGTGATAAGAGAAGGTGAATGTGTGACTTCAAACTGAAGTGGACAGAAATGTGGGTTGCGGGGAAGAGAGGGTGTTGATCATGATGGTGGTGGGATGGGGAGGTCTCCTCAGGGGGATGAAGGAATGAACTTTAACCCCATTACACCACTACTTCCCTCCCTACTTTTTCCAGATTCACCAGTTACAGTGTTTGTTCATCAATTACACCCAAAATATAGATGTATATATATATATATATACATATATATATATATATATGTATATATATATATATATATATATATATATATATATATATATATATATATATATATATATATATATATATATATATGATAGATATAGATATAGATATAGATATATAATATTCTTTTCACTCACTAACAATGATCAATTCTCAGTGGATTTGATAATCAACAAGTCCACTATTCTGTGAAGGGTCTAGTTTCTATTATATATTTTTATACACATTTTGAAGTATTGCATCAGAAAACGTTGATGAAGAGGCTGAAAAGGAGTTAATGTTCTTAATGGGAGATGGAAACACATTTTCTGAATAAGTTCCGACATAGCAAACATTTAACTCACATGACTGATCAGCTTTTTTCAATTCGACTGTCTCCTCATCGCTTCCATGGCTCCATAACACATCCATGACCTCTCCACACAGATCTGAGGAAACCTTCATCACATTTATACATGAAACAAACAGAAATGTAATATTTCCATCCTGTTTTTTATATTGTTTTGCGGTTCAGCTGGCACTCTTTTAATTACGTCATCTTGTTGCGCACTCTTCTTCTGCAATGGTATATTGGCTTTCCGACTGGAGACCTACTGCTGCACAACCTACTGCTTACCGGATCAACCATCTCCTAATAATTACACTCACAGTGGGCAGGAAAAAGCGTTCATTTACATTTTCTTTTGATGAGTTACTTGACATTTGCTTAAAAATTGTGATACATTTGGATGGAAACATTTAGGGCTCCATTTAGTCAACATTAGGGTCACAGAATAAGGTTTACTAAACACATCTGTGGAGGAAGTTTTAAAAGCATTAATACGTCTCTCTTATCAAGAGACTGTGTTGTAAATGTGTGTCTCATAAAGTCTGCATCAAGTACACAGGTCTTAACTCACAGCTGAAAAGATTATTTTGTCTAAAAGTCTCTATCCAGGCTTCTTGTTGTGTTGTGGTCCAATGAAGTTACCCAGCAATACTGTGTCTTATCAGGCTCCTAAATCAGGAGCTGCCAAGGTTATTACACCACATCCATCACATTTTACACAACAGTTTCCCTATCAGGATTCTGCTGAGGTGCCCTTGAGCAAAGTACTACTGAAGGCACACACTCCACAATGTCCAGTTTCCACAAGCTAATACATGAATCTGTGTGATGTTAAGCAGCACAGTTCTAGAAAAGAGCACGGTGTGCAGTTAACTTTCTCCAGGATAAATAAGAGTTTAAATTTAATTTGCATTTTAACAAACCAGATAAGTTTTAAAAGAGGGAACTTGTCCTTGTCTGCACCAGCAGAGTTCTCACCCTGTCAGCTAAACCAAATTAACACCATTTCTCAAAAAAGTGCACCGTCACATCTTTAGATCCCTGAGACCAATCAGAGAAGCAGTGGGGGCTGAGAGGAGGGTGTGTAGGGGTGCAGTAATTCAAAACCTGCCGCAATTAAACGTTGGTTAAATCTCCAGCAAGGTGTGGCAGCGCTTCTGACTGAACGGCAGGTGCGGCCATCTTGGTTATCTAACACGATGATGTGGGAGCGGTATTGTTTTATGGCTTCCATTAACGGCTGACTGTTACCTCTGATCAGAGTCGAATGGATCTCTAGAGCCAGCCCACCCTCCGGCTGTGAGAATATGACTGCCAGCAGGAAAAATACGACCGCGTGCCGGGTCTCACTGTCGAATGACCCAGCTGGGGGAGGGAACCGCCTCGACAGCAATTACTTTTCATGCCACAACGCTTGACTTCCCTGTAGTTTCTTACCAAAGTTTCAAGCACAGTAAACAAGTCTTGAAGTGTTCGGTTTCAGACTTCATTTTCACCCCACCCCCAAAACAGACATGTCTACCCTTCCAAAACGATAGATAGCATAAAATTTAAACTGATTATGGACCAATATCCAAGCGAGTGGGTGAGGGAGGACACATGTCAGTGTTCCCGTTTGCAGATTTTGTGAAGTGTTGACAGCTTCCTATGAGCTCTTGTTCCAAACTGAGCTCCCCACAATTTCAAGAACGTGACTCCTACTCTTAGGAAATGGCTGAGTCCTTGACATTTACTTTGGAACTTTTTAAAAAACACTAAGTCCCTGGTTAAAAATGAGATCATCTGTTCTTTTGAGACTTTTTCAAAATGTACCATGAAGGTTATTCTGTCACAGATAGTAGCCACTAGGTTTCAAAAGGAAGAGCCCTTAAAAGAGAGTCAGTTTGAGATGGTAAAGTTGCTGTTGTCTCGCTGCCACTGCAGTGAGTTTTACTGATTTTGCATTTTGTTTGCAGATGGTATGGGAGAACGGCTGTGTGGTTATTGTTATGCTGACACCTCTCGTTGAAAGCGGGGTGAAGCAGTGCTACCACTACTGGCCTGATGAGGGATCCAACTTGTATCACATCTATGAGGTAAGATGACTCACAATGAGCAAAAATCACTGTTTGAAACAGATGTATGATGTTTTAGGGGAAAAACATAACTGACATCAACAACTGGCCTTTCAGGAGCTCTGGTTAATTAATTGATTAATCTGTTGCCCCATATCAATGACCAGGATCCAGACAGTTTCTTAAAATGGTGTGATGACTCGTACTTGCAACTCCATGTATCTAAGACAAAGGAAATCTTGTCTGCTTTTAGTAAACAGTGGTGGTACTTGAGCACCATCCCGGATGACAAAATAACCTTTGATGCTGATTGGCAAAAAGGTCATTCAGACACAGTTTTTCTTGAGAAAGTTGAGGGGCTTCTTGCTCTTTGCTCTTGAAAATGTTTTATTCACATTTCATTGAGTCAGTTTAACTTTTGCAATTATTTGTTTGCTTTGGCAATCTCAGCATGGTTAATAAAAATAGGATGGGAAAGACTGTGAAACTATGCCAAAAGACCACTGGCATCAACTTGAATGATCTTGGTCTTGTTTACCAAGTTAGAACCATTCCTAGAGCAATGGCCATCCTGGCTGACCTTTCCCTGGGAGGGTCAAATCAAATAGATATCTCTCCTTCTTTAACAAGCAGGAGGCCTCCTTGGTATTGTACCCATACTTTACTAAAGGTCTGAAGGACTCTTAGTGCTTTTATAGCCAACTGCAACTTTATTGTGATGACATCTACTGAATGTCTTATATGTATTCATGTGCTTTATTAATTATTATGATATATATTGGTTGTGAGTTGCTTGTGTTGACCACTGTTGGCAAACTCAATTGCTTTCATCAACATTAGACTATCCAATCACTATGATCAAGTCAAACTTTTTAAAGCCAAAAATATAACTGTCCCAAAAGATTGTCATTGCTTAATGAAACATCTGTTGTGAAGTTATGTCCCAAGCGATCTATCAATCTTGTCTATGTCTCTGAAAATATGGGTTTTATTGTGATACATGCAACACTTGGTGCTGTAAATGATAATTGTAAATACTGATAAGTAATTTTTTTGTCTTTTTTCTCAGTTTTCTCAATTTAATAAGCATAAACACAATGGCAAGTAAAACTGTTTGGTGTGTAGTGCTTTTATGTCTAAATTGAGTCTTGCACATTCCATATGTTTGTTCATTGTATGTTTGTGTGTCTTTGCAGGTGAACCTGGTGTCTGAACACATCTGGTGTGACGATTTCCTCGTCCGTAGCTTCTATCTGAAGAACATGCAGACCAACGAGACACGAACTGTCACTCAGTTCCACTTCCTGACCTGGCTGAACCAAAATGTCCCCGAGACTAGCCGGACGCTCCTCGACTTCCGCAGGTAGGGAACTACTTTAAAGAAAACCATAAAAATATTTTAAACTAAACAAAGTGTTATTGTTTTTCATGCGGTTGATTAAATTCTCTTAAAGTAAAGTTTTGGAGGGAAGGATTTGTCCCCTTTATTGTCCTTGTCCTGTTGTCTTTGTCACTGCTAACCCCACTGTTGGCATGGAGAGGTAGCAGATAGCCATGCGTCTCCTTTGTCTCCTCATGGAGCCACCAAATCTGCATCAAGAAACTAAACCACAGGTGTTACTAGTGCAGCACCCAGACTGTAATCCTTCACCAGCTTCCTGTCCATTGTATTCTTATAATGCACAAATAAAGTCAGAGGTACCACCACCAGCTATTGAAATGAGGCCCCTACATTGTTGGGCATGTGCCTGGATAGATACCACTCATGCACTCACACAGAATTTTCAATAAATTTTTCTATATCAGCCAGGTAATAAAGAGTTTTTAGTGTTTTACTTACTTTTACTTTCTTGGGACTTCTGTTCATTTGAAGTACATAAAGAACTAAAGCCTGCTTTTAATGTTGATAGTGAAAGCATTGAGGTTGTAGAAGACCTTAAAGAAACTTCTGAAAGTCTTTTTAAAGAGGCCTTTGGAGAAAAATATCCTTTGATAACGGGATTCATTTCCAAAGCAGAAGTGAAGAAGAGCACTTTGTAGGATATTTTCAAAAGAAAAAAGTACCCAAGCTGTTTCTCTAAAGGGCTGGATACCTCACTTTGTCTTTGATTTGGTTGAGCAAAACCAGCCTATATTTCTAAAGTAGTTAATTTGTAGCAAGACATGAGAAAGACCTAAGAACTGTGTGATACTAGCTGAAAACATAACTGGGGAAATGTTTTGCACGTACGTCATTGTCTATATTCTATATGCAAGCTCACATCTTACACAAGAAGTCTCACTGATATCTCTGTCTCCTGTGATGAATGGTGTCATCAACATTCAGGAACCCAACAGCTATTATCATGGGTTACAGAAGCCTTGATACTTACTGAGTTGTTCCTTGAGTTTCTTCTGCGTATTCACTCATCATCTAGCAAGAAGTTCCCTGACACTTTTTGAAAGCCATTCTGGCAAAAAGTAGCAAAACACAAACTAAAACAGAAGAATAAAAGGCAGGAAAGTAGGCACCAGAAACATAAAACCTAAAAATCAAGTCATGAAATGCACCTCCAACAGTCCTTGACAGCTTTGTTCAGACTGCAGGTAAATCAGACTTGTTTCTCAAATCAGATTTCTAAGACAGACTGTGTGCTAGGGCTGAACGATTTATCGTTTTCTGATCGAAATTGCGATTTCAGACAACGCGATCACATGATCGCCAAAGCTGCGGTTTTTTGCAGTGCTCCTGAGGGCTGTACTACGAAGCAAGCTCAACACAGCCAGGCTTTCTTTGTATGCTCTGGATCGACAAAGCCTAAAACCTCAATCAGAGATAACGGGTATCATGATGGTGGTTATCAACTCACTTTGTTAATCCAGGCTTTCGTCTTCAGACTCTGTGCGCGCTCACATTAAAGCGGCGTTTGTTGCGTCATTTCACTCTTCTTCCATGAAATGAAGCGATCGCGAGCCACTTACTTAAGTCAAAATGATCAAGTTGTTATAATTATGAGCTGTGGAAAGTATACTAAATACATTACGGCAAAAAACAACATTGTTGCAAATAAAGCAGGAGAAGAAGAATGATGTCAGAAAATGACTGATGGACTAAATGTGGTCTTAATGCTGCCGTTTATTCTAACATGAAAACTGCACATTAAACAATAAAACTCCATACAGCGGATTTAAACATGATGAAGTCTGTCTGACACTGTCCTATGATGACAGAGACGTGGAGATCACTGAAGTTTTTGGCTAAACGAACGTAAAATGAGTGTTACTGATTTAAGACTGTCTGTGATAAATGATGATGAATTTTCTGATCAGTGATCTGAGCTGCAAAATCACGGAGACAAAACAGATAAAAGTAAAAAGTATTCAAAGTGTCTATAGTTGCTTCATCATTATTTTACTGTGTGGATTATATACGATGTAAATTTAAAGTGTTAATATGATCTGGAGCAAACCGGAAAAATGACTCTGCATCACCAAACGGAGGTTACCATGACAGCGCGATGCATACAGTTTGTGCCGCTGTTTCATTTTTACATTATATGGATTCGTTCGGTGATATAACGAACATACAGCTCAGCAACTTTTCATTTTTAATGTCTTCCCTCAGTTTAAAAGCTATATCGCTCATAAACAACCTTGTTAGGACAATTATAAATTAAAGAACGGCGCGTTTTACAGACGATTTAATCTGAATCTCTGAACATAACCTGCTCCCGACCAGGTTATGAGTTTAGTATAAGTTACCATGGTGATCTAGCAGGTTAAAAGAGAGCCACTTTCGTGACACTGAAAACCCTGGATTTTTAGTCTCAACATAGCTCGCTAACACATTAATCTCGCTTCGTAGTTACACTCCTCTGACGTGCATCATAACCGACAATGCAGCGAACGTCATATGGAACTTATTGAATGGACCAGACGTGTGTGTGTGTGTGTGTGTGTGTGTGTGCGTGTGTGTTAATTTATTTATTTATACAGATTTAATGTGATGATGTGTGCAAATTGTCTTCAGTATAGTCAGTAGTTTTTCTCTTAATGTTATTTTTCTTTGAAGCCCTCACAAATACCTAGTTTGAATAATTAATAATGATTGTAAATGTTACTATACATTGTGAATATTGCACTGAAGCTTGATTTGAAGAAAAAATCGTGAATCGAACTGAAATCGCAATATCTGCCAGAAAAATCGCAATTAGATCTTTTCCTAAAATCGTTCAGCCCTACTGTGTGCTACTTGCAAGTGATCGGATCAGATCTGTGTGTCCAGACATCACCAACATATCTGGATAGGTAACAATGTTGTGATAACAATGTAGATGTCTGTAACTACAGACCACCAGACCAGACAAACTCGGCAACGTAGGACTCAAATGACACTAAAGAAACTTTGAAATCAGATTTGAGCAAACAGTGTCCAGACTTAAATGCATCTGTAGAAATCCAATTGGAATCATATTTCTAACCACCTCCAGATAGGGTTAAGCTCATGGACAGTATCATCGTCCATTGCAATGGCATCGCAATGACAATCATCGACCACTGAGCCCTCTACCATCGTAACATGATGATTTAAAAACTTTTTGTATCTGTGGTAGTGTGTCCCCTCAGAGTTATTGTAGAGTTGTTGTTTTCAGCATGTGAGAGTGAAAATAAAAACAGTGTTGCTGCTGTTTATTACATTACGTCTTCACGTTGTTTTTTTCCTTTTTAAACACAACTAAGTTTAGGACATGCGGTGCAGAGACAAAGACCCTTTCAGCAACAATAACATCATCCTTTGCAAAGTTTCATTGTGGACACTGTCATATACCAATTTGGTAGACATCAGCCATAGTCCAGACATCACCCACGTACCTGCATGGATTGTTGTGGCATCAGTAACAATGTTCATTGGTGAGCCTGGACAAAAACATCTTCCCAATGTGCCAACAGACAGTTTAGACACTTTAGTGTCTGTCACAGACTGTTTTTGTTTGTGTCCTTCATACCACTCTGCATCACTCTGAATTTGACATATTGTGTTTTGCTCGTGGCGCAAAAGAAAAAAAAATAAAATTTGAGCAGCCAGAGCATCCGGACTGAGGTGTATCTGTACGAATCTGATTGGAATTAAAGTTCAGATCACCTCCAAATTTGGCTTGGATCTGACTTTCAAAAATCACATTTCATGTTTCCTGTCCAGATTTTAAAAAGTAATCTGGATACAACCTGCAAATGCCAAAAACTTTTTTGGGTTGGTAGTCTGAACAAGGTATTCAAGGGTGCTACTTTCTTCAGATCTTTTTGATTTCCCAAAGGGACTGCAGTTGAATGACTGGCAAGGGCAAATGTGTATGAGAGATGTTTGTGGATGGACCTGGTTCTTTTGGACACTTTTGTTTTTCTTTCAAACAAAAAGAAAGTGAAGTTCCTGGAGTTGTTTGTCCCCCTCCTTCCCTCCCCTAAACCACAGAGGCTTTGAATGGCTTTTGTGTCTCGCTCGCAGCGTAATAACTTCAAACCTCTCACTTCTCCAGGAGTTCTGACTCGTGACCTGAGATGCGGGCAGAAAAATATCTATATATCCTCAAACATCCTGGGCATTTTCCAGTCGATAACAGTGTAATTCAGGATGCATTGAGGGAACTCTGCTGGAGTGATCCTTTATCTCCGGCGCCTTTATAGCTGCTCCCCTCCTTCCCCCCTTTCAACCTCTTTTAAACTGATATACTGTATTGCCTATTAGGTGGGTGCCGCCCCGGCCCCTTTTCTCTGATTCACTGTGGATTTTCTCAAGCGATAGACCCCAACTCAGTTTTATATATAGGCCCGGTGTCGCCGTGCTGCTGGCGCACATCAATTAGGTGAGATATCGAGAGTGAGGGTTTGTGGTCACAGCTATTATAAAAAGGTCTGGTGGGCGTCACCACCCACCATCAGTTAGGAAATATTGCCTTTACTCACAGGGCAGCGGGGTCAGAACACAATGAAGAAAGCGCAGAAGGAGATATTTTTCATTTTTATTACCGGTGATATGGTTCTTTCACAATAACAACCTGACCCTCCTTTTTTTTGATGTTTTTTTTTTATACCTCGATGGTTTGAGGATGTCGGCTGACCTCTCCTTCTTTTATGCTCGTGCCGCCATGTTTTTTTTTTTATAACCTCACTTACAACTCACTGACTGAGCCGAAGCATTGCTTACAAATCCTCTCTGTCCTTCTTCCCCGTTTTACCAGCTAACTAGCGGTTGCCAGTGTCATTTTTGTGATGTTGCAGCTAGTAATATAAGCCCAGTTGCATAGTCACAAAAGTGATCATTGGAGACTGTGACTCTGCAACCAAAGGGGCCTCATTGACCCCCCCTCCCTACCCTACCTTATGCCCTTTTTCCCCCTCCCCTCCTTCTCATCGCTCCTCTTTCTCTCTCCTCGCTGTGCCCGGTGACCTGAGATGACCTCTCGCCTTTTTGCTTGCTCATGGTTTGCTTGACTTCCTTCAATCTCCTCCCACCTCCTCCGCCTTCTCTCACCACGCCTCCCTTTCTCTTTCGGTTGCTTTCGTCTTCCTCTCTCCCACCCTTGATCTGTTTCTTATGTCCTTCTATCTTTCTCCCCTTCTGTCCCACTCGATGATTTCTGAATTTTTCTCTGAGAATTCATCCAAACTTTTCTCTGTTTTTGCCCTCGTTCCACACTAAATGGATGTTTTTGACACCTACAAAATAGTTCTCTAGAGAGGACAAACCTGAAAGAGTAAAGTGCAAAAGAGAAACAGACCTCAGCTTCACCTGGAGGCGTTTTCAGCAGTAAGGTTAAGAAAGCAACTATCTCTCACCTCAAACATTCTCTGCAATCCCTCAGTTTAAATAGTAGTGTAGCTGATCATACCATACTGCTGTTGTCATTGAATTATTCATGTTTATTTTGTCAGAGGACTTCACAATCGTAAAATCATCTTGTGCAGAGGTAAAATGCAACACACACCCTCTGACATGCAAAACACCCATATGCATTGTTTTCTAATTGACAAATTGTTGAAACTTAACTGTCCTTTTTCCCAGCATTGATGGATCAACTCTTAAGAAAAGCATCAATTTGAACTCTTTTTCTTTGTTTATTTATTTTTCTCCTTGTTAGACAGAACACACACAGCTCCTGTGGAGTTCGACTACATATACAGGACACATCATCTTACCAAACTGGCACATATAGAGCTGCACAATTAGCCGATTAGTCAATTGAATGAAAGTTAATTGCCAACTATGTTGATAAGTGATGAATTGTTTTAGTTATTTTTCCAGCAAAAATGTCAAACATTTGCTGGTTCCAGCTTTTTACATGTCAGAATTTGCTGCTCTTCTTTGTCATTTATGGTAGTAAATGAAGGGTCTCTGGGTTTTGGACAAAAAAAGCTATTTGAAGACGCCACTTTGGGCTCTGGGAAATCGTAATGAGCATTTTCTTGACATTTCAAAGACTCAACAATTAGTTAACCATGAAAATAATCGGCAGGTGAACTGATAATGAAATAATTTTTAGTTGAACCCCAGACGCATATCATACCTTGACCACATCATGTGTCTGTATGATGGGTTTGTTGTGTGCTACAACTGACAAATGACATTTTGCGATATGTTGAAATTTTGCAACTGCTCACTGTCTGCCCATCAACCAGCGATTGCCAATATATTTGCATAGGTGTCTGCCAATCACCGTCCCTGACTTGGTCGAAATAAATCCTTAATTTACCACTTTAGATGTGAAAGTAGTCTGACTTAACAGGATGTTTTCCTCTAAGAACAGGGGGCATTTATGACCCATAACCAAGACACCATTTTATACTTGTAAATATATGTAAATGAGTTTAGCTGTTTTAAGCAGTGTAGGTGATAATAGAGATCAGGGCCTTGTTTAATAAAGCCATTTGCAAGTATACTACTTACATACAGATTGTAAATGGTGGCAGTGTCATAAATTATTGTTGCGTGTTAATACAGGGAATGAAACATGTCACTCATAAAACTGATATAATTTCTCAAATTGCAGCTTCAAATTCAGTAAAACAGTCTCAAGGTTTAGGCCTGTCACTGTGGACTGAGATCTTTATACGAGAACAGGAGTGTCAGCTCACAGTCACGCTGTTTTCAACCATAAACAGCCTTTTCAAAATGAGGTGGCTCAGTGTGCATATAGTCTTATTTTCACCATCTCTGTCTTTATCCACTCCATCTACTGTATCTTTGTCTCTTGTCTCTCTGTCTGACTCTTGATCTGTCTTTCGCTCTTACTCCGTCAAGCTTGAATCTCTCTTACGGGCCGTTTCCTTTGAATCCCACTCCCCTCTATACACCCCCGCCCCCAATCCCCCTTCCTTGCCTGTTGGTGACTCTCTGCCAGCTGTTTCCATGGTAACATCACTTTTAATTGTCTGCAGTGAGCTCTGACTTTTCAATTTTGCTGGTTTGGAGGATGAAAATGAGTCGGGCCGGGGGGTGGGGGGTGTTAGGTGGAAAGACTTACTTTCTGCAGTTTTTGTGATGTGATTCTTGCCTGTGTGTTCATCTCTCGGGCCTCGGGAAACCCTTCCAAAACCTACTGCCAAAAATGCATGTTTTGTCAAAAAAAAAAAAAAGCATGGAGGTTGTTTGTCCTGGAAATGCCTGAAAACAGATTGTTGATGAAGATTCAGTTGGGTTTGGTTCTCAGTGACTAACTGACAATTATGTTACTGTGTTTCATGTGGTTTATAGTGTTGTTCTGATATCAATACCAGGATC
Organism: Lutjanus erythropterus; assembly: GCF_056507025.1. NCBI lineage: Eukaryota > Metazoa > Chordata > Actinopteri > Lutjaniformes > Lutjanidae > Lutjanus > Lutjanus erythropterus. Next base: position 26,044,424 of record NC_139328.1, on the reverse strand, counting down.
AGAAAATGCCTCCAGTACCACCTAAAATGCTGGTATTGGTATTGGCAAGTACCCAAGTCTATGCATCTGATTCCACAGAATTTGTTAACCCTGAAATGGGACCCTGCTACATCCGGCCTGGGTCTTCTATAGCATTAACTCTCTGTATGCATTTGTCCATGTTTTAAAAAGGGTTTAATCTAAGCAAGGCCGTTCTACAATGATAGCAATCATATCACATCCATACTGGGTCAGTCAGATACAGCTTTTAAAAATATCAGTTAAAAGGTATTTGGATCAGTACTTGTTATTGGATGATACACAAAGTTCAGGTATCCGGAAGGAAGAACTTGCATCAGAATATCTGGATTTATATAACTGAACCAGTTTGTGAATGTAAAGCACTTTTGCAGAATGTGTTCATTTAATGCAAACTTCTTCTACTGCTCCATGATCCTCTTAATTCAGCCAGGTTTTACCAAAGGCATATGAATCACATGCCAATGTCTTAATAAGGATAATGATTAATATGGCTGGATGAGTCAAACAAAACAGCTCATTTCCTGTGAGAGACCAACATTCAACAATGACAAGTTAACTTATATAATGTACTTAACTAACTTAACCAAACTGTGACCATTTTACCACATTGACCATAAAAGAAGTAATGACAAAAGTCACCTGATTATTGTTACCATGTCCAAAACTCATAAAATGCACCACATGTAACAGCATTAAATGACACATAGAAAGCTTAAAATATGTAGACATGACATGCAAAATGTCATTAAAAGTGATGTGCTATTTATACGCCATCCCATGAGATCACATTCCTAAATTTGTGCTTTGGATAATAATAAATGTTTCAACTTCATCCAGGATATTATATGATTCAGTCAGTGAAATTGTCAAAACAATTCCATGAAAAAAATATTTTTTTTAACCAAAATTCTTAAGGTCTACTAACTAGCTTATTCCACATTGTAGACCTTTCAAACACATCTCATGGTCTTCTTCTGTGGATAAAGTTTACTGTAATGGATATGAGGACGATCTAAATTTTTCCTTGGTGCTTGGCATAACTTCAATAAATATCACTGGAATTGATTAGGTTTTTGAGAAATTCTGCAGACTACTAAACAAGGTCGAAGAGATTGAAAATCACCTTAAGCAGAGTTGAAAAATTTCAATAAAAAAGGGTGTAAAAATGTGGCAAAGCTGTTTACAATGAGGAATTCTAGAAGGTTGTTATATTCACTCTAACCATAAATGAGCTTTCCAGTTCAAGGAAGGAAAGAGCGAAGCCTCAACACTTCAGGTCTGAGCTTTCTTTCCTTTACTGGGTGATGCATTATGGATTTCACACACCACACATACACACACGTTGCCTTAATATAATATGTTCCTTCTGAATATTGTTATTTAGAGTTATCACCATGAAATAGAATCAGAGATGATCTCCAGCTGGGATCAAGCTCACGGCTCGCCGCTTCTTGCTCAGATAGAAGCTCGATGTTTGTGATTCACTGGCTGCTGTGCATTTTGATGAACAAGGTGTGAATTTTTACCACAATTTTTCAAAAAGGATGTGCCACTTTCGACACATACTTTGAGGCACTGCTCAACTTTTTTATGCATGTATGAAAGCAGCAACAAACATGAAAGCCAAATTATCTCTATATATATCTACATGCAGCAATGGGATGGCAACTTCAAGATCTGTCAGTCACAAAATAATTTTAGTAAATCCATGCAAAGTAAGGAAAGCTCTGTCTTCTTCATTTTAGGATACTGTTATGAAATTGTTTCCATCATTGCAGTAAATCTATAGTTCTTACAAGATGCTTCTTGTAACATTTTAATGAAGAATTGCAAGACACTGGGGCCGATTCTTCTGTTGCTTTACAGCCCCAAACAGGAAGACGGTGCTCTTCTTCTGCAGAACAAAATGAAGCTAAATCTTTCAGGTTTCAGGTGACTGTAGATGTTGGAGGTGGAAAAAAAATGGTGTAAGGAAAACAATAATCAGGTTTAGTATGTTAATTCCTGATGATAAAACCAAAGAGAAAACAAAGGGCAGCAGGTTTTATGGGAAATATCACTTTTATGATTGTCTGCAGCTTTATTTTTGCTAATCACATCAAGATATTTTACCAGTGGTGGCCAGTTACGATGCACAGTGCACCTTTTAACATATTATATGCTGTGTGGAAAGTAACACAGATGTGTGTTGTCCAAATCTAGACACAGCTGGCAATAAGTTTTAGAATTTCAGGATGTATCCACCATCTTGCAGAGTGTATTCAAAGACATTTGTAGCTCCATAGCACTGAGGAATGGCTTTTTATTTTTATCTTCTCATTTTAATCTTCACGATATTGCCACTGACTTTTTAGTCTCTTGATGAAATTCTCTACTGGGAATTAAAGAATGGTTAACTAAAACAATCAAGAGTTATTTTTACAGGTCACATATAGAGTCTTGTTTGTGGCTGAATTCAAGTATTTTTAATCTGTGATTCATATTCTTTATGCTATAATTGCAAAAACTAATTTTAGCACAGCGCAATTTTACTATTAGACATTTTGGATAAAAAATATCTGGTAAGTGGGCCAAACTGTGAACTCCCAGTCTTGATACTCATGTTCAGCATCATACAGTATGTTAACATGAAAACATGTATCATGCAAGTTTTTAAAAGACATTTAGTGTTATCAGAAAGCCTTTTTTACATTTTGTTTGTCAGTTCACAACATTTTGTCCACACTGATTGATATTATGAAGGTGTGTCATTGTACACACAATTGTGAGAAAAAAAAATGTAGTAGTAGTAAAGAGTGAGGTCCACACGTGGACGAAATCTGGGTGGATCAAACACACCCAGGAGATCACAGTCCATGTCCCATGTAAAACCAAAGCCACAGCTGACATTTTGACAAGCATAAAGTTGTGTTTTTTTTGTACACAGATTGAAGAGACCAGGTTGAAGTATAACATGATTGGAAGATTTTGTGATGATTTCAAAGTTGTGCAGCTTTAATCAACATAATAAGGACTGTAGCAGCTCTGAGGCACATTTCTGTCTGTTTTTTCAGAATAGAACTTGGATTTAACAGTTATGTGCATGCTGTTCTTTTGACGATTATTTTTAAAAGCCCAGATACATGGTGTACTGACTGTCTGTGCTGTTGCTGTACCTGTGATGTTAACACTGAGCTTGTTTTTCTGTTCTGTTTTTTACAGGAAAGTTAACAAGTGCTACCGGGGACGCTCGTGTCCTATCATAGTCCACTGCAGGCAAGTATTATAACAACTAAAACAGTATTTATTTGTTTTTCATTTGTTTAAAGGGTTCTCACTGACATTCAGAAATGAATTGATGAAATGTGATTTGTTCTGACTGAGATGTGATTTTTTTTTGATTGTCACTAATGAGCAAAAAAGATAAACAGACCTTTTGCTGAGGAATTGTTTGGCAGAGAAGATTTGAAGCTGAACTTGGCCAGATCCTTTTTGGTTTCTCTTATCCCGTCCAAGCTACTACCATTTTATGTCTCACGAGCTGTTGTGTCATTTGTCAGTGTGGTACAGGCAAGACAAACACTTAAAATGAGAAATTAGCCGAAAAGTTGTGATTTAATTTGACAAACTGTCCACGGAGGAGGGTAACTTTTAATTGGAGGCACTTCAAAGTTTGCAGTCTGTCTGTCTGAGCCAGTGGGTGAGAGGGAGAGGGGGTTAAATAGGAGTAGGCAGGGTTGCAGCTGTTGTGTTTGTCTATGTGTGTGATATCACATCTGCATATCCCCCACCACCTGAGGAAATAACTCAGACCAGTGAGACATAATTAAATCTGTATTTAACAGAAAAATCTGCCGCAGTTTTTCTTTTTTTTTTTTTTTTCCTGTGGAATGGAAACACGCTGCAATGATTGGATTAGAGGGGAGAAAAAGTTCCATAACAGATAGCCATTATATCTGTCTGCTCGCCCCTTCACTAAGTGATCTATTATTTAATATGGTGTAATGGCTCTTCCAGGATGATGAAACTGTACATTTCTCGGCTAAATTGTCAGGCTGCAACGGAGTATGAAACCTGTCTTTATGAAGCAGCAGCCACAGCGGCTGGCTCATTCTCAAGTTCCCCAGTTACCTTTAGGACTTGACAAGTAAATAAAATGTTCAGACAAATAATAAAACCTCCAGTTGATGGTTTGTTACCTGGTGTTGAGGTTACTTTAACCACCACAAACACACTTGTTGTATATAAAGGTGCTGTAATGTGAAGTGTGATCATGGCAGTCAGAATAGGTTGACATGCTTTATTATAGTCTACATTTATTTACAGCCATCTCACACATACATCAGCTATACAGACAGCTGTTAGCTATACAGCCAGCTGTTTAGCTAATGTATCATTGTTGTTAGCTTTACTAGCTTCACTCATACTCATCGAAGAACTCCCTAGTAACTTCACGTTTTTCCACCCAGAGCCTCTCATTTTTCTCTTGTTACCTACAGTATGTACATTCATTAAATTGAGTCATACAGCTTCAGGAATACCATGAATTCTTCACTCCAGCTGAAATATTTCCAACTTGAGTCTTCACTTCACCTCAGTGCTCTGGTAACTATAGGCACTCCTCTTGTTCCTCTCTTTCTGCAGGCTCCCCTCTAGTGTTACGTTTTGATGTGCTGTTGAAGTCAGTTAACGTGGTATAAAGAGCAAATAAGTCAGCATATGGAGGAGGTGGGGTAGATGGATGGTTCAAACAAACACAGCTTAAGTTACCCAACTTTACTTATGTAAGGTACTTATTTTATCTCAACCCAAAATACTCACCAATTCGTTTTGGTGCCTAAACCTAATCAAACTGCATCAACCACATGTTTTTTATTCCTGCCATGATGATCGTAGAATGTGAAATTCAAGCCCTATTCAAGCCCTATTTTGAAATTCAAACTGTTAAATATTTATCATTGTTGACTTGCATGTGTCAAATTGACGCTAGAGGGGTACGTTGAGCATCGTAGTTTGTAGCCAAGCGCTGCTAACCAAGCTGCTGAATTTGACAAGTTTGGAGTGAGAACATGTTTGCAGTCTAGTTGTTACCCCTGGTTGGAGTAATCAGGAATTTATGACAGCTTAAATGTGTCCAATTTGTTTAAAAGAGCTACAGATGTATCCAAGCGTGTGGCAAATCACTGGTAGATATGTATAAATAAAATCCAATATTAAAATGCTTCAGTTTATTCAATTTCCATTTCTCTAGTATGACTGCGGGACTAGTAAAGGACATAAACATTATAAATGCCACTGAAATAGTAATGTGTGAATATTCCTAAATCAGAAAAATCTGAGGTTTTTCCATTCTTCCTTTAGTGTCATTGGGGCACACGTGCCAAATTAACATCTGTGAGTATTTGCTTCCCATTTACTTCCATTCTGTGCAAGCGGGTGAACAAAACTTTCACTTCTGGTGGGGAAGAAGATTTGCATCTGTGCTTTGCGTGGAGTGCAAACAGTGGTGAACCTTGATCTGCGAAGCTGCAATCTCAACCAATTGCAAATAAGCATTTATGGTTGACCCCTAAAACAGACTACAAAACAGCAAACTGATTTCTGCATGTGGTCCATTTTGTCACAGCTGGCAATGATTACTCAGCTGCATTTGCTGACCATTCCTTTAGACCATTTTTTTAGTTCGAAGTTGGACGGGGCTATGATGGGTGTGAGGTCAACAAAGCCCAGGGATAGGTCATCCCATCCTTACAGAAATTATGAAGGTGACACTCAAAGAGAGGTCTAATCAGTGTGCGGGGCCTTTGAATTAATTCAAGTTTCAAAAAAACAAAATATAGTTTCTCTGTTGGCTTTTGTTTGGGTCATAAACAGGAATTAACCCAATAAGCAAAAGCCACCAACCATGGCTTTTGCTTATTGTGTTTATTGGTTCAGATACTTATCAAGACCATTGCAGCTGTTTTTCAGCATGACTTGTGGCTTTACTGCAGGTGCGAGGAACCAAGGCTCAAGAAGAGAATGAGTCTCTCTCTTGTAGCCTCAGATTTGGACCAATCCAAGCTCGTCCCTAAACCCAGCCAGCCATTCATGTCTGAGGATGTAGTAATGAAAGCATCAAGAAAGTCTCACATTCATCCTGCAGACTTTTACTTAGAGCTTTCAAACGAGTTTGTCAAACCCAACTGTGCCAGGCCATTTATCACCCTAATGCATACAGAGAGCAGAGTGAAGCAATCAGGATGAGAAGTGAGCGAACAGAAGAGTGCAGATGCAGAAATTCAATAATCACACAGCATTCAGAGAACATCTCTGTCTCTCTCTCTTTGGCTTTCTGTCTCTTTTTACCATTTCTGTCTTTCAAATCTTTTTTTTTTTTCATTTTCTACCTTCTATTATCTCTTTCTATCTCGTCTCTTCCTTCTCCTTCCTCTTCTCCGTGCCCCTCTTTCCCCGTCTCTCATTTTAAATAGAGTGAGAGAAGGCAGCAGACATCTTGACGTGTTTACTCACAGCCCTCAGGCTTCTGCTGACACACAAACACACACACACTCATGCACACATCACATATCTTTGATCGCCTTGTAATGATCCTGGCGAGGTGCAGCGATACGACAGATCTAATCACGCGGTAATAACCTGTACGACACACACACACACACACGGACACACACAAACTGTCTGAGATCAGAGTGATAGTAGTATCTGTGGAGACGGCACACACACACACACACACACACACACACAGAGTGATACTGTGGTGGTACTGCTCAATTACAGCCACCGGGTGTGTTGGAATATACAGCTGTGTGTGTGCATGGTGGGGGGTGGGGGGGCTTTGCAGAAAATAACCAAGGCCCTGGTGAAAATGAAATATTCAGGAAGTATGGACGTGTGCCAACACACACACATACACACACACACTTGAGTTTGCTGGATTACACAGCAGTCCATGAAATAGACTGGTAGGGGTGCAGACATCAATTTTCAACACTTGAAATAAATCTAGGATACAAAATATTCCCTCCACATACATTACAGAGTCTAATTCTTTTTTGTGCACCGTGTTCGGTTCGTGTCATCGCTTTTTTTAGAATAGAAGAACATGCATTTACATCGATGTCAAACAAACAGTGTAGTTTTGCTGTTTTGCTAAATGTGTTTATATTTTTGAAGCCGTTTAATTCCTGACCAAAATAAAACCAGCTACAGCCTTTCTCTTCCATAATTATATGCCTTTGAAGTTGTTTATCCCCTTGAAATAGCATTAGAAGACTCATAAACCTTGACATATTAAATCTCTCTGACTGCTGCTCACCTGCTTAACACTGGAGTCAGGTTACATCTGTCTTCACTCCAGAAAAACAATAACATGAGTGTGGTCGAGGAGGATATCAAATAAGCTGTGTTGTTAGGGTAAATCTGTGGGTGTGTGTATGTTATTCAGAAGATATAACTTTGCTGTGCAGTCTTGCAGCAGCAGTGGGACTTGCTGACTTGCCAGCAACGCAGCCAAGTTTTTTCTAAACGCCTGTTAACATTTCAAATTTAATCATTTTTACTTGTTTACAATCTGATTTGAATTTGCATCAGCAGCAGGCACAGAAAGAGCATTTATTCGGCCTTGTCTGGATGAAAAGACACAGCTGCCAGACTAAACTTGTAAAAGTCAACGTGATGGAGGATCATGGCAAGAAAACAAAAACTGTAACTGTAGGTTTTGGTTTGCTGATGGTGTCAGACTAAACAGGCTGAGCAGGTTCACTGTCTCTGCACGCACACATCAAACTGTAGCAGTGTGTGGAGCTGCAAGGATCAAAGAGTGTTTCCATGTGAAGCTGGAAAGAATGACTTTGAGGACTGTGCAGTTTCATGTAACTCCAGACCACATTATCTGTGACTAGAAAGAAATATAACAATCTCCAAAGGTCACATTTTTGCCCAATGTAAAGCTACCACAAAGAACTTTAATATTTTGTTGACATTAGAGACCTCTGTGGACAAAACAGTAGTGTTTCCTCTGCAACCACGAAATATTACATCAAAAATAAAATTATCTTAAGGAAAATCTCCTCCTGCTTCTCTATAACTGGCTAATGAACTACTCATTGTGACTTTGGCAGGGAAAATGTAAATAAAGGTGTTGTTTAATCTAATTTCATGGAGAATCTGACCTTGTTGCAGAATTAAGAATAACTATACAGAAATAGCCAATCTTATAGTGGATGTTCTTCTTTGCTTATGCAGGTCATATAGAAGCATCAGTATTTAACTGAGATGGCTTTATAACCAGTTAAAAACTGCTTGCAGTATCTTTTCTCTGTTGTCTTTTTTGCCTACTACCATCATAAGCACATTCATTACATTATAATGCATTTACAAATATAATGCATTTAAATGGTTTGATAAAACTCTTCTTAAATGTGTATAATCATGCATGACAAGTTATAACAAGTTTTATAAAGGATTCTAAGTGGTGGGCATAGTGCATTATAGGTTCAGCATTCATAATGCTCCATAGCTCCATGCCAAGGCGACAACAGTGTTTGAAACATTGTCTTAAATTTAGATGGAGGACACGTCTCCACTTCCTCCCACTGTACAAAACAGAAGCCAAAATATCCCAGATACGAGTGCTGCCATCTTGCACTGGTGATGTCATTTGGAGCCAGTCTGCGCAGCAGTGTTCAGCGTTGGAGCCTCACTTTCGGGTTCCTGCCCACACAGCCGGCTGACTCAATCATGAGCAGAGCTCAGCTGTCAATCATGGCATGAAACCCTGTTTTTATTTCATCAAATAACTAATTAAAACCAAACTGATCAGAAAACGTAACACTTGAACAAACATTAGTGTGATAAAAACTAGTTAAAATTGCAGAAATCATCTTTGGGCAATATTTATTTGACATGTACTTAGATGTTTTAGTTTGGCCCATGTCTTATCTAATAACATTGGATTTAAAACCTACACTGCAGGTGTCATTGGTTGCACAGCACATTATCTGCTATAAATTTAGACAGTAATAAAGACACATGGAGAACTGCTCTAAAGTATCATAAGAATAGATTTGTGAAATGGAATAATGTCATCACACAATTGCTAATAAGCATATAAAGTGCTGTTACTTTACGTAAAGCTCACAAAGTCATGTCATTGTGTATTATTAATGTTTGTGAGATATTATTTTATTTCAGAAACTTTGTAAACATTGGAGCAGTTCTGTGTGTGTGTTCATAACTGCCTAAATTTATAGCAGTTATAATATGCTGTGTAATCCAAGTCTCAGATTTTTCTTTCAGACACTTATGTCATTTTGGCATGGAGGCATAAAGCATTATGAATGCTAAATTCATGATGCATTATGTACACTACTTATAATACTTTATAAACCTTATTTTAAGTCATCATGCATGATTATATACATTTATTTTATAAACCCTTATAATTACATTACAGACATGACCTTCAGAGAAAGTGTTCCCAAACATAATTTAGTGAAAAGCAGCTGCGATAGATTAATTCAGCGCTGTCTGGTTTTACAGTCTTGTGCAGTTATCAAGTAAATATTTTATTCAATCAAAATGTGATGATAAGTTTAAATACAATGGATGGTGCATGCAGAGGTTTTCATACTTCTTCTGGTTATTGCAAACTTTATTTTATGACATTTCTTTCATGTCAATTATAATACAATATTCTTTATTACTGTGAAAATAGATATGAGCAATATAGAAAAGATTTTAATGAAAAACACATTAACTGATGACAAGTAATAATCTGAAAAGTACTTAATCAGTCATCAGAAGTGATATGACATTATCAAACAGTCCATTTCATTTAATTAATTCTTGTCTTCCTCTGTTTCTCTCTCCTCCCACCCTGATTCTGTGTCTTCTGTGTATCGCCCACCTGTGCAGTGACGGTGCAGGAAGAAGTGGGACCTACATCCTTGTCGACATGGTCCTCAACAAGATGGCTAAAGGTGGGTGTTGTCCCCCCCCCCCCCCCCTCCACTTCTGTCCTTGCTGGTATGTGGAGATGTGTTATCATGGCAACATGCCCCCCACCCCCACCATCTCCCTACCTTCAACCATTTTTAAAATGCACAAGGAAAAAAAATGTGTTGTCAAATATTAACACCTTTTATAAAATTGGATAATTGCACCAGAAATAATGATATCAAATTAGATAATTACAATGATGGGTAGTTGCACCTGAGCCAGAGAAAACAAACATATTCATTATTTTTGCTTAATTACTTCTAATTAATATCTGTTTCATTATCTCAGTTGATGCTATGCTGTTTTGATGCCATACTACTTGTTTTTTTCTCCCTGTTGTGCCAATCAAATACATTTAAACATTTTTTTAAAAAAGGGAGACGTGATTTCATATGATGATGTAAAAAGAGAGATAAAGCAAAAACAGGAAAAGAGGTGGAATGATTGGTGAAAAAAAAAATAAATGAGGTTCCTCCTTCCAAAGTCTGCAAACTGTTTTAAATTAATCAGAGTTGAATGTGAACACTTAATCTGAAGTGTCATCAAGACTCACGGCCAGTACATAAGCACATTTAAGCACATTGTGAGTGCATGATAATGACTGTAATTAGTGCATGATATAATAAACACAGTGTAGTAATTATGTAGGTACTTAATATTTCATGGGGCAGTGGCAGTTCATGACATGACGTTAAATTAAGTGTCATTTTCTTAAAGTTCATTTAGCACTTACATTTATAAATAACCCTTCCTTAGTGTGACTGTATAGCACTAATTCTTTAGGTCTCACTCCCTTAAAGGGATAGTTCAGATTATTAGACGTTGTCTGAGGTACTTATCCATATTCAGTATATTACCTGCAGTAGATGGCGGTCAATACGTCCCCAGCTTGGACAAGCAGCAGGAGTCCTGTAACAATGTACTGCTGTGGACTGTGGACAGAGTCAGCAGCAGCTTTAAAGGATAAATGGAGTCTGGCAGGAAGTAAGTCAGACAGTCATTGAACTCAAACTCCGGAGTGTGCAGTTTCGGAGCAGTGGGCTTTGTTTTCAGGATAACATGCTTAGCTTTACATTGACAAACAACTGACACTTATAATATTTTCACCACTTGGTCTGGTCTGAACAAGAGAGAACAGTATTTGACTTGTACAATGATGGTGAGGTAAAGCAATGAAAATAATCTTAATATAGCATACACTTAAACTGATATTGATTTTTTTAGGTGGCTACAATACATTTTGCTGCTGACCCTGTTCACAGCAGTATATTGTTTAGTTATTTACACCGGTTCTCCTATTGCTTCTCCAAACTGGGAGAATGGCAGCCACCATCTACTGGAAATACAATGACTACTAATCCCACTTCAAAAAAGTCTGAATTTTTTTGTTTCTGTTTAGATGTTAAGAAGAGTACGTAATGTGCAGCTTTTCATAAATAAAGTGTAATTATCTTGTAGGGAAAGTAGTGAAGTGATTTCACTTAACACACTACAGGCTTCAGTATAGTGTTAAGATGGTAAAATGGAGTAAAACTCAACAAACAGAGTAAACTATTTCTGATGAGGGTTTGATTACAGTTGACTGGTTTAAACCCAAGAAGTGATTGAAGCTGATGACAGCATTTAATAATGACTTTACATGTGTGTAAGTATGTCTGTGTAGCTTGTTCCTTGGTGAGTTTGTGTGTGTGTGTGTGTGCATCAGTGTGTGTGTGAAGTGTCCCACGGTGGTGCTGCTGCTGTAGCAGAACGAGCTCCTGGGTCTTTAATTCCACATCAAAGGGTCAGTCGGGCATCAGGGGCCTTTCCCCAGGCTGTCACACTGTGATCAGGGGCCCCTCCTGAGCACCCAGGGGCCGGGGAGAAGGGGGCAGGGCTGGGTAGGAGCTGGTGGATGTGCAGGGGGGTTGTCCTCTGTAGTCTTTCATCTCTGTCCTGCATCCCAAATTTAGTCTAAAAGGAAAAGTTCTCAACACCGATGTTGCCACCCAGCTCAGTTCCAAAGCGAAGCACCTTGGGATCAACAGAAACTGTACAAAAATATGCCACTGACAATGACTTAATTGTGTCTTTGGGCAGACTGAAACATAGTATATTAAAGCTGCCAACTTTATCATGACTGGTTTAATTTTAATTTGACTTTATTGCAACAAAAACTTGATTTTGTTGCAAGCCGGCTTCAGTAGTTGGCAGCCTAAAAAGGCAGCATGATAAAACTTCATCACCCAGGTATCATGAAGGTGATGTCTGCAAATTACTGCTCGCCACTGTCTTATTTTTAAAGTTTAATTACTTCAGTCTCTGTGTGAAGAGTTCAGGCTACAGGTAACACCAGAGTTTCATCTTTGACTTCACATTTATTAAGGGATGATTTTGATCTACTCTGTGAATATGGCTTATAAAACAAAAGCTCCATTGAAGACCAATGCCAGACCTTCATGTTGTACTCTGAGACAGAAATAAACAGAATATTTGATTAACTATCTTTTTCAATGAGACCGGGCCATTTGTTTGAGTGGGAAAAACGCATGATGGGATCAGACCAAGACCAGGACGTGTCTGAGGTTTATAATGAGGATCAAAGTGGGTTGTAACACCTGTAACATTATGTGAAATCTGTGTGTGTCTGTCTGTGGGAAACAGAGCTTTGTTTAGAGTCTTGACAGTCATTCGCATTTTAGTTTATCTAACTGCCTTTGAAGTGGTTTCATAAACCTTGTGGAATCTCCTAAACCCGATACAGGAACATGTAATCCTTCAAGTTAAAACATGAAAATCCCCAGAAGGAGCTTGGAGAATCTCACCTGACAGTGAGGACATAGGATGTTTGTCTGGTGTTTGGGAGTTAGCTGCTTTCTTTTTATTTGTTTTGTTAGTTTCTGCATTATTTTGCTTTTATTATTTTTGTTAATTTAATATTATTATTATTTATTATTTTTGCTCTTTCATTCTTTTGGTATCTACTCAGTAGTGGTGATGAGCAAGTCATTCCTCTTTGTATGTATTTGAAGTATACATAATCCTACAGTGCTATTTATGTTTTTACAGGAAAATATACTCTTTACTGATCTGACAACTGTAGTGAACACTTTGTCAATAAATATTTTACATCCAAAACCTATGGCCATCTTCAAAAATTATGATATTTTTTCTAAAACCACCCAATAGTAGAGTTATAAAAATATCCATCTGGCCTGATATTAAACTGCAGCTTACATCAATAGTAATAATCTAATAATATAAAGACAGTAATACCAAAGATTTCTGGCAAATTCAAAAGCATTTCCATCACAGTTTGCACTTTTAAACTTTAAAATAACCTACTTACATCCTGTTTGTCTTGGTCACAGTTCATTAACAACAAACGTTGGGTGTTTATGCAGCCCATCCTTACCAGAAAAATGAGAGATTATGTCATCTGTACATGCAGCTTACAACTCATATTTAGGTTTATTGTTAGATGGCGACCTCTAGTGGCTGTAGTAATAATGACTGGAAAAATATAAAGAGCGGAAGTCTGCATAGACAGGAACTCGGGCTGGTTGGAACAAACACAGGACTTTGACCCACAGGGGGACACTGGGGTTCATGTCCTAGGTGCAACTAAAAGTCAATGCTGATTTACTTAAAGGTTTATGTTACTTAACTTGCATTACGTTCGTCACTTCCATCACGTGGCGTAAAGCACTTACTTCAACCAAAACCACAATCTTTTCTTAAAATTTACCAAGTATTTTGGTGCTTAAACCAAACTGCTGCTGCTTCACGCCATTAATCACATGCGTAATGCCATGTGACTTACATCGCATAAGGTCCAGTACTGCCTGTTGTCATATTCACAGTTTTTCCTGAGAAAATCCTTCCATATATTATACATTTATTTCTGTCAGATTGGGCATTATTCCAACAACAACAGACACTGGGTGAGAGAATTATTTTCTTTTTTTTACCTTCCCCTGTGTGTCTCTTGACCGAATCATAAGAACTGTAGGAAATTTGCACTAAGAACAACTGCTATAAACACAAGTGGATTAGTGGTAAAATTGAACATTTGAGAAAAAAAACATGTGAATTGCTTGACTACATAGCACATTGTTTAGGGCACCAATATATTAGAGCTCAGAGAGCATAACTCCCTAATTTTAGGTGCACTTAGGCACAAACTCGGCCTGAGAGAGAGAGAGACTAGTCAAAACCATGCAGCAGAGGCTTTTAATGCCTGTATGGATGAAGCTACTTTTCATAATGCAACTTTACAATGTCTTTTGACACTCTCTAACTCTCCATGTCTTTTGAACTCGACAATTCCAAACTTTAATGCAGGTTTTTTGCTCAATCCAAAATAACCCTCATGGCATGATCAGTGTAATTTTCTGTCCTCTCTGGCTCCAGTTTTGATACACTCAGTAATGCTCAAAATGATTAGAAAATTGATGACTGCTTTTACCTAAATAAAGCAACTGAATACTTTTACTGTTGAAAAAAAGATAAATCAACTTAATTTTCAGATAAGCCTCAGTTTAAGTTGTCTTTTTTGAGTTTATATCATGGAATTACTCTATGAGTGAAATTTTCCTTGGAGAAATTGGCTGGTTTTCCCTCCACTACATCACTGCTCTCAGCTCTCCACTCCCCTTATTTTGGAAGTTTTTGTCTGTCCTGAGAAGCTGGAGGCCCCCAGGTTTGCAGGCTTCCCCCATCCTGATCAAAGACACTTCCCACCTCCTCCTCCTCCTTTCCTTCCTCCCTCTCAGACACAAAATCACTCCAGTTTCCCTTACCCTCCCTCCCTCCTCCTCTCTCTCCATTCCCACTCTTTTTCTCCCAAGGAATGAATTGTAAATTTGTGCAAGTATTATGGCGGTGTTGCAGGGTTGAGGAGGTATTGCGGTGGTTCTCACGTTTTTGTTTTCCCTTCTTCTTTTCCAAAAGGCTCCTTCATTTCCCTCCTCTCTCTAATGTCACCCCCTCAGCCTCACACACCACCACCACCACCCACCACCCTTCTCTTCATCTTAAGAATCGAATGAAACCCATCGAGTGCCGGAGAGCTTTTCAGCATCCCTCCATTTCTTTTTGCTTTTTTTTTTCCCAGGTCCAGCTGGTGAGCTCGGCTTCGGCTTTCTGGGGTCTTTTGCGGCCTCCTCAAGGGTCCTGTCTTTCTTTTCTCTCTCCTCCTTCTCCTCTTCTATACTCCCACCCTCCTCCGCGACCTCCACCCCTAAGCAAGGGTCTTGCTGAGGAGGGAAGTTCAAAATGAGGCTGGGGTTTTTATACTTCCTCCTTTTTTATGCCTCCACCAGCTCCTTCAAGGGAGAGTTTTGCAAAGCTCGAATAAGACGATTTTTTTTTTAATACCGTCCATTTTGAGGTTTTATCAGAACCTGCACAATAGCCCTCGGCTTGTTAAGTCCTCCCCACAAAAAAAAAGAAAAACTAAAGCAGTGAGTAGTCTGTTGCAGCTTTCCTGGCTAGAAGGGGGTCTATTGTGTTGTAAAAAAGGAAAAAAAGCTCACAAAACCTGTGAAACAGAGTAAGAAAATGGTGTGAATGAGCAGTTCTCCCACCATTCATTTCCCTCTTCATGCAGGCAAGAAAAAGAAGTGTTATTATGTGTCACAACAAGAAAAAAGTAAAGAGAATTCTTGCGCTTTTTGTTTCCTCAGAATTTGGATAGAGGAGGAGGAGGAAGAGAGAAACGGGTGGACAGAAAACAAATTAAATGTTTTTTTTTTCTCTTGTTCTCTGAGAATTTAATTGTTGCTCCCACCAATCTTGCTTGTCTCTTTTCTCTCCGTCTTCATCTCTTTCTTCTATGAGATGTCTTCCTTCTCCCTTTACATCTGTTTTTCCCTTTGTCTTTTCACAGCATCTCCTTTTTTTCTCTATTTTTCTACTCCTTTTTTCAGCTAATGTAGCCATTACTTATGCTCCTATGACATTATAAGGCAGCATAAGGTCATTATTAGCTCAGTGTGACTTTTAGAAGTAGGATAAACTTTATTTGCCTGCCAAGAGATATTTGTCTTAGACAGAAATGCTGTTCACTAAAAAATAGTCACATTAATATAATGATGTAATATAATATGCTGCCAAAATGTCCCTTTAATCCACATTTATTTTTTCATACAAGCACATTAAGAGCATCAAACCATAGAACCCCCTTTTCCATTTGTTAATTCATCCTCATGAATACTTTACATTACCATTCACCATTTTTAAATGCATTAGTGTTTCAGGCCTTTGAATGTGTTTTTATTACCTTTCTTTTCTTTCAGAAATCTTTCAAAATCTGCACTTCTTTCAGTCCTTATAGAGCCAAAGTCAAAGTGATTTTTGAGGAAAACCCATACAATACAAAAATATATAAGTATACAAATAAAGCAGAAATATGTTTTACTAGATTTTAAGAGCCTTGTGTCAAACATTTACCCTTCAGTTGGTTTCAAAGCTGAATTCAAATGTTTGCATTAGACCTAAGGGTGCTTTCACACCTGCCTTGATTGGTCCGAACCAAATGTATGAAACCTGCCCTGAACTAAGGTCCAGACCAAAAAGCCAAACCTTGACCCAAACAAAAGAGGTGGCCTCGATTCAGAACAAATTGAATCATGATTTGTTTTGTTTCTTGTGTGAAAGTTTTTTTTGTTTTTTTCTTTTAATAGTTCAGACATATAACAAAGCAACAAAACAAGGTGCAGGCACACATGGGGAAAGGAAGGGAGGTCCGACAACCTTATAAAGAGTCAGTTGGACAAAACTCACAAAAATGTCAACACTTTTCAGTTATTTTCCAGGAGGATGAAAGAGAGAAGAATTAAATTGAATTGAATTGACAACATGCCGACATCAGAGGAAAGCTCATCAAGAAACCAATCATTTGCAAGTATAGGCAGTCACATATGTCACATATAGTTCTTTAGTGTGCTCACATAATTGCAATGTAAAACCAAACCTAACCAGATCAAATGTTTACAGTATAACAAAAAAATATGAATCTTGGTTCAGACTTTGAGGTGTGAAAGCACTCCAAATGTAACTATTTTGATCATTTATAATCATTAAAAAAAAAATTTATGCAAGATAAAAATGCCTTTTAAATATGAAACTGCCACTTTTCTTAATTTATAATCATATTAAACTGAATATCTTTGGGTTTTAGACTGACAAAATGAGACATTCAAAGAAATCACATTGGACTTTGAAAAACTGGGATGGACATTTTTCAGTATTAACTACTGATAAAATCATTTATACAGGGGCAAGTAAAAGTTGGCCGCAGTGAAACTTGAACCTTGGCAACCTAAATTCTGGAACTTGACTTGAGATTGAAAAGGACAGTTCACCCCAAAATCAAAAATACATAGTTTTCTTCCTATACCTGTACTGTTTATCCCTATTTTGGTGTTAGCTGCTGAATTTTGGAGATATCAGCCGTGGAGATGTCGGGCTTCATTCCAATATAATGGAACTAGATGGCACTTGCGGTGTTCAAAACACCAAAAAATACAAATGAAAAAACCCCCCAGCAATTTCTCTTTCCAGAAATTAAGACCTGGTTACTCATTATTTTAAGCACCACAAGGTAGGTGCCCTCTAGTTCCATTAAATGCAGACATCTCTATGGCCAATATCTCCAGAGCACATACACATAAAATATGAGATTCAACTTGGTCAGATCTTCATTAGCCTGAAAGTAATTAACAAATTGAGGACATGATAATACACTTCAAATGCAGATAAAGTTCTTTGTTTGCCTCTAAAAAAATTATAATCTGCTTGTAATGTATCACAATGTCTGCTAATCTGACCAGTGTTTGGCCAGAGGTCATTCAGCCGACTGCCGGCAGCCACTCTGTCGTCAGCTGTGGGGCACCTTGCCAGTCTGGCACTCAGACAAACTGACTGGCAAGTACACTGGGACCCCAACACACACACACACACACACACACACACATACACCCACAGAGGCACGTCAGAGTTTGGCAGGGGCTGACAGAGCTCTGGTGGGCAACCTTCATGAGCTCAAAGTGAACAGGACGACTATCAAAGCCCGGCGAGGAGCTTTAAGATCGGCTCAGTTTCTTTCAGAAAAGGCCACAAGCATGTGGTCCTGTGATTTCCTTCACAAAGTCCTCTCCAACACTTTCTTTTCCCTCTTTATCTTTTTTCATCCCCAGCAACAAAACACCACCACCTAGCTGTTTGTAGAGTCAGTGTGTGTGTTTGTTTGTGCAAAGAGGATGAATGTAATCGCCTTTTGCTGTTCTGAAGGGACTCGGTATAAAACACCAGATTGACAGATGTTAGCTGGATTATCTTGGCGGCGCTTTGAACACAGTCCAACGCCATTTCATATGTGTGTGTTTCTTTTTGTGTGTGTGTGTGTATGACAGGTGCCAAGGAGATTGATATTGCAGCGACTCTGGAACACCTGCGGGACCAGAGGCCAGGAATGGTTCAGACCAAGGTACCGTACACACACACACGCCTCAATCTGTCTGTTTGTATGGAAAACTTGATACACTGCAAAAACAAAATATATTTTAACAGTCCAGCATTACATTTACAAGATCCTGTTGAGTGTGGTCAGGTCATTTCTTTAACACATAAGCTCACAAGTCTTCAGGCCTGAATGATATCATAGTAGTGGTCAGTGAAAGGAGCATATGCTGGTAATAGCAAAGAATTAATGGACTTTGTTATGACTACATCATTTAGTTTAATGGTCTCACTGGGTGAAATTAGCCTGTGATAGACGTGATAGACAGATGGTTTATCCTTTTCCAACAGCTTCCAAATGTTAAAAGTACAGTTCTTCTCTCATACAGTGTTTGCAATTCATGATTGATTACCCACGTTGACCTCTGACATTACATTGTTTGCGTTGTAATGTATGGGCCACATCCGTCGCACTAAAGGCTGTACCTCAAAGCATTACTGTTAGATTTACAGTAATTACATGAGAGTTACTGCCGTACTGAAAGTGGTATTGCTGCATGACTGTGAAGTTTGCCAAGACTTTTCCTTGGCACAAATGTAAGCAAAGGTAAAAAAAAAAAAAACATTCTCGTCACCTATCTGATAATGAAAGTCAGACAGCCAAACACAGAAACAAAGCAAAAAGCTATGCGTAATATCACATTAGATCAGTGGGAAAACTGTTGTGTAATCTACCAATATTAATATTGATTTATTCATTCAACAGCTGATCATACATGCTGTCTAGCAGACAGGCCATCTCTGTGTTAAAAATTCTCCTTCACTATCAGGAGAGTTTGTGTCTCCACAAGGTCACAAATGTCAAATTCTCATTCATGTTGACAGTCGCTTGGATCAAACCTGTGACCTTCACACCCCAGTCCAGACTCTCCAACAATCAGTTGTACCTCAATTAAAATTTCATCGGTTGGCTGGTAGTCTTTGTTCCACATCGTGAGATAGGCTGGATTAGCCTTTTTTTGGGACTCATTCCTCCACATCAGGCAAGATCAATCGATTTCTGAAAAGTAATTGAATAGGTATTATAGTTGGGTCTGACCAGATCACAGAGGAATATGTATAGAATTTAAATGGGTGGTGATAATCTGTGCTAAAACCTGCTCCCAGGGTATCAGAAGTTCTGCTTTAGTTTTATGGACTGAATGAAAACTCAAGAATAAGTATTTGAAATGGAAATAGAGTTCCGTGGAGTTTTTATTTTAATCTTTTTTTTAATTATTTAAAGAGTGAATGATAGAGGTCACAAAAGTTAATCGCTTAAATTGTAAATATTAAAATTTTTTTGGTATAATATTCCACAATATGAGCCCTTTTAAATAAAGTGACCATTAATGCACGATTTATCCCACGGATGCATACTGTAAATCACACTTCTGCACAGCCTCAGAGCTTCACCTGAAACGTGTAGAGTCATTCTACACGATGACGCTCGGCCTGTCTGGAAACTTCAATTACCGGCTGATCTGTGAACATAATTAGAAAGAAAATCCAGGTTGCATGTGAAACATTGGTGGTATCGATTTAGGCTTTATTAAACCATGTATCCTGGGCAAGCGGCTGTCACGGCGCTCTCTCTACACTCATTGATTCCCCTCGTGGTCAGGAGTCTCAGCCTCAGCACTCAGATTTTGTTTCTGATTTTTATGAGGGAAAATGTTGTTTGGGCCATTAATCTTTCACTTCCTGTGTTAAAACAATAGACTAAAGGTTAAGCATATGCAGGTCTTCTCAACATGACCAAATATGACTTGTAAATATTTCAAAATATATGTTAATATGTAGAGGAGACTGGATTAGTTTCTTCTACCAAAATTGGTGAGGTAACTTTTATGGTTGTCAGTTACCAAGAAAAGGAACAGAAGAAGAAAAAGAAGGGGCGAGGTGGGATGTATATGTGTGCAGTGATGATTATTTTCATGAAAATAGTGGGAGTGAGGAGCTGTTTGTCCCCTGTGTTCTTGTAATGTATTTAATATTCAACAAGTTTTCAAGATAGGTAACGTTTTTTGTGAGCTACTTGAAACAACGCTACAATGTTACTGCTTTCACTCACAACACAGCTGTACCAGCATTTTTATTCCTGCTACTCTTCACACATGACCTCATGCAGGAAATGTTCCTGAACATTTCAAGGATAGACTGCATGTGTAAACCCCCCCTGTGTAAACCATGTTCCAGTCTGGTGTGAAAGAACGTCGACTGGCCTGACCTCAACCTCATATAACACCTTTGTGAAGAACTGGAGCCAAATCTTGCCATCCGACATCCAACATGCTATTGTGGCTGAATGGGAGCAAATCCCTGCAGCCTGGTTCAACAGTCTTGTTGAAAGCCTGAAATCAGAGGAGTGGAGGCTCTTACAGCAGCACATTAATGCCCATGGTTTTGGACTCAGATGTTGAAAATTCTGTCTGATGTAATGTGTCAAGATTTTTTAGGAACTCAGAGCTTCTCTCAGCTGGACTATGATGACCTGACACTGATTTCAGTTAGTAAATCGAACTGAAACTATACAAGTGTGGGCAGGTAAAGTAGGATTCTGAAGGACTTTGTTAACCAGCCAAAGCTCACTTTCCACGTTGTTTTTGAAGGAACACCAGGTTCATCATCTGGCCAAAGGACTCTCTTTCCGAAATCAAACTTATGACTAATCCATTCTGCTTTCCACAGTTTTGCTCCTTTTAATGTTCTTCCTCTCCTTGTTTTCCTTTCTTTGTCTCCCTGCAGGACCAGTTTGAGTTTGCGTTGACGGCCGTTGCAGAGGAGGTGAATGCCATTCTGAAAGCTCTTCCACAGTAGAAAGGAGCACCTCCTCCTGATGAACCTCCCTCCTCCTGTGTCCATTATTTGCCTCCATTTCCGTGTCCGTCGTCGTTTTTCCTGTCCTCTCCTCCCCCCCCTTTCATGTTGTCTTGGTGCACCTTCTTTTCTCCCCTTTGTCTTCCATCCTGTCCAACCTTTACTCACCTCATCCTTATGTTTCCTCCTTATGTCTCTCCCCAGCTGTCTTCCTTTCACTTGTCTTTATTCATGTCCTTTCTCCTCTTTCATCCCACCTCCTCTTACTTCCATCCAGTCCTGCTCGAGTCTGTCTTCTTTTTCCAAATGCTTCATTCATTTCCTCTTCCCTCCTCTTCTTTGCACTCCGTTCACCTCTTCCCCTCCCTCTTAGTAAACATTGTGCCAGGAAACCGTTGAACCAATCCTGTACATAGATAGACCTTCCTTCTATTGTAATGATCCATGCAGCCTGTTTTCCAAAGTGACATTCAAACACATTTTGATAGATTGATAAATATGTTTCTCTATGTTCTGTTAAGAGTATATTTATCATAGTTTATGTTTATAGATGAAGGCTGACCTCATGGGCGTCAGTTAGGTGTGGCAAGATGTGACACTCGCCAGATAGTCGGATCTTAAAAGGGGCCTAATATGCTTTCCCTTATCTTCTGTCATATATAGTGTTACAGTGTTGGATGTTCATATTAAAAGTTGCCCAAATTTCAAATAATGAGGTAAACATATGTTAAAGTAATCCCTGTGAGCACGAGGCTCAGGCTTCAAACTGCTTTGAGGTTTCAAAAGTTTTTTCTACTTTCATGACAAGTTGATATCAGCTTGTACTCTCAAAGTTATTGTCTCTGCACAAAAGGTATTGGGGAAAATGACCAAAAAAGTGAAATTATGAGGAAATATATAACAGTTATTGACTCTTGCAGATTACCAATATAACTACATGGGAACAGAATTCACAAGTACCAAATTTATGTGACTACTTTTAATTAAAACAGTTATCTTTTTAATTAACAAGTTTGACAACATCTCCTAGGCCTCACAGTCGCTGCAAAAGGCATTTTCCACAATATTTTGAAATTTGGTTGACAAATAATGAATTGATTAATAGCAATGATAAGCAGAGAGTGGTCATTAACAACAAGCAGCCCTAGATGTGATTTTAACTTTCCAATTCATGTTCTGCCATGTCATTTTACTGAACTGGCGCCCTTGACTGGTCTCTGTTTTGAGTGTGTGTGATGTTGATCATCATGTCTGTATCACAGTCGTATTTGTGTCTAATTTTTTGTGCCATGCTTTCTGATATGTTTTCATGCACTACGATAGAGTGTCTCTCATCAGAGCCCAGTGTTGATCAGTGAGATAGATATAAGACAAAATACTCTAAATGAGTGAGGATTATTTTTCTGAACAGTAAGTGATGAAAAACTGCCCCAATTTGTGGCAACACCATTAAACAGCTGCAATTTTCAACTTATTTTAGGAAAAAAAAAAATTAAAAAGCTGCTGGTACTGGATGTGAGGTGAAAGAAAACATGCATATATATTTTTTTTCAATGTGTAATTTTCATTATCCTAGTAGAAGCAATATTGTGTTTCTTCAACCTGAATCGTTATCTCTTGTGGACAACCAATATTGTGGCTTGTCAGTGAAGTTACACTCATGTCTGCCTTAATAAAAAACACAGTAGATGGACTGGTAAATGTGTCCACCCACCTGGAAACGAGGCTAGTGTGAAACGCTTCATTTTAAAATGGCCTTATTCCAGCGGATTAACCTGTGGATTAAAGGTTTGCTGTGCTGCTACTTAATGAAAATCCCTCTGATAAACACTGAAGAACGTGCAGACTTTAATAATCTCGGGGCAGAAAGTTGCCTTCTGTCCAAAACTTTGTCTTTGAGAGTCTTTGAATCAGTTCAACAGCAGTATTTTTTGTACTTTAAATAATTAATCATTAATTCTTTTGAACCACAAAGCACTGGAATGAGTCCATTATAAAATAAAGTGTTTCTGACGAGTACTTTTATGATAAAAGAGGATAGTCTTGCTTCTGAATAGCAGCTCTTCTATGTAGCATTAATGGATGATTTGTACGTGTACAGTAGCTGAACCTGTATTGCCGTGAAACTCGTCAGCTGGTTTTCCCAAAAGTGTCTTCGGACTAATTGGGTTTTTGTTCTGTTGTAAATTAAAGGAGCATGTTTTTGCCAATTTGCTACAGATTGCTTGTAATTGACATTGCTGCTAACCAAATCATATTCCTGTGTTTTGCATTTTTGAACATACAGTAGGCTATTTTACCTATATTCCAAGCAGCCATTGGTTAAAAAAAAAAAGATTATTGTTGTTACCAGATAATGCAGAGTGAACTTTTCACAAAATAATTAAACCTGAACAAACATTAAATGTAGGAAATTTCTACTAGTTGATTGTCATATTGTATGGAAATGATTAGAAACCAATGGCTGCCACAAATCATTCACCGATCATTGGTGGTTGATGTAAAACGTATCATGACTGCCGCACCAGTGCACGAATATCACCCAGGACTGCAGATTTGAAAACTCTGGTATACCGCTAAACACAGAGAGATTAACCTGGCAGTAATAGACATAATCAGTAAGTGTGAACTTGTTTGGCAAGCTCTCAAATGTATATGACTTTCATTTGGATCCCGCAGTCCAGATTCCTGCAGCACAAGGAAAGGCTTCCATGGCCTACCCATAAACCTTCATGTTTGTGTGCTGAGAGAAATAATAACAGTAAAACCTTGGGTTTTATGGTTAAGTTCTTGTTGATTGGGATTGTATTCAAAGCAAGTTCGATAAGAACATACTTCATATTCAGGTTGAACACTACAAAACACTATTAATATGCTTGGTATGAACACTCAACACACAATCTCAAGATGTCTTTGGGAAACCAGCTCTTTTATGTAATATGAAGTTGATATCACTCCTTTCAATTGGCTGACAGATTCTATCCATCAAAGTCTAGTTTAGTTTGTCCAATCTAATGTGAATCACCAATAATATGACTTGCATACACTATGCTACTAGTGCACGGCTATTTATTCAGAAAATTAGTGTGCTGTACTTTCCTGTGGCCTCGAGATGATCTTTGCAAAACTCCTGAAGCAAACAATGTTGGTTTATTTCTTCACTTTATTTCAGACTATGTGTTGCACGAGAAGCTCTAATGACCTTACAAGTGCAAAAGCCAAGGATTATCATGTCTAAACAGTGCAGATCGTGGTTAAAATGAGTTAAAAGGTAGTGCAGTATCAATATGATGTAACACTGCAGCAAGCTGGTGTCATGTGGTTGGAATCAACTCCATTTTTCATCACAAAACTGAAACATGCTGCAAGAAATGCTCCTTATAACAGCTTGTTTAATGTAGGAAGAGATCTTCTCTGCCTTTTTAAAGGTACTGTCATGTATGTTACACAAATGTGGATACAAGTGAAAAGTGCATTGAAAAAAACATAATTATCTGATTCTATCGGCTATTTTTTAATGTGAGTCAAAACTAAAGTTGCTATAATGGGTATTTTTTATGCAGTACATCTTCTCCAGTGCTGTTCTTTCTTTCATACACTCCATCAAGATTCAATAGATGGCTGGTCTGTTGCATTAACACTGTACATAAACCAAAAGAAAAAAAACTAAACAGAAGATATTTTGTTCTATCGGTGTAAACAACTTGTGAATAAAGTCTCATTGTCGATGCGGTATTGTAATGCAATCCTCACTTGTGTTTTGTCTCTTTCTTTCTGTTTTGCCACCGTTGTACATAAAACTTGTGCTTGGGACGTAATTGTACGCTATCATTTTTACCATCTGGGTGGGCGGTGAAACATCTGTTTTATAGAGCACTGAACAACTGGCTGCATTTTAAATCAGATACAGTGTCGTTAGGTTAGGCGTCACACAAAGCTCCATCTTGCAGTAGATGGTGTTTACAGCTCGTCATTCACTGTATCCCAACTTTTTATTCTGCACTCATCCGGTGAAAGTTGTCTTAGAACACCTACTCGTCTCCTTCACCGTCACTCTGTTGCTCATTCACAGTTTCGTACTTTAAAGTTTTTCGCAGGGAAGAGACATCTGTAGGTACAACTACGAATGGGCAAATAATTGCAATTCAAGGCCATAGCTATCTGGTTTAGCTGTCTCTCTTTGCTAAAACAAAATCAAAAAGGGACTTCCCATTGTTCTGACAGCTTATTACTCCAAAACCCAAGTATCATGAGTAGGTCTTGGTTGAGGTTGTCATGACTGCAACTCTGCTTTGGAGTGGGAATGAGAGTTTGTTTTTGGGATAAGGGGTTCTTGGTTTCCAGTCCAATGGGACTATTGGGGGCACAGCATATTGAAAAAAAAAACTGAGCCATGCTTAATGGATAATGATGACACCAAACCATGTGAAATATAATGTGAGGAAGCATTTTTTATTTATCAAAACTGATGATAAAGGTAGGGCTTTTGCTGGCTTTGTCAAATATAACTGCCATGCAGAGAACAGGTTGATGAGACCGAGACTAAAGTGTCCACTACATGTGGTGTGAAATTAAAAGTATGACTTAAAAGAGGCTAAAAAGCTCCATAGGGTTGCAAAATGTATGCAAATTCTACCTTATTGGAGCACAATGAGCAATCTCAGTCATGCTGTCATCTGATAGGCCTTTTTCCAGTGAAACAGTGAAAATTTCAGTTAGCTTGATCTTCTGTGGTCTTAATCACTGCTTTAAACCCACTGATGACAATCAGCCCCTCAGTTTAAAAGCCATTCTGTGGCCAAAATGAAATGTCTATTCTTTTTATTTTTTTACACATAGGCATGACATCAACTTGACATTATTATTCAACCAGTGTCTATTTAGATGAAGCGGAGTGGATGAATAGCTTTTTCAGAGTGCTTATTCAGGTGAAACAGCAGTTTGGTATTGATTGTGGAGAAAACGCTCTTGGTACATAAGCTAGTGCTGCTGGCCAGCAGTGTTGACTTAGAAAGTAGGAAGCGGGGAAATCGATTTAGCGAGATGCTGCTTTCTTCAATGATGAGTCATATGAGTAGATTTAGAGTGTCTAAGTGTTGTATTTTCACACCAAGCTGCACACAGACTGCACCTTCCATTGTTCTATATGCAAACTCACAGCAGCTGGGATCAGGATAGATTTGACAAAGACACCTTGAAGTAGGAGCCTACAAATGAGCACGAGTTTTGGGCCCCTTAGATTTAGTTCACATGATAACAGCTACAAAGTCTGCTTTGAAAAGTTCATTGTATGAGATTTTAAAAAAGAAAAAAAAACCTTTGTGTCTAATCTTCTTCTGTACCTTTGAATTATCCGTGTCTTTGAAGAGGTGCTAGACAATTAAACTTTACTTGCCTTACCTATTGCTTCCAGTAATTTGCATTGTGTCAAATTTTTTTATTGGGAATTAAGTTGTTAGTTGCTCAAAGTCAAACTGATGTTTCTGGACAGATCTTCAGGGATGTTCCTGGAATCATCAGGTGTTTCAACATCATACACACTCCTCTAGGTGACAGCTGAGACTGATCAGACCCCAGCTTGTGTCCAGCTGGCTAGCTAACTAGTCCGTTCCTCATGGATCTCTTCTTTTGAGCAGCTATCTAGAGGCTTTCTCTGCTGCCTCTGTGGTATTGTGGATGGATCTTCTCTTCCTTACTCCTTTGATGCCCACTGAACTGAAGGCTTTGTACAGGGATTGGGCTGCAAAACCCCTGCCTCCGTCTTCTACTGGGAGACACCTTTCTTTACATCTGGCTTGTTGACACCTGCTGGCCAGTTGCTCATACTTGGCAAGCTTCCTCTCAAAGGCCTCTTCCAAGCGGTCTTCCCAAGGTACTGTCAGTTCTGACAGCTGACAGAACCGCTGACACTTGTTTAGTGGACTGGGACAGGAGAATGGTATCTGGTCACAATTTGGTTAGGGAACTTTAGTTACACCCAACAGCAGCCAGTGCCTCACAGAGAGCCGGGTTGCCTGCAAATGGTTTGCATCCTGCACTGATGGCTTCAGTGATGACTCCATCTGTGCCTCCCTCACTGCCTTTGAGCAACTGCTCAGAATGTGGACATGCAGGTGACTCCACTTTGCTCCACCTGTGTAATAAACACTACGATGACGATGTTTACATGCACAAAATACACACATTTTAGGCCGATTTTAAACCTTTATTTATGGGACAGCTGAAGATACAATAGGAAAGGGGGAAAGAGAGTGGAGGAATGACATGCAGCAAAAGGACCATGGGCTGGAGTCGAACCCATGACCACTGCAGAGGGCTCACAGCCTCTGTACACAGGGAAAACACGCTACCATCTGAACCATGAGGCTACCCAAAAATATTCAATCTTTTGTCATTATTCCAAAAAAGCACTGTGCACATTCTGATTAACATAATGATGTTGTCCTGTTATATATTTAATTTTTATTTTTGCGCATAACCAAAAACCTGTTGATATCCAAGTCTTTTATAATATTTTAAAGTATCTGTGTTTCTCTTTCCAATCAGAAATGTGGGTTTTTCTTTTGTGTATGTCTTCTCCACCCCAGCCTTGCAATGGTTTGGGGTGGAGTTTCATTTTGTAGTCCTGATCCTCCCTCATGTGTCTTGACTTTACTTCCTGTCTTTGTCCTTTTCCCACCTTTTTCGATTAGCATTTGTTTCACCTGTGTCTGATTAGTTCCTTGTCTATTTGGTCCTTGTGTTTCTCTGTTTCTGTTTTTGGGTTTATCTTTGGTTTTGACCATCCAGTCTTGAGTGTAAGTCTGTAGAACATTATTTATGATTAAAATACATTTGAACTGTTTAAGCATCGCTCCTGCCTGCAATTTTAGGTCCGGCATCTTGTTTAATTCAACACACTGACATGCAAACTGTTGGTTTAGTTTGTTAGCTACACACAGGGCTGACTGTATTAAACAAAAAGGCCATGTGTTGCAAACTACAGCAAAAACCCCAACTGAGATGCTTATTCTGAATGTAATATATACATGTCTAATGAATGCTCCAAAAATCCGATCAATATCAGCATACCCCACATGTCTTAATTTGAAAATGCTGCACTCATATTAGGCCTAATTCAGAATATCCCAACAGAATGTTGTTTATTAGGGGTGATTATCTAAATCTATGGTTTGATTTGACTTTTTAATTTCAAGGTCACAATTCAGTTGGGATTATTGGTTTTATTGCCTAACAACTGCCATTTATGTTTTCTTTTTTAAAAAGATCAAAAGAGCCTATGGTGTCAAGGGTGATATAATACCCAGTAAGCTATGCTATGTCTTCTTTGAAGTGTTCAGATACACGCTGAATGCTGCAAGTAGGGAGGAGACAAAAAGAAATACTGTGAGAATCCTTCCACTGATTTTTAATTTCACTCATTTTGATAATTTTTTTTATTTTAAATTGATATTGTGGCACCTCCACTGCTCACATGACTGGCATGATATTCAAAATACTGGTATATTCGGAATAATAGTGAAAAATGATTGTACATATAAATATAGTCACTGTAGCCATGCAGATAGTTTTGCTTTTATTGTCTGATGTTCTGAATTTGTGCGCACACATTTACTTTCCAGTGAAATATTCATACAAGCAACAAAATAAAATCTGTTTCATGTACATGTTTAATTTAACTGAAAACACAGTTAGTTTAATCCACCTCTAGTGGCCTCTAAACACACACCTCTAAACATGCCACAGTGTCTGTGTGGTGCTGTGCTCTCCTGTGCCCAGGTTCTGCCCCTCCCCCCTTGCAGATTGCAGTGATTGGCATCAGGTGCAGCTGCTCTGCAATCAGGACCTGGTGCTTAAAAACCTGGAGAATGCAGCCATTCGGGGCCAGTGGGCCATTCGGTGGACAGTAGTCCACATGTCAGGGCCAGTGGGCCATTCGGCAGATGGAGGTCTGCATTTTGTTGTCTTTGTCTTTGTCCATGTGTCTTTGTCAGCCATTTTGGCTAGCATGGACACTTGTCTTGTATGTATTTGTTGTTTGATTTAGTATGTTAAGTTAACCCTTATGTTTAATTAACTTAATTTGACACATAATAAAAGAACCTTTTGGTTACACCTTTGTCTCAGTTTTCCTTCCTTCCTTTTTCCCCCGGTTATATTTAATTAATGTTGCACCCCTCATCCCCTAGCCCAACTTGGGGTTGTAACATTTATATAAACCATTCTCTGTGTTTCATTTGGACTTCCCTGCCTCTTTTGTCTTTTTGGTTTAACCCGAATAAACCTTTCTTTGACCTTGTTCTACCTACAAGTTGTGCATTTGGAGCTTCAGGTCAGTTACAAAATTGGTTACTTATTTGTTGCATTACGTAGATGGCTTGAGGATTTTATTAAAAGACTTATGATTAATAGATAATCTTGTTCTCAAATCCAAACCACTGTGGTTGGATTTATGCTCTTGATGCAAGAAAGTTTGTGCAGCCCACGCATACACAAACACACATTTGCAAAAATTAAGTTTTCAGGAATGCAGAAATGTTTATTCCCTTTGACACAGAGGCATATTTGAAATTGTACAATGGGGCTTTTAAGGACCTGAGAGGTCATGAATCTCATTCTGCAAATAAATGACTATGAGAACTTTCAATGCAAGTGAAAATGGAAACGAAACATAATTGACTCAAGTTTTTTTTCCCCTGCAGACAGCAGCATTATGCAGTGAGACTCACAATCGTTCACTTTATTTTACATCTAAACAAGATGCCCAAGCATGCAGTTACAATATCATTGTGGCTATCAGTCCCCACAACACTTCAACTGAAATATTGACAGTTATTCTCCCGCCAGCTAATGAGGTTCCCTAAAAGTCAGCAGTCATGTCTGTGTGCAGTTCAAAATCATCTGCTGCTATTTGTAAAACCATAGAGTAGCTGTTCGCTGTGTCACTGCTGGGGCTTCTAATGGGCCATTGTTATTCTTGCAGCGAGAAGAAATCAGAAAGGCTTATTGCAGTTCACAGACGGATGCAGCAGTTTTGTTCTGAAATGAGACGTCTGCAGTTTCACATTGGCGGTTCAAATATTCTGTCCCCGTTCGTACATTAGTCTGCGAGGAGCGTACACACGCAGTTGGATATTCTGTGGCTGTTTAGTGATCAATAGAAGGTGTTGTCGACGGTGTGACTCATCATCTCTGAAATGTCAGTGTGAATGGCAATCACACACTGAGACACACACACACTCACTGTCGGAACACAGTCAGTTTTAACTGATTATTTATCTGAGGGTTTACTGAGAGCACATGAAATAAAACACAGTCGTAAAATCTCACCTGGGAGCCTCCAACACCAGCAGACTCCTGCCACTGAGCTGTAATGGGATGAGTACTTGTTTAAAAGGCACAGAGGGGCTTAATGGCTCTGTTTGCACGTTCACACGGACAGTTCGGACATTGTTAAAGTAATTCAGATCTTACACCATGTGCACAACTTACTCTGCTATTTTGGAGGATCATTTGTGATGACTTAATCCCTGCCTCTCGCAGCTGAGCTCAGTTCTTGCTAAATTTGGACGAAACTGCTAAAACAACAAGAAGTAAAGACAGGTATTCATGTCTTTAATACCCAACAGGATCATAGCATGACTCACTAACCATGTTTTAATCCAAATGTATCATAAATTTTAACCCAATTTCAAGTAAATGGACAAAAGAAAATGCAAATGAATTATTATTTCCATCTACTACCATTACACAAATAGTAAGAGTTGGTTTATTGTTGGTGGTTCCCTTTCTCCAGTTGGAAAATCATCATACCATTGCAGAAGGGCGCAAAAAGATGATGTATTTAAAAGAGCGCTAGTCGAACCTCAAATGGTGAAAAACAATGTAGAAAGCATGATAGAAAATGCCATTTCTGCTAGTTTCATGTAATAATGTGAGGAAGGTTCCATGAGATTCGTGTGGAGCGATAATGGATGTATTACAGAGCCACGGAAGCGATGAGGAAATTGTCAGAGCAGAAACAACTAAGCAGTCATGCGAGTTAAATGTTTTCTATGTCAGAACTTATTCAGAAGTGGCACCACAGTAGCTCATCTGGTGGAGCATGTGCACCATGTATGAGGCTTAGTCTTTATCACACCAGCCTGGGTTTGATTTCATCATCCAAACTCTCTCCTTCCACGTTCCCATCTAGTCTTCAGCTGTCCCTGTCAAATAGGTAAAAACATCTTTTTTTTTTCTTTTTTTTTTTTTTGTAAGGGAACTAGAAATAGTGGAAAAAGTGTTTTTTGATCTCGCATTTAAACTGTTTTTGAGAAATTAAGAGATTTGTTTTCAAATTTTGCTGTTTCCATCAACCTTTTCTAATACGATACTTCAAAATATGAGTTAATAGTACAGTGATGGAAAGACAGCTACAGTTATCATGACCAAAATACAAAGCATGGTTTGAGTAGCTTGGCTTTCATGATTTGTGAAATGGTCTAATAATGTTGCAATATAATTGTTACTAACAACACAAGTATGAATCATAATTAAGTTTTTTTTTATGTGGGAAACAATATTAAGATTATTTTCTTTTTTTTTTTTCTATTTAAAGACAAAATATTTTGTTTAGGATAACTATGATTTCTGTTGTGCTGACAGACCAGTGTCATCCACCTGTATGTTAGCTCTTTTGTGACTTCATGTACGCTGCCACTGTATATGGAAGCCCATATCTGCCAATATGATGAAGGAAAAAAATGAAGTCATTATTCAAAGTCATTATTATGAGAAACTTTTTTTTTAAATAATGGCTTACTTATCTCAGAATTATGACTTAGTATCTCAAAATGTTGAGAAACTTAGTATCTGACTTAGATTCTAAGTCACATTCAGTGTCAAAGATCATCCTTGGACAAACCAGGTGTCATGATCTTGTTCATTTTTTTCTTTCATATGGATTTTTCTGTCCCTGGAAGTCGGGCCCTGCAGTCTTGTTGTAAACTCTAAACTAAACTGCAGGTTTCTGACAATCAGTAGGTTGTTTCACTGGTGTTAAATCTTCTCAATGAAGGTGAATGAGGGCAGTTTAAAGGTTTGAGCCCAATTTCCAGTTATATTTACAATCCAATCACAACCATACAAATTCAGGTATATTTTAATGGCTCTATGCAGGATTTGAACGATTATCACTTTAACCTGCATCTCAAAGAGACTTGAAGGAAATTATTAAAATGAAAAAAATAAACTCTTTAATTTAAATCACCCCTCAGATCTTTTCTCATTACTGCTTCGTCCAATTGGATTACTAATGGCTATGGCTGCAACTCTCAGTGCGCCACTTGGTCCTATCTCCCCTGCCCAGTTCATCCGTTGTGAGGACACTTCTGGCATTTAGTTGATCATTTTCATCAGTGTCACACGTGCGCTGCCCCCAATATCGCCCGCCGCCACTCATCATTAGCACGTTTATAAGCACGCATCCAATGGTGGCCCTCACGGGGAATTTAACCATTTGCATAGAAAAATTGCTTTCCTCCATGCGACGAGAAAGGACTGTTTTGCATAATTACAAATGATGTGCGGCTGCCGGACCAGACTGACATGTGCACGTGGGAGAATTAGAATGGAGACTGTGATGGATATGATGTGTGTCGGTGGACATGAAGGACGATCACAGCTGAAATTGCATTGGTTTCATGTGTTGCAAGGCGGGGACTTGTATTTTATTTCCTATTTTAAGTGCTGGTTTTACAGACAAGTATTGTAATTTTGTCATTTTTAAAAGCCTTTATTCAGTTCCTCTTGTTTTTGTTATAAATCTACTAATTAATATTGTTTAATTCATATTTTCCCATCCAGATATTAAAGTAGGCTAGTCCATGTAAAAGTACTCTGATATGATTATGTTTGTTTCAGGTTTCTTAGCCTGTATAAAAGATATTAGACTGCGACTGGCTTTTGAATCTAGCTTGCCCAGGGTATGTTTGACTCTCGCATTTTAGGAAAGTATGTAGACATCTCCTTGTTCATTGCAGGAATGCGAAAACACCTCTCTTGTGAGAAACTTTGCACAGATTCAAGGCCAGACATTTTAGTGGGCATAAACATAAGAAAAAACACACCCCTGAATTGAAGGGATCTTTAAACCAAAACTTAAAAACTTTTAAGAAGTTTAAAAGGCTTAACATATAGATTGTTTCCTTAATTTTATGTTCCAGCACTTTAAGAAGTTGTGTAATGTATTTCACCTCAACTACAACTTTCACCATTTAACTTTACTCTTCAAGTTGACTATTTTCTGCAAATGTGATTGGAAACAAACAGGAGGATAACAGCACAAACTTGATAATATTCTTGAAAAGAGAAATACTGTTTTCTTTTTCTTTTTTTTTTGGACAGTCTAGCTGTTTCACCCTGGTTCATAGACCACAGACCACATGTAAGAAAACACAGTAACTGTTGCACCATTCCTTTCGACTGATTTTTATGTAACCAAAGGTATGTGCATTAATCAATTTCTAGCCATTTATGGTCAGAAAACATCAGAACATGTTAGTACACAGTTGCCTACACATCCAGCAGTCATGGAGCAACATCAGCATTCAATTGGAGTCATAAGTCCAGTATTCACTCTCCTTTTAACTCTGGTTTGGTCTGAGAAACTCCTGAGAAAAATAACTGGTTCTTTAACTGCTATGTTTCACTTTTTTCCATCGTCTTCTCTCTAACTTGTCTGAGCTGACATTTGGTGCTGGGCAGTGTCCCAGGGGCATGTTTCTGAATTTGGGAACTGAGGATTGAGAAACTATCTGACCTCCAGAGTCACAGCCATGCAGGAAATCCTAAGTTCTGACTTAAAATCAAGTGCACGGTAACACCTGAGAACTACGCGGGGCTGTAAGGGTGAGGTTCTTTGATCAGTGCAGGTAATGATGCATTTTCTTGTTCACTCTCTGCAGATATCAGGTTTTCAGTCTGGAATTAAAAGAAGCAACCCACTGAGTAAAAACATCCATACTTGACATCCAGTGAGTGCAGCATCAACAGAAATAAATTTGATGCTTGGTTTGGATTCTGCTTGGTATTACAAAGCGGCTCCAGACCAATGCAGCCTAAAAGTCAGTCAGCCCTCCCGCAGGCTGGGACATATATTATGGAACAGCTGAGTGAAACAGCTCAGTAACACTAATCAGTCCCCATGAGAGGAGCCAATAGGACTCTGTCTGCCTGTGCTGAGCTTTCACAGGCTTAATTTTGTGTTTTATTAACATACCCAACTGCTACCACAGTACAGGGGTACAAAATACAAAAGATGGACACTAAAGAACAAAACCACAGATCAAAATATATACAAGATGAAAAAGTGACCAGTAACTTCCTGGAGTCTAGCACAAAACGATTGATCATTTTTACACTTTGGTTTTTGCATGGATCAAACAAACAAGATATAATCTGTTAATTAGTGAACTTCAGAGGTGCTGGTAGGTGGTAGCTTCATATATACTGTATCCATTTGTGTCCACGTCAAAAGTGGTGCAGCCAATCAGCGTCCTAGGGATTACTGGCACTGGTTTTAGGTGCGATGACAGGGAGAAGCATCCATGGAACCCATGGAAGCAACTAATTTCAAACAACAATTGTGGCTCCTGGAGTGGTTATAGTAGGTACTGCAATAGCATCAGTTATATCAGAGCTGGAGAGCATTGAAGTCTTTTCTCCCTGGAAAAGACGATTTTGCTCTCACCTACTTTGGCAAGAGTTTGATCGGACTGGTTAAAGTTAAACCATGTTAGATGTACTTGACAGATTGTTCATCCAATCACCTGTCAAGTGTTTTTTTTGCCTGCCTTTTTCCAAACAGTTTCTAAAGATGACTTCCCAGATGATTCAGTGTTCTACGTGTCAGGTTACGTCCTTACTCCCATCGCATCAAATATGGCAGCTTGGTCAGTGCCCTTGTGCTTCGCTCTTCACTGTATGATGCTGAAAGTACGCTGTAGCATCATTCCTGGAGACACCCCTCTAGTGTCATGTTTTGCTATTTGATCAAAGTCAGCAACAAAGCAATAAGATACAACAGCCACTTAATGGCAGTGACACCGCTACCTAACTGGAAGCAAGCGAGCAAACTCTTAGCTGATGGAGGACAAGAGAATGTCCTGATATAGTACGATTTCTCTCTCTGCAGATGATTAAGTCAAGGGAGTAACTATTTTATTCATTACTAATGTAATTTTATTCAATCAGCCTTGTTTCTATGCAGTGGGGACAGTTTACTTACTCCCAAATCCTCCCCAACATCGCCCTTTTTAAGGATATTCACACAACTCTTCAACATTTTGGACGTGAGTTTTGTGTTTTCTCGATGAATGTGAATGAATAAAGTAGGATGCAATGGTAATGCTGCGTTCACATGGATTCAGGCAGATGGTAGATGGCACCAGATATTTTAGTGGACAAGAGCAGGATGGTTAACTTAAATGAGGCTGTCAGAAGTAGTACTGTAATTTTTGGTCATCCTCTATGACACAATTTAAAACTGTATATTATAGCTCATTCCTTGATCTGGACAACTAGAATCTGCATTTTATATCTACATGCATTACAGGAATAATGACATAATTACATATATACACATATACATATATACATAATTGTGTTTAATATATATTTGATTCCATTCTTTGTTAACAATACAACATCATCATAACATAACATCATTCATGCTTCGTTTTGCCATCCGGCTATTCTGTCAGACTGTTTCTTTGTCCAGATGCTGTCCATCTGCTGTCTACTGTCTGCCTGAATCCACCTGAATACAGAATTATTCAGCTGAATTATCAGGCTTGACACTGATAGCATTGTATAAAATCAATTCTGTCTCCTAAATGTGGTACAGACAGTTACTGTACAGTTTCCGTGGTATTCTCTCTCAGCACAGAAGGCACAGGAAATAGATAGGTGTCATCTAGACAAGATACATTGTACACAGAAGACTTTCTTCCTCTTTCATGGGATGGTCACATTATGTCTGAACTTTTCCTTCTCAGTACCTTCACACAAATATGCAGGTAACTAATAAGCAATAATAATACTTGTAATAATAAAATAATTTGGATTAGGGCTGAACAATATAACGGTATATACCTTGCAACCAGTAGTGGACAAAGTACTCAACCCCAGTACTTGAGTCCAAGTATAGATACCGCCCTTGACCATCGTCCTGTAAGGGAACGGGTTGCGTTCAACCAGAGGAAGGCTTACACCTCCCTGGTGCAACAGGCCCCTATGAGTGTTCTACACGGAACACTCAGGCTACGAGTACAACCATCGTAGCCACGGGCCTGTTGGCAACCTGCCCCTTAAGTCATCCTGTAAGGGAGCGGGTTGGCTTGAACTTAGTCTATAATCATCTGCTCGACCTATATATACTAACTTCTGCACCTGTGACGTCACTGTGGCGTCATCAACCGTGACATCATCTGTGATGTCATCATCTGTGATGTCACAGTACATGTTGATGCTTTTGAACTGATGACATCATCTCTGAGCTCATATAACCTAAAAAAAATATGTGAACTGTAACGTCATCAGTGAGGTAATAAAACAGGCCAACCCTTTTATTTGTTTGGGCACCTTGTTCTGTATTAGGCACCCTACAAAATAAATACATAAATAAATAAATAAATAAATAAATAAATAAAAGCGGCCTGTATGGCTGTCTCTGACTGGGCGCAGGATTCAAGCCTTTAGTTAGAGGAAGGCTTCAACATTGTTGGTGCAGCTCTTCCATTGTTGGACAAAGTACTCAACCCCAGTACTTGGTTCCAAGTATAGATACTCCTGGTCAAATATTACTCAACTACAAGTGAAAGTTGCTCAATCAAAATTTTACTTGAGTTAAAGTACTAGGGTTCTTGCTTTTAAAAATACTTAAGTATTGAAAAGTAAATGTTTTTTTTTAAAATACTTAAGTATTCAAAAGTACAAATTACAAAGTACATTTTCTTATATCAATACATGCTGTATTGTTTTCATGATGCATTTACAGAACCTTGTAACTCTCTGAAAACCACCTAATGATGCACTGATCCTTGTAGAACCACTCTGCTACACAAAGCCTATAGAAACACCTATAAAAAATTTAGCATAGAAATACATTCAAAACCAAAAAGGACAGCTGTTGTCATTTTCTGATGTAACTGTATTAAAATCACATCATAAAATTAGATTGAAGCCAACTGTAAGGAGTTCTCCAAGTCTGTTAAATAACTGAGATTTCTTTCTGTCTTCAGGGGCAGTATATACATGAATTATGTGGTATTTTTCACCCCAATAAAAACAATCCAACTTTAAAAGCTACCTGGAATAATGAATAATTATAATAACATCTTGAGATTTAATTTTGTCTTTCTCCTGCCGTCACCATTACCGCTTTTTGTTTGAATGACAGAGGGAGAACTTGCTTGTTCTTGTTACAGAGAGCGCCTGAATGATGTATTTCCACTTTTACATCAGTCCCATTTGAGAGGAGCTACTGTGATTGGTTTCCTTTTGTGAGGAACACAGCATGTGACCAATTGCATTTTAGAAAAGAAAAAACACCAACAGCTGACTTCAAAGCTCAGTCGAAAAGTAACAACAACCTTCCTAGAAATGTAGTGGAGTCAAAAGTACAATATTTGTCTTTGAAATGTAGTGGAGTGAAAGTCAGAAGTTTCCAAAAAAACAAATACTCAAGTAAAGTACAGATACTCAAAAAATAAGAGACCGTTTGCACCACAGAGCTCCTCTCATGTGAACTTGTATGATTTTAAACTTGCATAATCCTGTGACTGCAGCTGCCTGATTTGGGCAGCAGGACTGCTTAGCATGTTTAGATGTGACAGGTGGTGGCAGAAGTGCACATCTAAAGGTTTATGCTCAGTGTCAGATACACATACGTCTAACGATGGAACCCTCTGTCGCACTCTGTATTCAATTTGCCCGTATTATGCATGTTTTCTGAATGCCTATAGGTATGGATAAAATGGAGCAGTACCACCAAAATTTACAGGGGGGCAGTGTAGTCAATAGTTCAAGTGAGACACAACCACAGGACACAACAAATCAAATCTCAAATTAAATTGTGCAGTGTATTTAATGGCTGTACAGACCACCATC
The DNA here is from genome assembly GCF_056507025.1 of Lutjanus erythropterus. Lineage (NCBI taxonomy): Eukaryota > Metazoa > Chordata > Actinopteri > Lutjaniformes > Lutjanidae > Lutjanus > Lutjanus erythropterus. The sequence goes on along the minus strand of NC_139328.1, from coordinate 26,005,970 downwards.
GTCTACAATACCTCTGCTTTTACCTCTTTATCAAGAGGGTCATTATTACAATGTCTTACAATGTTGCCATGCTTGTTGTCAGAAACATCTGACTCTTCTTCTTCTTCTTCTTCTTCTCCTTCTTCTTCTTCTTCTTCTTCTTCTTCTTCTTCTTCTTCTTCTTCTTCTTTTTTGGGGTAACTTATGAGTCTGAGGAGTGCTCTCTAGTGGATGTATGACTTCCAGATCCATGCCAACGAATAAGTCGCATGTGGCAGTGACAGTTGCTTCAGTTAATACTGACAAATCTATTTTCGGACATTAAGGGGGCATAAATGGGTCTTAAGTTGATTTGCCACAGGGCAGGGAGTATTCCAACTAGGCTGGTGTTTATTTGCACCTATTAACTTTAAAGCCTATAAAGGGATGTTCACACCAAGGGCCATAACTATAAAAATATATGGTTAAAATAGACCTAAATCAAGTGAATGGTGGTGTCAGGACCACAGCTTTATAGTTATAGTGTAGACTCCTCCCTACACTTGAATTAGAACAATTTTAGAACTATATTTTTTTATAGCTATTGTTATAGCTATTGTCCTTGGTGTGGACGGCCCTTAACACTTGAAATGATTGCCCTCAGTTGGACCTTTGGAGCAAACATATGGAGTTTGGTTCCTTCTTCCAAGTTTAGGTTTAGCAAAATGCAACCCTCAATTATAGGCAGAGGTTGTAAACTTGACACTTGAAAGTAGCACAAGTCTGTGATTGGCAGTTGCTGATTCACATCCTCATCTTGTTCCTCACTTTCAGCCATTGTCGTTCTGATAATATCTGAGGCAGCTTCAAGACAGGCATTAGCAAACCTCCTCAATTCATCGACCACCTCAAATCTACTGTCACACAGCATCATGGGTACGCTGTGTTTGCTAAAGGTCTGAGCTCAGAGTTTCACCGCCGAGCAGAACTTTCCATCGATGCCATTTCTCGGGCAACTTCCTCCTCTATCTGTCTCGCTCCGGTGGCGTTGGCAGTGGAGGAGAGAGCTGGCAACGAAGGAGAAGACTCAGGGCGATAACAGAACCAGAGATAAAACAGACAGAGAAAACGCACACACAACGAGCACCAGCGTGTTCAGACGGATGTGTTTGAGAGCTATTAGAGCCTGTCACAGTTGGCTTGTCACAGATCTGGCGCACACACACACACACGCGCACACACACACACACACACACACACACACACACACACACACACACACACACACACACACACACACACACTTGTCCCAGCACCTTGCACAATCCTAATTCTCACAAGTGTACACACAGTAGCTGACATACTCCACACTGTGGCAATCATGCACAGACACACACTCTTCCTTCCTATGTGTCTCTCTATAACGCTCTCACTCATGCACACACAAACAGACGCATACACACACACAAATACACACACAGAGACACGTGTCTGCCAGCCTTCTTGGGGAATCAAAGAGTAGCAGCAGCAGGTATTTTCGACGTGCAGACTTGAGCAATTTTCAAAGATAAGAGCTGCGACTGAGTGGCTCCTCCGCCATCTGGGTGGTACGTGTATGTGTGTGTGTGTGTGTGTGTGTGTGTGTGTGTGTGTGTGTGTGTGTGTGTGTGTGTGTGTGTGTGTGTGTGTAAGTGTGTGATAGAGAGCAGAAAGAGACCAGACCAAGCACTTCTGTCTCTGCAAATGTCATCCAGCGTCATGGAGGAGGGACACCTGTAACCAGGTGTGCGGGATAAAGGGTGTCAAGCAAAAAGTTCACTGCACAAAGTAGAAGACAAAGTTAACATGAGGAAGCGTTTATCTCTCTTGCAGGTGTACACTGATTTAGAAGAGTGTGATTTGGCAACATAAAATGGCAAAAAAAAAAAAAAAAAAGATGTAAGAAAGTGTTATTAGTGAAACTCTATGATTCAGGGTATGATTAATGAGAATAATGTGTTTGAGACTAATTAAGTTTAAGATAACAATTTGCCTCTCATGCATCTTGAGCATTTCACTCTCCATTTAAAACTATTGCTATGTGATAACTACAAAACTGCCTCAGGTCAAAGTTCAAGAAGTCTTTTGGTTCATCTAATAAGAAATAATTAGCCTCAGGTGAGTGTTTTACATAAAGAACAATATCTGGTTGTTCATTTAACACTATGCAATTTGGCTCACTTAGCTGCATTTTCTCTCTAACATTTGGAGAGCTTGTTGCTAATTTGACACCAAAATACCATGATAATGTAAATAAAACTATAGGGCTCATTGTTCATCTATATCAATCAGAAGCTTTTGCCCTGCAGAGCAGCATTTGCTTCACATGACAAAAACTGTATACATACCATCTCTCCGTTGTGTTGTAAAAATCTGAACATCTACATGAAAATGTGAAGGAGGAGAGTAGAGGTGGTGTGAGAGGTGCTTTCAAGCCAACAGAGAAGACTTTGATCAGACGAGCAGGCAGCTCTTTGATGCAGAGTGACCCAGCATGTCTTCTCGAGAAGTAAGGGAAAAGATTGGATGCAGCAAGTCTGTGCACTTACAGCATAAAGGTAATGATGTTCATGTTATACAGTGGAAGTGAGGCTGGTATTCTTGGCTTGGAAAGAGCACAGCAAACTTCACAAGGTTAGTGTCCATACAAGCAGTGAGAAAGTCAAAGGTCAGAGGTCACTGAGCTCTTTCAGCATACATGTGATTCTAAAGTAATCAGTAAGAACAGAAGTGCAAGTAAAAGGAACTTTTAATGTAAGTTTTTATGATCAGTATGAAAGTATTTTTGAGAAAAGCCTCTGCAGTGCCTCAGAACATCCCCGCTCAGTTAATTAATTCAGACAAATTTTTTGACAAATGGAAAGAATCATATAAAACCTATTGGAATAAAGTGCAATAAAGTACATTTAGAAACTTGCTGGGTATGCTCATCCCTTAAGAGTTTTACTTAGTTAAACTAAAAAAGTGTTGAGTTTAACTGTTGCATTAAGGGTCTGACACACATCTAAATTCAACCTCCTAATCTGTCATTACTAAACTGAACTGTGGCTAAATTAGATGTACAGTTAAATTGCCTGAATATCAGTCTACCATTGGTGATTGAGAGAAATGTCACATAATAATCCTGCATGTTCAGTAATCCTAATGTGGAAAATAGTGATATAGGACATTAGTTTCAGTTTGTAAATTTCAAAATTTGATTATTTCTTTGCAGTCGTTCATTGAAATGTACTACATAGCGATGAGCAGACCATTCGTTGTCTTCAGTTTTTTCTTAAAATATTCATTCATCATGGAATGATGATCTGAAGGATTCAGCAGGTTGGGTTGTTTTAATATTTCATGCATTCATTTTACATTACATTATTATTTTCCCTATTAAAGGTTAAAAAAATGTCCAAAATTGACATGACATGCACTTGCTAGTAAATTTCCTCCTGTTTGGAGTATTTATGATTGTGATTGTGAGTTTTCTTTGCTTATTCCATTAATAATGCAGGTCTAGTTTTCCTCTTTTTGCATACTATTTATTTGTCCCATAATCACCAGGTCCTCCAAACAAAATGACAAAACACATTGTCATTATGAGGCTAATGCAAACAAGAGTCTTGACTGAGATGAGTGACCATGAGGTCCAAGGAGTGAGGCAGTGTTGGGGTCATTTTAAGTGGACTGTAGTATAAAGAGTCATGGAGGAGGTGAGATGAAAGCATGGCTCAAACACAGTCAGGACTTTCACACAGGAGACCAGGGTTTGTGTCCTGTGTGAAACCAAAATGTTATTAAACATTGTAAGGCATGTAGTGTTACATAGACTTTATAACCACAAACTTGATTTTATCAGAAATCTACCCATGCAGTTTTTGTGCTGGACCTAACCAAACAGTGTTCACAGTGTTAATCACATTTTAAAAACATCTTTCTGGCCACATCAGATAAAGAACACCTTGTGTTTCAATAGCGGTCGCTGAGGGATGGGTACGAATCACCAGTATGTGACAAGTTGGGATGAGAATGTGTTGATGTGGCCTCTATTTTGTTGTACAACCTAGTGTGGCAAGCAGGTGGTGGTAGTAGGTGGAGGTATTACCTTATTAAGTCATCAATAGGCCAGACAGGAGATGTGGTTCCATTAAAAAAAAACATTATTCTTGTTTTATTACAGAAATGGATTTAAAAAATCATTAAAAATAAGTTCACACACAATTAGTGGGGTTATACTAAAACAAAAACACCTATTCTAAGGTGGTTGGCAGCCACATAATTACAACCAAACACAATAACCAAATCAGCACAAAAACAATGTGCAATAAAACAAAGAAAACAAAGCAGCAAAAGAGGACATATTAATCAAAAGGAATGGGAATCAACTTGCAACTTATCAAAATCACTAAAATTATTTTAAATAAAACAACTGAAATCAAATAAACAAAATCAAATTACAAGACATTTATAAACTAATAGTTGCAACTTGCTCAAAATAACCAAAATTAAATTAAAAAGAATATCAGTTGCAGAAAATATGCAGGCATGTGATGCAACTAAACAACATAGACCATAAACCACACAAAACAAGAACGATATTACTGAAAGAAATAAACAGTCACGTAATGGGGGAGACAGCAAATCAGGAGCAAAAGAAAGGAAATAACTAAGGCATTTCATCCACATGTGATGGTCAGACCTGCAGGAATTACAGCAACATAATGAGTTGAACCCCACTGTCCACAAATTTACATATGAGAGAGCCCAAATCTAAAGGAAGATTTGACAGTTATGTCAGTACACCAGCAAAACAGTTTGAAGTCCAAAAAATTAAAGTCAGTTATGGCTGTAAGCAAAGCATAGGTGTAAACAAAGGTTTCTTTAAGCAAAAGCAGCAGCATTTCTGTGTGTGAGTTAGCGTTGCCACCACAGCTCCCCACTGAGCCAGTTAAACACAGATCCTGGCACACTTTGCCATATATAAAGGAAACTTATGTTAATAAGAGGAATGATATCTTGAAAGAATGAAACTGGCGCCATGTCGCCTTCATACCAATCAGGCAGCATCTGTTAACACACTCGGCAAGGGAGGAGGAAGCGTACAGCGCTCATACCGCTACAGAGACGATCTAAACATGAAACAGCTGATTACTACACATGTAGCAGCATAACATTGTGGTGAAATGAAAAGGAGGACGTGCCGGCAGTGATGCGCAGGTGGCTCTCTTACAGAATGAGGGGGGTCTACGATAGGGAAATCTACAAAAGGCAAAGTGACTAATGTAACAGCAACAAATCGGACAGCTAATCTGGAGGACAAACACTGCAGCCACTGCTTGCGACAATTGCGGAGCAGAGGAAACGGAAAGCAAGGCAACCAGGAAGCATCAAAGAGCCACAGGACACTGAGATGACAATTGCCTGCCTTTATAGAGTGGCCTCCTATGGCGATTGGCTATAAGAGCCAAGCAGGTAGGAGAGCAAGACAGTGCAAGTCTGCCTGACAGAGATGCAACATACATCATTCTGCTACACAAGCTTGGTAAAGTTGATGTGCACATTAATAAACAGAAAGCCTGGTGGAAACTCCACCACTACAGTGGATGAGATTTTGTTTTCTTTTTTTTCTTGTCTTCTGCTACACTCTCCGAGTTAACTCAGCCAAGAAACATGGACCCAAAGTTTTACACCAGTCAGAAATTTCAACTGGAATACCCCCTGAAGTCAGATTTTGGACTTGGAAAGTTTGAAACTTGGAAACTCAAAATCCCAGGTGGCTGCTCTCCACATCGACAGAAAGCTGTAGAGATATGATTTTCTGTCTAATTGAATCAGTCATAAACACAGTACTGTGGACATGTTGCTACAGTGTTTGCATGCACAGAATACCATGTAATGTATCGTTATTAACTAGTACTGGAATGTGGTCAACTCAGTTAGTTGACGTCATTCCCAGCACCAACTTCTGAGTTTAAAAGAGCACACCATAACTGTGTCAAAATCTTGGCGGCAGGAAGGAGCAGTTCCTTTCACTGCCCTGTAGGCCTGCACCAGGATCATGAACCGCATGGAAGCTACAGCGGTGATCCATGTAGGAAAAGGAGAGGACAGGCATCTGGATTAGTGTAAGAGGTCTGGTGCACCAAAAGGAGGACAGTTCAATGGTCCAGGAGGGAGATAAGTGTGGACCACATGAGCCAAGAGAACTCTACAGGAGTGGGCCTGCTGTGTCACCATCTGCAGAGAGTATCCTTGTTTTGAGAACTTGCTTCTGTAATTGGCCAATAGCTAAAATGCTTTCCAGAGTTATGAGTTTAATTACAGTGGGACAGGGTAATTATTTTATCTCCCCCTGTCATGTTAATCTTAATATTGTGAACCTTACACCTGCTTTAGCAGTATTGTATTTAATTATGGCCATGTCATTAAAGCAAATTTAAATCGGTGATAAACAGACACAAAGATGGTGCGATGGAGAGACAGAAAATGATGAAAACAGAGCATGAGAACGTGTGATAGAAGACGATGGAGACAGAGTGACGAGTGAGAGTCCAGTCATCAGCATTTCAGATTCGCTCCTCCATGAGAAATTCAACCATCCATAATGCATCACATGTCTCCTAGCAACAGCCGGGAACCTAGCAACAGGATCTTAGCAACAGCAACAAACTGCCGCCTCCTTGTCTGCTGGCCAATGGCGGAGCAGCATGGCCGATGTGCAGCAGCCAATACGGAGGAGCGGGGCAGGTAAGAGAGTGAAGTGGGTGTGTTTCCTCGCACACCTGATTGGGCACACACACAGAGAACACATGCATATACAAACAGGACACACACACTGTCAAATACACACACAGGCAGTCAATGAGCACAAGTCAGAGACCATACACACACACACACACACACACACACACACACACACACACACACACACTCCAAATCCTGGATCTTCTTCTGATGTTCTGTTAAATTTGGTCACAAGGGATTCACATCATGTTCACTATAATTAAGAAATGTCCTTCTCAAACACAATAATGTGAATAGTGTGTGTTTTAAAATGGTTAGTATGTGTTTTTAAAGGGTCACTTCACCCAAATCACAAAAGACCTATATGCTCACTTGCCTCTCATAGTATTCATTCATGCAGATAGTTGTGGTTTTATTGGAATTTCAGTTGAGGTTCTCATGGATTTAAAAAATTGCATTTATTACATTAAACTGTTTTTTTTTGCCAACAATTGTCAGAGGGATGGTTTCCTTTAGGATTAAAAAGTAGTAACATCAGTGAAAACATGAGGTCTGAGGATTATCTAGAGTAACTGGTCTATTGTTTGCAGAAAACTATGAGATAACACCATTTTTTTTTAGCACTTTGGACACTTAATATAAAATTCCACCCCCCCCCCCCCCACACACACACACACACACACACACACACATCATAAAAAAGAACAGAGGATCATAGGATATTTGGGGGGATCGCTCTGCTTCAACTTAATCTGTGATCAAGAATGCATACTTTATTTCTTCAGCCAACCGTAGTCTGTAGACTACAGGTAGCCTGCAGGTGATCTAACAGGATCACTGACCTAATCCCAGTGTTTTCGCTGGCCAGTCAGCTCCTGTCCCGTACTCCTGTTTCATTACTTCATTCTCCTCACCTGTCCTTCTCCGCCCATCTCTCCACCTGCATCTCCTCACCTCGTCAGATTACTTTGTATTTTAGTCCAGCTTTGTAGTTCAGTTTTGGTTGAGTTCTCTGCAGAGTTTGCCTTTTTCTGACTTACAATTTATCTATAAATAAATATTCAGCTTTTGTCTGGCTGCCCTCTCCTGCATGTAGATCCACTTTCTTCGATCTCTGTGTGACAAAAGTGGAAAAAGGAAAAAAGCTGTGGCTGTAAACGTGTACAATATATCGGTCTGTATTAAATTAATAAATTAAACTAAACTATGTTTTTGCTATACAGACAATCATTGATTTCAACTCTGACACCATAAAACTTTCCATTATCAAGTTTAAGAGTCTACCAGTGGATTTGGCTGTCTGGAATACTTGAAACAAAGTGATATGGCATGAAGTAAAAAGAAAGAGAGCTAGGCATTTTATTTAGTTTTTGGGGTTTTTTTCTATTTTATTTTGACAGCATTTTACATTGCACCGCTGGTACTCTTATCTCAGTAAAGCAGTTGAATTGTTTTTGTTTTTTTGTTTTTACCTTTTTCAGCATTAGCTAACTTTTTTACTCCAGTTAAAACTATGAAGTCAGTCACACGCCACTGTTCTCGCTCTGTGTTGTTCTGGAGGCTATAGCCAATATCAGCCCTCCTCTCTGAAGAGACTCTGTACACCCTAGGGCAAAAAAAGAAGGGAAAAAAAGCCCTCCATCTTTAACTTTAAATGAGCAATAATGGCGTCTGGGGCCCTTTTCCCAGATCCAATATGGCCCCGCATCCTGCAGCCACACGGGGGCTTTTCAATTCCCGGGGCCAAAGGTGTGAGTATTATCTGGAGATTCATTCCCTGGGCTTAAATGGAAGAATGAAAAGTGAGGCTTAACTCACCTGCCTTTTTGTGAGCTTGACGCAGCTCATTCTTCATTCAGCGTGAGGCAATCAAACCAAGAGAGGAGGAGGAGGAGGAAGGGTACTTTTCAGTCAAGATGGCTTCCCTAGTGTCGGGATAAGCGGAGGTTGTGTGTAATATGATTTACCAGCTTGATGTGTTTGGTCATGAAAATCAAAGGGATCATTTCTTCTTTGCACAGTCAGTGACATCTCTTAAATCACTGTCAACACGTCATATGTTTCACTATTATTACAGAATTATTATTTTTATCTCATTTTCTTCCTTGGATTATGACATTTGAGTTAGAATTACTCCAAACATAATGGAGAGTGCATATTCAAGAGTTCATCTTCATAATGATCTCTGGACGTCCTGCAGCAGGAAGACAGCAAGGTAGTGGTGAAGCATCAGTATCATCAAATGCACTTTGTAGCTTTGTTAGTTTGTTAAATCATCCAAAAAATATCATTAACAAAACATGGTGGAGAAACTAGCAGTGTATGGGACAAACTGAGTCCTGCATCATGAGGTAATCATTTGTACCCAAAAGGTAATTCACACAAAAGTTGTCTAACTTATATCTTATATCATTTTGTCATTTCATTTTCTTCTATTTTTACCCTGAGTGATTGGTTTAAATGTGTTTACACATCAGTGCTCTTATTATGGGTCTTAACCTGGGAATACAGCTATATGTACTACTTATTTGTACTTATTTATTTTTGGTATTTCACTTTATTTCATGACAAAAAGTGAATTAAAAGTAATGTACAGAAGGTTTATGGGATTACCCAAATGAATAGATGAGCTATTTGGTTTCAGATTCAGTTATGGTACTTTTATATGAATTGTTATCCTCCAAAGTGAACAAAGAAAGAACAACAAAAACTTGGTCACAAAAAAACATCATCAAAGGCCAAGTCAGATGTTTGGGAGGTGTGATCAGAGACTTTGAGAATAACATTGTCAGTGGTTTTGGCAGTGGGCTTTTGTTTTCAGGATCATGGGCTCAGCTTTACATTCACAGACGATTGAGAGGTATAAACAACTGATAAACTCAGTGTAGAAATTGCATTATTTGTTATTGTAAGTTTCCGATGCTGCATGCGTCTTGCGTTTTATTCCTTTTTATTATTGCAGCCTGTCTGAGCTTCTTCTAGTCTGGGGAGGAGGAGGTGGGGGGGGCAGCTTGTTTCAACCACAGATTGTATATTAAATAGGATTTCAACCTATTTAATATACAGTCTGAGGCTCCAACTTACAATTCGGGCTACATGACTCATTTTTGCATAATCGCAATTGCAGCATGTAGCTCCTTTAAGTTGTTAAACTATTGGTATTACAAGTTAGACATTGACAATTAATTAGTCAATCACTTAGTCAATTTACAAAATCAAAATTGTAGTAAGTGAGTGAGTAAGTCAGTAGTAATTTTAGGAACTAATTAATCATGTTCTCGAGGATATACGTCAAACGTTCATTAAAAGAGTGTGAAGATTTGTTGCCTTATTTAAAGTAAACAATCAATCCATTCATTAAAAAATGTAATCATCAAAAAATAATCAATAATGAACATAATAATTTGTGGCACGTCAACTTACAAGCGGCAAATAGATCATCTATTCACTGTTTCAAGGCAGTTTTTCAGAAGAAGAACTTCACATGAGATGAGCTGAACACCTCTACAATTTATTTTAATTATATGTTTGCATGTAGTCATATATGCTCAGATCTGTGGGCAGACATCATTAAAATGTGTGACGAGTAGAAAAGCACGACTCTCATTTAGATCAAGATCAGAAAGCAGTGAATCCCTCGACAGGTGATCTCCTGCAGTGCATCTCTGAAAAAAAGAAAATCTGACTCTGCATCAACGTGGGGCGACATGAGGGTGAGTGACTCACCCTCGACACTTTAAATAAGTAATTAAAGGGAACTTGCTGTTGACATGACACGCAATCATCCAGGATCACGTTTGGACTTTTGGATATTTAATATTTAAACCTTTTCACTCACAGGGGTGGTTTAAATCTGAATTGCAAATCTCCTCGGGTTGCCAATGGCTGCCGTGCCATTTCAGAGGGATTCTGTGTTGCTTGGATGTGATTTTCAGAAGCAGAGATGTGAAACAAATGACAGTGTAATGAAAGCCTGTCTGGATCAGATGATGACTGGTGAAGAAAAACACTTTCCCATGAGAGAACAGGCAGTGATTCCTTCCCTGTTTTAGATATAGAACAGGTTCTGTGTTTGATAAATGTACGTAGATGAGTAAATTGCTTTGTCGATGGCCAGCAACAATCTTGAAAACTTTAAAACAAGAAAAAGCAAAGTTTGTATTTGCTATCCAAGCTTAAATTTAAAAGAAAAAAGGTTTTATGAAGTTAGAAGGTGCTGGCCAGTTTGATACCAGTTTGCATGAAATTGGCAAAGCTGAAGTATTAAAAAGGATCCTATATGAATAATAAAATGGATTTAAGTTAGCTGAGGTCAAAAGTACTGACTGAGAGGGATACGAAAGACTTTCAGGCATGGAGTTAAATGTTTACTTTTTCTGTCAATAGTTCTTGTGAACTTTAAAACAGCCTGTTGTTCTGACCTCTGACCCCCTTGTGGAGAAAGAAAACCATATCATTGTTTATTTACAGTATGTGAAACATTATGCATGCAAATAATAGTTATACGTAATGGTTCATTTACATTCAAGTTTTATGCCAACAACCTGAACCCTTGGGAAAGCAAAATGTTAGAGTGAATTTACTTAAAGGTGCAATGTGTAAGATATGGCCAGAACTTTAATTTAAAACTTTTTAAAACTCTCAAAAAATGAGATATCATTACCAACATCCCGTGAAGAAGTTATGACCTCATGTCAAAGATGTGTATGTATTGTGTTGCAGAGACATCTACTAAAGTTACCATGCTGTAAGTTGGTGAAGATCAGCTCTGCCAGCTCCTCTGATGTTAATGTGCCACCTGAACCTGTAACTGCTCAAACTACAAATTAGCTCATCTGCCTCAACGTGGCTGTGGACACTGACCATGCCTGAATGGTTGTATCCAGTGTTTTCAAATAAAGTTTATTCAAGCAAGATGGTTGCATCCTGTACAATGTCAAATAAAAAGAGAGAAAGATTAAACTATATATCCGGAGAAAGAAACTATTTGTAAGGAGGAGTGCTGAGGACGAATGAAGCAGCCTCAGAGCTGGAGGGAAGAAGCTGCAGAGTCTTTCTTGTCTTGGGCTGTGCACATCCCATGTCAGTTTGTGATGTTTCCAGACAGGATGCTTTCAGTTGCTCCTCTCAAATTAACAAGAAAATGGCACACAAATCTTACCTTCCTTCAGAAGGACAGCCCTCTCTGAGCCTTGTTTTTAAATCACATTCTCTGTGACATTGATTCCCATTGGGAACCATTGATGTAGACAGGAGTGTGGGTCTTTGCTTCCTTTTTCTGAAAACCAACAATCATCTCCTAGGTTTTCCTGATGGTGAGCAGCAGGTTGTTTTCTGTGCACCACTCTGCAGGACTGTTGATTTCCTCCCAGTCTGAAATCTTATCATTGTTTGCAATGTGATAGTGGTGTCATCTGCAAACTTCACAACAGAGTTTTCTCTATGAAGAGGAGGAGCTGTGCACACAGCTCTGGTGTTTAGCTCTACAATGGAGGATGTGAGCTGTCTGGAGTCTGTCTGTTTGTTAGGAGCTCCAATATGCAGTTGCAGAGTGTGATGCTCAAGTTCAAGAGTGTTCAGTTAACCAATTAGTGTCGTGTGGGAGATTGTGTTGAATGCTGAGCTGAAATCAACAAACAGCATTCTGATGTAGGTACTGTTTTCCTCAAGGCGAGTGAAGACTGAGTGGAAGGCAGTAGATATGACATCCTCTGGATCTGTTGGTTCTGAATGCAAACTGGTGAGGGTCCAGGCCAGCTGGGATGCTGCTCTTTATGTGCTGGAAAACCAGTTCCTCAAATCTCTTCATCAGGATCGGGGTGAGTGCCACAAGGTGGTAATTTAGACTAGACACTACAGACTTTTTAGGCACAGGGACGGTGGTGGCTGTCTTGAAGCTGGTGGGAACACTGTCCTGTGACAGTGACTACTCAGTTAAACTATTTATCAGTTTTATTTATGCACAAAGTCAGATAGCTGTTGTCTCTAAGATGTTATGCAGCCACCTGTCTGGCTGAATTCAGCTGTGATTGACGACAGGCGCATCCTGAGGCAGATCAGCATCAGTGACTTGCCTGTGGGTCAGTCTGTGGATGAGACTCTGCTCCTCGACCAGGCCTTCCTGCACAATGACAAATACGGAGAGGTGTACCCTGTTACCTGGAAACTCTGGAGTGACACCATCATCCCTGATGCTGGGAAGAGCAGAACCTTCTTCTCCAAGCAAGTCTTGTAGCTGACTTCCTAACTGTACCACTTTCCTTCAAATAAGAGAAGTCCCTACGAAGCAGCATCTCAAATCTCTCAAATTTAATATATTAAACCCAACAAAACTTCAGAACATGTGAACATGTGATAAATCCTTTGTTGCAAATCTTATCTTTGTATTTCCGATGTACAATTGGTGGGGCAGTACAACCACCATCAACTCAAGTCCTTGGCACCATGGTAGCCACCAGGTTTACTTTAGATAAGGTGAGGTGTCTGGACATTTGGCAGCAGTTCAGAGCAGAACCACTCCAACTTTGTGTTGAAAGCATCTGATCTGGATGCTAAGTGGTTTAAATATCCCATCTGGCCTGAGAAGGCTACAAATGGACTTATGGACTACCTGACACTGTGACTTGGACCTGAATAATCAGAAGGAATTTGAGTAGTAGATGGATGACGCTTGATTTATGTTAAAAATGCTGGTATCAATTTTTTAAAGAGCCACATGGTCCAAATAATTTTAACGTCTGCAGCTTGTTTTCCTGTCACTCCTCCTGTTTTCCACCCAAATCCAACGTGGGCGGCAGGGGCGAGGAGTGCAAATCATTTATTTTTTTTTTTTTTTATGTTGACGTGTTGTCAAAATAAGTGTTGCTTGGTGGCTGGATGTATGCCGAAACATAGCGTAGACCTGTTAACGAGTAAACACCAAACTTCCTGTCTCTCTGTCTCTTTCCTCTCCCACTCGTCCTTCCTGTCATATCTTGCACCTTTACACCTTAAATAACACCTATCTTTGACTTTCTCCTCTTCAATTTTCCCCTTTTCCCTCCAAATATTATCTGCTTTCTTGTCTCACACCTCTCCATGTCTTTATTGACATCTTCCTTTTTTCCTTCACTTTCTTTCCCTCCTATCCCTAATTCCCCCCGTCACTCCTGTTCTTTCTGCTCGCTTTATTCAGTTCACTTTTGATTCAGTTTGCTTTATTGGCATGAATGTTGGATGAGCAGTTCTGCCAAATCAGTTGAATAAAATAATACAAAATATCTGCAATGTAACAATAAATGGCTCTTCCTCCCTTTTCTCCCTTTTGTCACACCTTGTCAGATTTTGCTGCCTTCCTTTCTCGCACTCTGGTCCTGTCTCTCTCTCTCTCTCTGTCCCCCTCTCTCTCTCACACACACACATACACACACTCACACTGCCTCCCAGCTCTCTCAGGATTTTTTTCTCCATCACTGCTCAGATTAATCAGCAGCTTCCTGACAGCGTCTGACAGTTTTCCCCTAGTTGGCCGGCCTCCAAATCAGACAGTGTTAGACACCAGCTCACTGTCCTGTCTGTCTGTCTGCTTTATCCCAACTGGCCATAAGATGTCACTGCAATTCTTTTGGACTTACTTGCATTCAAAGTCCGAGTGTGGCTGGAGGGACATGGGATACTTCTTGTCTCCTTTTTAGTTTGTGCAGTACAAATACTGTAAATTCTATTCTACGAGGTCCTGACAATGTTTAGTCTTATGTGGAAATTTTGTTGTAGAGCTAACTATTTTGTCTGTGCATGAGGCGCTGGCTTTGAAAATACAGTTTCTGTTTATTCTGAAATATCGTGAGAAAGTTCTTTTAAACAGTTGTTCACAATTCACACAGTTCACATAAATTATAAATAAATTATAAATTATAACCACCTCTGAGAGCAGACATCTAGGAAGCAGACATTTAAGTGTACAGCTATTATACAATTTATCATAACCAACAACAAAAATTAAATATACAGCAGTATAAGATAAAGAAGACATATGCTGGCTTGTCTACATTAAGCGCAAACATGGAAGTACAGCTAAGGAGCTAACATTACAATCAAAAGTGAATATATGTATGAAACAACAACTACAACAAAGCATTTTTACCAGAAAATGCAATGAAAAAGTTACATTATGCCTATGCTTGTATTTTAACAGTAACAATTTCAGGTAGGAAAATGTACCCCGTGTTTGTTTGTTTGTTTGTTTGTTTTTACAAATTGCACACTGGTTACAACCACTTAGCTAGACCGCCACTCACTGTCTAGCATAAGTGCCTTCAGTGCCTGTATTCAGGACCATGTAGTTTATGGACACTGTAATTCTGTAATGCAACAGAATTGTATTCTGCAAATCATATTCTTTGCAAGCATGTGATGTAGATAGTTTTGGTGTGAATTGCAGAGTTTTAGAGCTATTGGCCATAAAGATGTCTGCCTTCTGTCAAATATGATGGAATTAGATGGCACTCGGCCTGTGGGGCTCAAAATGGAAAAAAAAAAAAAAAAAAAACATCACTAGATTCCACTAAATACTACACACTGGTCCTTAAACAGCAAAGCATTTAAAGATATCTGGTTAGGGGCTGTAATGTGTGCTTTTCTCTTAATGTTTGCCTGAATATATTAACTCGTGTTCTGTCAGTGTCTCTACTGTCTGTCTGCTTGTCTGCCTGCAGTGAGTCAGCATGTCCGAGGAGAGTCACCTTAATTTAGTCCGGAGGGAACTTCTGTCTGCTGCTGAACAACTATATCTCACATTTAGCCTTCTGCTTCATTTGGAGGTATTGCCTGCATGTTGATGACTATACAGACACACGTGCACACACACAAATATACATACAGGCACTGTTTTCTGGAGATTATTTAAAATTCTGTTAAACTCACAATATTTAAGTTCTGCTGCTAGGGGTCTCTCCCAAATTAAAACAATAACAAAACACATAATTTGAAGACGTTGTGAAATAGCGTGGGATCTTGAGAGTACTGTCTTCCTTGTTAAACAACTGTTTGCAATGAAAATCTACCTGGTGTGACAGAAATCCATGCTTTCTGACATATCCAATGTTGGTTTGTTTTGTTTTTTCTGGAAGTTATAGCAACTAGTGGCTAGCAGGAAACACAGTGTTGCCTTTAATAAATTACATATTTCTCTGGGTTTGACCATGGTTGGAGACATTTGCAATGATGTACATAACTCAACAAAATATAGACATTGGCCCAATGTTTTTTTGTTTTGTTTTTTAAAGTGGAAATGTTACTTATTATCAGTGATGGAAAAAGTGATGAAAATTTTGTACGAGCACTATTACATTACTGAAATATTACTCAATTACAAGTTAAAGTACTAGTGTTAAAAAATACTGAAGTAAAAATACAAAGTATTCTTGTCAAAACTGTGGAGTTTCTTTTTAACCATTTTTGATGCATTATGCAATCATGAAGCAGCAGGAATTCAAATTGAATGGAGCTCTACTCTTCAGTCTAAATTATTCCTAATTTCTACTCTGTTCCGTTCAGTGATGACGGTCACCTCTAAAAACCTGTGCCTGCTACAGCATTTTTTGTTTTTGTCCACATGTCATGGTATTTAGTGGCTGATTTTCAGTCAGGTAGCCTTGTTGGCTAAAAAAGATGAAAGGCTCTGATTAATTCAAATTGTACTTAATCCTGATTTTGAAAATAACTAAGTAGAGTACATAGTGTTATGCAAATGAGTAAAATTACAGACTTGAAAAAATACTCATAAAAGTACGAGTACCCAAAAAACTCATGACTTAATTGCAGCAGTTTTACTAGTTGTAATTAGTTGCTTCCAACCGTGCATATTATAGTATAATAGTATAGTATAATATATAACTATATTGATACTGATAATTGATATGAGTTAACTATTCAGGAAAAATTAATAAACTTGTGTGTTTTTTCTTGTTGCATTCAGATTCTCCGTGCATGGACAGAAAAAATAACATTAAGCATTTTAATCAAATGCTTTTGGCTGCTAATGATACTATATATGAAGCATTTAGAGTAGAAAACCACCATTATGATATACAGCTAGTTTGTGTGTGTATTTTGAACAGAATTTGGTTCAAAACAAATTAAAATCACAACGTCTCTTTGCCTCTTACTGCTCTGACTCTTGCTCTCTCACCCTCTAAACTGATAGTTTTCCTGCTCTCTCTCTCTCTCCTCTCTCTCTCTCTCTCTCTCTCTCTCTCTCTCTCTCTCTCTCTCACACACACACACACACACACATGCACTGCCGAGTTATTTAATTTGGTATCACATTAAGGCTCCGGAGAAGAAAGTTAATTACGCAGGAATTTGAATTATGAATTGCGATACAGTTTAGTAACATATTGCCTCATTTCTCACCACAGACTGAAGCTGCGATGAGATTTTTCACAGTTACTTTGCAGGTATCAAAGGTGCCATGTTCACTGGGATCTTTTATATGAGTTGAATTTTATATTAACTTGATATCATCTTATGTGAAGGCCCACATGACAGATGAAGGCCTTCATTCCAAAATGCAATATTATATGAATTAATTATGTGGAAAAAAAATTGCTATCTGAAATTCCTCAATATTTCTCACTTAGCAGTAGGCCATAATATGGCTGTCTTTAATGGCAGTTGTTATAAGAGTTATAAGATTAGAGTAGAATTTTTCCATAATAATACAGTCCACCAGGGATATGACACTAATAGTAAAAGTTTATTTCATTTCATGTGATAAATGTTAAGTTCTGGACACCTCTGTTAGAATCCAAACTAACAGCAAAGTCACACGATAACACAAACTAACTAACCAATCAAGGCAGCAGTAGATCAGCAACTCCTGTGTTCTGCAAAGCAATTCCTGTTTTTGCCAAAGGAAAATCAGTGAAAATATTCTAAATATAGCAACTGATATTGATTTTTTTTAGGTGGCTATAATATTTTTGCTGTGTTCATAGCACATACTATTCACAGCAGTGCATTGTTTAGTTTCCTACTCTGGTGCTCCTGCTTCTGCTTCTCCAAACTGAGGCCGTGTTGACCACCATCTACCGTAGGTAATACACTGATCAAGTACCTCATACAGCCCTGCTTCAAAAAAATTGAAATTGTAATTCTAATTGAAATGTACTGCTGATGAAATATCTAAATCTGGAGGAAGAACTGACTATGATCTCAAGTTATCAATTACTTAGGTGTGATTTTTTTTAAAAAAACAATGCCATATTTTGTGTTCACATTTTCATTACTGGGCATTGCTGCAGCCATTATGTGCACAACCACAAGAGGTCACGCATCAAGAAAACTTACACGTACATCATATTTAGCATTTGAAAAAACTAACTTTTCCTGGTACAGACTCCTCTGTTACAGTCTAAAGATCACATGTCAACAGCTTAAATTCAACACAGTCTTTTCAATCTGTGCACAAATAACACAATTTTACACTTTCAAGTTGTTTTCATGCAGGTGATACACCAGTTCTTCCTGTTACGTTCTGTGGAGTCAGGTGACCTTTGCCATGGTTTCATTTGTACATGGCCTAAGTTAAGTAAGTTAAGTTAAATATGTTGGCAGCAATGGGCGGGCTGGGGAGTCTGTGGCTGGGCCTTTCTGTGCAGAGATTGCATGTGCAGCCTCCTCCAACAGTCCAAAGATCTGCAAGTAAATAGGCTAATTGATTATTCTAAATGCTAGTATTGTGAGTGGTTGTTGATGATGAAGTTGTGATTTGTTGAGGGTGTACCCACCTCAGTGTCAGCTGGAATGGGCTGCAGACCCAGTGATACCTTTGGTTTCTATACAGGACACAAACCCCGGTCTCCTGGAAGCGAGCAGACCAGAGCAATGGGGAGTGTTGGTGTTTACACCGCTAGTACAGGAGCTTTGGACTGCCAGGAGGAGGACTTTTTCAGGCTCAGTACTGAGGTGATTTACAGTGGCTCCAACCCAGACTCTGACATCGGGGACAACAAAGATACAGCAGATTCAAGTGGAGACAGGAGAGGCTTGAAGCTGGATGTGAGCAAGAGGGAGATCAGACATCAGTCAGTGCCCACTTCTGGAGGCCTCAGTGAGGGTTACGGTGGGATTAGCCCCAGAGTCAAACCTGGCAAGGAAAGCACCTCAGCATTGTTGGATTGTGGGTAGACTGGACACTGCAGTGACTCACTATCCCCTTTTTGAGATACAAAGTGGTATTAGAAAACAGCACAGACCAGGGCTAGCTGGTTAGCATGCTCACCTCAATAGATATCTCTGCACTACAATACATAGGTGTCTCTGACATAAGATCAGAACTGTTACTTTGTCATATTATGTTGACAATTTCAGTTAATTTTAGAATGTATTAAACTAAAATAATTCTTTCATATTGTATCCTTAAGCATTTGGACTAACAACTGATGCCTAAGGAGTCCTCCATTGCCCTAGGTAATCCACAGAACACAACATCAATGGTCAATAGTTTCTCCAGTCGGACGTCTTTCCACTGGAAAGAAAGAGTAAATTATCTAGAGTATTGTTTCTAGAATAACACATTGCTGCTGAAATTTTCAAATTAGTATAAATAGTAGTTATCCATTCACCTCCACTCTACTGTATTCAAGTAGAGACAAATTTTTAGAAACAGATATGACAAAACCTAGACATCTAGAGCCAAATCCACTGGAAGTACAAAAAGTACTTGTTTTTGTTATGTTTGTTTTGTTTGTCAGATGAGAATCCAATCAAGTTTTGCTCATCATGCTCACAATTTAATGTTAAATGACAGCTTACTGCCAGGTTTAGACCACGCCAACAGTCTTCAAAGTCCACATTCAATTTGTACATATTATCATAAAGACATACATGACTTCTAGTAAATATAAGTACGGACTTGTGTGGAGATCAGACTCCACATTTACACACCATACTGTCCCTGACCTCCCCTCCCTCCCTCTCTGTCTCCTCCAGTCATTTACATTTATATTGAATTAGAAGCCGTGGTGGAGAGCGAGTGGAGGCAGCCGAGACTGATTATAATGGGAGATTACGGGCCGACTGCACCACCATTATGTCGTGTAATTACAAAGAGAGAGGGAGAGAGACTGAGAGAGGAGGATGGGGCCCACGGATGCCCAGATGTCAGGATCTATTTCATTTAGGGAAATAATGTCTCTCTGCTTTCCCCTCCATCTATTCTACCTGTAAATATTATACAGAGCTGAGTTCTCCCCTCTTTTACACCCAGTTTTATGGGTCACACAATTTATTGGAGACAAATATCAAACAAGGCATTAAGGAGCCTGTGTGGGTCCCCATCAGGCGATTTACCACCACGTCTTGATCCACTTTATGGCTTCATTTGACTGCATCGATCTGGTGTCGTAATGTATGTAGGATTACTGGCCATGCACCCGGGAAAAGAACTAATGGGTTCCACGTAATGTAAAGCCTTTTGGAAAAGATCATCCGTTGTGTTTTGCCTTTTAAAGTACTGTAGTTTATAGATTTTAGAGGAAGTGAAGAAATGACTCCTGTGTTATAGGTATAGCAATAGGAATAGGTAAATTAAAAGGAATTATAGGGAACACAGATCAAATATCAGTCCATATAACCAGCTGAAGGCACAATATGCAACATCTTCCTGAAAATAATATATAGGCTCATATGAACATAATCCCTGTAAATCATCACTTATGACCCACTAGAAGTTTTACCAACCACAAAACGTCAGTATTTGACATCCCGCCATCTTTCTGCTGCATCTACGAACAAAAAATATTTTTTTTATAATTTCAACTATTTTTTCATGGCATAAAACCCAAGCAAGTTTACTCCAAGGGTACTGGGAAGGAGGCTCCAACCTACTGTGGAACATCAGTTTAAGGAGGAACCAATGCTTTACCCTTGCAGGGTTCTTGGGTGGTCATGGGAGATCAACAATCCAGTCCCCATGTGTTTTGTGGAAGGTCAACATCTGTGTCCCCCGGGGGAATCCTGTGGGGGATACTGCAGTAGCATGGGGTACCATGGCTCCAAGCCCTCATATAACCTGTCCTTATGGGGAGAGAGAACCTCAGATTTGCGTCTATCCTGTTTGCAGATGATATGGTTCTGTTGGCTTAATCAGGTGGTGACGTTCACCACACTCTGGGGCATTTTGTAGCTGAGTGTAAAGCAGCTGAGATGAAAGTCAGCGCTTCGAAGTCTGAGGCCATGGTTCGATTGCCCCCTACAGGTGGGGAGTGAGTTGCCGCCCCAAGCAAAGGAGTTTAAGTATCTTGTAGTCGAGGTGTTTGATTAGGATGCCACCTGGACCCTGTGAAGATCCAGACCTCGCTGATGGGGAGGGATTACATATTTCATCCGGCCTGGGAATGAATCAGAGTCTCTCAGGAGGAGCTGAATAAAATGGAATGATGAACAATCCCTCCTCAACAATTCTCTCATCAAAATGAACTAAATTCTGCTTTATTTATGTACCTGTAGCACTTAAAACACAAAATGTAAAACACAGAGGGGAAAAACAACAATTTTAGGGGAAAATGTATCCCTGAATTGGGACAGACAACAGACTTTTGGTGGAAGGATTTCATGTAGGATGGACACAATAACTAAATAAAATGTAAACACAGGCAAGAACGTTTGGCGCTTTGTAGACAAAGAGCAGGATTTTAAACATCATTATGTAGCCAGTGAAGCTAGTGGAGGGAGGTGAGATAAGAGCTAATATGTTCCATCAGTTTTGACCTTGTTAAAAGCCTTGCTTCAGCATTTTGATCTAGTTGGAGACAGGACAAAGAAATCTGAGTGATGCTAAAATACAAAGAGCTGCAGTAATCAAGGCAGGAGGATATGAAGGCATGGGTGACTTTGTCAGAGACACAGAGAGTTGTTGTGAAGTTGCACACAATGTGGAGTTGATTGAAACTTGACCCAACCAGCTGATTTATTTGTTGTCCATTCACTGCTAAATCACATATGTCTCATATGTTTTTATGTTTTTTTTTTCGAGTCACAAAAGGAGAAAGAATAAAATGGCCCAGAATCGTACTGCCCTTTTATCCCTAGATGACATGTGATTGCTTTACACTTTTGAAAGTCATTATTTTGAGACAGTTTCTCATTATAATGACTTATAAGATCTTTTCATTTTTCATCACATTGGTGTTAATGGCCTGTCATATATATCCCTCATTCAGTTCCTGTTTGTTACAGTTTATGTACACATGTGAAGAAAATCAGGGCAGCGACTGTGTCTGAGTTGAGTTTTATTTAAGCAGCGAAATAACAGGCTGCAATTTACACTCATTTACCTTAAAAAAACAAAACAAATCTCAGGTGTAATTGGTTTCCTCGGTGTGTTTTCTATACCTTACAGGCTGGAATTTTGCCTGTGGTGCCACCCACATTTGCCTCCGACTTGTGATCCCGTCATGCTCTGTGTAAGAGATTCACCGCTCATTATAGAAAATGAAGGGGAGGCTGCCGGCACCACAGACGCAAGACTGAAACATAAGGCAACCAGGAACTCTTAAAATGCTGTTTTAATTGAAGTGATAAACTGCAACCATGTCTGCACCATTTGTGATTTTGGTGCCACCCTTGGGAATGTGCAGTCATTGCTTTGGTGTTTATCTCTCACTTTCCAAACATATTGTAGACTTGCATAGATTAAAATGAAATTAGTCCAGCGTGAAAGAGACTTTATTGCTCATCTTTCAATTGTATTTTGGAGCTTTTCAGTATGAAAAGGCATGAGTAGTCATGAATATTATAATAAATTCATATTAAGGGGTAACTGTTGGCAAAGCACTGAATGAAAAGATAATTTTTTTTAAAGAAAAGGATGCAAATTTCAGTCAGACATTGTCCAAAATGTCCATGAGTAATCAGAAAACAAATACTAGCGGCTATACTCCTAACACTATATTGCACTGTTTTCTTTACATCCATATTATAACTCCTTTTTTAACTTAACGCACATGTAGCATACAGTGGAAGCACACAAGTCTGCCCACAGGATGGCAGCACTGACCATAGAAAGCCCTTTATATATCTGAGATGTTTCCTGGACATCTATACCTTGATTGGTCTGTCACTGCTGCCTATTGTGATAGACAGTGGAATAGCTGATTAAATGGGGAAAATAAATGAATAATATCAGTGACTGACTGATGTTCTTAATTCAATCTTTTGGCAATTTGGCATTGATGGGTACAGAGATGAGAGAGTAGCTGACTGATTCTGAGGGTCAAATAACATTAATCACAAATGTGACTGATTCCAGTTACAAATTAACACCAGCAAAACTTACTTCTAATACTTACTTCTGAGTACCTGGAGCCACTTTTGTTTCCTCTCTTAGATTTAATGGAATAAAACACAGGAATCTGAGAGGAAACGTCACAGCAAATTCTGACCTTTGGGTTGAGGCTCTCTCTGAGTTCAGATCAAGTCAGCTCAATTTGAATGTACATATGTGACCATAAAACCCACTCTATTGCAGAGTTAAAGGTATAATATGTAACATTTTCCTAAAAGAGTTGTTACATACTGTATTTCAAAACACTAAAGACATTTTGATTACTACAAATGACTTACTTTTTAAACACATTCATACAGCATCAGTTGTAGTAGTAGAACAAATATATTACACTGACAAAAAATAAAAGCACGCTGTTCTGCGTAGTGAATGAATACCAAAATATTACAACTCTAGTCAAAATAAGAAAATTAACTCCAAAAAATCCTCACTTTTTCTCCAAATTATTCAACTCCAGAAATTTGCTGTAATTGTTGAATAGAAGCAGAGGAGATATTTCTTGCAGAACTTCACCTGCTTCCAACATGTACAGAAAAGGGAAATCATTTGAATAGATCAAAACTCAAGCAACACTTTTGAAGTGAGCACATTTTCAGCTTGTTGCCTTCATCGGGATTATTCATCAAACTTGTTTTTCTCACAATAATGTTTTTCTTTGAGAAATATCTTTGAAAAGGTGTTTTAAAATCCCTTTAATGGTGATTAGATTCCACAACAGTATGTCAGCATGTTGTGTAAGTCATCATCACTGTTAGAATATGCAGCTTTACATGCGTTGTAAATGCACATAACCTGCTACACAACCAGATTGTCCATTTTAGTGCCAACAATATCATCAAACACATTAAAATCATCTAACAGACAAAATAAATGCACCAATATGCTAATGAACCTCTCAGAGGAGCTGGTAGGCTCCTGATGTGCTTGTACTGTCCAGTGAACTCAGAGTAAACTGCAAGACTATGATGGTGACATTACTCTCAATTAAAGATAACAGGAATATTGTTTTTCACTGTGATGGCATTTTCACCTACACCAGTTACGCAAAAACTCCCTTAAGACATCTCTACACCCCTCCTTAAATTAGTTCCCAAATTAAAATGTCTGCATAATTATGTGATATTTCATTAACCTCTCTATGGTGAGCTCAAAGGTCAGGATGAGCTACAGATCGTCAGCCATTCTGTCAGTAGTTTTATGTGGTTAAACAGCTTTTAATGAGTTTGATTTCCTCAGTTTGAGGTGTAATAAAAAACAGCCATTTAAACAGGCAGGATTAATGAGGACAATAACAACAGTCATTAAGTCAGATAGCTTTGATATTTGAGGTTGAACTGAGGAGTTGCCAAGCATCATTATCATTACCAAGTAATAAAACTTTCATTCTGTGGGATGCTGATAATCCAGGACCTTTTAATATTTTTAAGTGCCTCAGTGTAGGTGATAAGTGACTCAATGGCCCCACCTAATGTACAATTTCTGCTACTGACATTTTCTGTGGTCAGGTGACATTTACTGTGATAGATATTCAGAAAATATTCAGTAATGGGCCTATTCAGTTGTTACCTGCCTTGTTGGAGCTGTATTTATTTGTATAGGAGCTCTATTTAATTTAACAATTTAATTTAACAACTCACTAATGTGAAAGTAATATATTTACCAGATGTGGCAGCAGAGGTTTACACATTGAATGTCTCCACAAATTGAGATGGAGGAAAATAAAAATAATATACACACTTTAATTGCAGAACATTTATATACAATCCACACAAAGTAAGACAAAAGGATACACAAGATAATCAGAGATCAGATCTGGTGAAAATACAAATAAATAAATGAGAATAAGATGGCAGCAGTAAAAGCAAGAGCATTTAGTACAACCAGAATATAAGCTATTCAATATAAAGGACCAATCTGAAAATTAAATTATGAAACTCAAATAGAGCTTCTACTATGAAAACACTGTTATCTGAAACCAGTAATGGCGAAAGTAGATAAAAGAACAAATACCGTATTGTAAAAATACTGTGAAAATTATTTAAAAAAAATAATGGACTAATTGTTTCAACTGTACTTGTATATACTGTTGGGTTGTTTAATGTATAACAAGGCTTCGTCTTTATAAACTCTCCATATATATTTTTGTGTAAAAATCTTAATTTGTAAAGTACCACATAACTAAAGCTGTTGGATAAATGTAGTGGAGTACAAAGCACAATATTTCCTTCTGAGATACAACTACAGTACTTGACAAACTAAATGTACATTTCACCACCATTATTTAAACAAAGTATAATCACCACTGTTCTCTTGAAATGATACTTTTATTTTGAAGGCGGCTTTGACATACCGGAAGTAAACATTACCCACGTGAAGATTCCGTTACATATCCTGTTTGACGAGGTTTTCATAGGACGTCAAACTGCGTTTGTTTTGTTGTTTTCCTTTGTAGCTAACGTCACACTAGCTCCAGCCATGAGTGCCATTATTCCCCGGATAGAGCAGCTGTCTGCGAGAGTTATCCGGGTTTTGGGCTGTAACCCGGGACCGATGACCCTGCAGGGAACCAACACTTACCTGGTCGGCACTGGGGAAAGGTGACACTAGTCAAGCTAACGTTAGCTTTGAGTATATTTCCAAAACGATGCTAATTGACGTTTTATGATTCATAATATCTATAGCTGGTAACGACAATTTGGCCAAAAACGTGACACTTAGCTGTTCCGTCCAAGTATCTCTGGTTAGCGCACGGAGGACGTTACACCAAATTCCATTAAGATTTTTCAAAATTTAATGTTTCTTTGTTAGTAGGCTAAAATACATAGTATATAGACCAAGAATTAAAAGGTATCCTGTATTGCCCGGATCCACACATTATTTCGGCATATATTCAATATGATAAATATTCATAAATTAGAGTATCAAATTAGAGTATGTGAATGGATTATGTATTAGAGATCAAAGGTTATGGTCATTTCATGGCAGACAAGTTATTAGTAATCAAGGAGACTGAAAGCTAATATTTGGAACTGACATACATTTGTAGTCAAAATGAAAATGTAGAACATGAACCATTTTCTGCAACTTTATACTTGAACTCCACGACATTTTCCAGGCGAGTGCTGATAGACACTGGAGAACCTGCTGTGCCTGAATACATCAAGAATCTGAAACAGGCACTGACACAGTTCAACACCAGCATTCAGGAGATCATCGTCACACACTGGCATCATGACCACACGGGTGGAGTGGAAGACATCTGCAGAGACATCACTGGTGATCACTTTAAAGAGTTGTAAAATAATCCAGTTTTCATTTGCTTGGGATCTTGTCACCATAGTACCTGTGTAATTGCAAAAAAAAAAAAAAATACAGGTCAGAAAAAAAGAGTATGGAAAAATATAATTGTTTGTTAAGCAGTCCAATGTTTCTCTGTGTTCCTTCCTGCAGGTTCTGAGGTCCGAGTCAGCAAACTGCCTCGCCTCAGCCAAGTCACAGAGACGGCAGGAAACAAAAACTTTACTTACCTAAAAGATGGAGATATTGTCCAAACAGAGGGGGCCACACTTAAGTCAGTTCAGTTTATATTAAAGTTTAATATTTTGAAAACATTTTAAGAAATAAGCCACGTAAAATGTGTTTACATATATTTAGTGGTTCATACTATTGTCTGAATCAGTCAGAGCCATATTTCTTTTTCCCAGAGTGCTGTTCACCCCAGGCCACACTGATGACCACATGGCCTTGCTGCTGGAGGAGGACCAGGCGCTCTTCTCTGGAGACTGCATCCTGGGCGAAGGCACAGCAGTGTTTGAGGATCTATATGACTACATGAAGTCTTTAAAGATCCTGCTGGACTCAGAGGCCAACCTCATCTACCCTGGTGAGTGAGTACAGTTGCATACATCTGCACTTGGAAGCTGCCCAGTACAACCACAGTCTGATCCAGGAGTTAAGAGGGTTAAGGGGGCAAGACCACCTCAGTGGTGATAATAAAGGAGGGGCCAGCACCTGCACTGGGGCAGTTGGAGGTTCAGTGCCTTGCTCAAGGGCACAGCAGAGGTGAGGGAGTAATGAAGGAGTAGTTATTAAGGGGCAAATGCTGCTCTTTCACACTCCGATCCAGATTTATGTTTGTGGCCAGGAATCTTAGAAGCAGAGTAAGGGTTTGGTACAACTTCAGCTACTTCCAAGATGCTTTGAAAAGGGCTCAAGAGGTAAAACTCTAGCAACTCTTGTAGTATGAAGAACAACTTCACTCTCAGATGCAGGTTTGCGTTTTTCATCAGGGTTCTGTTGAAGGCCTCAAGCTGAAACACGTTTGAGTTTTACCTTGTGTTCCAGGGACAGGCTCATATTTCATGTTCTTCATCCCTTTAATATTAAATCCTTCTTTTTTTTTTTTTTACATGCATTCACTATTATTAAAGATTATTTAAGTCTGTTTTAGGGCTCATTTTTATTATTATTAATCATATTATAGTAGTAGTTTTTTCAAATTTATTGTCTGATAAAAATGTAAGAACATAGATAAAATCACACTTCTTCATAACCCAAAGTGGCATCTCAACATTGCTTTTTTGTCTGATCAACTGCCCCAAACCCCAAAATATTGAATTTACGATATGTCTCAATGATATTGAGACAAGAAGAAAAAAGTAAATCCTCAAATTTGAGAAGGTGCAACCAGCTAATATTTCAAAATTTTGCTTTGTCATTTCACAGAGTTGCTGTCGAATTATTTTCTGTTACTCAGCTTTGAGTAACCATTTCAGTGCTGTCAGTTTTTCTTCTTTGATTTCGACCTTTTCCCTTCCAAAATAAAACTTTCAACAAATACCTGTTGTTCTCTTGGAACATAGTCAAGCCAAAATACAAACCAAAGTAAAAACCTTCTGCAGTCATTTCATTCTGTAAGATGAAATGTAAAATAAAGACAAATTAAACATAAATTGTGGCCCTCCACTTTTCAGATACACAACACATATCTCTATTAGTTGGTGTGACACTTTATTGTGAAGTCATTCAGATGTTTGAAGAAAAGGTGCTGTTGCTGTTCCCTGTGCAGGGCATGGACCTGTGGTTCACGATGCTGGCTCTAAGATCAGACACTACATCAGCCACCGGGACCAGAGAGAGCAGCAGATCCTGGCAGCCGTTCAGGACGGAGCAGGAAAGCCTTTCTCCTCAATGGAGCTCGTCAAGATTGTCTATAAGGTCAGGACAAAACCGTCTGTTAATGATAATGATACTTTTTCCAGCCTTTAGTCAATGACTTACCACTGTGAGTGGTGAAACAAAGACCAGCAGTATAGTACACCTTAAAACTAAATTTGGACTGTCGGAAAATATAGTCTCTGCAGCTCCGGATTAGCTTCAGTGGTGTCCACACCGGATGGAGATTCTTTCAAGCGCGGCTTATTGCATATAGAGCAAGGAAGCAAGCAAACAGGCTCTATGAACCTGACCTGTAAGCAACTGTATGAGACATCCATCTGTGTACACATAGTCTTTAGTCTGTGCTTGTTTTTGTCTTCTTCCAGGACACTCCTGAATACCTGCACCAGGCAGCTAATGTGAACCTGGTCCACCACTTAAAGAAACTGGAGAAAGAAGGCAAGATCACTATAGGTACATCAACTTTTACTACCACTGAATTGAATTTTTAGAGCCTCAGTAACTTTTTTCAAAGGGTAAATTCAACCAAATAAGACATGTTTGGCAATGTAGATAGTTCTGCTATTTGTGGTCTTAAAGTAGAGGGTCCATAAAAGTTGATTGGATGTGCTGTTGGTGGTTTAGGAAATTAAGCTTTGCACTTGCTGACCATTGGAATTTAAACTGTTTTTTCCCTCAGAAGACGGATCTTCACAGAACATCAAATGGAAGAGTAACCTGTAACGTCCACAGAGACAGAAGAATTGCACTCTAATTAACTATATGGCCTCGAGATGATGAAAATCCAGCTGGTCAACAGTTGATAATTTTCCAATCAAAAATTATCACCTTTTCAGCTTAAGGCCTGTGGTCGAACGCCTTAGACATGCTGATTGCCAGATGTATGTAAATGGGGGAATCAGGGATGGTTACACGTGTTGCCTTGGATGTTTCTTGACTCAAAGCAAGACCAACAGTTGCACTCAGCGGGACTGAACTGCAGCCTGTGTCAAAGTTTAACAAAGGTAAAACTTTGTCTGAAGGTCAGCTGAATTTTTTCTGTGGCAGAGCGGAAGCATGGCCCATCCTGCAATGCGATTAATGTACCATAGTGCCCCAGTCTGCCTGAATTAAAAAGCTTGTTTTTCTTCTTTCCTCTGGATGGTTTTCCCCTCAAGTTTAGTCTTTCACCCTCTCAAACAGCCCCTCGACTGACTTCAAACACTTCCTTTTGTCGTTGCTGACTTCAGGAGACTCAAACTCAAGCTGCAGCCTCTTACTGACCCATCAAGAGCAGAATCCTAAAAAGTTATTTGATCACTGAAATAATAATTCTATTAGTAGAGTTTGGTACATAATCCTGTCTTTTTCCTCATCTTCCTCCACTGTCTTTTTACTTGCCATTTTCTTCTTACTCATCTCCTCTTCCCTCTTCTGAATCCTGATTGAGTAATACCTGAAGCCATTGCAGGACTTTGTCAACTGGTGCAAAACAAAAGTTAGATATGTAAGTACAGTTCTGTGAATCCTGGATGACCACAAGAGTCTCGCGGTCAGGAAGGATGAAATAGAATAACTTTTAACTTAAGAAGAAAGAACTTACCTAAGAGTGATTTTAAGTTGGTGAGCAAGAATTGTTTAACATATAGTCTGTCAAACTTTATTTAATTGTAGTCTCCTCATGACTTAAAGCATGTGTAATTTAGTGTTTTCCTTCATGCCTCTACAACATGCAACGTCAGACAAACACCAGCATTATTATATGTTGGTACAAACATGCTGCGTGCTCAATGGCTCACTGACTCTGATGAAATTTACTCCTTTAGGTATCGAATTTTGGTATTGAATGGCTTGGCATTTTTCAATAGTTGATAGTATTGAGGCAATGCAGTCGGTGTCATAAAGGTATCCAAGTTTGAATTGATACCCAGCCCTCAAAAAACAGATATTTTTCTCAACATGATACTCAATCATGATGAGAGAAATATGTTTTTTTTTTCCTCAGGGATGAAGGTGCTGAGTAAAGACGGGTTGGTAGGATGAAGAACAAAGGTTGAGAGTTTAATCCACAAATAAAATCCAGTTTTATGTGTTCTGACATGTCTGCTATCCAGACCACTGTTTAGATTTTTTTTTTTTTTTTAATTTTCTGCCAGAATGTTTATTTCATCTTGTCTCTATCCTTTTAGTCTTGATAATTAAGTACTGGTTTTGAAAAATGCTGTGCAAATTTTCAGTCAATCCCTAGCTGGCAGTATCTGGTAATTAATTTTACTGAGATAACTTGAATAGTTAATTATAATTTACACATATAAAATTGTAACATATGCAAACATTACAGATATGTCCATATTATTATTAAAAAGCAAATTTAAAGAATGTGAATGTGTGGTGGGAAAAAATCATGTATTCTTTGAGATTGTGTTGTATTTTCTGGCCATGATGAATCTCATCATCTTTGAACAGCTGAATATTGTCAAAACTAAATCACGATGATTCAATATTCCAATGACTAATAATCAGATATTGTGCATGAACTTCTGACCTGTAGTCGACCTCCAGTGACTTTCACCTGTTTCATTTTGACTAACAACCCCGATGCAATTTGACTGGGGATTTTTCTTTTGTCAGAGACACAGGAAGAGCCTTTTCTGTTTTTTCTATTAAGTTTTTCTGCATGAACTGCTCGTTTTGGAGCTGGGAGGTGACTTAGCTGAAAGCAGCTTCGCCATTTCTGATAAAGAACAGTGTATGAAATCATGCAGCTCTTTGGAAACAACCCTGACCTGCTTAACCAGAGTTCCACAGAAACACCAAAAGGTGCAGCAAGTTTCATTTTTAGTGAAACACACTATGCACAAAATAAACCACGATTACAATATCTGAATCTTACAACTATATGAGAGGAGATTGAGTGATAGTAATGGCATACACCAAACAACGTAGTAAACTCATTATTCTATTACTATTTGCACACACATTGTATAAATCATATAGTTGACTTTTAGGATAGCTTTTAACATATGGCCAGGGAGTACTGATAAAAATGACCCTTACAAACAAAGCAGTATTTCTGTTGATCGACAGCACTAAACTGCTCAAAGAAAGACTTTCAGTGAATATACTGTATTAGCGGCATAAAAGTAACATTAAAAATGTGATTTCCTCAAGAAAAGGATACATGTATAGACAATAACAGCACCAGATACCTGTAGAAAAGGAAGAAGTTCTGGCAAATTCTACCATAGAAAGAAAGTAGTTCCTACATGAAACTGCTCACAACAAAGCCTGTGGATTAGTTTATGTAACTGGGTCATGATCTTTGGAAAGAGACATTGATTTTTGATTTTTCGTACTTATTTTATTGTGCTTTGAGCACTTCCATCCAAGTGTCAGTTAGTCCCATTACAATATGCAATGGCGTTGCGCGTGAACATGCGTTCATGTGCACGTGCACATTCCTGAGACCAATCTGTCTGTCTGTCCAGGCGAAATACGGACATGATGTGTCTCCTCTGAGGTGGAAGTATTCAGATCCTTTACTAACCTACATTCACAAAACCTTACTGAAGTAAAAGTATGGAAATATTATCAGATAATTATACTTAAAGTAAAAGTATTAATGTTGCAGTAAAATGTTCCCTGTCAGTGAAATTATGCCTGATGTTTCTAGATTAATATTATTGCTTTAATGTTACTAATGTTTACTGCTGTAGTTGTTTAAGGTTGAGCTCATTTTAACTACTTTATAGGCGACTGTTGGCTAATTTAATCTACAGCAATGCATCATGGTCTATAAGACCATCTAATGTCTGTAGCATCACTGTCCTGTGAGAACCATGTATCTTTAAACAGTCAGAAAAACTGCCTTTTTACAGCTTTGTTAATTAAAAAGTACAGTATTTGCCTCTGGGGTGTATTGTAGAAGTATAAAGTTGGGTAAAATGGGACTAGTAAGTTAAAAGTTAAATAAGAATTGTGTGTGTGTGTGTGTGTGCTTGCCTGTGTGCTGGTGAGCTTGCTTGCTCCATTTAGCGGTGTGTGACAACGTACCTGTGTGTGTGACTCGTTTTTTCTCTTGTTAGCAAACGTGAATCCTGAGGACCAAGTGCTGAAGTGGGTCAGGTCGCCACAGACCCCCAAAAGGTGAGACAATACAAGCTTTCACATCAATGGCAAACTTTCTCTGAATGATACTCTGGCTGTCATTTTGTCAGACCAAGGTCGATTTCTATGGTGATTTCTAGAGGGGAACCCCAGACCCACGAAAAATCTCAAACCTCAAAGAGATAGTTCACCCAAAAATAAAATTTCAGTCATTATCTAGACACCCTGATACCAAATGAAGGTTTGTTTGTTTTTTTTTTGTCCACAAAACACTGCTGGAGTTTCACAGGAAAACAGTGTTGCAGAATCTTCCAAATAATGGAAGTGATGTGTTTTGTGGTCTAACAAAATAAACCTGACTCTAAATCAGCACAAGGTGAGTGGATAATGACTGAATTTTCATTTTTGGGTGGATTATCCCTTAAACAATGATATATCAAGCATTTAGCAAATCAAGGGTTCCCTTCTGGACATGAGCAGAACTGACATCACTATTACAACAAAAACAAAGAACAACTCTGACTCTTCAAATGTTCAGTTATTTTTTCACCAAAAAACAAACATACTTTTATAGAACATTTTGCTGAAGAATTCAAATGAATATTTGACATCATCTGTCAAATCAGACATTATTAAAGCCAAAATTCTATCAGCTCATGTTCGCCAGTACTGATATAGACTGATATGCCACAATATGCCAATATAATAATTTATCAGTACAGATATTTATTGTGCGTCCCTGGTTATATGACCTTGGTTTTAAAATACAAAAATGTCAGCCATGAAAAGCAGTTAAATATCAGTTATCGTTATCATACCATATTGTTCATCCCTAATATTATTTATCTGCTGAACTGAAACTTCTGCTACCTGACAGCTCAACTTGTCGTACAGCCCAGACTGAGCTGCCTGTCACACATCTCATGCAGGATGTTTACAGCAGCTCTCAAATTTCTTGCAAATGTGGCCGTAAACTAGCCGTGTCATAAACATTTTTACTTTGAGTTAATTAGCTTATTGACACTAATGTTACAACAATGCTGCTGATATGAACAAATAAGGAGGATGAACAGGCTCAATAACCAGCAAAACCTGAGAAGTTGGAGCAAAATTAGCAGGACATGTCAGTAATCCATAAAGTTTTTATAAGATATGAAAGACAAACAGATCCAACTCTGAAATGGCATTTTTATAGAGTCAACAAGGATTTACATCTGTTGATTATTTTTTGATCAGCTACCGAAGCCGTTTTGCCCCCTGAATGCGTGTGCACCCTGTAATGCTTCTAAACAAGAAACCTGTCTATACATACAAGCCTGATTATTTAGTAACTAATTCCTCTTTATTCTTCCACCGCAGGGAAGAAGACTCCAGTTCAGACAGGATTTTTTTTCAGTACAGGAACACGACTTGTTCTAAAGTTTTGTTCATTTTCACTTTTAAAGGAGCAATATGTAGGACTTGCACATGCAAAAATGAGTACTGAACTCCAGACAGCAAGTTGGTGACATAGATAATCTGTGAAATAGGTTGAAATCCTTTTTATTATACTACTTATGATTGAAGCAAGTTGTCTCCCCCGCTGCAGGGAGCAAAGTGAAACACTGCCAGAAAACACCAGGACTGGAGTGAATCTTGAAAACAGCAGAGGCAGAAAGAATTTCTTCAAAAAACTTAAGTGAGAATGAAAAACACTTCAAAAACAAATTGTCTCAAATCATCCAGTTGTTGAAAGTAAAAAACAGATTCATCTGGCCTCTGTAGTGTCTGTTGGTGTTTATTTAGAGTAGGGCTGCCCAAAGTGGGGCGCTCAGACTGAAGTTGGCCCACTATAGTGTTTGATTTGGCCCTTCAGATGTTTCTTGGTTTAATTTTGAAAAATATATATATATAAATTGTTATTTATGCTGTTTTATTTTCATTGTCCTCTCCTTTGTCTCTAATCTTTCCTGTCTACCATTACCTGTCTTGTCCAATAAAGACAAAAGCCCCCAAAATAATCTGAAAACCTCTTTAAATAGGATCCCTAATTATTATTTTTTCATAATCTAAGCAGACGAGTAGAGCCTCTGTTTGTGCACGAAGTTAAAGGAACTTGGAATTTTAGTATCATTTTACATCTTAACAAGACAATACATTAGGTGTGTGCTTGTGGCTCATGGTCCAACATGAAGTTTCCGTTTTGGCTCTTGAAGGGAAAAAGTTTGTCCACCCCTGATTTATATATTCCAAACAGTCCATGTTCCCATACAAACAGCAGTGAGTTAAACCTGTTTTTTGAAGTCTTGGAGCAGCTCTAATCCTCCATTTTGCAATCGAGAACAGGGTAAATATAAACTGTGCAAGTCACTTGAATTAAGACAAGTCAAGTTTAAAAAGGTGTTTTAGTTTGGGAGTAGGGTGGTCGGTCCGTGTATCCTTTGATAATTGGATTTTCCGATTACCAAAAGATTTTCCAATTACCAAAACATACACAGACCCTCCTGGCCTCCTGTCATTTTGTAAAAGTGACCCATTACAGAATATTAAGACTGTTTCAAAAAATGAGCCAAAGTTATTGAGAAAAGCTGGAAATAATAAACTATCATTTTGAAGTTATCAGATATTTGATATCTGATATTGGCTTTCATCTAATTCTTTATGAAGAAATATGATGTTTTCTTTCTTTTCAGTTAATGAGTTCATAAAATTTCTATAAATTATATTCATTTTCTTATTCAGCTTTCTTTTCTTGTCATTTCTTCGTAATGCTTACGAAGAGTTGGTGATACTGAGCTTTCCATGTGGCATGCAAAGGCTTTTTTAAGCAGTGTGCAGACTTCAAAGTGACCTGTCCCAGATCAGATCAAATTCAGGTCAATTTCCTTAATGAATTCAATTAATTCTTAATTTTTATATTGATTTTAGGTTGCCAGCTTCACATCTGGCAAGTAAAAACTAGCATTTCCCTTATTCTGACATATTTACAGTAATCTTTATTAACATGCACTGTCCCCGGGAAACTTATTACTTAATTAATTTGAATTAATTAACCCCATGTCCCTGTCACCTGTGCATCCTGACAACCAGTCCCTTTCCAGTTTTCGAGTGGTCCTCCCACCTTTCTTCCATTAAAATGAAGGTCAGGTAATGATGTCTGAACGCTGGCGAGTAAAGACGAGCTAACTCTGAAAAGCTCTTATACCTCCGGAACCTGCTGATCAATAATCCCCTCCATGGAACGATGAGCCGGCGAAAGCCAGGTCTTCATTTTTCACTTTTTTTGCCCTTTATTTTCTTCTTTCACAAACTTATGGGGGTTGATTTAATGTGTGAGAGTGAACTGAACTCTTGTCAAGTCTAGAACCCTTGATTTGTGGAACTCTCGTGAGATTTGTGTGTTACATCTTGTACAACATATCTTTCTTTTAAATGTGAGAACGCTATGGTTAAATAAATATGGTAGGTTTTAGGACAGAAAACACTTGGTTAGAGTTGTGGAAAAATCTATGGTTTGGGTTATTTGATGATTACTCTCGCGAGACCTTTCGTGGGTCTGAGGTTCTCTTAGTCACACTGGCACCTGGAGATGACTGTGACACTGTCTGAGATTTTGCTTTGAGAGATACATTATTAATTTATTTTAAATGTTTTAAGTTTCACTGTGTGGAGAAAAAACTGAACCAAACAACTGAAACCTGGCCAGAGATCTTTACTTAACTTTGGTGGGGCGGTGATTTACTCTTCGGGGTAAAAACTAAACTGAAACACTAAAACTTTCTGTAATCCTAATTTGATTGGTTTAAGTGAAGAGGGGTTACTCAGACCAAATGTTGAGATGCTGAACAAACTGAGTTCTTTTTGCTGTTTACTGCTGAAGCCGTGAAAAGCAAGAGGGGAATATTTATTGTGGACTTTCCTGAAAATGACTCTCTCAGGTTACATGTGGTTTCATTGTTGGTTAATCTTTCTCACAAATAAAGCATTTTTTTTTTTTTTAGAAAAGTTGCCTGTCCTTGTCCTCATAGAAATTGTACTTTAATCAAATAAGAAGATAGATATATGTTGCTGCTTGTTACAGTGCTGCCATTTTTGTTAGGTGAATATTCATCTGTGTCGAGTGAGTCAGGTAAGCAGGCAAACAAAACATTGAGAGAAACCAACTGAGACATTTCAAAATGTATTGTGTTGAAATACAAGTCATGTAAATTATGTGAATTACAACATGCAAGGTATTTTCTGAAAGAGATAAACATGCACATTATTTACAGGTTATCATGTTACATTGATTATATACGAACTACTGTTATGTTAATAATATGTTGTCTTTGATAATTGTGACTGTTATTTACAACAAGAATACCTACAGATATATGTGAAGTAGATACAAAGCTATTTAATACAAAGTATTAAATAATTTATTGAAATTGAATTGATGGGCGCCCGACCATTAAATCGGATGTTACTTAGTGAAATAAATCATTTTAAATTAAATGTAAAGCCTAAAAATGTGTGATTATAAAGACAAGACAAGACAAGACAAGATGGCTCGGCCAGCGCCTCCTGGCGTCTGATGGGTGCCCGACCTCGCCACGACGGTCACGGCTTGGCCTGCACCTCCTGTGTCTGGCTGGCATCTGATGGGTACCCGACTTTGCCGCGACGGGTTTTTGGGGGGGCATGGCCTTGCCGGAGAATGCATTTTTTTATGCCTCGCCATGAAACATGAGATTCCTTGGCCAGCGCCTCCTGTGTTCAGCTGGCATCTGATGGGCACCTGACCTCGCCGCAACGGGTTTTTTGGTGGGCATGGCCTGTGATGTTACTTTGATGTCTCGCCATGAAACATGAGACAGCCCGGCCGTCGGCTCCTGTGTCTGTCTGGCATCTGACAGGCGCCAGACCTCACCGCAATGTTTTTTGGAAAGCGTGGCCTGCCGTGGAAATTTGATGCCCCGCCATGAATACATGACATGTCTCACGGGTACCCGACCTCGCTGCGATGTTTTTTGTAGGGCGTGGCCTGCCGTGTAATTTTGATGCCCCGCTATGACGGGTACCCGAACTTGCCACAATGTTTGTTGGAGGGCATGGCCTGCCGGGTAATTTTGATGCCCCGCAATGAAAACATGACGTGGCTCAGCCGGTGTGTCTGATGGGTACCCGACCTTGCCACAACATTTTTTGGAGAGCGTGGGCTGCTGTATAATTTTGATGCATGCCATGAAAACATGACGTGGCTTGGCCAGCGCCTCCTGTGTCTGGCTGACAAAAATTTGGAGACTGCAGTAACTGAAGATGACCTAGGGGTCACAGACCCACAGTTGAAGACCACTGCCTTATATGAAGTGCATCAATGGTTACATTGACATTAAAATGTTTTTTTTATATATATATATTTAAGTTTTTAAAAGCTCATTGAATTGATGAAATAAATTATATTTTGTGATTAAAAGGTGTCTTCATTTTACGGTATGTAATTACTGTACGGTTATTAATTTATAGTATTAAAATAAATACAGTGATATCTTTTAATGTCATCTATTTAAGGAGTAATGGTTGATAACATGTCAGTTATTAGAACTTAATAGATGTAAGAAATGAAAGAAGTAATAAATCGTCTCTGTGTTTTTATTTGCAAAAGAAGTTCAAATACCTTGTTAAAATGGCATTACATATTACATACATATATCTCTACATCTTGTCTTCATTTAGTATTCAAGGATCATGAATATGCAAATAGACCCCCCCTGCAAACCCCCACCTCTGCCCCTACATAGCTGCATCTGACCTCTCTGTTTTGCTGGATAATTACAGTAACTAGCCACATCCGGCTTTTCCTGTGGGCTGGGCATCGGCACTAATGATTTGTATAGTACCACCCCCTTGATTAGGTTACATCTACAGCAGTGCATCATGGTCTATAAGATCATCAAATGTCTGTAGTGTCAACTGTGTTGTGAGAACCATGTCTCTCTAAAAAGTCTGAAAACAGCTTTGTGGATTAAAAAGTACAGTCTTTGCCTCTGGGATGTAGTGTAGAAGCATAAAGCTGGATAAAACAGAACTCAAGTAAAGTATAAAATAAGTACAGTACTTGACATAAATGTGCTTAACTCTGAATTAATGCAAGATGGAAATTGGTGGATTGATAGTGACTGATGATTGATTAAATATGGAATTTAAAATCATTTAACTGACTAATTACCGGGCAGACTCAAAGCTCAGTGTTATGTTTTAATATTTTCTTCTTCTCTGTGGATGTACCTATTCTTTGACGGACAGATGGAGCAAACTGTTTGAAAGGAGGAGGGATCGTAGTTGAAGAACTGGGGTATCAGGTGTGACTGTGTGGCAAATATGGTTTATGTGGCTCTTTGCAGGGACCTTTACAGAATTTTGCTCAGGGTCCCATGGAGGTCAAGAGCAGCTTTGGCTATAAGACATAATATACAATATAACATTTTAAACCCTTCATCCCATCCCATGCAAACCAAACCATAATAATGTGGACTAAAAGAAATTCTGTTTCAAAATAATTTTAATTGGTTATTATCTATTTTATCAAACTCACACACACACACACACAAAAAGTTTCCGTTCAGCTTGTCCTGGTGGTGAAAGAGCTGTTAGTAGGTGAGTTTGCGTGTGGTAGAGAGACATCCAGCAGCCCTGCAGTGTGGTAATGAGATGAGTGGAGGTGGTGGTGGTGATGAGGCAGGAGGAGGAGGGAGGGAGGAGGGGGGTCTACTGGTAAAGATACACAGCCGAGGAGCCTCTGAGCCATAGGAACATGGCGGCGGCACCGGCTCTGGACGCCGCTGTCGCTCCGTCCCGCTGACCGCGACACCTCACCGAGACACAGACACAACCCGCACGGAACGCACCCCACCGAGGCTTCCCAACTCTCAGGTAAGTTTCCTGTCATTCTCTGACCGCCCCCCAACTACTCCTTCAATCCCACCCCCCCAAAATAAACCACTAATTCTCCGCTAGGAGCTTGTGTAAAGTGTCAGTTTATACTGACGTTACCATAACGTTACTTTATGGTGCATTTGTTTCCTCTTTACAAAGTGGGACATTACCGTTATTCTTGTATGATGTCATGAAAATATACAAACGTGAAATAACGTTTGACTCAACCGGGTATCCATCGTGCAGGTTATTTTTGCGGTGTTTTAGGCTCTTTATTGAGCTGTTAGCTGTTGTACTCATGCGGACTTGTCGGTTTAATTGACGGACTGAAAGAAATCATTACCGAACCGGGATTTTAGGCGAAATTCTCGCTAGCTAGACGGATAAAAATGCTACTTTCTGTCGCTTATCTGTCAAATCCGCAGTCAGGTCTCAAGTCTTTGGTTAAAAAAAGTAAACGATGGTGTGCTGGTGTTTGTTTAACGTGTTCAAACATTGTGTGATAACTGCACAGATATCCCAAACAGGACTTTGCTGTTTAACTTTAACAGTTAGCTGTTAAAAAACCCTTCCTGATCAACAGAGGCGACAACTGCGGGCTCATGAGGACCGTGAACACTACACTATGTTAGCTAACTTACAATCGTGTTTGTCTGTTGCGGCTGTGAAAGTAAAATTTCACGGCCCCAAATTAAAGCCTCGTTTCAATTTTTGACGTGTTTGTGTGATTAAGGGAAACAAACAGTCGTTTCACAGTGAAATTTTTGACTTATTCCCGGTTGATATTGCACGGACTTCCTCAATCAAGTCAAGCGTCAAGTGAAAAAATTATGGTCGCTTGTTTCCGGTTTTGTTTCTTTCAAAATAAAACAATTGATTTTTAGTGTTAATTCGTATTTACGTGTACATTATGTTAAATTTCAGATCGGAGGGTAAAGATGTATCATTTCCTATTTGCTACCATGTAGCGTGTTATTGTGTTGAGACTGTAAGGGGCTGGTTTTCACATGAAGTATCACACGGTTGTTTGTTGAGGTAACTCCCTAATCAATAGTGTATCTTTTGGTTATTGGATTTTCCTTTCAGAACCGGATATTAAAAAAACAAAATTGGTTATTATTTGATTTTATTTTTAAAATACAGAAATTTTAGATTGAAATGCAAAATGTTTCACCTTGTGATAAAAAGTGAGATAAGCAATATTTTAAAAAAATGGTTTGATTTTCATTTTCAACTTCGTAAAACAAAAAAAAAAAATTCAATTTGCTAGAAGAAAACAATTCATATTCTGAGTTACTGGCTTGACCAGATTTTCTCTCTTGAGTGCATTGAGGTTTCTGCAGATGACATGCTTTGTTTACCATGTCTAAAATCATATTAGAGTAGGTTCATTTTCATTTTATGAAATAGAAAATCAACATGCCTTTTAAATTTAGCTCACTCCTTTTTGACCAAAACCACAAGAAAGATATTTCATTTTTAATTTTTGTATTTCAAAAGAAACGTATCTTTTGGGTTTTTTAATATGTGCTTCTGAAAGGAAAATCCAATGAGTGGCAACCAACAACAAAATGAACTGTAGATGTAGACAAGCTACTGGTAGGTTTTATCCCAGCGTACATTATAGCAATAACTGATTTGAATGTTCTTTCTTTTTATTTATAATTTGTTGCTTGTATTTTGAAGATTAAATCAGTCAGCATCTGGTCCTGCGCCTGTTCATTCTTGTGAGCTTGACAATTTTCACTCAGCCCTGGGCAGTGATGTGAAAAGACACATTTCCCAACACATATATATGTATATATAAGAAGTTGTAAAAATGTGATAAACAATGATAAAATGCATCTTTAAAAAGTTGTAGTTTGATAATTCTATTTGGCTTGGCAGCAACATGGTATGAAAGGAGCTGCAGAACTTTAACTTACTGCACAAGTTTAATAGAATAGAACTACAGTGCATCTTGAACCTTAGTCTACTTTGCTAGCACAGGTTCAGGAATTTATCTGTATTTGCCATTGTGCTGGTTTGTCTGTGTTTGCAGTTGTGCTGGTTTGTCTGTGTTTGCTGTTGTGTTGGTATGCTACTGCACAGAACCCGTAAGTTTGCCTACGTGACAGGTGCCATCTGACTCCTCTGGATGTGTTATCTTTGAGGGCTGGACACATGATTTTTTGGCTCTTTAAAGCTTATTTGCTCTCTCCTGCACCCCGAAGTGAACTTTGAAAAGGATTGCAACATGTAGTCTACACTAGGTTGCTGGGTTCTGTGCGTATCCTCCTTCTCTTAGAGATCATTTCTGTAGTCTGTTGGGTTAAGGACATTTTCATATTCTTTATGAATCTACACAGTTTAACAATACGAAACCAACATTATGCAAGCTTGGTTTATCTTTTTGAGTATTGCCATGGATTTGTTTTTATTGTGGTGTTGTTATTGTTTTATTAGAATTCGGTCAACTTGGCTTTAATGTACCAGGGTAGTGACTTGTCTGGTTAAATGTCAGTAAATACCATTTCAATGCTAAAACTACCTTATAGAGCGGCAACAAGAGTGTAGGAATGTATTTAAGACCAAGATCTTAACATGAGATTGGCAGGCTGCCCAGTGAGGGATTCTTAGTGGCTTGAATTCACTAAACCACGTGAGGGCTCAAATAATGCCCTGACCAATGACAACAGCAGCAGCAGAAGGAGGAGGAGGAGGAAGGGCAGAGGGTTGACTGTGCAGTTCTCTGTAGCATGTTTTCTACCAGGTCTTATCCTTAGCAGGCAAATCCATGCTAAAGAAACACATATGCTCACTTTTTAAACCACCATGAAAGTCTTGCTCTGACATGCTATTTCCTGTTTCTGATGAAAAATAACCATAGTCCTAATATGTCAGTTTTTTAATCAGATTCATGTTAATCACTTGAATCAGGATGGATTGAAGGTAGTGGCAAAATAGTGAAACCTGCATGAAAACATCTCCAAAATACATGAGAGGCTCTGTCTTTAGTGTCTAATGTTGTTGCACTTGGCTGGGGGCAGAGGTGTGGGCTTGACTCAGACTGAAGTCACAAATTTAATGACTTTAGACCCGACTTGATAAAATCAATAAAATCAATCGTGCATCAGTACTTGGACTTCAACACTAATGACTCATGGCTTCACATGGACCTGAGCATTTTGACTTGAAGATAGATAATTAGAGAGACTACACACCCCGAAGTCTTGTAAGTGATGTCATAATTTTCCCCCTCCAAAAGCCAACATTAGCCGCTGAAGCGTTGTAGTCGCATAACAGTGGGACTTACACCTTCTTTCTCGTCACTGCTGATAAAAGGACCAGGAGTTGCAGGATAAAAAACTTCAGGTAAGATAACACTGGAACGAGATTGGCGTCAGTGATGTATATTGTGTGAAAGAAGAGTGGCTTCACAAACTACGACAAATCGAGACTGTCTTGACTTGTAACGGAGTCAAAAAATAATTTGTCACTCGCCATAGTCTACCATTCATATTTTCCGAATTTAGGTCCAATAAGGGTCACTGGAAGGGGCGTGACTTAGGCTCTCTATTGATATATTTAACAAGCTAACAAAGTAGCTTATCTAAATTAGCTTAACAGCTAAGTAACTTTACAAATTAATAAAGTGAAAACCTCAGTGTTATATAATGACTTGTTTAGGACTTGAAACTCAAATTTTAGGACTTGGGACTTGAGTGTAAAGACTTGTGACTAGCATGGTCCCATCTCTAACCAGGTAATACAAATGCAAACATTTGCTGTAATACTGATGTTAGACTACATTGGTATTGCCAACCTACTTTAAAACCTTAGTGGATTATTATAGTTTTATTGTTGCATTTTTCCAGATGTGCCCTGTTAATTTAAATCCAATAGGAATCAATCCCCCCCCCCCTTTTTTTTTTTTTTTTTTGGTTCCTGATTCCCACTCTGTTGGTTCCACTTATATTTGGGCCTGGTATTTACCGAGGTGTGTATGTGTGTGTCTGTGCTTCTCAACTGTGTTTGTTTATGTCTGGCTCTTCTCACTGCCACCAACTTATCACACGCACACACAGACACACAACTGCCACCTGGCTTTCTGTCACGTAGCAGAGACAGTCGTCTTCCAGGTCTGATCCTCCTGAGACCAAGTGCTCTAATTAACCAGCACCACACAGACACACACACATGCACAGCCATGTCATGACTCCTCTGAAAGCCTCCTGTAGTGCCTGAACACCATAATTATTA
The DNA here is from genome assembly GCF_056507025.1 of Lutjanus erythropterus. NCBI lineage: Eukaryota > Metazoa > Chordata > Actinopteri > Lutjaniformes > Lutjanidae > Lutjanus > Lutjanus erythropterus. The sequence goes on along the minus strand of NC_139328.1, from coordinate 25,962,517 downwards.
TAATACTCGCTCAGCAAAATTTATCTAGGGGATGTGTTTACAATGATAGGAGCAGGTACTGCAGCAGTTTTATTTTTGAAATTTGAATATTTTAATAGTATTACCTCAACATTTTTGTAAACAGCACTCCTATATTCCAGTAGTCTGTGAGGTCTCATTTGTTGCTTAGAAGCATCTGTGTCTTCCAGACAAAGCTATTTGTTGATCTCCAGTCATAATTTAAAGCACACAAGAGGCACCGAACAAAGCACAGAGGTCTTGTTTCATCTTAGCAGAGTCTTTTGGCTGTTTAAAGCCAGTCGGAGGAGTAGAAGGGCTCTCACACTTCAAAAACAGCAGCAGCACTGATATCACTGCTCACATAGTAGACGAGGTGATGCAGCTGAGATGTAGCTACACCTTGAAAGGTGCATGCGCTCACTTTAGATATATCAGAAACACTTTGATGAAATGTGCAGAGAATTTTTTCTTTGTTGCACCTAGGCAGTCACATTGACAAATTGTGTGAATGTTTCTTATTACAGAATAGAATGCAATAGATACTTTAGGCAAGGCAACTCTTGTGTAACACGTCATATACTGGGCAACTGAAATAAAAAAATTGCATAAGATATTAAGATGTCAGATTAAAACAGCAAACGATAAGAAACTCTAAAAAGTGAAAGAATATGTAAATAAGTTTTTAGCCTTGGATTCCAAAATGGCAAGTGTTGCAGCATGATAAATGTGCAGGATAGTGGCTAAAAGCTGTTTGATTTAATTCTGAAAACAATATGCAGACCAGAGCTGACTGACTTCTGAGGTCTTGTAGTTTGATCATGTAAACACCAGACTGTACACATCAGTTCATAAATAATAAACAAGAGACTGTACATATAGTGTCAGAGCAGAGTACCTGTATGCACATGTAACATCTGTTGTTTACCATAGGTTGTATATAAAGATGGACAACACTTCTTCCCAGAGCCAGAGTCTGCACAGTAGTGATCAGGGTTGGAGCTGTGGTATCAACATCCTGCCTATACACCCAATTAATTAAAACCAAACTGATCAGAAAAGTGAACACATGATTAAAAAAACCTACCTAAAATGACAGAAACCATCTTTGGGAAAATATTTGTTTGACATGCTCTTTTTTTCCCCATCTGCGAACATGGAGGGGGTGGGGTTTATGACCTATACTGCAGCCAGCCACCAGGTGGCAATGTTAAAATCTGCAAATGACATAAAACGTAAAACGTAAAATTGTATCCGGTGGGTCAGTGGGCCACACGCAAATGAATAATTTATTCAAGATGCGAAATCAAAGTCGTTTTCTTCAACCACCAGTCATGCTGGGATTACACATATTGGTTGAACCCCAACTAACAATTGCCAGTTCAAAGTGCATTCAGAGGTCCACCTACTATTCAGGAACCAAACATGTCACAGACATTACTACATCCTCCAGAGAGGTTATGTCTTTGCTGCAGTTTGTTTGTCAGCAGGATTATGGAAAACCTACTAGCCTAATTTTCATGAAACCTGGTCTGTATCATGGGCTGAACTAACTGATCAAGACAATGGTAGATGAACAACTCCCAAAGATTTGCTTAGTAAAATTATTGTTTTGGCCAAAAGAGTGGTGGTTTTGGATAGAGAAATATTTGGCTTATATGACAACGGATTCATGCCAGAGAACTCTGCCCGATGGCAAGATAAAGCAGTGAAAATATTCTAAATATAATGTAGACTTCTCACATTGATTGTTTTAGGTGGGCCTTTTTTTAGGTGGTGAAAATATATTTTAGTGAATTGAGCTCTACTGAAGGTAATACCCTGACTATGAATAAGTACCTCATACCCCGCTTCAAAAAATCCAAACTTTCTATTTAAAATGGCAATCTGAAAACTGAAATGTTCTGAGGTAGTTGAGGTAGGTTTAATAAGGCTTGGTTAGACTTTTCATTAGTGGTCTGCATTTGACACGGAGACAGGATGTGACATCACAGGTTAAGAGTGATACTGCAGTGTGTAGACTAGTAGTTTAGTATTGTACAAAAGTGGGTGTTATGATACTGCAGGAATCAGTAACTCTTTTGAACTGCTGTAGGTGAAACCTTCCACATCTCTCTCTCCTGCCTTGTATCACTCTGCCAAGTCCCTCTGACCAAACTCACAAGTTCAAATGGAACAGAACAGAAGGAGTCACTTACCCTGTTAATATGAACGTGGTCTCTCTGAAATTGATGAAATGGGCCAAAGTCACGGGCTAGATTTTCTCCAGCTTGCAAACAGCCAAGAATCTGGTTTTCTCTCAAACCACTTAAATTACAATATCCTGAAAGGTTATTTTGGAATATTTTGCCCAGTGACACCAAAAATAAACTGCCCACCCTGCATTTAATGTTCAAACACAAGAAACATTGAGACTTTGAATTTAGAGGTCAAGGTTCCACAAAGAATGTGGATGTGATATTACAACTTATTTCAGAAACTGAAAGGCAGCATGATATTAAACTTCTGCTGCATGTCAGACTAATACATTAAATTACTTTAATAAGGAAAAAACAAACATAGCCTATATACAGTCAGCTTTGCAGCGGTCCACAGGACCTTCCTATACACAAACTGTAATGAAAGCTGTGCAGGGCTGGAGCAGGAGACCTGGGAGCCAAGTCTAGCAGGTTGCATAACAAGTGCTAATTTGGTTAGCTGGAGTTGACGGCGGCTGTAATTCTCCAGCACTGTCACAGCAGAGCTGAGCAAGAGAGAGAGGGAGTCCACAGGCCTCCAGCCAGATAATACAAGCTAATAGCATAACAAGCTTTTGCAGAAGAAACGTAGGCTGTGGTCAGAGCTAATTGTGGTATTCATCACTGCTTTTTGGCCCCAGGGCGTTGTTGCTGAGATGACAGTGAGGAGACAGAGCAGCCAGACAAGTATTGTTGTGGTTTTATGGTTTCAAATTTATGGTAATGTTTAATTTTGATGGTCCAAATGGCACTTGATTTGTTTATTTTATATATATATATCTTGTAAACTTCACTCTGCAGACTTCTCTTTTTTCACAGATGCAATCAAAGCAGCATTTAGATTGAAACCTGTCCTTTAGTGGTAGCCAGACCAATATACGAATTGCTCTTATTGTCATTATCAAGGTGTTGGAGTAAAGTCTACAGACAAAGACACATTAGATATAAAGTCTAAGGGTGTTGTGGGTAACTGTAAGTCTAAGTGTAAGGCATGCCCTACAAATCTCACCTTTTTTACTCAAAGTTTGACCATGCTTCTTCCAGCAGAGCCTATAGGGAAATTAATTCTCGTCATTGTCCCATCCACTGACATTGTTCAACAAATTATTTTTATGTTTGTTTCATGGATTTTGTGGTTTGTCTGCACTGTCATGAGAGTGAAATAGATTTTTATTGTGTGAATGCTTCTCTTTACATTTTCCTGAGTGGTTTTGTAAACATGGCACTACTTCCTATTGCACACTGTACATTCTTTTTACCTCCAAAACACATGCAAACTTGCAGCATATTTTCAAAATGACTTATCAGTTGTAGCAAAAAAGAAAAAAAGAAAACACCAATGCACAAATCATTTCTTGACATGATGATAGCTCAGAATGGCACCTATCCTAAAAATGGGATCACTGATGTGTTGTTTTGCAGATGGAGCATGTACAGTGATATATGTCTTGACTCTGGGCAGGATTATGAGACTGTGGTGAACTTCTGTTTTGTGGTTGTACAGTAAACCAGCTCTGAGCTGAGCGTAGCTGTGCAGTGGATCTCTGTGTTACCATTGAGCTGCTTAGTAACACAAATTAATCACAGTCAGGAAGTAGGCCGTCTCTCTGTGTGTCTCTCATTGACTTTCTGTGGTTCTATTACTGTTCCCTCTCTTCGGGTCTTACAGAGACCCTGTGTGTGTGTGTGTGTCATTGCTTAACATAATGCCTCATATGCAAATAACTTTCAGTGAACCTCTCCATCACCAATAACGAAATTAGGTCTCAAACATGAACAATTTGTATGGCTGGGTGTGGGTGTTTTTGTGTGTGGGAGTTTCTACACCCTCTTGTAAAAAACTGGATGGAAGTTCACTATACCTTGACTTGTTATTTATTTTTCAAAACAGAGAATTTATGCGGAGATCGACTTTGAGCTTTAAATATAATTGAACTAAAAAACAAGTAATAAACCAAGATAAATAATAAAGTGAAAAGTTAGTTTTGTATCTACAAACAGAGAACTTCTCTGCCTATGGCTGAAAAATAATTTGCATTCTGTACATATTTTTTTTGTCAGTCATACTGACCTAACAGCCATGCAGCATCTTGTCACATACAACAAGAGCCCTCATTTTGAATAACAACCCACATTAGCTTTCTAGCGAACTCCTAGCTATCTCCTTTTCAAGAAACAATACACAAGAATCAATACATGTCTTGTCCTGCTCCTCTCCTTGATGAAAGAGCTGGGAAAGTGCACTGCTAACATAATTTTGCAGGCCAGATAGCTAATTAGCTAGTAGCCAGCTGTATAGCACATTTTAGTGCTTGAAATGTTATTGCATATCCATCAGTTGAGATGCTTGTGTGCTGCTTAGCTATCAATTGTACAGCTAAAAGACAAGTTTGATTGCTTTTTCCCTCTCCATTCCCCCGTAGTAGCCCAGCCTGCTGTCAATCAAACATGGACTCTGATATGAGGTATTGTGACATATCTCGAAAGCTCTGCAATGAATTTGAAAATCCCTTTGACATTGTTTCTGACTACAAGAGGGGGTGGCTAATTGTTGTCAACCGGACTTGATCACACAACAAACTCCCTTGAGGTGCAGTAATTAAATTATTTGCATTTCCTTCCCCCAGTTTTAGCTTCAACTGTCTATCACAGAAACCTATTCTGAGCTTTCCTCAGTGAAAGGTTCTGTGGTTGAGCAGCGTCCTCTTGCATCAGGACTCACAGCTCTCTACTCTTTTGGCTAAATAGTTGTAACTCAGGTTCCACTAATTACCTTTTTTTCCCCAGTGTTTTTAAATGCATCTCACTTTCTGTAACAGCTCTATAGTACAGAAATGAATATTTGACTCTTGAGAAAATAGAGGATCAGAAGGAAGAGCCTCTCTTTGGTGGGATTATTATTATTGTTGAAAAACTACACAAACCTTCCAAGTGCACAGTCTGAGTCTTTCTGTCATTGTGTGTGTACAGGAAAAACATTTGTACTTGCATGTGTGCTTGGGCAATTCACAATGTGTGTGTAGGAGGGATGGACAGCTGATCTCAACCCAACTGCTGACACACTGTGACACACACACACAATCACATACACAAACACTGACACATATGCAGCTATCCCTCACTGGTGGCAGGTGCGTGTTGAAGTGTTGTGTGGTTTGAGTCCGCTGTGTCCAACTGACTGAGAGGGCGGCTGTCTCATCAGTGCACACATACACAAACACACACACACATACACACAAACTCGGTAACAACACACGCAGCAGGGGGAAGAGCCAGCAGATGTTTCGGATTTGGCCGCTGACCAAAAAACTCACTTCTTCTTTTACTACTTTTCATTTGGTGTTCTTGATTACAGTAACCCTTCCAACTCCAACACACTCACCCCCCCACCACAAACACACACAAGCACGCATACATGTACTGTTATGACTTAGCAGGTCTGACTCTTTTGCTATAGTTCATTTTAAAGAGTCACTTCATTGCACAAATGAACAAAAATAATCCCTCTCACTCATCACCCGTGACCCAACAGAAGTGTGTGGCAGTGCCTACATCTGCAGAGACCCCACCCTCCACCCATAGCCTCCTATTTTCTCATCATTTTGCTGTGCCCGGACGCTGTTTACCAACCAAGAACGTCTGTATTTGACTTCCTGGCAACCATAGACATGCAGACACTGCATTGGTTGCATTTGAGATCGTATGTCAATGTTGTCGCCATACTGGTCCAGTCACAACTGGCCTATAAACAAATACATGTAAACAGGGAGCTGTGGTTTTTCTGGATTAAAAAAAACTCTACCCATTTAGATGAGTCATTTTTATATTCAAGGGTTTATAATCTACGTGGAGTAGGAAAAAAAGTTTGTTTTTAACTTGCTCCACATGGATCAAGAACCCCTGAATATGAAAACAGCTGCTACCACGTTTACATGTATTTGTTCAAAGGCCAGTCATGACCGTACCTATACAGTAGGGATATTGACGTATTGCAACACTGGGCCAAAGTTGTCAATGCGGCATCTACGTATTTATGTCTGTACTGGCAACAATCTTCTGGTGTGTTTATAACTGCCAAATCCTACTTAGTCTACCTTTTAAAGCTTCAACATGCTGCCTGTTAAACATCGGTTTATCATTATCAAACTTAATGTAGCTAGATTTCCATCTAAATGTAATGCAAGTTTTAAAAGATTTTTGAGAAAATTGGCAAATTGATGCAAATTAATGAGTGTTTCAATCCACTATTGTTTTGTGATTATTAGGAGTTGGTGTGTCAAGATAAACAGTGAGTGGTACTCATCGCTTCACACAAATATTTAATATAACATTTTTTGTCTGCCGCTATTTTTAATCTCCTCAAAGGATGGGTAAATGAAAAATTTGACACTTTTCATGTGGATGTCCAGCCAGTATTAATGGTAAATGTACTTACTTGAGGGAATAAATTACTGTGTTCTGCTTGTGAAACTTTGCCAGCATGTACCACAATGCACTGCGTGAGAGCTTCTGATGCCCACACCTATGTTGCTGTGTATCACCATCCTAGACTATAGCTATTACTTTGTTGGCCAAAACATGGCATTAGGTGACAAAAATACTCATCTAGCACACCCCCTGGCAACCCAGAGGTGGAGACTAGAAATCCAAGCTGAGATAGCCTGTAGTTCTGCAGATGCAGGAAGAACAACAGTTTTTGCAGCTAGAGACGTTGGCTTTATTTTTCAATATAGCACTGAGGAATTTATTGCTTTATTTGACTACATTTGCCATCAACATGAACTGAACGTCCACATGAAATTTTCCCTTTATGTCACATGCTTCATGTATGCCATGATTTATTAACTACCTGTTTCCATTGCACATTTTGGTTTTAACAATAGCCAAACATTAAAACTTTGTTACATAATTTTGAGATTTTTTTTGAATTTCCAGTGCTTCCAATCACATTCTTTCATGCACAAATTTAAAATACGCATAAAACAGTTGGATGGAAACAAGGGCTGGGTAATATATAGATAATAATATAGAGATATTGCAGTATTGTAGGAATGACTATTGGCACAAAATATGAATGCAATCATGTTTTTCAGTCATCATTAATATGGATGGAATGACTGAAAATTACATCACTTTACAGTTGCGCAGCCTTTAGAAAAATGAAAAGACAAGACTTATGCCATATAACGATATCTAAACTCAAGTAGAATTTGTGTTTAAAAAAAACAAACCTCCAGGTGGAAAATTGAAACACACATTGATCATACTTAGATGTCAAGGTATAGTAGCTGGGAGGTGATGACGTGGGCAGCAAATATGACCAAATTGTTCCCTTTAAAAGAACTGACATGTACTGATGCTGGGAAATAGACACATCACCAGTGTGTGTTCCCTGTCAGGCAATGGCTCAGGGAAGAAGTTGTGCAATTACTGAAGCTTGTAAACAATGTATATGACTCAACAAAAATATCATTGACAGTAAGAGTGTAAAGATTAATGTGGTGCGTATTTCTAGTTTATCAGACTAAGTGGGAAGGAACACCGCTGATTATTTTAAATGTCACTGAACAGACTCTATGATAAGGCATTTAGGATGTCGATCTGAGTCACAATAATTGCAGATGCAACAAGCTTCAATTTGAGCAACATATGAACCTGAAATAGAAATAAGTAGGGGTCAAAGTCATCGTAACCTTTCACACAAAACATTTTTAACACATTACGAGGGAAGGAGAGGTGGGAGAGAGAATGTGATTCACTGATGAGAATGTGTGATATTTCCTGAAAATATGAGTTTTCACCCGATTACATAAGAAAAGGTGGGACAGCATAGATTGAGTGACATCCAGTGTACAGGTAGACTCTTTCAGTGTCTTTGCTCGAGGGCACAGCAACAGGACATGTGATCTGACTTCTGGGTAGAGACCCAGTTTGTCTGCAACACGAAAATAAATACTGTGAAATGCTTCTTGAAACAATGATTTGAGCACTTCTGGGAGAGACTCAAGCAGGTTTCTGCATTAGCTCAGCCATTCAAGTTAAGTGTGACAAATTGTTTCATAAAATAGGATGTTTGTGAAAGCGAACCCGAAGCCAGTGGGAACTCGATGAACCTGGACCAGCACCATACTGGTCCAGGTCAGCCTCACTGCGAGTAAAAGGCCTCCGAGCTCTCTGGATTGTCCTCCCAGGAAGAGTCAGTGTCTGAGAAAAGCAGCAGGTTTCCTTGTTATTGTGGGCAAGAGTGAGACTTCCAGCATAAGCAGTGGGTGATATTAAAGGTGAAATTCTGTTTTTATTTTACACTGTAAAAACTCCAGAGCGTATTTATCAACATACATTTGATCCTGGGCGTGGCCTCTAGTTGTACTTGATGATAGATCGACTCCTGTGGTATGGTGATGTGTCTCACTCAGGAGTGCCTCAATCCTGGAAAAAGAACATTATTCATTATTATCTGTAAGGGCATTCAGGTCATTAAAGGGGAAGTCCACCATTTTTTATGCATCAAAGTTTGTGTACTAGTCTGGGAAAGTACTGAGAATGTTTCTGAGAAAATAACCCCAGTCAAGTCACCAGGGTTAGCTTGGGCTTGGACTGTAAACATTTATTACTTATCATTAATTGTACTACAAAGGGGAGACAATGAAAGACATCTTCACAGTGATATCTTCTAATGAAACTCCTCTGTATTATGGGACATTTAAGATGCAGTTTTTAATTACCAATATTAGGTATGAAAAGTTTGGAAGTGTAAAACCAAATTTATGTGATACATTTGGGCTGATCAGACTCTCACTCAAATGTTTGAAATTTTTGCTTGAAAAATGACAGAAAATTAATAAATTATCAAAATAGTTGGTAACTAGTTTTTTTGTTCAATTGACTAATCAATAAATGGACTAAACGTTGCAGCCAAAGCAAGCAGAAGTAAACTTCCTAGTCAGTAGATAGTTTGTTAGTTAGCTGCACAAACATCTGTATACGTACAGGAGTCCCTGATGGTAGAAATCATGAGGCAGATTGCAGCTTTCCCAGGGAGATGCAGAATGTGAGCTAATGTTAGCTTAACACGAACCATAAACTGTATGCTACCAGTTAACTTTTAGTACAGTTTACATGAAATGAAAACAACTTACAACAACGTGCCTCCAGGCCTACTATTTTCTGTTTCTAACTATGGTTGGTAAAATATAGCTTTGGGTGTCCATCAACAGCCGCAACTAGTTTGTCCATGATTGTTATTTCCAAGCAACTGTAAACTTTGTTGTCACCACCACAGAAAGCCTGCCTCTTAATCCATTTGATTGGACAATGGGGGAAGAAAACACAAATGATGTTGGGTGCTTTTCTGCCCTGAGTTTTTCAGTTGTAGCCCGTCAGGTCACTCCTGAAAAATACACAAGGCAGTCAGAGTATCTACAACACAAAGCATAGAGGGCGAATTAACAGCATGCAAAGCACTTAGTATACTTATTTTACCTGCCTTATCTGGAAAACAACTGGAAAAAGACGCCTGTCACTGCAAGAACTGCACTCTGTCTGTCTGATGAGGACTTTAATCTTTATTCTTGTTTAATGTGTTACAGAGAGGACTGAATGATGTCACAAGGTAACACTTTGTGGATGTTTTCCCAGGATGCTTTGCATTTAAGGTGAGTGAGCACATTTAATTATAATAATTGTTTTTTTTTAAATCAGTTTGATGTTTAATTTTCCTTAATGTATCAAAATTAGATACATATAAAGGGGGATAGTAACAAAACCACAAACAATCTTTTATACCATGGTCTTAGCTTACTAGGCTGAAGATGTAGTGAATAATTTAATGTTGGTGCTCTGCGCATCCCAACCTTCAAGTTGTGACCACACACATAGGAATAATACACATGTATTTATGATAAAAACAACTTAGATTTAAATGGGTTTGTAATATATCATTCATTGATATAAAAGGTTGAGAAACTCCCCTAGAGTTTATACAGTGGAGTGTTTAAACTATACTTCCCTGTAATTGTAACAGGCTCCAAACACAAACAGAGACACACTGGCGTGACAACATGGAAAGTGAAAGAAAAGAAACATGTTTGTATGTGCGCACATTTGAGTGAGTCAGCTAACCTGACAAATTTCGTGTGCTCTACTGAGAGCTGCTCATGTGAATATATGTGCTAGCAGTGTATGTGTTTGTGTGTGTGTGTGTGTGTGTGTGTGTGTGTGTGTGTGTGTGTGTGTGAGACCTGTGAAGCACAGCTGCTTCCACCAGCGCTCACAGCTTTTGTCATTTTTAAAATTACCCCACTCTCTCTCTCCTTCTCTCTCTCTCACTTTCACTTGTGTTTTCTGCCATCTCACTTAGTGTGAGGCTTGTTATCAAAACAGGGACGAGGCTTATTATGAGAGTGTTGAATGTACAGTCTTTTATCACTCTGTCTGTGTGTCTTTGTCATTCATTGGTTTTACTGTTATTGAATCACTTACATTTGGTTTAGTTTTAAGTCTGTGGACTATGATTTGTTGTCAAAGTGCTTTGTAAATGTTTTTCTTGTTCTTAACATAGAGAAATGAAACTACCGCTAATGATGATGCGGTGATTTGCTGCTTTTCACTAGCCTGTGTAGACAAGATGTCAGTGTAAATCTGTGACATGGTCACCAAGTGCATGTGGATATCTCCTGTCTTTGGTCTGAGGCTGTTTTTTAGGCCTCTGTTTCCAGGGGCAAGAGAGTTTTTACTGTCTGACCACATCTTAACACTTTTGAGATGAGCAAATCTCTGCAGCCAGGCTCCAAAATTTTGTGGAAAGCCAATGAAAAGTGTGGGGTTTATCTGATCCCGGTATACAAATATTCTTCTGATACAGTGTAAATACTGGATTGGATATTGGTGAGTACATAGTGTGTGCACCATTTTTTGTTGCATTAGATTTTCACTTGTTATCGGCCAATGTGCAAAGGTCAGGTATTGGGAAGGGAAAAATGGTATTGAAACATCTCTACAGAACAGTGGAGGCTGTTTGGACAACAGATTACTGGAGATGGTTTTGGAATAAAGTGTTCAACAAACATGGTCAGCTGAACACATACTTTTGGCCAAATATAAATATGTTATTTTTAAATGCTAGAAATCAGCCACAAATTGCCATCCTTTTGCCCTATCAAGGTATTCGTTTTGTCAACATTCCTCAGCCTTAACACCGTGTTTGTTTGACCAATGTCTTAAATAGGGGTGTCCCGATCCGATATTGATATCGGATATCGGTCCGATATCAGCCAAAAAATGAGTATCAGATTTTATCGGACTACATCTAAAATCTCCAATATAAGTGCTCCGATAAGCAGTCCATTTTCTGCTCCAGCACTTCTATCCATAGGTGACTCTTTGAGTAACATCACTTGATCAAGCCTTTTCTAACATTCCACACTACAAAATAAGTAATAAAAGTATGTATAATTCGCGCTGATATCAAGGCTGCAATATCGGTATTGTATCGGAAGTGAAAAAGTTGTATCGGGACATCCCTAGTCTTAAAGGTCCAGTGTGTGAGATTTAGGGGCATTTATTGGCAGAAAATGGCAGAACTTTAATATAATATTCAGAAGTATGTTTTCATTGGTGTATAATCACCGGATATAGAATAGAATCAATTTTGTTTTTTACCTTTGATTGAGCCGTTCTTATCTACATAGACTGTGTTGCTCTTCCACAGAGACTGCCATGTTTCTAGAGTGGCCCAAAACAGACAAACCAAACACTAGCTCTAGATATGGCATTTCACATTTCTTCCAAGTTTCATGGCCGCCGTAGGGTTCTCCTACATGCTTGGAAGAGGAGAGTGAGGTACTTGCGAAGTTATCTGTTTGTGTCCGCACCAGAAATGGTGCAGCCAATGAGTGTCTTAGGAGGGACTGGTTTTAGGTGTGATGACAGCGAGAAGCATCCATGGAAGCTAGTCATCTTGAACAAACAATGGTGCCTCCCATAAGAGGTTAGTGTAGATACTGCAATAGCATTCAGTTATGTCAGAACTGGAGAGTAAGAACAGCAAAGAATGGGACTGAAGGCTTTTCTTGAGGGAAAAGATGTTTTCGCTTTTCTCACAGTTGGCTTTGGCAAGAGTTTGATCTGATTGGTTGAGGTTGTGATAGACAGATGGTTCATCAAACCACCTGCAAAGTGCTTTTTGAAAACGCTTGCCCTTCACCAAACAGTTTCTAATGATGACTTCCCAGATGGGGTTAAAGCTTAAAGCTGTGGGCCAACACGATTAACAAGAAAGTGGGTGACATGATTGGTTGGTCAATTGTTGGAGTTCCCCCATTGGCCGTTGTGCTCTCAAAATGAATAGGTGCAAACAGTCCCTAACATTGACATAAGTGAGCAATGGTCAACGTTTCTTCACTTTGTCCCACTGTGCAAAACTGAAACCAGTATATCCCAGGTATGAGCGCTGCCATCTTGCACTGATGATGTCATTTGGAGCCAGAATCTGTGCAGTAGTGACCTGTGTTGGAGCTGCTGTTTGAGTTCCTGTCCACACAGCTGGCTGACTCAGTCATGAGCAGCACTCAGCTGTCAATCATTTCATGAAACCCCAATTTTTATATCACCAATTAACTAATTAAATCTAAAATGACAGAAACAATATTTGGTAAAAAATTATTGATGTGTATTTTGATGTTGTAGTTCGGCCCTTGTTCCACCTGTTAACACAAAAAAATTAGGATTCATTTTTATAGAGCTCTTATGTTGTCTAGTTTTCTATATATAGTATATGGTCCTGAATTATGATCTCAGGAGGGAATGGTTGACACAAGAAGCGCATTGATATCACTTTTGGTGTGTGCACCTTCACGCTGGGAACACTAGATTGAGCATAAACATAAACAAAGCTTTACAGTGAGGCATGGACAAATTAAAAGCCCCTGTTTCAAATTAAAATCACTCTTGCGTTTCATATTGTACATCATCCAGCCAGGTTTTGAGCTAGTCTTGTTTAAAGTGTTTGCAAGTGCTTGACAAGTATCTAAACTAGGAAAAACAAATTGTACATTTGCAAAACATTCAGCTTATTTTTTTTATACCATCAGTATTTTTGTATATATGAGAGACTGTGATCATCAGTATATGTGTGAAAATGACAGGAAATGAAAGTCATGCCCTGCACTGCCACAAAATGCAACATGAGTCCAAAATTTACAGGTCATGTAAATCATTCAGTATCTAGAAAGGCTGTGTGAGAGGAGGGAGGGTTTTTTTTCTGCACATTGGCTAATAGAAGGGAGGAGTGTGTGTGTGTGTTGTGGGAGGAGACAGGGAGGAGTGTGTGAGTGTGTGTGTGTCTACGTGATGGGGGGAGGGGACAGAGGGAGAGAGGATTTGTGGCATGTAGTTTGTCAGCTGTCATTAGGCGCAGATGACACACTCACACACACTCACACACGGAGGTAATCTCACAGAGAAAAGAGGGGAAATACAAAACGAGTGTGTGTGTTTGAGTGGTGTGTGCATGTGTTGTGAACTGCTGTGTTGACTGTGTGTGTATGGTGTGAAAACCAGCGCGTCTGCCCGGCCGGCATGGGATGGTCAGCCGGCTCTGGACTGGTTATGGACTGGTTTAGCCACAGCAGAGGTGAGTGGCTATCAGACTCTATACTACCCTGAATATCAGATTTAAAGACACAGTCTGTAAGGTTTTGACATCGTTTGTGCTACATTTACATTAATAATTGTGGCGTTTAAGTGAGTTAAACTCATAGATGAATATTTCTCAAGAGATGACAATATAAAATAAGAGCCTTGCTTTTAAACAAACCTTTAACTTCATTACTAAACAGTAATCACTTAGATTGAGTTGTTGCTCTCTGTGTTGAAGTACCTGTCAGTGGATTTGAAAATGTTTTATATGTGTCCATCAATGTGTTTTGATTGGAGATACTTTTGTCTGTTTACTTTTGGATCAAGAACACATTTTTCATTTTAAACTGTAGTATAAATTTGTTTATTTCAATAAACATTCTATTTGATTCTTCTGATTATATTAGACCAGTACAATACAGATCAAATTTATAAACTATAGAACAATATCTTATGATAATATCATTCGTTCATAATAAATAGACAGAATGATAATGAGTTTGATGCTCACAGTATGTGTGACATGTCTCAGTCAGACTTGGACTTTGAGCGATCATGTATTATTGTGGTTTTGACTGTGTGTGTGTGTGTGTGTGTGTGTGTGTGTGTGTGTGTGTGTGTGTGTGTGTTGGGGGGGAGTGGTCATGAATGACTGGTCACACTCCCACACACACACACACACACACACACATGCACGCACACACACATCCACAGACACACACGCGCGCACACACACACATCCACAGTCAGAGTGCACAGTCAGCAGTAGGCCTGTAGCTGCTCTGTCACCTGAGGTGTAACCAGCAGCCCACTGCACACTCAGTTTGCTCTGCTTCAGTAACAACTGTTGTTAACACTCATCCAGAAAGCGGCAGATTCACTTCATGTACAGCGAATACCTCAAGGGAAATCATCAGTAAACCAGTGACAACATTTTCACAGCTTTATGAAGTGAGCTGGTATGCAGAGTTTCGTGATGACTGTTGATAAAAAAAAATATGAAAAAGTTGTTTTTAATGCAGTTAGTGTGGTGTAAGGTCTGTGAAATTACAGCTTACACAGGATGGTACGCTCATAACCTACAAATGAGCTAAAAAAACAGAGGTGGCAAGAGTACACATATTCTTAACTCAAGTAGAAATACAGCTACATGTGTGAAAGAACTGGTAAAAGTAGAAGTAGTGATTCATCTTCTTTACCCAAGTAAAAATGAAAAAGTACAGGCTCTGAAATGTACTCAAATGATAAAAGTAGCTCTCTGATGGACATTTCTACTGGCTGTTTCTGTCCGAGTCTCCCTTTCTTGTCTGATTTGTCTTGTTAACATCTTTTACATTGTTTTCACCTTGTTACATCTGTCGTGCGCGTTATGCACTGATGAATAATCTAGTAGTCTAGTATAGTCTTGATGTTGAGAAGGTGGTGTAAAATGATTCAAAATTTAAAAAAAAATAATCATTTATCCCCCTCAAATGCATCAAAACTAAAGCAGCCTGTTTTGAAAATGTAAGTAGTAGCAAGTACAAGATATTTGTGTTAAAATGTAGGGAGTAAAAGTAAAAAGTTGACAGAAAAATAGATACTCAAGTAAAGTACAGATACCTTAAAACTCTATTTAGTACAGTAACAAAGTACTTTGTTACTCACCTCTGGTTAAAAGTAAGGGTGACTGAATGTTTTGTTGTCACCATCTTTTAAAAACAGAGAAGATCTAGTCTGTATATAGTGAACTAACCTGTTTTGCTGTCTTTTAATAATTATGTGCCCATGCTGTTGACCAGATGATAACTTATTTACAGACTAGATCCTCTCGGTTTTACTGAGCAGTATTATTAGGTAGGTAGGTATTTTTCTCTAAACTTCTGTTATGAAATCTGTCATAAGCGCAGTCAAAAACAGGAGAGTTTTATGAAGTTGCTCAGCTGTGACTGTATGTTAATTTTCACACCAACACTCGCTGCCTGCAACAGCAGATAAGTCAATCAGCGGGTGAGTTAAATGTGGAGTTTGACCTCCAGGCCAGTAGAACAATGTGAAACTGCTGCAGTATCTCCAAGTGTTTTTGCTTTCGTTTTGGATTACATATTTTTTTAAGTTATACTGCTTTATCAGTGAATTTATCTCTATATCTGATTAATCTAAATATCTATTTTGTTTTCTGGGTACATCTGTAATATGCCACAGTATCACAATATCATGTAGAATCATCTTCTGTCTTCATTCAAATTTTGACAAAACTATCATGAGTGTGTTAGTGTGTCTGTTGGCCTGATTAATAAGCTTACTGTATTGTGACACCCACATTATAACAAAGTCTTGAAAGTTTGGAAAACGCCTAATTTTAGCAGTTATGTTTTCAAGATTAGGAATATGCTTGAATTTGAATACAATCCTTTAAAAATGCTTGATTTTCAACATCTAGAGTTTTTCCTTTTTTCCCATTTTGCCCAGCATCACAATTTAGACATGATGATCATTTTCGGTACCTTGAAGATTGCTTGACTTTCACTCTTAAACCCTGTAAACTAGATTAAAACCCATGATTTTTATCCCCTGGGAGTTACTGTCCTCTATATGCAATCAAATCTGCAAAGCTTGACATGAAACTTGAATAACACTTAGAAATCACACTCAGGACTATGTGTCTGCATTTGGCCTTTAATGAATGTTGTATGTAGCACAACACTTCAGCCGCCACACGGGGTACAACTAGAGAGCAAGTGTCACTGACAATAAACAAAGCCTCGCTCTCTGTTTCTCTCTCTGTGTCTGAACAAGCTTGACTCTCACAGCCTGATTACCACATGCATGCATTTTGCTGAATTTTGAACATTCAAGGGTCCAGAGTTTAACCACTGGATCAAATCTGAACACAAAAGTTTTACTCTACTGTCGGTTCAGTAGTTTTTGTATCGTGCTGTGTTGGGATATACTGGTCCCCTGTGTTAGTTGTCAACTTCCTTGAACTCCTTCAGATTTACAGTTTATGGTGTTCTTGATACCACTACATGATAAAAAATATAACATGATAACATATGTTATTATTATTTATGCATGGATTTGATATGATTGCTATCATTGTTATCTGGGCTTACTCAAGTAAAAAAAAAAATGGTGTGTGGGACACTGCTGAAAAGTAGCAGGGTCCTGTGTCAGGGCTAATAAAGTACATGATATTGAAATGGTGCGGATGGCTCATGCACTCGCTGATACTAAATCCAGCATTTTATTTTCAGCAGTAAGGCTTGCCCACTTGCCATGTTGGGCTAGTAAATCTAGCAACTTACTTGCCTGACCAGGCAAGTGGTTCAAAATAATTAAACTATTAAACTATTTTGATTATGAGTTAATCCTTTAAGTAATGTTTCGTGCAAAAATGGCAGAAAGCACTGTTTTCAGCCCCTCAGACATGGAGATTTCTTTTTCTCTGTTTGTTATCATATTAAACTCAATATCTTTGGACTGACAAAACCAGACAATTAAAGACTTTACTTTGGACTTTGAGACATTGGGATGGACATTTTTCACGATTTTCTGACAAATTATAGATGTTGAAGTCCTAGATTAAACATAACAATTAACACTAGTCTTTGTTGTTACTTGATGGCCGCCAAGAAAGAATACAATTTGTACAGGGTCAAGTAAAAATTGAGTTTGGGCAAGTAGATTTCTGACTCACTCACTCAACGGGGCAAATTAAAAAAACATTAAGAACCCAATTTCTGATACTGGTATCAGAACAACCCCTGTTTTTAAGTGTTTATGTTACCAGGCTGACTGATTCTGTTTCCAGTTTTGTTTGAAGGCGTGTGTGTCTGTGTGTCCATAAGAGAGAGAGGATGAGTGCTATTTTGCATGTGCAAATTGATGGACATGAGAAATTGCATTTGGTGTTTATTTTTGGTTTTGTTTTTTTAATCTTGGCCTGTGTGAGTGTGTGTGTGTGTGTGTGTGTGTGCTCACAATTGAGTTAGCATCTGGGCAGCCATGTTCAATGTTATTGATTCCGGTCTATAATCGATCTGGCTCTCACATTACATGAAGCTGCACACGCAGAGTAATGAGCCGCTACTGGCTGAGCAGCCTGCTAACAAGCCATCTATAAACACTTTATTTGAAGTCATAAAACCTGACTGTGTTTTTTGATGCTGATGCTATATGTTAATTGGACTGGTGTTTCTGCACAGAACTTGCCTTGCCTGAGATCAGCTTTCAGTCAAACAGCTGTTTTTTTTGGATTTTTTGATGACACAGTTTGAGTTTATGGTGGTCCTCTTGCTCTCCTCCCTAATTCTTGAAGGCTTGTCGCTGGTTAAGTAGAAAAAATGTAGAATCATCCAACATCTCAGCTGAATTTAGTGATGATAACATGTTCCTCCCTTTGCTATGGCTCTAGCTAATGCTAACAATTATGATGAGATTAAAAGAATTTAAAAAGTAAAGAAAATAAGAAGAGACAGTTTTAAAATAAACAGTGCTCAGGTGGTACTGAATCATTATCACACATCACTTTAAATTGTCCTGTTATTCAAATACCAGTTAGTCTGTATTTGTTGAGACATGTAAGGGTGTGGTGGGGGTGGCTGGTTAGCCAGTCGAAAAGGCATTAGTTGAAGTGGGTCAATGTGTACAGCTTGAATTTTATGGCCACTCATTTCACAGCACACAGAAAGGCGTTTGCTTTCCATTCCAGCACACCAGTGCCAGGAGTCTTTGGAAACTTTGACAACAATTCAACAAAAAAGTAAAACTCTCAGGTGAAGAGACAGCGAGATGCTCTTTTATGGCCATGATGACAGAATTTTAGACATAAATTGGTCCCCATTCAAAACATGAAACTGAAATTTGAAATTTCTCTAGTGTTTAGGGAGTAACAACCAAATTATTCCTGTCTAAATTCTGCTGGTTCCTCTAAATTATATCCTGATAGTCTTCAGGATAGACGATCCTGTACATAGTTTGGGCACAGACACAGACAGTTGTTGAGTTTAGGAGATCTTAAACGTATGGATGACTTACATCTCTGAGATACTGATAATAAATTAATGCATGTCAAAGTATTTCACCTCAAGTTAACTTCAAAGGGTCTTCTTCATAAAGAATGCATGTGGTGATTGGCTGCAAGCAAACCCATATAAATAATTATTTTTTTCTAGATCTGGCTGGTACTGGGTGATTTCAGTCTATACCTTAAAGGTACTGAGTACCGATACCCAGGCGTAGATACAGCCTGCTTGTTGATGTCATCTCTCAACTCCAAATCTATTCATGTGCCTCAAGTTATTAATCGGACTAAACAATTAAACAGTGACTGGTGCATGGAAGTCTTGGCCCAGATATCTGCTTGCTGCACTAGAAACCCTGAAACTGTTGCCCCCATAGCCTAAATTGTTGTCAGACAATAGCCAATGGGTTCAGAGACTGATCAAGCATCAACTGTAATACGGGTTGCTAAGTAAAGTAAGGATAGATGAGGGACACTTAGGGTCACAGTATGGACATTTTCTCACTTTCGGGTGAAAACTTGCAGAGTTCAAGGCCTCCAGCGGTGTAAACGCAATTTTGGAGCTTACTGACACCATGTGATGAAGGAGTTCTACCATATATGGTGCTAATAAAGTGATCTCAATATCCACTGAACACATTATTACTTCAATTGTGTGGTCAAATATGAAGGCAGGGCTTGTTGGGTTCTAAAAGGCTGACATTTTGAGCATTGGAGATTGTCACAGTTTATTTATGTTTTGGAGAAAAAGTCTGACAAATGAGGGTTTAAGATAGAGTTTGTAGGTAAATACAAATGCTACCTCTAGTCTGTTTTGTGGCATCATTTTATACAGAAATGTACCTCTGTATTTAATTATTTATGAATGGACAGTGTGTTCAAACATTTCATCAGTACAATTAACAAATTCCCATGAAATTTGGTGGACAGATTAGCTTTGATCAGTCAATCTCAATATGTTCAGCTGCAACACCAAGTTGGAGAATAGTTCTATGTTGGCAAAACTGTATGAAGGAGTGCTTTCTACTATGGAGCCTAACTGGTAACTTGTATTTGTGCTCACCTTACTGTGTTGGTTTAGTTAAAAATACCATTGGAAGTATAATATGGTTTGTCAGCTGTAATGAGCCTCAGGGTGTCAATAGAAGCAGCAGTACAAGTTTCTCTCCACTGTTGTATTTTAATGTATTTGTTTTGTGACAGTGCTGTTTGTAGTTGTTAGTTACTGTGATGTAGAATAGATGTTGTTCTCTCTGATGTGACCCAGAGATACAAAGCTGGCTAGATCAACAAAATGCTTGTTGTCCCAGGCAACAGACGGTAAGCCACACACCATAAAGCCAGTGGCTCAGAACAGCATCACTGTAGCACCAAACAGCAGAGATGTAAAGAGATTGGACGTATTGACGTGGACACGCCGACGCACAGAGATGCACCCACACACAAACAAACACACCCACCCTGCATATGATGCAGGCCCTTCAGTGTGGGAGAAGCCACTGGTCTTAATCCAGCCTCAGCAGGGCATTAAATCTACTTTATGTGTGTGTGTGATGGGAGGGCTTGCTGGCTTAGACAGAAGCTTAGACACCAACGTGGGGAGGGTCCCATCTCAGTCAAACCAGTTATGGTTACATCCTCCAAGGGCCAAACATGAGCCTAGTTTTGTTGACTCGGCCCACCGTTTTTCTGTTGAAGCAGTTAAACATTCTATTATATAAAAACAAAGAAAGCTCTGAGTATCAGCCTAGCATCACATCTGCGCATTGTGTCAGAGCTTTTCCATTGGTTTTCAAACTTTTTGTGTTGTGACCCCTTAAAAAGGAGCTGCATCCACTTATGACCACTCACAGGTTGTGTATATAGCCCCTTTTAAACTGCACAAAAAAACCCCACTAACATCTGACAGTTGGCCTTTTCAGCAGGAGCAATTAGGCCTTGTAACCTCCCTCTGTAACCTCTGTGACTCTTTTGCTCCTTTTTCACAAACATGTTCTGCCTGGCTCAGCTCAGTTTGTCATCATCTTTAGTCAAGTATCTGTAAAAGGGTGGATAAAGCATGCCATGAATTCTTCACAATAAAAATCCCCCATTATTTTGTTATCTAAAAACTTTTCTTATGAAGCAACAAACTTCAAGGAATCACCAGCAGTAGCTTAACACAACTCCTATCCAGCTGAACATGAAACAGTAAAATAAAGCAGATACCTAAAAGTAGAAACAGCGATTTAGGAGAGAAGCTTTACTTTAAACCACAGAGATTCAGTTAGAAGCTGCAAAAGTACTGAGAGCTGCACAGATAGTTTTAAAAACATTTTTTTATCTGCTCTCCTGCATACATGAGTTTAGTTTCGTCTATTTAGTGCGATCCAGAAAGGCAAATTGGTCTACCAGCAATGGGAAAGGGGTCAATCGCCTACTTTTAGCAGGTTTAGTTGAGTTTAAAACACCTGCATATACATGCTAATTTTGGTGTAAAAATAGTATAAATCTACATTTCCTTTTCCGGATATTTATTCCTTATCAGATTGTTTGAGCTTTAGTATGAGGGAGTAAAAGTTTGCCACTAATTCACATGTTGTTGTAAATGTTTTTTAAGAAATAACCTAATTGTGTGCTGCGAGTGGTGTAACACCATGGTGGGGTGTATGATAAATGGCTGACCCCCACACCTGGAATGACTGTTGTATCCCACAGGTACCCACAGGTATGATGCAGCACAACATCAGTAACCATAAGCTATGTTTCCATTGCATGGTACAGCTTGGCTATACTTTACTCCACTCAAGACGCTCATGCTTTGACGTACACCCATTGTTCTAATTCAGAACATGCACTGAAAGCATCTTGACGCCCATCAAACTGCCTTGACTGTCCCACTCTGAACTTGTTTCGATTTTAGAGCATCAAATGGGGACCAGAGTCTTTTTTCTACAGCCGCAGTATGGGTTTGGGGAAAGCTAAATGGGATTTTTTTTTTAAAAAAAGGCACGAATTTGAGGAGCGAGCAATGATTGACCTGCAGCTCCACCTGTAACCAGGTAAAACGAAAAAAAAAGCTGACCTGCAGCAGAGAGAGAGTGAGAGGAAGAAGGTGAGAGTGTATGAATATGGACTCATCTTTCCTGTGTGTCGTGACATAAAAACATTTTCTGATCATTAATTGTAATATTATCGCACAGAGGGGCTGCAGAGAGGAGGGAGGGGAGTGAGTGTGTGAGATAGCACACCCACAACGTAGGTGGTATTGTTAATTGGCTGGATCTTATAACTGCCAGCTAAACGGAGGAATGTCTGCACCTTGTCAATTGACCACAGTGTGGTTTTGCGGGCTGCCATTTTTTACAATCTGGGTTAAGTGAATAGAACAAATTGTGGTCGGTGTGTAGGATGTCTGTGTCACAAAAGTGGCAACTGTGATGATTCTCTCTGACCAATTGGTGGTCTGCACCACTTTCACTCTACCATTTGGTGTCGGCTCTGCTTGCGTGGAACCTTGGGCATGGTGATACCAAAAATGGACCAGGTCAAGCTGAACTGAGTTGTACTATGCAGTGGAAACATTTGTCTATAATCTGAAATAATGAATGACTAACTTTATTAACAACATCAGTGTTTATTTAAAAGGTTCCTTAAAGGTTGTAAAATGTTTCACACCACCACACAGTAACGTGCAGCCTCCGGTCATTTCAATGAGGCAATGCCAGCAGAGGGGGCATCACGGGTCAGAGGGAAGTGATCATGGGGGAGCTGATAATGTTGGTGTCAGAATTCCTGGAAATGTACAGCACAACACTAGCCACGTGCCAGGACAACCAGTAGAAAACTGAGTCTGGGACAACATTTCCACCAAAGTAGTAGATATGTTGTGCACTTTTGGGTGGATGTCCCATTAACTTCACTGAAGCATCTGCCTGTCGTTTTTCTTTTGGGGGGGGAACACTAGCAGGTAGGCAGTTGTCAGGGTGGTTACCATGCAATGGTGCAAAAGGCCCTTAAGTCTGTCTCAAAGATGCACAGACCTGAATGGGTGAAGGAGAAGCCTCAGTAATTCAGAACAATATGTTTCTTCTCATGTAAAGACTAGCTGGCTTGTCTATGACATGAAGTGAAACATTAAATGATGGACTGTCAGGGATAACAACTCTGACATTTAACATTTAATGTCTCTAAAGTCAGGGTGCAGAGGTGTTATTACATTAAGTATGAAGCTGGAAGTTTTTCACTATCCCTGCAAAAACACATTAGCTTTAATTTTGTGCTGCCAGTCATTACATAAGACTGCGTGGTCAGTCATTTTTTTGTTACATGCTCAAAACCTCAATTATTCTGCAAGCTAATGCCTGAGGATGACTCATTACTTTAATAACAACCCATAGTGTGCTTTACTTCCATGACAACTATCATTTTGTCATAGAAGGCCTCTCATGCAAATGGTGATTGTCACATCATCCCAACGGCTTTTCAGCCAGTCCCTATTGTGTAGTATTTCTTGTAATTATCTGGTCTTTATTAACAAACTTTGCTGCACTTTTATTTTAACAGGCAATCATAATTACTGCTAAATAGGTTGCACCACTAAGTTTCCATCTGTTTCTCCCTACCTGACCTCCATCTGGCTGTAATGTGAGACCTACCTACTCTCTGTCACCTGTAACTTACCAGGAAGTAGATTTCAAGGGATATTGCTTGAAAGCTGAACAGACCAGAAAATGATAACACACCTGAACCAGTATGGGAGCCACTGACTATATACTGACTGCAGACATGAGAGTGAAACACAGTTCAGCTTTGAAGTGAAGATAGGACCCTGGAATGCTGTGTTCTTGAAATAATACTGTTTTTAGACTTTTTTTATGCCTTCATGCCGGCAACAGCAGTGGCCAGAGGTATTAAGTTTTCGGCTCGTCTGTTTGTACATCTATCCCAGTCTCATGAATGTGATATCTCATGGAATTTCCTCAAATTTTGTACAAACATCCACTTGGACTCAAAGATGAACTGATTAGAAGTTGGAGGTCAAAGGTCAACCTCACTGTGACATCCTAGTGCTCAGCTTTCTATCGAACTTCTGTAGACCTTTGTAAAAAAAATTGTCTCGTAAGTGAAGACAGCTTGTTTCTTGTGGAAAATTATTCACTGGAATTATAAAATATAAAAACACGCGCTTAATGCATTTTATTTAATTCATTTAAGATGAGAAGATGATCTGCGTTAATCGATTAATTGATTATCAGACAACTAATAACCAACTATTTTGATTGGATTAATTATTTTGAGTCATTTTTAGATAAATCTTGTCCAGCTTCTCAAATGTGAATATTTTCTCTTTTCTTTAGTTTGCTATGACAGTGAACTATATATCATGAGTTGTGGACAAAACAAACATTTGAGGATGTCATCTTGAGCTTTCGGAAACACCGATCAACACTTTGCATCATTGTCTCACATTTTATGGACCAAACCACCAATTGAATAATCAAGAAAATAACCGACTGATTAATCAATAATGAAAATAATCGTTAGTTACAGCACTAGTCTGCGTAATAGATTGTATATTATTACAGAGGTATCATTGGTAGTAGTGTTTCTCATAATCAGCACTTACTGATGTTTCCCAAAACCATCTTTTTCTCTTCCTTAAAATAATTATTCAACATGTCAAAATAAAGCAGCTTTAAAAATGCAAATTGGTACATGTAGCTCTAACAAGTAAACAGAATAAAAACACACCTGTGACAGACCCCCCCTATCACTAGTGGTTTTTCACAAACTCAAAACAAAGAAACTGAGGAGCGATGGTTTCTATTGGAGACAGAGTCCCCTTAAGCATCCTGTGATCGATCCTCAGCTTTAATTCCTTAATGGCTGGTTTGACCCTCTGGCCTCGTCTCTTCTCTCTGGCTCAAATTGTTTTTAAATGGCTCCACTTTGTGAAGCTCTTGGCTCCTCTGATTGTATTAGTATCAGGCTGAACGGGGCAAAGGCTTTTGTCGCAGGCTACATTAGTGTTAATTCATTGTGTGCTTGCATGTGTGTGTATGTGCGAGTGCGTACGCAAGGCCATATGTGTCTCTCTGTATGTACTTCTGCATTTGTCCAAGTGGGCTCATGTGCATCTTTAGACATTGATTGAAATGTCTGTATAGTCCAGGTCGTGAGTTCAGTGTGTTGTGTGTGTGTGTGTGTGTGTGTGTGTGTGTGTGCACCTTTTTGAGAGGATTGATTTAAACATTCAGCAAGCTTTCATCAACTTTTGAGGTCATCTTGTCAAGCTTGTGACGATATCTCCAGTCAACATGATGTCAACTTACCTCATATAA
This sequence comes from Lutjanus erythropterus, assembly GCF_056507025.1. Classification (NCBI taxonomy): domain Eukaryota; kingdom Metazoa; phylum Chordata; class Actinopteri; order Lutjaniformes; family Lutjanidae; genus Lutjanus; species Lutjanus erythropterus. Next base: position 25,937,318 of record NC_139328.1, on the reverse strand, counting down.
CCAATAATAACTTGTACCCCTAAAGAAATGACAACACTGTCTAATGTTGTGCTCAGTGTTTCCAAATTAAGTTTAATTCCATTTTCTGGATTTTATTTTCCTACTCAATACAAACCTTTTGATGCCTTGTCTGATGTGCAGCTATTGAATGGTGAGATTACCCTAGCCTAGTTTTGCTACTTGAACTACAACTAATTTATCTTATTAGTTTTCTGACACACTGTTTTCCGTGCTTTATTGTTTTAATAGAGGCAGCTGTGTAATATGCTGTCAGGACAACACAACCAACATGCACAAGGAATCCCAAAGGGCTTTCCATTTTTGAGAACTTTTTTTAAACAGGCAACTCTGTAACATTACTTTTAAAAGTAATGCTACCCAACTCTGATCTCATTGACAAATGTACCACAAAATATGTAAAAAAAAAAAACATCTTTGAATGACCTCACTTTGTAGTAGGCCTGTATATTGGCAAGAATCTGGCAATATAATATGTATCATGATTCAGTGGTTACATTTAATATAATGCTATACTGCAAGAGAGGTGATATATTGAAAGACCATTTCAAATTTAGTAAGAACATGAAACAAGATAAAGTACACGCAGAGAGTTGTTGAGTTGAGCTGGTGTAAATGTTCAACTAAAAACCCCTCTATACTTGACAGTTGACCCAGAAAGTTTGTAGCATCGTTCTTTAAGGAGAACACCAGCTGTGGTCAGCTTGAATTCATGATGGCTGCAACAGATTCCTTTATTGACAAGTGTAGTCCTCAAGTCCTCATTTCGTTTTGTTTGGTTTTTTTTTTTTTTAACAACATGATTGGCTGTTTTCCTTCATCGTCCGTCTCTCCTCTCCTCTCCTCTCCTCTCCTCTCCTCTCCTCTCCTCTCCTCTCTTGGTGTAATTAGGCCATATTTTCTTCCTTCCTCAGGCCTGATTATTCAGAGCAACAGATGTCCCTCTTCCCATTGTCTTTTTCTTGTCAACCCCCATCCACACCCACTTGTCTTATTTTACAACATTTGCACTCACTGATTTAATGACTATACAAATGCACCAATAAAAATTGTTCATCCAATTGATACGCTTCCTACCCTCCATTCTGCTATGGTTTCATTTTAAACTTCTTTTACATTTCCCTTCTTCCATCCATTATTTTTCTCTCATCTCATTTCTTGCCTCTGTCCCTCTCCCTCCCTCTTGTTTTCTCTGTCCCTTATCCCTCTTTCCTGCCTTCATCTGCTCAGTTTCAGCCCCACAGACTGGCTGTTATGTAACGGTCAGGTGATGTGTTGGCCCATTGAAGGGCCTTAAAGGCCTACCGTCCTTCTCTCTGCTTGTAACTGTTAGGCTCTGCTTCATCAGTGTCTGATTGTCATATCACAAGAACAAGATTATGCCTACACATTTATTTTAATATGTATGTTCAAAATAAAAAACCTAACAATAACTGACTGCTACACATTGATCTGACCGATATATGCACAATTGACTTGGAGTGCAAATAATCACTGCTAGTGTTGATTTCATTCAATTTTTTTAACCTGGTCCCTATTTAGCATATTTTTGTGTCTGTGTGAGTAATGGGGACAACAATTTTTGAAATGGGTCTTGTACAGAGAGAGAGTGCTGCAGCTGTCGGCACAGAACTTGCTGCAATGTAATCCTTATGGGCAATTGCACGCTGTCAAACAATGTCCACTAGAAGTGCTTGTATTGCCACTGACAGACTCAGAAAGTTATCAGAAGTCACTGACAACATTACGGAAAGGATCACTACAGAGACAGACCTTTCTCTTAAAGTGTAAGCATTTTTAGTGGACGCAATTTGATGGTGATCAATTACCCCTAAGGATTTCATTGTTTCAGTACTACAGAAGTTCAATACTGGATCAATTTCAAAAGATGTTGCCCTCATTAGTCGCTTGCATACAAACATATCAGAAAATAGGGTCCAAATTGAAAAATGCTGAAGTTGCTGTTTGTGCAGTTTGTAATTGACCCTTTTCTAAGCACCACCCTCCTTTGCTACTGTTGCTACACCTGCCAAACTTTACATTCTTACACTGCATTTATACAGTTTATGGTGATAGTGGCTAATTTAACATAAAAATTGGGAGTAATTGTTGAAACATGAGGTCTGTGATTCCTTTAACAAAATCAGATTCTCATTTCTAGGTGATGACCGTGGATTTTGATGTCAAAAATGACTCACAAGCAGATTTCATAAGTGTAGCTGGCTGATGCAAGCTACTGCTAACTCGACTTGTCAGCTGAGAAATCCCCAGCTGACGTTTTAATGTTTTTATTTGACATGTTTTAAAACAAGAACCCTGTGAAAGTATTTATGTAAAGTTACCTATCAGCTGCATAAATGATAGGCCAAAGCCAGCTCACATCTCAGCAAACATTGGTTGCATGGTCAAATGCGGCAGGTATATCTACATGATAGATGACAGAAATACGCTCATTAATGCGGGAAAAGGAATCACAGAGACTCGATTATTGCAGTGGACCTTGAGAAGGGTCACCAAGCCAGACCAGCTGGACCACAATCACGGAAGACATCCGGGATAAGAGCCACACTAACTCAGCTTAGACCTGAGGCAGCAAGCTACATGTGTGCTCTTGTGTTTCACTTATTTGAGAGACTACAAAAAAGATGCCACCGTCCAGACTCATGAAACGCTGAGTATTGTTCTTCTCAGAGCCTCCTACACACCACTTGAACTTGTAGAGAAATGGAAAGCTTGACCGCTCTAGTTACGGTTGCTAACCTATGATTGGACAAGTACTGTTTGGAGGCAGGGCTTAGCAAAGGGTCAGTTCTTGAATCCAAGAAGAGAAACAGAATCTCCACCACATAACTGTAACATCACCAGTCACCAGAGTTGGAGGGGCTACTTTAAAAATCATACAATTACTAATTATCTTTTAAAAATGTAGTCAAGTAACCAAGTATCACAGTATAAATGTAATGTAACTTGATTCATTTAAATTAAATGTTGACTCTTGGATATGACAGCATTTTACAATAAATTCTACAATAAATTGCACTGTACGGTAAAGAAAAAATAACAGTGAAACTTTCACCCTGTGAAGCATTTTTTTCACTAGAGGCCATGATAATGAATTGGCAGCTCTAAGATAAGTTTCACTTTAGACTGGAGTGCTGTTGTGAGACTTGTGGGAATCTACTTTACTACCCAAGCCTGCGAGTCACAAACACCATAAAAATCAGTGGAAGATATATAAGCACCTAAAATATCACTAGATAGTGTCAGAACTTGCTGCGATCACAAAAAATCCAAATGTTCACATGATGTTCAGACAATTAAGTACTTAGATTTTTTCCTATGTGATAGCTAAGTGTAAGACTTGCAGACATGCTGTAAGTGGGTTGTTAAAATCCCACAAAGACAAACAGTGTTGGGCCAACAAGCTGAGTTCTGTCATCAGTGTCTTGGTAGAAGGTCTCGCAGCATGAGGTGACCATATGGTGAAACTTTCTGCCAACGGGTGTTTCATTTTCTTTCCACCTACCTATACTTGAACACAGTACTTTCAGGATCATGAGGATATTATCAAGACAATTTGGCTCATCATGACTTCTATTAACGGCCGTCAACTTATTTGCCAGAAATGTTCATGAAGTATGAACAGTGTGAATGCCTACATGCATTTCTAACTGAAGTAATTATTGACACCTACTGTTTTCCCACTAGGCCTCCCACATATTGCCTGCAGGAACATTACAATGATACATTGTTTTCGTGAGTCATGAGCACACTCCCTGTTTGATTATCCACCATTCAAACAGGTTGTGTACATCTTCAGCACATTAACTCTTGTCTGTTCATAATACTGTGCTTAATAACGCTGTCAAGTTCAGTGAGTATAGCAAAGTGCACTTTTCAGTGTCAGGGCTGAGGTTTTTAATTTTACACAGTGCACAGTTGTACTTGCGCTAGAGCATCTAGGTTAAAAGCGTTCTCATCTGCTCTTTTTGCTCTTCAATAAAGAGATAGATCAGGTAGGATATCTTTGAAATTGTAAGCATAAAGTGTAGACTTATACCGAGCTCCTTGGCTTCATACTATAACCTTGGATAAATATTATGGCAGGTAAAGGATTATTACCGTTGCCTTATAATAACTCTAAAGGTTGCTAAACATATCTAAGGAAATGGGTATCAGAGACAAATATTTATTAAAAATTTTCATGGTAGCAATCAAGAAGGCAATTAAAAGGTGTTGGTCTCTTAAAGTGCCCCATCCCTGAACAAATGGATAGATATTATAATCAGCATATACAGTATGGAACATATAACATTCAGTTTAAAGGAGCAGTTGACTCCAAAATTGATTGTTTTAGCGTGAGTTGCAGAGTTTTGGAGATATTGACTGTAGAGATGTCTGCCTTCTCTCCAATATAATGGGACTAACTTACAGTAAAGTGGTGTAGTTTTATTAAATTACCAGACTGTTCTAGCTGTTTTTTTTATGTGCATTTATCCACTTAGTCATTATATTCACATTAGTGATTATAATTCATCAAAATTCTCTTTGCGTTGATATTTTGTGAAAGTAAAATAGTGATCAGCATTGTAAGATTTGATTTTGTCTTGTTTCTGACATAAGTTCTGATTAATTTAGGTTAATTTTGACTCACAAAAAGCCCTCTCTTTCTTTCTCTCCTCTTTTCATTCTCTAGGTGCTGATATTTACTGAAGATGAGTAGTGGTGGGGGGAACACCCCGGAGCCCCCCAGAGGGTGGGAGTCTCTGAAGAGGAAAGACTGTCCATCAGACCTCCTGGGCCCCAGGTGAAGACCTTCATTCTCAGTCCACAGACTCAGTACATCTTCACTATGACACCACTTAGGGCTGGGTATTGTTTAAAAAATTACATCCCCGGTACCCTTTAAGTGATACCAGTACCAATAGAGTACTTCATTCAGTAACCTTTTTTCAAAGATTCCTCTTTATTTGCAGTGATTGGCTACAAGCAAAACCATATAAATAGTCATTCTTTTCTATTTCTGGGTACTAAGATCTACAGGTGCAGGTATTGTTTGAATGGAGAAGTTTTGGTTCTACTTGGTACTGGGTTATTTCAGTTGATACCTTAAAGGTATTGAGTAGGAATATCCAGCCCGAACACCACTAAATCCTCACTGTAATGTAAAACACGTCTCCTTGCTGTAACCACATGTAGTTCTTTACAAATAATGATTATTTTCATAATCTGCTGATTATTTTAAAGATTAATTGATTAATCTTTTAGTCTTTAAAATTGTGAAAAATGCTCATCACAGTTTTCAAGAGCCCAAATGGCATCTTCTTTTCTCCAGGCAACGGTCCAAAACCCAGACATTCCTCATTTACTATCATAAATGTAAAAGAAAAGCAGAAAATCTTTACATTTTAGACACTGGAACTGGCAAATGTTTGATATTTTTGCTTAAAAAATCACTGAAACAATTAATAATTAAATTGTTCCAACTCCACTAAACTGTAATAAATTCAGGATACTTAATAACCTCACCAGGTTCTTCAGTACAGTGCAGTATTCAGTCAGTTTATTACCCTCTTCCTCATTATAGCCATATAGGGTAGGGTGTCACTTATTGATTCCAGTTCTTAATGATTCCTCTTTTTGTTTCTTGTCCCTCCATTTGAATGTGAAAACAACCACAAATATGACACAAGTCAAATAATCTTTTATTTTCAACAGTTGATCAAAATAGATAATTTGCTATAAATGATTTCTGTGGCTCTTCTTTGTTACTTTTATTCAGGGAATGAGAGAAAAAGTGGGGGAGGTGGGAGAGAGAGGTTGGTGAAATGAGTCGATGCTCTCGCAGGTCGATGAAAAAAATGCAACCACAGCATTTTTACAGACGACAGTTTATATAAAGGCTAACAAGTCATTGTACTTTCAGCGTCCGAGAGGATGTATGAAGGTTGTCGTGACGATGTACTGAGTTGCACTCCACTGAGGTTATAATGAGGACACAAGGATGATGTAGCTCAGGTTGTAGTGAGGTTGTTAGGATGTTGACTTGCAGTTAGAGTGAGGATGTCTGTGTTTGTCCATCAAACATGAAGCGTTTTCATGACCTAAGCCTAGTCATAGTCATAATAACATACTATTAGCTAATGCTAGCACATCCAGCTCAAGTGCAAACAAATGTAAAACAGCAAATGATCAGCTTGTACACAGCATAAAAAATATTCTGCTTTTCTTTTTTTCACTATTCTTTATTTCACTATATTTTAGCACATGAAAGGTGCTTGAAAACCACTATATTTTAAATTCATATATTTAATGGTGAACTACATAGATAGTCATCTTCCTTTCCATTCTGTAAACATTTCATTTATTTTCCATGTAAACGATGACATCTTTGTTTCCGTCCCGGTCCTCTAGCCCTAAGCGGAACACTGAGAAGAGGAACCGGGAGCAGGAGAATAAGTACATCGAGGAGCTGGCCGAGCTGATCTTTGCCAACATCAACGACATGGACGACCTCAACGTCAAGCCGGACAAATGTGCTATCCTCAAAGAGACAGTGAAACAGATCAGGCAGATCAAGGAGCAAGGTGAGGATCCACTCTGGTTCACTCTGTGTCCTATTGCTTTTGCCCTGTTTCGTCTCCTTCTGTTACAGTTTTGGTTCCATATACTGTGTATTTGACACTTCAAAAGATGAAACTCAATGAGGAATTTTGTACTGTAATATGAAAATGTGAGGGGTTTGAATCTTTCAGTGTTTTCATATCTTTTATCTATCTGTATGTCTTTTCCTTTTACTTTTTCACCTTCCCCTTTTTCATTTTCCTTCCTCTTATTTCCTTTTTCTCAAGTCTCTTTCTCAAGAATTTCAAGATGAAATAGAGACTCTATACATGCTCTCACCACCACAAACATGTAGTTGTTGTAAGAAGTGAAGAGTCTTAAATAATTTTATAGTAATAATTTTATAAGCCCCTCACAGAGTATACAATTTGTCCTGCATAAAAAAGTGTGTTGATGTGTGAATGCAGCCTAATTTCACAGTGTGAACCAAAACAAACCAAAATTGGAAATACCACTGACCAAACAGAGCAAGCCTCTTTTAACACAGAGTACACAGAATACTCAGAAAGGTTCACAAAATTCAAATTCCTTCCAGTGATTGGTCTAAACTCTTGCTCTGTCAGTTCCCACAGAACGCTAAAGTGAATGTAATGTGGAAATATACAGCATGTGAGTGTTAACACACTGTGTAATGATAATGAGTGTGATGGTGAGACAGACTGAGGCAGAGTTGTTATGTAACACTGACCAACATGATGTAAGTCTGTAAAAGAGAGCAGGCAGATTTGCCCTCAGCTCGGTCTCTCAACCTCCCTGTCTCCCACGATTTCTCTCCTTTCCCTCACCTTCCTTTCTTTTTCACCTCCCTCATTCCTCATCTTTGTCTTTTTCTGTTCTCTACACACCCCTTTACTTTTCTTAGCCCTCTCTCATCCTTCCCCGAATGATCTTTGTCATTTCATTTTCCTGCATTTCCCATGCTTTCCTTTTTCCTGTCCTTTATATCCCTTTCCTTTTTTCGTGGTCATCTTTCATTTTTCTTCAACCATCTATGTCTTTTCCTTTTCTGTCCTTTACCTTGTGTTTTAGTTTCTTTCATTTTCTTTTCTTTTCCTTCAATTATTTTCATGTCAGTTAGTTCCTTTCCTTTCCTTTTTCATTCCATTCCTTTTATTTTTTCCTTTTCTATTTCATCCTTTCTCAACCGTCTCTGTCCTTTCCGTTCCATTCCTTCTCTTTTCTCTCTTTCATCTTTCCTCAACCTTCTGTCTTTTACTCTTCTCTCCTCCCTGTCCCTTCGTCCCTCATTTCTTTCCTATCCATCTTCCATCTTTTCATATGTCCTTTGCTTTCCTTTCCTTTCCTTTCCTTTCCTTTCCTTTCCTTTCCTTTCCTTTCCTTTCCTTTCCTTTCCTTGTATCTTTTTCCTCACTCTCTCCTCTTTCCTTTTTCTTATCATCTTTGATCCCTTGTCAACAATCTGCCTTTTCCTTTATTTTCCTTCCTGTTGCCCTCTCCATATCTCCTCTCTCCTCTCATTCCATCCTTCCTCTCTGCCTTCTCTTTTTCTCTCCTTTCTTCCCTCTCTCCATCGCTGATTTTTTCATCCTCCCTCTCCTCCTTTTGTTCCTGTGGTCAGCCAGTCAGTGTCCACGTGTTTTAGTACTGTTTGTGTCTGAAAACAACAGCTGAATAAGCACACGCACACACATACACACACACACAGATGATACACACAGTCACAGTCACACAGCTGTTTGGCCAACTTCAGAAACCCACTGTTGTCCTGCAGCCTCAGTATTTAATGAATGAGATAGAATTATTTGACACAAAATGTGCTTATATCAAACGTAAGTTTTACAAAAGTAACATAAAAAAATGAGAAAGTCCATATAATTAAACAAGCAGAAACATGTGAACCATTACTAAGTAATGAACAGTAGTTAAAACAAAATCAGTAGCTTTGTTTAGTGCAGCAGAAAGGTCATCTGCTGAAAAGAGGGAACATATACATCGACAAAAATAATGGTATTGTGCCTTCTCGTGTGTATGTGTGCACATGCATTCATGCATGCATGTGTGTCAGATGACTTACTTAGCAGGGTGTGTGTTTGGCCCTCAAGTCCCATTTAATTGCAGGGTCATATTATAGATGGAAGATGAGTGTGTATGTGTGCTTCCATTTCTGTCAACTCAGCAGTTGTCCCTATGCTCAGACTGCTGAAAAAACAGCAGTATCTAATAATAAATGGCATGTATATACTGTATATATTCTGTGTGCATGTGCGCGCACGTGTGTGTGTGTGTGTGTGTGTGTGTGTGTGTGTGTGGCCAGAAAGCTTATTTACGAATGCTGCCAAGTGTAAGGGCTGTGTGTATTACATATACACTTACATATTACAGAATGTAGACAGGAAAATGGAATAAGAGGATTACAAAATTATGCATGAAACCTATATTGGTTATATAACTATAACCAAAGGTTAAATGAAAACATCACTATTTATTCAGTTAGTTTTCTGGCAATCGCCTAATTGAAGTCATTAACACGGAGACATGTGGAAATAGCATCTCTCTTTTTCTTGTTTTAAAGTTGTTGCAGCTGTGAACATACAAAGATCGGGAGCTGGTCACAATGTGGAATCTCTTCCCAAAGCTATTGAGAGCAAATGAGCAGTGGACTTATCAGTTGTCAAGTTGGATTGTGTTGCACTGCCAAAGATTAATTTAGTCTAAGATTAGTTGTACTCAGAGTTTGCATAACCAGATTATAAATTAAACAGAGCTCAGTTAAACAATTAAAAACTAATCTCCATTTAGTAAATCCAAATTTGTTGATGTAAACAGAAATTAAATCAAGTTAAATCAACATGAAGATGCTTTCTTACCCACATTTAGATAAAAAAAAATAATTGCTGTCAGGGCCTTGTAACTATAAAAGAGAGGTGAAACTGTTAACTTTCAACTGCTCTGCATTCCCTAACAAAACGCTATATTGTTTGCCAGCTAGCTAAAAAGTTAATTGGCCTAGTTAGCCTACTCATGATGGCTTTGCAGAGACTCTGTCTTTTTAGAGGTCTTTGGCCAAATGCCAGAAGATTAAAAAAAAAACAACAACAGCGCAGTGACGAAAAATAGACTGCCTGGCAGCAACTGGCAGTTCCAATGGTTCAAGTAGATTAAAAGAGACAAGCGCCGCATCATAAAACTAAATTGGGTTGAGTTTGTTCCTTGACTTCCATCTCAAAAATGCAGCTGTTTTAAAAGTAAAAACCTCCTCAAGTGTAAGTTTAAAGTCAATGATGTATCATATTTTAGTTTGTGTTTGGTTTAACGTTTTGGTGCAGCAGAATTAAATTTAATCTAGGTTTTGAGTAAAATTAAACTGAGGTTAAAATATAAGTTTAAATAGAATCATTCGTAACTTTAATCTAGTTTTAAAGTGTGATGCAATATCATTTAATATTGAGCCACAGTTTGATTGATGTGCAAAGCTTGAGTTTATTCAGACCAATGCTTGTGTTCATCTTGTTTCTGTATAACAGTTCTACTCCTCTACATTTCTTCTGTCTTTCCTCTGATGATGTTTTTGATGTGATGTGTGTCAACTTTGTGTCAGTTCTCCACAACTTGATAGACGGTCACTGTGAACTCACTGCTCGTCACACAACTCAGACACATCCTCAGAAAGTGTTACACAAAATCACTTAATAACCTGTTTGGGGAAAAATTAGAGTTGGGGCTATAAACCTGAACACACAGACTAATCATGTGCAACACAGTGTATCATATTTATTGATATAAAAAAAAATGTGTACTGCAACTTTAATACCCTCCAATCTGCATGACAGCCTCTGCAGGCTGTACAGTGACAGGGTTTAAGGGCTGATGACTCTGTACAGCTCTGGTCCCACAACAGGAATGTCAGCTATGTGGCCTAATGGGGCCATGGGAGGCTTAACAGTCCAGTGGTACAGCCAGGGAGGAGAGTGCAGACTGGCCTCTAATATGACTAAATGTGTGTAATGTACTGCACATTAGCGTAGTGATACCTGCACTCTATGGTATTCCAGGCACTCAAACCTACAGGCTGGACTGTGACTGTGGTCATCACATTGTTGGAGGATTTTTTGTTAGTTTACATTAGCGGTAGTTGTAACTTAGGTTAAGCGCAGGACCAGCCAGTGAATGTAATCAGTAAAAGGTCCTCACATACATACAAACACAGTGTGTGAGTGGGTGTGTGTTGGCCTGAGGGAGACATCATCACAGAAACAACACCCTCAGTGTTTTCTGGGAAAAGAAAATACCCGTTAAGAGGCAGTGCTGAAGAAAAAGCTTCATTCTGACAAGATGTTTTTTTCCAAGAAAACAAACATGCTGTGTGGTAAACATACAGTCAGTTATTTCATTCGATCCCAGTCTTCCTTTTGATATTCACATTTGACATGCAGTTTCCACATCATCATTACCACATCAACAGTGAGTCATGCATTCAGTAAATTCCTTTAAAATGCACCATGAAGTTCTCAGCAATGGGATAGATGGAGCATTTTACTGACTTATCTCATTTTTTGGTTATTTTGAGTGCTTTCACACCTGTAGTTTGGTTCATTTGGTCTGGACCAAGGGAAGGAAATGACAAGCCATATTTCCACCTGAAGTACACAGGAGCTACTTTTCAAGGAGCTACAAATTCCCTTCAACCTACTGTTGTCTGCATTGCCATCATGGTCTGCAGATCTGTAAAGACTAGGCAAATTTGTCTGCTGGCTTGGAAAAAAATATGTCTGATTTTATGTGTAATTTTTGTGTGCAGCAATACAACAACAGTCATCATCTAGCTTTCTTCTGTAACTCTGTGTCAATGTGTTGAAGCACATTTCTGAGGGAAATATACTGTCTCCGAACGTAATTTAGGTCCTGGTCCCTGCAGTGGAAACACAAGGAACTCCTCCAAAGGTTCCTAGTCCCTGGGAAAACACAGCTGTTCATTGTTGCATTCCAGCTTTGGTCCAGTACATGTTCATACTGACTTTTTAGAAATGAACCAAGAGGAGTAAACGTGAAGTTTTACATATCGACAGGTAACTGATTGGACAGATTCGGCAATTGTTATCCTGCATCATCTGGATCTGCACACAGCTTTTGGCCAATTAGTCAGGGAAAATACCCACGTTGACATGCATACATGTTACTAAATTATATAAATAAATGTATTCAAAGCTTATACAGATCCATTATATTGTATGGTATCATGCTAAAATCACATATTTGTTGAAAAATCCTGTGGTTGGTTCATTTGGCTTTGTCCACTTAGAAGCAGACAGAGACTACCCTTTTCAAGAGAGCTTGGTCTGGTTGTTTTGTCCGTGCCTAGGTTCAGTTGTACTCTAAAATGTTTTTTCTCTTTATACAAAGAAAGTCATTTTCAAAATGGTCAATGAAAGTTTGCAAGCTCCAAAACCAGAGACATTTCAATTGTTTAAACCCCCTGTTTTCCTGTTTCTCATTGTCTTTTACAGAAAAAGCTCCAGTGGCTGATGCTGAGGAGGTGCAGAAGGCCGATGTCTCCTCCACAGGACAGGGTGTCATTGATAAAGACACCCTTGGGCCCATGATGCTGGAAGTATGTTCAGCCAAACTTTGGTCCACCCCTGTCATTATGCTCTGAGAATAAATGAGTCCAAAGGTCAAAGCAATAGCGACACAAAACAGAACATTAGCTGGAGCCGCAATGATGATGATGGCACCAAGAACGATTATTCAAACCGGAATTTCTTGCTTGTCTTCTATTGACAACAGTGGCCTGTAAATGACCTTTGGGTACTACAGAGGGGAAGTGCAACAATTTCAATTAAATAATCTTAATTTTTTTTCGCATTCATTTTCTATAACGTCAGAATTATTGTAGGAGCTCCTGCTTTGCTCCAAATGCCACCATTAAAGCAGTGCAATGGGGGGAAACGAGCAAAAGCCTGCACGTTTTTGTATCCATGCTGTTGTCACTTAGGGCTCGTGGAACATCTTTCTCACTTTAAATGGTGTTGCACTCTACAGTGACGCAGGCAGATAAGAGTTCCTCTGGCTAGCGGCAATGCCGTCATCAAGCCTGCTCTAGTGTGTGTGTCTGTCTGTGCACGTGTGTGGTGACGTATAACATGGGACCCAATGAGGTGTAAATACCTTTTCTGAAAAGCCAGATTAGAATAGGAGGGGAGGAGCTTGACCACGCACACACACAGAGGCTATATATAGCTTTCACCAGTCGCAACATTGGCTGAGGTGTCATTCTAGTCAAGACCCTGTCTGTTCTATTGTATTCTATTCCATTCTATTCTGCACTAATTTTTGGAATATAAACAGGCAGACACACAGTAGGAGGCTTGTGTAGACATGTGGCAGACTAAAGGACAAATCACAGTCTGTACATATAGGTGGAAAATACTGAGTTGACAGGAATGAAAGAATGGAAAAATACACACACAGTGCAAGAGAGGCCTGTTGTAATAGCAAGCTGCACTGATAGTGCTTGGTATTTTTCAGTCATAATTGAGGAGTTTTGTGTCAAATTAAAAAAAAAAAAATACCCAGATTTATTTTAAAAGGAGTAGACATTTTGAAACACACGTTTCATGTTCACAGAGATCCAAAATTGATGCATTTGTTCATGTAAGACAATAACACAATTAATTTACTGTAGTTTACAGTAAACAAGGCCCTCGGTTGTTAAGCATGCATCAGAATACACTTATGGTAATAGAAAATGAAGCCAAAAAACAAAATGTCATGCTGATTAAGTGCCAATTTGCTCACACAAAATGACAATATATGGTTAAACTTAACAGCTAAACCCAAACCGGAGGAATTAAAACCTCAAGTTTCCCATTTACTTCTGTTAATTGAGTCTAATCATCTTTGGGTGGAAAGTTCAGATGAACTTTAATTAACATCCAGTCTCCCTTCTTTATCCCTCTTACCTTCTTCTGTCTTCATGCTTTTTCTTTCCCTCCTGCTGGCCTTATTGTTTCTTCCGCTAATCTCCCTCTACTTTGTCTCTTTCCTTCTTTCCTTCACTCTGCTTGTCACCTTCTCTTCTTCCTGTTCCCTCCCTTCAAATTTCCCCACTATTTCATGTATTTTTACTTTCCACCTCTTCTGTCTGTCCAACCATCTTGTCTTTCTGCTCTACCTCCCTGTTCTTCTCCTCATTCCCTCCCATCGTCTCCTTCTCCCTGTCTCCTCTGCCCTTCCACTTTTTCCTCATCTCTCAGGCCCTGGACGGCTTCTTTTTTGTGGTCAACATGGAGGGCAACATAGTGTTCGTGTCAGAGAACGTCAGCCAGTATTTGCGCTACCAGCAGGAGGAGCTGATGAACACCAGCGTCTACAGCGTGCTGCATGTTGGGGATCATGCCGAGTTCGTCAAGAACCTCCTGCCCAAGAGCCTGGGTAAGAACCACAGACAGTTTTACAGTCCTGTATTCTGAAATCTCAATGGTCCGAAAAATGTTCCATTGGACTGAGAGCCCATTTGTCCCACGCCCACAGCTCTGAAGGCTCTGAAATACACACACACTGGAATTTTTTGCTCCTAATGTCTTTGTGTATTTTGATGGGCAAAATTTAGCTATAAGTTCAGGTCACAAAGCTACCTGGTTAAGTTTAGGAAAAAATCATGGTTTTGGACAGTGTTAGTTTTTTAAAAGAATATATTGATTTTGTTTTGTTGACATCCTTTTATTTCACAACTAAATTGTAATGGTGACATGAATAAAAAAATCTTGACAACAAAAATGATGACAAATTATGACCTGCTGTTAATTAAAAATGAAAATGATGACTAAGATGACTAAGATTATGACTAAAACAGTGACTTAAATTATGACTACAATTGAAACTGAGTTCCACTGACTACATTTTGACTAAAGCAAAACAAAAACAAAAGACTAAAAAGTGATTTTAATTCAAAACCATTTTCAGTAAGCCATTAAGATCAAATTTAACACTCATTTTGGTTTAAATAAGTGTGTTAGTTATGTCAGTTAAGTTATGTAAGTTTGTATTAATGGGTCTTTGTTTTGTTTGTTGACAAATGGGCTCTTTGACTATTGAGGTTTAGGAATGGTGGGCTGAAAAATGGGTGTTTCTGAATTTATGGCTCTGCCATCATGACAGAACCTGGTCACCCTACTTTTGTTAGTTCACAACACTAAAAGAACTGGGACAGTTGTCCTTAGCTTGATGATCAAGATCAAACAGCCACGATTAATACCTTTTAGCTCCCGCATCTAATGTTACATGTCTAGCAGGTGTTAGCTAGTATCTTCATATCAACAGCAGCTTTTACCTGCCTTGCTAAATTAATTTTCTTGTCATTAGAAGCCACAGTTTAGTCAGATTAACACTGTTGACTGTTAATAAGCGTCCCTGCAGTGTCCACATTACTAAAACTGTCTTGTCTTTAGATCTTGTCTCTTTTCTAAACCACTGTTAAGTTTTAGATTGTGATGAATCGCCTCAATTAACCTGAACAAAGTGTTAGCTCGCTGTCAAACCAATCAGTTTGTTCAACTGAGCAGATAATGTCAATATTTTATTAATCTTATATTGACCTATCCCTCCATAAGCTTGCAGAGATCTGAAGAACAAGGAAAAATTAAGGAGGATTATTTAAGTACCCAGTTGGTTGCAGGTTTACTAAAAACCTACAATATTATGCTACAGATAATCCAGCCAGTGTTGCTGTTTCCAGAGGAGGGCAATTTTAAAAACATGGCTAACTGAATGGCCACAAATGTATTTCCATCTACTTTTTTTGCGGTATAGGATGTGGCAGTTTGGTGTTGCAGTTTGTATGTTGGCAGTTTGAACATCAAATACCGTCTCGATCTTTTTGCTTAGCATGGTTATGTTGACAGCTTCAATCTCTTATTTTTGTTGTGTCCCATGCAGTCAATCATCGCAGCGGTGATTCGTCCAACAGGAATAGCCACACCTTCAACTGTCGTATGCTGATCAACCCTCATGCCGATGGTGAAGCCCAGCCAGTGTCTGACCAGCAGGACGCGTCACAGCTGAAGTATGAGACCATGCAGTGTTTTGCTGTCTCCGAACCCAAGTCTATCAAAGAGGAAGGGGAAGGTATTGTCTCTAACTAAAGTTTCCCTCTCTAAATTTCTTTTTTATTGCTTCCCTTTTGTGCTCCTTTTTTTAATCTTTTGTTCTGTCTCACTTGATTTGGTCCCTCTTTTGTTATTTCCACATCTCTCTTTTTGGCTTTCTGTTTTCGTAGTTCTGTCCTGCCATTCCTACATGTTCTTTATTGTTGTTACTTTCTTTCTGCATCTTTCCATGTCTATTTTGACTTTTTGTCCTCTTGCCATCACTTTTTACATCCCGACTCTCCCAGTCTCTTGTGTCCTGTCCTCCTTTCATCACCACTCCTGTCTGCTTGTCCTCCCATCCACCGGGAGAGACTAATTAGTGCATGGCACTTTGTCATCTTCCCATCTTATCTTATCACACACAAACACACTAGGGAAAAGATTCTGTCTGGCACTCTAATTTTAGATGTCTGACAACCAGATATTGTGCCAATCTGTCCCCCGACAGACGGAGGATGTCTGGTGGACAGACGGATGGCTGCAAGGTTGAGACTGAGGTTTAGGCTGATGTGAAAACTCAGGCTTAGTCTCAGATTGGGGTTCTTGACATCAGTTTTGAGGCTGAGGTTGGTGCTCTTGATGAAATTGTCAAGCAAATTTAAAACAAACTTTGAATGCTGCCAAAAAAAGGAAAAGGGTTGTTTCCATCAACTGATTGGGAGTGAATGAACCAGGCTACACAAAGCATAGTTTAGTTAGAAGTTGGCAGTATAGACTACCTTTGTAAACATTTAAAAAGAAGAGAGAGACAGAGGAAGAGAGATTGCAAACCAAAAACAAAACCATTTGAGTGCCAACTGCCAATAAACCTCAAGGAAAAATATAAAGAAAAAGAGGAAGAAACAAAACCAGTTGCTTTGTCCAGCTATGAGAGAAAAGTTTTTTCTATTGAGCAAGCAGTGATTATTCTTTCGTGGAACAGTTGATGCCAACAGCAGAAACTGCTTCTTCTTGTCTTGGAGCAGAAATAGTCAGTTAAATGTTAAAAGTAAAAGTACATGAAAGTATGAAAGAGATGTCCATAAAACTGTTGATTAGACACCTTGAACTGTAAACAAGGTCAGTTATGACTCTTTCTATTAAAACCATTTGATCCATGGAGTTTTTATATTTGTAAAACTTTCGTCAAGCTGAAAAAAGCCATTTTAACGTCTGTAACATCACCACAGTGTAAAGTCTGTGGGCTGAATGGGAACTTGTGTGTGGGATAAGTGGGGAAACAGCACTGCACATATTCAGTGGACTATATAAGCAGGAAGTAAATCTAGAAGCTACAAAAGATTTTCAGCTTGTGTGCCAGGTGAGCATCTCCCATTGGACTGAATGGGCGCCATCTTTGCATTTACTATTGAATTCGTTATATTATATCTATGCAGAAACCACATCAGGTGAGCGTATAAAGTTTTTTTTAAAGACTTTGCAGTTTCAGTCAACCTTTTCTGATGTGATACTTCAAAATATGCATAAAACCATGTTGAAGGAAACACAGCTATTGAGGTTCATTTTAAGATTGAAACCAGTGTTGAGGTTCAAAATAAAGTAGTAGTTAGTAATAGTTTTTGTTTTATGAGAATAAAGCTTCAGTTGCATTGATGTTTGGATTTATGTCGGATTTAATGTTGTGACGGATATAAGGCTGAGGTTGCTAATGAGACTGGGACCATATTTAATTTGAAGGTACAGACAGACAGACAGACAAAATTATTAAGAGCTGTTGCCTTGTGTTTTTAATGAGACAATCTGTGAAGCTATAACAGGTGAGGAGCCAGACTAAGATCACCCAAGAGAGGGAAAGTAAGGTCACACTTACCAACAAACACACACACCTAGACACACACACAGAATGGGAGGCTTTTAGGTTTTTAACTCCCACCTCTCTCTTAATCTGAAATACTGCCCATGGTATATCATTTTGCATTAGTTAGTAAAATATAATTTTGACCCATACTTTTCCAAACACGCAGATTTCCAGTCATGTCTCATCTGTGTGGCAAGAAGAGTCCCAGTCAAAGAGAGACCTGTGGTGCCCTCATATGAGAGCTTCACCACACGTCAGGATCTTCAAGGTATGTTGTAGGATGCGTGACACAGTGTGCAACTTGTAGATGTTTGCTGGAACTCTGTGGTCAGCTACACTGCTGAGTAATAACCCCACTGCGCCATAACATCTAAAATATGACAGCCATCTGTTAATATCAAGTGTTTTACCTGTTCAGGTAAGATCACATCCCTGGACACCAGTCTGCTCCGTGCATCCATGAAGCCAGGCTGGGAGGATCTGGTCCGGCGGTGCATTCAGAGGTTTCACCTGCAGAATGACGGAGAGATGTCATTTGCCAAGAAACACCAGCAAGACGGTGAGTCAGACAATTCAGAGCTCACCGTACAGCCTGCATCTGATAATAATTTTTCACCAATCAATTTGTAGGAATGATATCATAGTTTGTCTGGCACTCTTCCTCTACGTCATGTTTTATGATGTGAATTTGTTTTATTTCGTAAAAAGTGTAATTTTCTGTCCGTGTCTTTGCAGTATTGAGGAATGGCCACGCGCTGAGCCCTCTGTACAGATTCTCACTGGCAGACGGCACCATCGTCTCAGCTCACACCAAGAGCAAGCTGGTCCGGTCTCCAGCCACCAACGAACCACAGCTCTACATGTCCCTCCACATCCTACAGAGGTACCACCAACCACTCTGTCTCTACTTCTGTTTTTCTCTACAATGTACTTAGTCATGCGGAGGTGGCACGGATCAGCGTAAAGATGAATGAAGTAATTTGTTTTGTAAGATTTTTAAATAAGATCTGGTTCTTGGTTTCCTCTCCGACAGAAGCAACTTCAGGCTACTTAAAAATCCTTTATATGAAAGAAAAAGAAACCCCTATCTCAACCCCTTTTTTTTCTTCAAAGTCTTTTTGGATGTGATTCTTTCCTATTATGTCTTTAGAATAAGAGCCCCCCAGGATAATAGACTTATTTGAACTGAATCTTATCTCAGTTCAGTTAGGTTGTAGCTGTAAAGGAAGCAGGATTTTATTTTAGGTAGGTAATTAAATGAACTTGAGGTGCAGTGAGTGTACATTATTAAAAACAGTTAATGAATCAAAATAATTGTTTTAATGGGCCTATATTTAGTTTTTGATATGCTTATAGTAAAGCTTAGAAGTAGTGATTTTTATTACAGCAATACATACAGTTTGTATGTATACAAACATACAGTTGAAAAAAGGAAGAGTATTTCTAGCACAGATATAGAGGGAACAGTCAGACCTGAAAACAGAAATAAAAAAAATAATAAAATCAAACCTTTTCTGGTGCCTAAAAAGGAGTATTGCAAATTAGTTTTAATATACTGCAACGCCAGTTAAAATCTAGTCAAAATTTGTCTTCACAACTTCTCAACGAGTATTTAATTTTTTCTAGATGCAGGTGCTGCATAGCATCTTTCAGAAAGAGAATGTGGAGTGGGTTGCGGTGACATTAAAGAACTCTCAGACTTTTTACATTTTAGATCTCATCTGACAGGAAGTCCTGGAACTTGCAGGGAGCCAGTTTAGAAAAAGTGAAGTAGCTCTACATCAGTCAGCGGACACACTGAAACCTTGAGGTTTGATGAGTTGAGTTTTATGACCTCTGGATAATGAATCTCCAGTTTGGTCCTGTAGCTGCCACTTAAGTTAACCTTTCATAAAATTGACTTTTCACTCATGACTTTAATAGCATAACAAGATAGATATTATTTCCTCTTCTTTCCCCTGTTGGTCTGTGTGTCTATCACATGTTTTTTCTCAGTGTTTCTTCTTGATTTGGACAAAGAGGGGGATACAGCAATGTAGATTAACAACAAAGAGCCTGTTATTCAGAACCGCTGCCACATGTATAGACCAAAACTGACACAAGCGCCACCAGTCAGTCCAGTCTACAGTATCTCCATCCCTCCCTCCCACCACCATGAGCTACAGCGACTCAACCACCATCCCAGCCTTTGGTATGACCATTCAGAGTCAGCATTTGGACAGCAGTCAGAAAACAATGCCAGGACTGTTACCCGGAGCATTCGGGGATCAATGGCGAGAACTTGGCCTTTTTACTTCCACAAGTTTCACATTCAAAATTATCGCTCCAGCTTTCAGCACAATCAGAGCTTTGTGTGTTTGGTGTGGAGCTGAAGCTGATCCATGTTTCAAGCTCTCTTTCTGTTACAGCTTTAGGCCTCGTTACAGCCTTGTTTTCTCAGTTGTGTACACTGTTTCAGAGCTGCTATCTGTTCTAGTCCTTCATGACATGACTGATTGAAGCTGAACCAAAGGGAGTTATTCAACCTCTCCATGGCATGCTTTGTACTGAATCCAAAATACTATTTTCACTTTTAGTAGACATTTACTGACAAAATCAGTAATAGAATATCACAGTTTGTGTTAGTAGTGGACAATGTTTTTTTTTTTTACAAACCGGTCATGTGTTTTTTAAGGGCAGATATCAAAAGTTTGAAAATAAACACATTTTATGTCAATTATTAGACTTGGCTAATGGCTTGAGTAAATGTTCTTGACCTTGGAAACAGTAGCTTGACCAAAAACCAAGAAGGACAACAATAATTCCAATTCTTAATTCTAGAAAGAATTTAAAGAAAAAAAAAAAAAGAATTATTTTTGATAATGTTTGAGTGGGAGTTTCCATTTGAAAAGCCTGGAAAACAATGCAGACAAAATTGTCCTTTAAGTAAAAGTCAAGATTATGTGCACACTAGATTATATCTATAGCTACTATAACTGGTATATTTCTTTAGACTGAACCAGCAACATTTTGACCCTACCCAGTCTTTGTTCTGTAAATGCTAACATGTCACTTGTGTGTGTGTATAGGTATATCTGAAAAACAAAATTAAAGGGGACTACAGCATAATGCAAAAATATTGCTCAAGATTTAGTAAACCTAAAAAAATATTGCTAAAGGGAGGAAAAATACACCCTGAATGAAAGATACCTTCAGAATTCGACATTCCCAAAATCTAATTTCAAAGGAGAACTCAACTTTCTTGAGGAACTTATTGCTTCACTTGACTACATTTATCATAAACACTAAGTGGACATCTGCATAAAAAGTGGTGAATTTTCACTTTAATTAACCACAACGTCATTCTGAAAATTTATACATATACACATTTTCACACCCACAGTCTGCCCATGTACGACCAGCACTCCTCTGAACCAGGTCAGATTCTTGTGTCTGTTTTCTTTTTCTTTTAGGGAGAACATGGGTGGCATGACTGCAGACCAGGGCATGGCCAAACCAATGACCCCAACCAGTGTGAGTGGTCCCTCCCCTTCCCCTGATGCCAGCGTCACCAGCAACACGCACCACTCCACCATGGCCTCCAGTACCCCTGGACGTGCTTTTGGGGCTGTGTCAGGTCGGGCGCCCACACCTCAGGGAAACAGCCATGCACTCAAGGTGGGCAGTCCCTCAGCCCATGGGAGCCCCAGCGTCACTTCAGGGGCCCAGGGAGCCATGTTGTCTCCTCGTCATCGCCAGAGCCCCAGCATGGCGGCCAGCAGCAGCAGCTGTGGCAGCCCTCATCTTCCCCAACATCCGGCTGGTTCTTTCTCTCCTGCAGCCGGCCTCCACTCTCCAGCATCCATGTGCAGCAGCACAGGTAATGGCCAGGGGTTCAACTCCCTCAGTGCACTGCAGGCCCTCTCCCAGGGCCACAGGGTTTCCCAGGGACTAACAGAGGGGCAGCATCCAGAGTCACCTGACAGAAAGCCAGGTGGCCAGGAACAACCCAAAAACAATCCTAGCTTAGAGGCCGACTTATTTGGAAGCTTTGGGGAGCAGCATGACTTGTTGTCATCACAGAATCAGGAGGGTGAGCAGGAAGAGGGCAGAGACGGTGACCCGGACAGCTTAGGAGGTGATGGAAGCTTAGGGGAGCTTGGTGATGCCCCAAATCGCCTTTTGAACACAAAAGGGCACACAAAGCTGCTCCAGCTCCTCACCACCAAACTAGAACCCTCCGATCCCTGCTCACCACTGCAGCCTCTGGGGGACGAGCAGGACTGTAAGGACCAGTTGGGTGGGGTTGGTGGTGTGGGTGGGGCTGGGCATAACAACCACTCCACCTCGTTAAAAGAAAAACACAAAATTCTCCACAGGTTGCTGCAAAACAGCACCTCACCGGTGGAGCTGGCCAAGCTGACAGCTGAGGCTACTGGAAAGGACCCAATTGGTCCAGAGTCAGCTTCAGGGGACAACATGGCAGCCCTTGGTGAACTCTGCACAAAACAGGAGCCAGGGAGCCCCAAAAAGAAGGACAATGCATTGCTTCGATATCTGTTGGATAGGGATGATAACAGCATCCTCGATAAAGCCATCAAGATGGAGCCTGGTGATGGACCGAAGTTGTCCAATGTGAAGACAGAAAAACAGGAAGTGGGTTTCAACATGGCGGACCAGGTGAGTGTTGTTGACAGCAATATTCATAGTTAATGCTGTAATGATAAAAGTGTCCCTGAATTGGCATAAAATTGCTCACCAGCAAGTCTGAAAGTCAATTAATGATTTAAAGGTGCTATGAAACAACTAGCAGAGGGCTTACTGCTTACAAATATTTACACGTTTTTAGCTAGGAAGGGAGTTATTCAGTGCTACTGGCTGCTGTAAACACCAGTCAATATCTGTGAATTGTGTTATGTCCAGTCCTTTGCTAACTTTTCCCAGACTGGAACTCCGAGTGAAAACAGCAGTATGTAGATCAATTTCAGTCTCTGAGGCCTACTAAGGCCAGTTTGAGGACAGAGAATAAAATACCAAGGTGGCTTTCTCAGCACGTTTAGCTCCTGGGACCCCGTGGCTGAGTCAATTAACTGCACTGATGATAGAGCTAACAGCAGGTAGCAATTAGTTACTTTAGCAACAAATTAAGCTATCTTTCCATCAGGAAACTCCCGAAATGACCTTGGTACCTTATTTCCTGTCGGACTTGAAGGCTGTGTTCGATTCCTGTCTGGCCACTGGTCACTGGGAGACTGCTGAGCTCAGTTCCATTGCCCAACTGTTACCATTAGCAATTAGCTTCTTCAGACACAAGTAAAAGAGGACAAAAGAAGTAAAACCAGAAAATAGAAGAATTCTCCATTAAACTCAGTGTCACCCAAATCAATGAACAAAGTTATACAGTTGTGTTTTTTAAGTGATAGTTGTTTTTTTGTACAGTGTAACTTGACTGTGCTCTGATGGCCCCATAAGAAAGAAAGTGAGAAACCATTTCATTGGATGCTAAATTAGTATATGCGCCAAGGTGTGGGCTGACGTTTTCTAGGGTTTTCCAGGACATGACAAAGTCTAAGGCTAAAATACCATTATGAATACCAAAGAATACCTACAAAATGACTGTTTTTGTCATTGTTGGGCCACATACTGACATATAGGTGATGTATAGTGTAAAAGACGTATGTGATAAAAACACTTAAACTGACTTTTAAAGTCAGAATTGTTTTTAAGGAGTTTACAATTTATAAATACCAGTTGCTGTTTTGTTGGTCCCAGCTTCCTGAATTGATTTGCTGCTTCTTTCTGTTTGGTATAATTGAAAGTTTTATCTTTACATTTTGGACAGTTGGTAAAACATTTCCAGCAGAGAGACATGATAACAGTCAGAGCCCCTTAGCCTCCTTACACATGAAGAGTTCTGTTAAATGCACAGGAATGTATGTCGCAGTGAGTTTTGATGCAGTAACTGATAGAATGGTACAGAGATGGTGCAATGTGAGTTGCAGTTTAAAATTAGACTTTGTCTCTTTCCACTTACTCTAACCCCTCACTAAAAGTTTCAGCCATCAAAATAAGGTCTTCAAAACTTTTGCCCATTACAACTGACTGCTGTACTAATTCTTTAACTCCTAACTATGAGATCCACACTCTTGAATTGCTGTGACACAATCAGGCAGACAGTTTTAGTCTAGACATGAGTTTCACTAGAGAGTACAATTTCCCTTCCCTCACAAACAATCTTCAGCTGACAGCAGCAAGTTAATTCTGGAATCCGTAATTAGAGACAGCTAATATCATCTGTTAAAATGTGAGATTTGTTAGCACCAGAGATTTAGCAAATGTGTATTATTTTTCAGATGAGTTCTGGACCCGAAGTGTTACTTGCTATTGAAACCCAATCCTGTAAAACATGCTTAAGTCTAGATTAATAATGCAAGTCTGCTAATAATTTTAGCTGAGTACACTGTCAGATAAAGCTTTACAGCTTTCGTACATAAACTGAGGTTGAAATTTTGACCTGGTCACAGTGCTGCATGAAAAGTCATGGGGTTCCCAATGACTTTTGAATTCATCCTCAGAAGACTGTTAATGTCAGTACTAAATTTAACTATCATGGCTGAAAAAAGCATCGTAAAGATTCTGGGATGCATCTTCCAGGTTGCATAAAACTTAGTCTTGTAGTGTCTGGTATTTCTTGTTGAATGGGTACAGCAACCAAGCAACACATGATGGTAAGTGTGTCTTCTGAGTAAATAAAATAAGTTGAGTCTGTTTACTGAACATATTAAATATGAATGTATTTACCAGCTCCTATAAACACTTGTAAGTGAGAGGCACAGCTCTTCTTCACAGCAAACTTCTGTCGAAGGTGTGTTAACCTACATGTTGATGGCAGGCTGTTAGGAGTTAATCCTGAAAGATCCTCTGGCAGGAGAGGAACAGGAGTATTATTTAAACTTGGGGAAACCAAGAGTACATGGGCATGATAATTGAAAACACCATACATGCTTGTGTATAGTTATGATTTACAGAGAGAATGTTTATGTGCTGTATTTGCAACATAAGAAGTTCTCATATGAAGAGCAGAGGAGTTCTGTTTATGTGGCACAGCATGTAGGTTTGTTTGCGTGTGCAGTGGGTCTGTGTTTCTTGTGTGTCTATAAACATTCACGTATGTACAAATCTCCCAGAGGACTGAAAGATTATGTCTGGCAGTGGCACCAGTCTATAGAAGTTGCTTCCTAGCCAGTGTTTGCCTGTGTAGGAAGACCATAAGGGAGAAGGAGGAGGATGAGGAGAAGGCTAACATAGAAGCAGTGAAAAGTAAGGAACAAGAGGTGAATAAACTTCAGGGGTCAACCCAGGAGCTATGGAAATCAAAGCAGCTATAAAAAACTGCACAGTGTGGGACTCAAACATATAAAAACAAACATTCAGTTTTGACCCTGCATTGCTAAAGGGATGGTTCATCCAAATTACAAAATAACAGAATTTTTATTTACCTCTAGTGTTATGTAGTGATGCTGAGAGTTTTGGTTTTATCTGTTTAGATTTAGTAATATCCCTCTTGGATATCTTTTCACACTTTTTGACAATCTGCCTCTGTGAACGATTTTCAATCAAACTATTTTGTGCCTAAGGTAAGTGGTAGGAAAAAAAATCATCCCTGTAGAAACTGTTGACTCCAGGCTTAAAGAATGAGTGTGTAGGACTTAATGGTCTTTAGTGCTGAGGTTGTACATACCGCTTGCCCCACCCTCCCCTTCCAAGCATGTAGGAGAAACTACAGTGGCTGCAAAACTCACAAAAAATGTGTGTGTGCATGCGTGCATGCGTGTGTGTGAAAGCACTATCTAGAGCCAGTGTTTGGTTTGCCCATTCTGGGCTACTGTAGAAACATGGCAATGCAATGTGGTGCCCTCCATGGAAGAGGACTCACTCCCTCTGTAGATCTAAATGGCTTAAAGGTAACAGAAATACAAAATACAACTATTCTTACTTTCTGGTGATTATACATTAATGAAAACATACTTAACTCATTATAATATTCAATTTCTGCCATATTCTGCCAATAGATGCCCCTAAATCTTTCACTCTGGACCTAAATGGACTATGTTCAGGAGTTTCTATGCTTGATTAACAGGTTTCTCATACTTTTCTCATACTTGATTTAGACTGACACAGTGACCCAGGTTCACATCTCTCCTCGCTAACTGACTGCAATATGGGTCAGATGTAGAGCCCCACACAGGCCAAAAACTCAAGACCGTGAATGGCCCCAGCCCAACAAAGTCTGTAATTTTTCAGCCCGAGCCTGCCTCAGCCCGAGACCAACACCAGCCCTGGCCTATTAAAAGAAAGAATGGCCTGAACCTGGCCCTATTAGACTTCAATACATGATACCCAGCTTTGGTGAACATGTGCCTACTCAGGATTGAAATGAATTTGATGATAATGACATATAACAATCATTTAACATGGTTCATGGCTTAGCAATGAGATGTATAAAACTACACTGCAGACTGGAATCTCAACTTACAGTGACAGCGAGAGATGAACTTGTAACATCAGTTACCCATGAGTGGGTCCAGTGTGCTATATGTGTGTCTTTTGTTTGAATGGAGTTTTTGAGTGGTAAACCAAAATTCAGCAGGAAGACCAAACAAACCAGGTTTCAGCAGCACCAACACCATACAGTGAAGCATTCTGTATCTTACAGTCATTGCTTAGTTTAAACGCTGGAAAGTGTAGCCTTTTTAAGTTGTTGAGTCTCATTACCAGGTTGTGAAATACAGACGTTTGGGGTGGTGGCTCGACCTGAGTCACTGAGCCTGAGTATTTGACAACCTGCTAATGAGACTCAGCTATCAACTAATTTACTCCAGAATTGCTTGCAGCAGCTTTAAAGTGCAGGTGCGTTGGCATAGTTGAAGTTCATTCCAGGAAGGGGCTGAAGGCCGCCGACTGAGGTTCAAAAGTCTGGCATCCTCAGATACAAAGGCAACACTCCAACCAGCAGTTGTGCCTCCGGACAGCGGAGGCTGCTGCCGGAGGGGAGGTAACCATTCTCCAACCATTCTCCCGTCCTGGATGGATTGGTTTGTAGTTTGTAGGTTGAACTTAATCCATGAACTAACTGTTGATCTGGTCCTGATGGTGCCAAGGACATGCTTTTTAAATGGAGGTTAGGGCAGTTGATTGATGTTTATGATGTTCCAGTTTACCAGAGCAAGAAGCAGAACAGGAAGAATTTTAAGCTGAGTTTGACTTTTTAGTTGAGCTTTGGCCTCTAAACCTGGCAGAAAATCAAACCAGTACAAGCCCTTATAGTTGTTGCTTTAGAGAGGACAGCAGTAAACTCTAATAATGGCCTTTGTCTGCGCAATGTTATACTTAGCCATTTGGTGTTAAGGTAAAGGTAACACCATTAAGGGATGGCATTTTACTAACATCTCATGTAGCTGTAGGAAAATACAACAAAGTTAGCCAACTATAGTTATCCACTAATGCAAAGTTCAAGTTTGATATCTGTTCGCTAACTGCATCAGACATGACTCCTGAGTCTGCATATCAAAATGATTTTAGTAACTGTTATTGTATTTAAGTACACTGCCAGGAAGTTAAAGCAAGACTGAATTAACGGGACGCCACACTGCTTGGGCTTGCAGTGAAAGCTAATACTAGTATGCTATTTTTTAAGGTTTTATCTATGAATCTGATTTTATGTCCAAACTCACAGATAGCTACTTGAGGCACAATGCGAGAAATGCTTTCCACATACCGTGGAAAATATTGACCGTCAGCAGTGCTGTGGCCAATTGACTTTCAATATATTACGTAAACAAAGACCTTAGCTATAAATGGAAGAGGTTAGCTACATCATGGGTTCTTCACCTGTCCAACCACAACTATAGGCCTATTTTTTGTAGGAAAAATTGGGGGAACGTGTCCCTCGCATCCCCATTTAAAATTATGCCCTTGTACCCTTGTGGCCATGCTGTGTGTGTGTTCACTGCGTGTGGTTTTGTGTGTGTGTGTGTGTGTGTGTTTGTGTGTGTGCGTTTGTATACACTGTGGCAAAACAGAGCCGTGACTGTGTGTCTTACTGTACATCACACATGACCTCATTAGTGCTGGCAGTTTATTTTTAGCTCCTCCTCTATTCATCAGCCAAACGGCCGGAGGAAACCGTTCTGTCAGTGGTGTGTGTGTGTGTGCGTGCGTGCGTGGGTGGGTGCGCGCGTCTATGTGTGTGCGTGCATGCGTATGTGTGTGTGTGTGTGGCAGATTAAATTACACTGTAATACTGAGGGTGGTTTCAGTTTCTTTCAAAGTTGTCATCAAAAATGAATATCAGATTTCTTGTTTTCATGATATGAAAAATACTTCTCACATTTAATCTTTGTTGTGTTGCTCTGACAAAACAAAGACAAAGAATAAATTATCCTACATTTATTGTATCTTTTGATGATGTTAACATCAAGATTGCACCTGAGCTGAATGCTTCCCTAGTTCTGTTGGCAAAAACAGATTCATCACTGTTATGTAAGAGAACTTGTATGTAATCCTAGATGTAAGGGTGTCTCCTGCAGTAACTTATAAAGCAGGGCTGCAAAATGTAAGACTGAAGCACTTTCCTTAAACAATCATTGAAACTTCAATGATCCCTTATAATTAACAAAAAAACATTTTTGCATATATCAAACAATGCCAAATGTGTTTTTTTCCTCAATTGAAGCTTTATTCCACAGTAGCATATTTCATATTCTCTGACAGCACATAGCATATGAAACCTATAAAGACATAGAGGCCTACATCAGATAACATGTGAAGTGCGCTCATAAAAATAATCTCTGCTGTATTTCAGATCTTTATTTGATAGTAGATTGATTAAATTTTACTTGATTATTTATCCTGTTAACCACAATTAATCAGTCATTGATTAATTGTTATCATCCCTAATCGTAAGTTTTCTCACATCATGACAAAGCGGCATGTGCTTTAAATTAAAGATCACATAAAAGGTGAAAATGATGTGGGTTTATAAAATGTGTTGAAATCATATACTGAACTTGTGAGTTGTATGTCTGGACCAAGACTCCACATGAAATAAGACCCAATATGGGAGACCCTGTTACACAATTTTTCAAATATAACTGGAGGAGTACAAAATGCAGCCATTGTCATGTCTTTATCAGTGGAAATCAAATGCTATCCCAGGGTGATGTCTCTTAAACATTTTGGTTAGAGAAATGAGGCACATTGATGCTGATGTCAGGTGAACAAAACAAAAAAATGTTAATGAAGAGTGTTCACATTTTTGTAATGTTTTGCACCAGTTAAGTCATTTTATGCGGGGAAGTACCTTATCTTCTAATCCGGCTTTTTCCTGTTGGTGATCTCAGACCAGTGAGTTGGAGGACCTGTTGGAGGACCTACAGAGTGGCGGCCAGCAGCAGCTGTTCGGGGCCCAGCCACCAGTCAGAAGACCGGCCTCCTCTTCATCCTCCTCTACTTCTGTGCAGCCTGGTTCCTCTGTGGACAAACAGACCATTATCAGCAACATCCTGACAGACAGCAGCAGCAGCAGCAGCCCCCCCAACCAGCACAGAGCCTTCCCTGCTATTGTCCCTGCAGGTACATCTGTTTATTTCTGACACATCATGTTTTTTACTTGGGACATGTGCAATACATATAGAATAATGTACAGTGAGTGGATCATTATTGCTCTGATGTGAAGCAAAGGCTGTTACATCACCCTGAATGAGTTTATCATGCAATAATAACCCGCTCATTGTACATTTTCCGGCTTATTGCATGGCTACTTAATTTAAAAAATCAATAATTTCACATCAATCAAGAATCTAGTATGTAACAAAGCCATGTATTAATTAATAAATAAATAGTAATGAGAAAATCTTGTTTTCTGCCCAGCAGGCTTTAATGCTGCCAGGCCAGGCCAGCCGGGTCGAGGTGCTCCTCCAGTCAGGAGCGCGTCTCTGGACAGTGGTATGGGCCCCAACCCCAACACTGGAAGACCATTTCCTCCACAGCAAAGGAACAATGGCCCCTACTCCTTATTCCAGCAGCAACAGCAGCAAGGCATGATGGGAACCCACGGAGGCATGGCCAACCAAGCAGCGATGGCCAATCCAGGTCAGGCAGGAAAAGAGATAAGATAAGATAAAATATGAAGCAGAATTCTTGTGCCAGAGATTGCTCCAAAATTACAGTAATAAAAGAATAAAATCAAGAGTATACAGCTAAAGTGTATAAGTGGTAAATGCAAAGAACAGTACAGAATAAAAATAGAAGTAAGATAAGTTAAGTAAAGAGTAAACTGAAATAAACTAAAATAGAAATAGTATCTGCAGTGATATTTAAAGTAATATGGACAGTGATATTAAAGTAGGAAAAAGTAATATTGTATGTGATAATGAGAATAATATTGCATGATATTCAACAAAATATCACATGATCTTGCATGTAATTTTGTGCATAATAATGATAATAATAATAATGATATTGCACATGTAATTGAAACAAGTAAACATTGAAAAAGTAATGCTGCACATGATATTGTTGTTAGTTTGTTCTTAGTTCACAAGAATTTTTTTTAAAAAAGATCTATAAAAAGTACGGAAAAATATGTAAAAAAGAGACTGAAGAGAGATGAAAAGCAACCCTGGAATCTTGCTGTTCCTGCCTGATTATTTCTGTTTCCCCCCCAAATCAGGTATGATGAGTAATGGGTCAATGCGGGGCTCCATGCAGCAGGGCTGGGGTCCCCAGGGGCCCATAGGTGGTGCTGCAGGGCCTATGATGGGCCAAGGGGTCGGTCCTGGTCGCATGGTCCCCAACATGAACACTGCGATGCCCACAAGAGGCCCGCCTGGATCCAGAGCTATGGTCAACATGCAGATGATGGGCAACGGTGAGAGGATAAATAAATAAAGAAACTGACATCAACTCTCGTCAAAACCTGAACTGATTCTCACATTTTTGCACATTTTTTTCCCTCAGAGATGGAGATGGCAAACCCCACCTACCCACAGCAACATGCTCCGCCCAATCAGACTGCACCATGGCCAGACCGAATGATGACTATGGATCACTATGGAAACCAAAGCAGGTATGGCATTAAATCCATCCAGAGTCATTCAGTTGAAATGAGCATCAGATGTGGGCTTTGTCTGGTTCTTTGACTCTGGTGTGACAGTAACATCATGTTACCATCCAGGCCACCATACGGCATCCCTCAGGGGGACGGGATGGGGTGCTGCAGTACAGGGCCTGAGGGCCAGCCAGATGAAGGAGCCCTGCTGAGCCAGCTGTGCTCAGTGCTGAAGGACTACGAGGGTCTGGAGGAGATCGACAAAATGCTGGGAATCCCTACACTGGCTGGACAAGTGAGTCCCCACAAACTGACCTTGAGAATCACCTGGCTGAAGAACAATAAGAAATCACCTACAAATATGTATTTTATTTTATTTTTTTCACTTTTTTCACCTTTTTTTCACTGCATGATTGTGGCCAGAATGCTAATCACAATTACTTTGATCAGTAACAATAACAAAACAGGGCACTATTTCCATGTTGTGCTACTTTTCATCCAGTGTACAAATTTGTGTATCAAAATAAGACTGGTCCTCATTCACACTGCATAGAGGAAAAATGTGAAAATCTACAACTCAGTAACATCCTGTCTTTCCAACCTGCAGGGTCCTCTGTCAGACCAGGACCAGTATCTAGGTTCCTCGGACCCAGCGACCGGCATGAAGCCTCTCATGTACAGTCAACACTACGGTGGCCAGCCAGGTTACAGCGGTATGCCTCCTGATGGTGGGTACCCTGGCCCCTCTATGGGGCCGCAGAGGATGCCGCCTGCTGGTTACCCCCCGATGATGAGGATGCCTGGGAGCGCAGGGCCCAGACCGGTCGGGATGAGGCCAGGGGGGCCTAATCCAGGAGTGCCACCGCAGCCCAACAACCTGAGGCTCCAGCTGCAACACCGCCTCCAGGCCCAGCTGGTATGTGGAACCAAATATTCTGTATCACTTTTCTTCCTATTTTGTGACATTTATTGACCACCAACCAGGAATGTTGTGGTTAACAGAAGGGACAGAGTATCACACAAACCCCAATTACACCAAAAAGTATTCATAATGCTGTAAATGGTGCATGCTTGGTGACTACTTACAGGTCGTGCAGTGGCTAAAATTAGCTCTGGCAAGTATCTTTCATAGCAAATTGGATACAAAAAGAAAACTATTTTTTATTACTTCTTATCCAGCAGAGGAGGGTTTTATAAAATTGGAAGGTTTACAGCTAATGTGATATAGCTTGATACACTGTTCACTCTCTGATACCGTCAAGGCCTTTTGCAACTGGTTACTGGAGCAAATTCATTTCCAAACTTTCACCAAAGTCGAACTATGTGCAAACTCAGTGTGATTTACTTAAGCTCAGTGAGCTGATTCACTCATTGAGACAATTTCATTACAGCAAACCAAGTTTGGTTCAAAACTTTAAAGATTTATAGATGCTACATGACTGAGTCCTCAAATAAACGGCCAACAAACTTGAGAGTAAATCAGTGGTTTCTTTAGGCAGGTATTAATGTATTTTCTAGTATTAACTGTTTAAAGAAACATCACCTTTTCAAACTTTACACAAACTTTAAAAAAATGTTTGAAGAGCCTCACATCTGCATCAATGGAGTGCTTACCTGCTGTTTAGAAAACTGTTTGTGATTCAACTCTTCCTGTATTGAGATTTCCCTGCTAATGATAGCATTTAATATATGATATTTTAGTTAACAGAATATTGAGTGGGGATGGATGTTTTTCTTTGTTTCAGTCACAAATCTGTTCTGGTGAGAAACCAGCATTTAGGTGGGTCTAACTTTAACTGTATCCCTCCCATAAACATTTCAGCACAAAGCTGATGTAAACTTTTAACTTGTAATCCAGCTTTTAATAATAATGCTGAGTCAGACTAGCAAGCATGTACCCTTAGAGGATACTTGCCAACTCTGAGACCTTGAGACTTTGTTTCCTGCATTCTGGCGACTTTTTTTTAGAATAAAAATAACAAAATGATAAGATCACATTTTTTTATGCAAACAAATGCCTGCAGATGAACTCTAGAACTGACACTTCTTAGCTGGAAAATACAGTTAGACTGTATCATGTAGCCTTACTTCATTCAATTTGAATAAGAAAATCACTGGCTTGGGTCCAGGTGGAAATAGTAGTAGTAGTGTGTAGAATACACAGTGTCAGAAACAGGTTATGATCATGAAAAGTAAAAAAGTGTGTAAAAGAAGTTGTCATCCATTGGGAAATTTTGAGAATTTTGAACCAGAAGGAACCCAGGAGAGGTCAGTGAAAAAGTCTCCCTGTGAAATCTGGAGGATTGACAAATATACCTGACGGGAAACCTGATGGAAAACCGAAATCTAAAAACACATGCAGCACAAATTAGGGAGAAGCATTTTTCTTTTGTGTCAATAGCTTTATTTTTCATGGAGTGCTGTGAACTGTCAGGTAATCAGTAAATCAGATATTTATGGTGAGGCCCTTTTCTTATTAATACATGAGTACAATCACAGAAACACATACGTGTAAATGTAAATAAAAACATTAGAAAGCGAAGTCATTGATGGTGCCGCACATCAAATCCTTGGTTCATCCTTATATGAGTGCCAAACGTCATTACCATTAAATAATTGTTTTATTAGATGCAGCCTCCTTTTGCTCTTTTTTCTTACGACATGTGATGTAACAGAGGCGGCTGTCATGCTAACAGGGTTCACTGAGTTTAAACAGCAGCAGCTAGAAAGGAAAAAATGTGTTTCAGCTTTCTATATTCATCAGACTCTTAACAATGAACACGTATGACATGTACACAAGAAGATAATTACATACACAGACTGTACCCTGTGTGACTGACTGACTGACTGACTGACTGACTGACTGTTGTTAACACACTTGTCTGTCTCCTTCAAGTGACTGTATGTACAGTGTATGTGCTAATACTACGTTTGTTTCTAAGTGGATTTGAATTAATGAACACATTTCGTCTTGTTAACTTTAAGGAACTTGGTCTAACATCCAAACTGACGTGTTTTTTAATCACAATATATCCAAGTCTAGACTGCCACCTGGTGGAGATATGGGAGGAAACAGCTTGTATTTATCAACTAAAATAGCACCATTGATTTAGCAGCATATTCGGATATGAGACACGACTCTTGCACCTCCATCTTTACATTCTTCTTGGTGCCAGTGGGGAAACAGTAAAGTCAAAGTCTGAAAGAAAGCTCCTAATAAATGTCTGTAGCATTAGTAGCCCTAGAGTGTGTTTCAGAAGGTCAATATACAGGGACTTGTTTTCAATTCATTTTGAGGCTGTGGAGGAGCAGTCAGGTAACCTTAATTTATGAGTGTGATAAATTATTTCACCTACAGGCATGTCATGGTGCTGTATTGCAACTTAATGTATTTTTATGTCTCAGTGATTGTTGTTGTCTTCTTTAAATTTCCACTGAAATTAATGAAGAACTTTATTTATGCCCCATGCAGAACCGTCAGCCAATGGTGAACCAGATGAGTGGAGTGTCCAATATGAATCTACCTCTAAGGTCTAATGTACCAAACCAGGTCAGTCTATATACTTGTTACTTGTTAAGACCATTAAAAAATTCTCCATCACCATTTCAATGACACCCCTGTGAGGCAGCCATCAGTGTTGAAGGAAATATTTTTCAATGGACCTAAGTGGAGAAGATTAGGAATCAAAATGATGTGTTTTTACATGTGTGTTGCCTCCCAAAAAAGAATTCAGATTCACTTTCACTGTGTGGAAATAGAAATTAAATTAAAGTTGTTTTTAATTTAACATTTATATACCCAGAAGTAAAATACTTGTTGAGATTAAAAATCTTTTCAAAAATGTCCTGGGCAAGAGAGGCAGTGGCACAGATAACACAGTTGCAGATGTTAGACAAACAAAACAACAATATAAAATCAAAATAACGAACAAATTACAGAATCTCCATCCTACAGTCAGATGTACCTTTTTCCAAGGAGTGTCCAAAGTGTCCAGTTAGACAAGGTCTGGACTCTTTAGGCGATTTTAAAACTAATTCCAAGCTGAGGGTGCAACATCCTTAAAAGCCCCTTTTGACAGTTCCATATGGACTTTTGGGACAGATAGTAGAAAAAAGTCCTGAGAGCAAAGACATCACTTCTCATACTTTTTTGTAGGATGTAGAGCTGAAGCTTATAAATACATATAAGTAAGTTAATTAAAGTAAAGAAATAATAAAGTAAAATAACAATAATAACATTCAGTGGCTGAGGAGACTTTCTTTTGACGTGCAAAATGTGTCTAAAACAGCCTCTTATTCAAACTGCAGCAGAGTTATATATTTAATGTCAGTAAATAGTACTTTAGAATTTTATTTGTAGTCTGTTTACTTCCTGTTTAATTTAATCTAAATGTCACCTCACTGCGATTTTTTCTGCAGGGAACCCTCAACGCCCAGATGCTGGCCCAGCGTCAGCGCGAGTACCTCAACAACCACCTACGCCAACGCCAACAGCAGCAACAGCACGTGCACCAGCAGCGTGCCATGATGATGCGGACTCAGGGCATCAACATGCCGCCTAATATGCCCAGCGGGGGCACCGCTCCCACGCCGATGCCCATGGGTGGCACCAACCCGCGGCTCCCGCAGGGCAACCCACAGCAATTCCCCTACCCGGCCTCCAGCTATGGTACCGGTCTGCCTTCTCCTCCTCCACCTCCTCCTCATCCCGGCTCCTCCAGCCCCTTCTCCTCCCCACTCTCCCCCAGCCATCATCTGGCTAGCCAGGGCATGATGGGAAATGTGGGCGGGCAGTACAGCGGGGTAATGAGTCCGCCATCACAGCACAGTGCCTTCCAGTTCAGCAGTTCAGGTATATGATTAGACCAACGCAGTGACATCACATTAGTGCGTGCTTCATGAGCGGTGTAGTCACTTTTTCTGTCATGGCGGCGGTAAATCAAATTTAATCGTCTTTGTTCAGACTGTTTTAATCATGTCCAGTTCTTTTTTAACTTGATTGGGTGTGGTTGGAGGTTGGATGATTAAAATATTTTGTTGTGCCAGATTTGTTTTTGTGTTGCACAGGATTTTCTTCTCTTAAACTCAGATTAACACTTTGTCTGTGATTCGTACATCAATCAGAAGACTACATATAGTAATTCTGTTCGTGTGAAAAGCTCTGGTGGCGGCACTGGTGAACCAAAAATCTTCTCTTTTCTTTAATTTATTGACTTCATGTGTCCTCTGTCAGTGTTTTAAATTGGTTGTGAATGTACTCTGAACCTCATTTGAACAGAATAGAACAGTTACAATGTTTTCTTTTTGTCATGATTTTATTTCAAAGTGCATACATCTCATTCATCTACAATTAATGTTTTATGTTTTCACATTACATTAATAACAACTGACATTAATGTTAGGTTGGAGACTAAAGAAAATGACATCAACAACAGCACAGTACATAAAATAAGCAAAGCAGGAACATCAGATAGTTCAGACCACAACTATATATCAACTGTATAGCTTAAAACATTGTTATCTTCAGGTTTTTGGTTCGTCTCTTTTTCATCGATTGCAGTGTCACCTTCACTAAAGACCTGATTGTTAAAGGTGGGATATGCGATTCTGGAGCAAGACTGTTGATATTTGAACTCAACAGCCAAACAAACATACTCTTCCCTTGTGCTCCTTCAGCAGATTTATTGTCCCTCTCATGCCCCCATCTCCGCTCCCCTCCCCTTCCTCTCCATCCCCCTCCTCTTGTCCTGTGCACAAACATGAATGCAATGTGTTGCTGATCGACTGGAATAGTGTTCTGTGGCTCAGTCACAGACACTTTTTGTTTCCCATTTACATAGGCAGGGCTGTGTGGAATCACCATTTCTCGATTCGCTAAATTTGACAATGATTTTATTGGATTAGACATACCCATACCCATGAAGATTGTTTAAATGTCAGCACTGACATTATTTCTTCTGACTTAGAGGCAAGATCCCATTTGTCTTGTCTGTATTATTTTTTTGTAAGATCTCCAAATAATGTCTGAAGAGTCAGGTAGAGGTAAGGTCACTTACTAACAAAGACAATAGTGTCCGGCTGGTTCCACTGTGGTTATCATACCCATAGATGCAGCTTCTTACCCTTTTATCTTCTCCAATCTACAGGAATGAGCCAGCAGCAGCAACACCAGGACCCAGTGTCAGGTTTTCCATGTGGGGCTGCAACCCCGCAGAGCCCCCTGCTGTCCCCCAGGATGGGGCAGGGTCAAAGCCCCATGCTGCAGCAGAACCAGGGCCAAACCCAGCCCCAGGGCCCAAACCAGGGAGGAGCACCAGGCTACCAGGCGAGCGCCGACCTCAACGGGTGGCCCCAACCTCCCAACATCTCCACCAGCAACAGGTAACAACAGATAAAAATTTATTCACCCAATCTTATGAACATGATCTGAGTCTTACTGTCAAGATTATACACGCTCTTTCTTTATCTTTACCTTCTTCCAGTGTGTACCCCCAGCAGTCCCAGTCACAATACTCCACACAACCCAGTGGAGGAATGTACAACAACAACAACAACAACATGAACCTGGGAGTCATGGCCAGCAGTGGGGGCAACATAAACCAGATGTCAGGACAGATGAACTCCATGACTCCCATGAATACAGAGCAGGTGAAAGATACAAATAATCAGATGAGCTGCTATTTACTATTTTATGCCAAACCATAAACTTTATGTGGGAGGCCATGATTAATGTTCATTTTTGTCATGTGATTTATATTTATTGTGTTATTCTCATCATTACAGGATGGCAGCCTGATCCTGGAGCAGCTGGCAGGGATTGACATGTTAACACAAGAGAGTGAAGCCAATTCTGTAAGTAAAAGATTATTGTCTTTGTACACATTACCTTATATATTATAGTGTTAAATTTGTCATCAGCTATTCACACATAGTGTATACAGATGTTTGTATTAAGCCTGACACTAGTTGGTTAGTGAAGAATGACTAAAGCCTATATTTAGACACAGAAACGACGCTCTGTGATATGCATTGTCATTAGTACATGATATAGTTGACATATTTATCACAAGACTAAGCTATCAGACTGTTGCCCACAGGATCACCTTAAGATGTTCCTCACTTCACCTGTCAAACAGAGTGCTTTGTTTCATTCTGACAGCCTGTTCCTTGTACCTGCATTTATCAATAAACAGCTGTAAATTTGACATATCTTAGTACTCAGTTTTAGGTTGCAAATTAGTTTTGATCTACATGCAACAACTTGGCCAGCTAATTTGCGGCATTGACATCTGATACTACACTGATGATACTACAATTAATCATTTATTGAACACTTCATGCCCTTAAAGTGAAATTTACTTTTTTTCCCTTGGTTCTTGAAGAGCTGAGGATGCATACAGAATGCATCATCTCAACTTGAATGTAAAAACATGATTATGCTGCTGTCATGTGTCAGGGCTAAATAAATACTTACCCTTCAAGAGAAAGTTAGGGTTAGGGTTAGGGTTAGGGTTCAATGCACTTGAGTATCGGAAATCTTTTTTAAATGATCTTTTACTTGATTTTCTGACCCCTGAATCAACTCCTGAATTTTTCTGGCCTTCTGGCCTCATCTTATTTTATTTATCATTTTCATATGGCACTAGCTTGCTGAGCAGAAACAGCTAGATTTAGCAGTTTACTTCAAAACATATTTTATTTACCACTTTTATAGGCATTATAGCAATTACACTGTTAAAACAAAAGACACTTTTTTTTTGGAAATGTGACTCATGAAATACAGGCTCTAGAAGTGTCTGATTCAACTTTTTCCCATTGTCTAGTAGTAAAAAAGTGAAAAATTGCAATAAATCTTAACATCAAATCACAATACACGTAGAATTACAATCAATGCTTAAGAATTGCAATAAGTATATCAAATTGGCACTTCAGTGCTGTGATAGTATCAAATTGGGAGATAAGTGTTTCGTCTCACCCCATTGCTTTTACAGTCATGGAAACTCACACTAGGACAACCACATAAGGGTATGGGAAATCTCTTGAAACTGGTCATTTTGATTTAATGTGACATGTTTTAAGTAAAAGAACATAATTTGATTTAATGAAGACAAACATTTCAACCCAATGATTCCTTGATGATTAATATGATTGATTTTCTGTCTTTCATAGAATTTCTGCTGACCCCAGCTGTGGCTGAGACAAGATGACACAGGAGCTCATGCAAAAACACTGGCGCCTACGCAGCTCAGCTCAGCTCATGGAGAAACATCAAGGAGTTGGGGACACATGATGGAAACACTGCTCATTCTGTCACACCAGCCAACTCAGAGCCACTAAAGAGAGGAGACATGTAAAATATTCTGAACTGCACTCATGTCAGTGTGGCTCACTTCACACTGATTTAACATTATATGCAAAAAGTCAGAATTCATGGGGAGAAAGCCATCTGATTCATCATCTCAGCAACAATAGGAGGATATAACGATCACAAAAAAGCATATTGTTTCAGTGCTGATTCAGGGTTTTGTGGTAAACCCTGTATTTTATCTATTAGCTGTGGGTTATGGTTTGAGCCTTAGTAATTAAACAGTACATGCTACATTTATCTGTACTCTGTAAATTCTCACATAAAAACATCAAATCAAGACTGCTCCAAAAACAAAATTACCAGTATCTGTATGTAAATTTACATTTCCACAATTATTTAATCAGTGCAACATTCTTTTTCTCTGAGTTCCTCTTTTGGTCAGAGAAGCTGTTTGTCCATTGGCTTTTAACATGAAAGAGAAACAGGAAGTGTTGAGTTTTCATTAAAAGCAACAGATACAATGGCGAACCAATAAGAAAAATGGGAGCAGAACAGAAACCAGGGAGAAGTCTTTAGGTTAATAAAGACCCAGGCCACTATTTGAGGATTTACAGAGCAGTATACAAATCCTGTACACTGGTTCACACATCCTCAAACATATAATTTAAATTTAAGTTACGTGGGTTTAAACAATGCTTGCCCTTGCAACAGTTGGTTTGTAATCATGGACATGCAAGTGGTTTCAGCAAGGTTAACGCTGAAGCTTAATTTTGAGACATTAGTATGATTACCACCAACATCAACAACAACAACATGAGGAAAATCATGAATATCTAGCAGCCCTTAACATTCCCCTTTTCATTGTGAGCTGCTGAGCTTGAGTTGGATAAAGCCAAACAGCAATCATTTTTCATTGCAACTAAAAATGCACAACTTTTTATCTTGATGGACTGCATAAATTTACATTAATTTCGGCTAAGCTGGATTGAATGTATGCTGTTTTATGACAAATTGGATGTTAGTGGCACTGTCATTGTCCTTTTTGCTTCTCAAAATCAAAACAAACATGGTGATTGTAAGGGGAAAACAACAACAGAAAAAAACACCACCACCAAAATCATGGGCAAGTTGTAACATTGTGTCTAAAAGAGGAAGCTTCTAAAGTGTATATTTAAAATGTTTTTGTTTTTGTTTTGAGACACAAAATGCTACATTTTGCCCTCTTAGCCAAATGCAAATGTAAAGTAGAATACCTTTTCACTCTGAGCTCGCTGCAGTAAAACCTACCCACTGGTTATTGATGTCATGTTGCTATACATGGACCCACACACACAGTGTTTGCTGATGGTCAGATGAGTGTATCCCTAAAATTGTAGTCTCCTCTCAAGTCTCTGAAGCAGTGTGTGAAATGTGTTAAACTGAAACTAATGATGTCACAGTTTGACACTGGAGAGGTGGATGGCTGATGAGTGTAAATGGCACCTCTTGATTTTTATCTCTTTATGGTTCTATTTTAGAGCCTGATTGAAAAACGAGAAGGTTTATGAGATATATTTTACAGGTATTTATAGTTTTGAAGACGTTTTAGAGATTCTTTGTATGACAAAAATCAAGGATATCTTTCTTTAAGAAAATCTCGCGAAATGGTACATTTTGATGTCGATTTTAAAAATTAATATATTTCAACTGCTGTAGTTACAGGGAAGCTGTATCCCTATTTAATTACTTTTTGAATGAAGGTGAATGTGTATAGATAGTGTACATACTTAGATTTATAAAACCCTTTCCCCTTTACGTGATATTGCAAAACAACATTTTGGAGCTTTAGTCCAATAAATATTTCTTAAAAAGCAGAAATGTTTGATCGGTTAAATGAAACCTCAGGGTCCGGAGCTAATGAACCACAAGAGACCACAAGAGTGCAAGTCTGTTAATTGGCTTACTTCAATGGAAAAGAAGGTCATCTCAAAACAAAATGGTTAAATACTGCCATAGCTGGTGAGCATGCAAGCTCATGGGCTTTCCTGACTAAAAATCAGCTAGCTAGTTTCCAAATCCTTTTCAATCTGAAAGTTCAGCTGAGCTTACTAACTAACATAGTATCAGTAGTGGATCAGAGCTTTCTGGTTAAGTAGAAAAATGCTATGTGCTTAATTTTATTTGTTTTCCTAGCAATGGCAGGATGGCAATGTTTGTCCACCATCTTGTCCCAGAAATGAAATATCTTATGGTTCAGGTCGCCATGAAACCTGGTGCAGACATTAATAACTCCCCTAAATGAAACATAATAACTTTGATGCACCTCACTTTTCATCTAGTCGATTGAAAGAAAGTTAGTTTCCAAGTATTCTGATAATCAATCAATCGTTTTCAGTCATTTGTTCAAGCAAAAATGTCAAACATAATGCTGGTTCCAGCCTCTTAAATGTGAGGATTTGCTGCTTTTCTTTGTAATTTATGACAGTAAACGAAGAGTCTTTGGGTTTAAGACTTTTGATTGGATGTCTCTTGGGGCTCTTGGAAATTGTGGTGCGCATTCACCATTTTTCGATTAATCACAAGTAATCAGCAAATTAGTAGATAATAAAAATAATTGTAAGTTGCACCCTTAACACAGTCATCACCTGCAAAACTAATGATATTCCCATCAGTCCAAACTTACTCAGCCAGAGCTTGTTTGTTTGCTCCGCCTACTGAGATTTGACCAATGAAATTATTTCTGCCTCCAAAGCAGCTTCGCCTCTAAAACAATGTGTGTAGCTACAACTGATAAAACTCCATGCTACTGCGGTTTATTTTAAAATTACACTTTATGGTTGTGATGTACTGGCCTGCAGGAGTCACTCTTGCATTACAGGTGTTTAGCTGAAGCTCTCTGTCACACTGAAGTTGGAAAGTGTGTCGTTTGTTGTGTTGAGTGTTTCTGCGGGTGAAGCTGTGATCTTTGAATGACAAGAAACCAGTCTCAGAAGGATCTTAATTATTCCTCCAAGGATAACATCTGACCTGGTGCTTATTAACAGATTAATAATGCTAATGATGCTTTTCTATTTAATAAAGGAGAGCAAGTGACCCAGAACCTTTACAGTCCACAGTATTTGGACTTAAACACACTGGACCTCTAGCATTTTGGGAATTGTTGTGGGAATTCATGAAATCAAATTGAAAGGTGCTTTCTTTATTCATTAGGTGCTGTCTCATATTATAAGCTTGTAATTGTGAACAACACTGACTGTAACTGGCAACTTTCTCCTCTTCAGATGGTCCAGAAATCTGTTAAGCACATACTGTAATGATGAAAACTTTTCTTCCCAAAAGAATAATGTGAAAATGCAAACTGACTGCAAAATGAAACACTGAAAAGATTTTTTTTTCTTTTTTAAAGAACATTTTTGATCCATTTTTTTTTCCTTCATGCTCTTTCAGCTTTCAGTAAATTTACTCCGGTGTGCTAGCATACTGTAAAACTTCAAACAGAAAATGTAAGCCATGCAAATGTCCTGAATGTCAAACTCTCTGCAAAGGTTTAAGGCAATCAAAGAGCGGATGTAAACGCTCATGTACAGTAACTCCTGATGTTTTAGATGAATTATTTTCTCTTAATTTTGACTGATACAGTATACACACAGTATATATTGAAGAATAATCTTAATTCATAGATGGATATTTTATCAGTTGCAAAATACTGTAATTCATGTAAGTACCTTAAGATGCTAAAGACAAAGCATAATGCCTTAGATGTGTGATTTTCTGTCTGGTGTGTAACTGTAAGGTTTACAGGTGTATTATATGTCACATACTGCTGACTTAGTGTTTGACCACTTCATACTGTAGGTGTAATAATTAGACAAACAGGACTTTTGTATTTTCTCACAGGAACTGACACTGAACAAGCTGTGTTAACCTGTGTATCAACTCATGGAAATTACTATAATATTGTGTTAGCATTTGTAATCAAAGTGCAAAAATTGCTAATTATTTTGTTTTAGTTAAGCTATATTGTTGCAACAGCTAACGCAGTTTTTTTTAAAGGGGCATTATGTAATCTTTGACCTTTGCTGATGTCTGATGGTGACTAGTATGGACTGCAGCAACATCTCTAGATGGCATTTGAGCACTTTGAGCTACAGTGGCCTGTAAATGACATTAATAACACGGCAAGAAATGCAAGTAGTGATGTAACGCTAACGCAGGACCGTACTGCTACTAAAATTAAGCACCCATTTCTATTGTTAAATGCATAGAAAGCTCAAAATTTGACATTTAAATTGCAAAATCATTGCGCAGTAGTTCAGGAGATTCAGTTTCAGTTCCAATACCAATAGCTTTTTGCGATAATGTTTTTCTCAAAAACTCTTTTTTCATTTAACAAAAGAAGCTCTCAAGTGGCCTGAAATAGGCCAAACTTTGTCCTACACTGATTGAATGTACACAACAAAGAAATTATACTTAATAGAATGAATGTAAAAATGAAGGTGACGTACTGTAGTTTCTTCTTTGCTCACCAACTGGAGTGACATCACTGCGCTGTTTAAGTTATATTTCACTGAGATCTTTGTCAATATTGTTAATTTTTTAGTTTTTAATTTTTTTCATAAAGTTCCTATCTTTTTAAAGCCACTTTGTGTAGATTTTTTTAATTTAATGAACATCTTAAAATTATTCTTATGGCAGAAGTTATTTTTCAAAGAAAAATGCAACAATCCTTTTAAAAGCAAACAAAAAAAGTGCCATCAAAGTGTTGTTTTCAGCCCTTTCATCTGTATCCCTGGACTGGGTTGTCTTTTGTGAGATCACTGGATGGCGCCTACACAGGGTGACTTTAAGATCACACTGGTGATGCTGTTCTGCACAAAACAACACAGGCAGGACATTAAAAATATAAAGAAAAAAAATTTGCCAGTATCATCTTTAGTTACTTTTTCTTCATCTGTGAAAACATGGGGGGAAAGAATTGGCAGGAGAATATTTTTGTCAAGATCATTTTTAATACTCATTTTGGCCACAAGAGGCTGAAGAGCACCACTTCATGTACTACTGTGTTCTAAATAGGACTAAAAGCAGTAGACAGTAATGTTACATAACTTTCAAACACACAATACTATATATGTACATTGTGTTCAGACTTAATGGAGAAAGTCAAACTCATCTGGACAAAAACTGAATGCCTTTAATTTGATTTAGAACATGGCATAGTGGTGCACTTCAGCCTCTTGTGGTGGAATTGAGTATTTCAACAACAAACACTTGGAAAAAAAAAAAAAAAAAGAGGTTCCTGACAAAAACAAAATTCACTTGCCAAATTTTTCCCCACCTGTTCCACAGTTAAAAAAGGAAAACAAATTAAGGAACTTACAAAGATTATCCTAACAAACACCTTTTTCCCATCTGTTTTTAAGGCATAAACAGAAAACAATATCAAACTTTAAAAAATGATCACCAGACTTCTCAGGGCTTCTATAATACTGCCAGCAGTCGTCAGGAAATTTAAAGCTGAGCTGCAACAGAAACTTCCAGTCCTGAGCAAACATGTCATCAAGCTTTTTGCAGCTTTACAGGGAGACTTTTTAGCTGAGATGTTTCATTCTACAACAGTGAGCAAGGAGTTATTGTTTAAAACAACTAGTGCAGG
The DNA here is from genome assembly GCF_056507025.1 of Lutjanus erythropterus. Classification (NCBI taxonomy): domain Eukaryota; kingdom Metazoa; phylum Chordata; class Actinopteri; order Lutjaniformes; family Lutjanidae; genus Lutjanus; species Lutjanus erythropterus. The sequence continues at coordinate 25,892,741 of NC_139328.1, read as the reverse complement.
TTAAAACATTTGTATTTAAAATGACAGAAATCATAGAAACTGTTGAAATATTCCTCAAGTAATGACATGAAATTTTGATGTAGTAGAAATATACTTGCTGCCCCATTTAGAATGATTTCAGAGGATAAAACATCAGGATTAGGCCACTCTAAAAAGTTATTTCCGAGTTTTTGGTTTTTTTTTATGATCAGCTATAAGCTGTGTTTAATATCTGAAAGTATTTCACAGTGCAAAGGAATCAGAGCAATATGTCAAAGTTTGTTGTTGAAGAGATTTTTAAGTCATCCTCTCTGCCCAAACGTTCATATTAAATATCTCAGCGGTGACACAGTCCAGTTTTTTCAGTTTATTCAGAGCGAGTGTGTTATTATGCAAAAGTCCAGACGTTCACACCACTTTATGCAAGCTGTCGACTCCAATGTTGCTTTTGCCAATGCTGCTCGTTAATTTATGATTCATGCCACTGTAAATAAATTATTTTTATTGAATCGGACTGTCTCTGTCTTTTTATTTCATCACTAGGAAACAAATCGCCTCTTGTTCTATATACACCACAAATATGTGAACGATAATTTACTTTACTGTAATGTGACAGTGTCTGAGCAGGTCTCCCTGTGTGTGCAGTGCTCTCTATACACCAGCAGGGGATGACATTTTCTAGAAATGTGATGTGAACGTATGATCGTACTCCAACATTTGTTGTATTCATTTCTGTTGAAACGTTTCCATCACTACCCTCCTGACTGTAATGTCCCATTATAAATCTTACAGGCAATTTCAGTTGCAAAATTATAATTAATATATTTCTAGTCACATGGGATGATTCAGTTTGGAAGTATGGCTTCTTATGTCTGTGTAGCTCTAAATACACTCTATATGTAGCATATATGTGTCTATATGTTGCTTTTTGGTTTGAGCCACTTCTGTCTGGCTGCAGACTCCTGTATTCATATCATCTGGGTTTGATCAGGTTACTTTGAAATGTTGTCAGCAACTGAACACAAATTAAATACAATCTTTGTAATTATTAACATAAGACAATGGATTACAAAAAGAAAAAAAAACACCCTTACTTGATCCGGATATTTTTGGATGACTTGAGGATTAATCATGGAAAATATGCACCTGCCAAATCAAATCAATTAAATAAAAATTCTCCTAAAAAAATGGATGCAACCATTTAAAAAAAAATGCATTTTTGCAGGAGCACCTGCCTAAGAATCCCCTTGTGTCAGACTCAGTTTTCATGAGTTAATTGGTAATGATGGGGAAAAAAAAGTTTCACAATATGTTTCTATACTTAAAGAAGTGATCAAAAATCTGTGATCCTCAAGACTGTCACAATAACCTAAATGCAATCTAATCTAATCACATTTTTTTTACTTGTCTGATTTTTTTTCCAGCAATTTAAGTATCACTGGACTGGAAACCCAATTATTATTAGTTGGGAATATAAAGAATTTGGAATTTACCCAAAAGGCAGGGTGTCATAAAGACTTGGCACTGAGTTGCATTATGGGAAATGTAGGATTCAGGAACTTGCGCCACATTAGGGTCAAATAAATGTCAGAATAACTCTGCCTCAGCTGCTTTGATTTTTACCAGAATTTTAGATTTATTACAAATTTTACTACTATATGGAGGCAAAACTAAATCACTGCCCCATTTTCAGCTATTTTTAAACTTAGACTAGCCTCAAAATGTATATAAATTTTTACATGTAGATAATTGCTTATTTCAGTGCTTTAATGAAGCTGTATCACACTTATATTCACATATAATATGGTGTGTTTGAACCATTCAATTGGCTGGAAATATTAATCTGTTTAGAAATAAGTTTATAAATATTTCCATTATCATTCCTCACATGTTGATATTAATCTCAGATGTACGATAAGAAACACATTTTGGTCATGTAACTGTATTTCATGACACACCCAGATTCATGTGGTGCTCAACAAGTTCCTTTTTCCTTCAAATGTTAAGTTTGCATTTGGAGAAGTGAGGAGCAGCCAAATGTCTCAGGAGACCACATAGTCTATAATAGAAGTGCACATTTGTAGTACAAACTGTGTTGCCTTGCCGCAGAAAGAAACTTGAAATCGGTCCAGAAACAGATGTCCTCTACATGGCCCTTCCAATCTAATCATACAGCAGAACTGTTCCAACTTAATCTCTATAAACCTTTTTGTCATGAATACATTATTATGAAATATATTCACTGGCGATACAAGTGAGATGCTTTATTGTGTTTGGACAGATATAGTCACTGAGATAAAACTTGCAGCATGCAAACAATAGCTCAAGGTCATGAACTTCAGGAGAGGTCATTAATTCTGTCTAACTTGTGGTTTATAGAGTTAAAACAATCATGTAATAATAACGTTTACAGTGGTTCCATACAAATATAAGAACTTTAGAAAATAATATAAGGAATACAAATTAACAGAGATGCAGTCAGTCCCCATACAAATATTTTAGAAGTATCTGAGATTTTTGTACCTGTAATCAGTTCTTTGTTGCTGCCATTACATAATTCATCTAATAATCTAATCTCTTTGTGCTGCATTATGTCAACTTTTCATGCTGTTGCAACACTCATTTAATGTTTGTTACCCAAAGAAACTTATGAATTGTTACTGAAATGTATTATTTCCTGGCTGTCTCTGTTGCAATTGGTTGTAATATTTTTCCACACTACGTGATCTGGACGCTCATTGGGTTCAGCTTCAGCACCACAGTCATTGGCTCTCTGGCTCTGGCTCAGAAGGAGTCGTGACAGCCAAAGAAGGGCAGAAAGAGGAAGAGCTCTCACTCTGAACCTGTTTCATAAACTGGGAACTGGATGACAAATGAGCAAAACATGGCTTAACATTACAGATGTTCTTATTTTTTTGAAACATCATAGGCTGCTGATGAACTTTAATACAATTAGAGGTAAATTAATTAGGGATAGACAGAACCAAAATCAATAATTTCATTTTAAAAATGGTTACAACCATGCTATTTTGATGCTTTTACAAAAATGATTTATATTTCTGTATACACATTAACTTTAACCTTTTAACCTTCTTCAGTTGTAACATGCTAATATTTGTACTAATACTTTAAATATTCGGAATTTCATACAGTTGTTTAAAAACTGTAGCAGTTAGGAGACGGTGGCCTTGTGTGCTAATTTTGTGACAAGCTAACCTGAAAGTGAGACTGGGAGATTGAGTTGTCTGTCAAGAATCTCCAAAGTGAATCACCAATATACATTAGACTTTTTGTTGAGCAGTGGCCAAAATGATTAAATCAAATTAATAAAAAAAAGTAAAAATTGTTATGTCATTTTCATCATGTTACTTCTTTTTCGACTTGTCATTCTTTTACATAATTTTTTGACTTGTCTTCTTTATCTTTTTCACCATTCTTCATCTTGTTATGTCATGTTTTGTCTTCTTACATCTTCCTATATCTTCTTACGCCTTCTTATGTCTTTTTGTTTTCTTATACAAATTTTCATTTCATTGCTTTCTTTTTCACTTTGTTGCCTTGTTTTTGTCTTGTTATATCTGTTGTCCATGATGCGCTGATGGATACAACAAGGAATTGTCTTTTCTGCGTCTTATTGTCCCATCCATTTAATTTTGAAATCAGTCTTGATATTGGAAAGGCAGCATGCAATGACGCAAAATAAAAATAATCAATAATCCCTCAAATTCCTTAAAACTAAAGCAACATGCCTGTTTTTAAAATGTAATGATGGAGTTCAAAGTAGAGATATTTGTGTTACTTAAGTACTTTGTTACATCCCACCTTTGCATTTTGTTACTTTGTAATTTTTGGGTTGTGCTCTACAAACCTGACACATCTGTGCAGAACCACACTTGAGTATTAATTAACATTATTTAACTTCCAGTGCATTGCACCTTCTACCTCACACAAGTAAATGTGGTCATGGTTGTTCTAGTAAAGGATGGAGTGGGTCATCTCACTCAATCTACGATCTTTGTTGAAGGGGTGTGTGCGCGAAGGTGGAGGGCGGTAACCACTGCAGTCCTACTACAGTATCTCTGCTGCCTCAGATACCGACACTCCGACACTCGCTGCCGCAGGCTGCTTGAACTGTACATTTTAACTTGTCGGCAGGTGACGGGGACCCGGGACAGACATGGCTGGAGTGGTGGCACCGAAGAGGCAGGACACCCGCAAATTTTTTGAAAACCTTTCCGGGGAGGGTAAAGCAATTGCGGTGCTGACCAGCGGAGGAGATGCCCAAGGTAACGATGGGTAGCGTCGGTTCCTTTATCGGACAGGCTCTTGCTAGTTTAGATATTACACACTCATTTTTCCCTCTTGCTGCTGGCAAACTATGTGTAACATTTCCCACAGTTACATGGATGTTTTAGTGAATGTTTGCCAAAAGTAACTGTCCCGTTTTAATTAGAGGAATGACAGAAGCGCGTTAGCCAAACACCTCGCCAGCGCGTCATACAAAGGACCCGTTACGTTACAGTTCAGTCCTCCTGTGGAGCAGTTAAATTAAGGTGCGGTTACCTCAGTGTGTAAACGAGAAAAAGTTGTGTTTATTTCAATACTAGATATATATTTTCTCGAGGTGCTGCCACTATACAGCCTACCTCATGATTTACAGTGTGTTAAATGAATCTGAATGATGGTTATGCAACAGCTGACGCTCCCATTCACACTTTGTCACACATTTCTACGTTTTAGTTTTATTTTAAGCCATATTAATAATTCATCACTGCTAAAATATTGTCCAGTTTGGAATAGATTGTGCTTTTTAATTATTTGGAAAGTAGCAGTAATATCAACAAGTGATGAGTGAATGATTAGAGACATGATGCCCTTATGAGCCCCAGCATCCTGCACCATGACATTTATAAGGGTTGTGTTGTCTGCACAGCACAGATGGCGCATGTGTGTGTGTGTGTGTGTGTGTGTGTGTGTGTGTGTGCGCGTGAACCTGCGTCCCTGTGCGCAGAGACGGTGCCACTAGGACATGTAATTTAATCGTAAAATGAATAATCTCTCTAATATTCCTGCATTATTCCCAAAAGGAGTTCAGCCAGGGTGCAATGACTTTGCTTTAGTAGTAGATAATAAGATTTCAGATCTATTCTATGTCTGATTTAGGATTGCCTGTCTGCCCTCATGGTGTAGTTTTTGGTTTCTTGATGTATTCAGATCCGTTGCCCTGTGATGCTCTTTTACAAATGTAGCAGCACTAAAAGTTGCCCTCGTAAAGTTCATAAATAGTCTACCATCTCATGAGATATAAGACACTTTGTCATTGTAGGCATACAACGTAATTATTTTTGTAACTCTCAGATACCAGCAAGATAAAAGGATAGAAACAAGAATAAAAGGGTGAAAAGAATAGACAAGATAATAGATAAAGGCACTTGGATGAGACAGCTCAACTGTTTGTATTAGTAATTTTAAAAGAGTAAAAACTTCAACTTCCAGGAAAAAGGTTCATATATCATAGTGGATAAAACACGCGCCTTGCATCACTGAGGATGAGTCGTGAGAGGACCACTGTCAAGTTATTCAAACTGAAACACCCTTACTTTCAGTGAACCTTTCACAGTAAATACAATACTTTCCAGTTTGAGGTGCGGTGCTTTTATTTTGAAGAAAGACTCTCTGGCTTTCTTGTCTGTTTGCATGCTGCTTTACACGTGCAGCCTACGTGAGGAGCAGCGAGTATGCAGTGAATAGAAGGAAAAGGGAATCCATGCAAATAAACAAAACATTATTTCCTTAAATGTGAGGAGTTAATGTTGTAAAGTAATCATATTTATGTTAATAGTTGATATTCATGCAACATCTCTGAAGAAGTCTTTTGTGTTCAATTTTTTTCATCACTTATGCATCCCTGTAGTGCTCAAATAATGTTCCTAAACTATCATCAGTACATGCGTATTTACTCTGACACATGTTCAACAGTAAATAGTTCTTCTATGGTTCTATCTGTGTTGTTCTGTGCTCTGCCTGTGCTGTAGGTTAACCACTGCTATTGTTGGCTTACAGGCTGTTACATAACACTGTGTGCCTATAGGCTGATATAGGAGTGATGTGATATGTTGTTTCTCAGTGTCACTGCAGCGTATCGTAACACTTCAGTCTTGATAACAGTGTATTTTCCTCCTGGCAACAATTTTAACACTAATTCAAGTTAAACAAGCTGACAAAGGATTTGATCATCTCTCTGTATGTGTAAGCTGTGACAGATGCTCTTAAATAGGCGAAGGTGTCAGTTAATTTTAGAGATTTTAGGAGCTTCAACCTTAATCTTGCCCAAAATTTCCTGACCTCTGTGGGGAAAATATGTGCACATATACACACTCACACAACTGGAAATATTTAGTCACTGCAGAAGGTCGGAGGGAAATACTCACAGCGTTTGAGTTATTCCAAGACCTCAGCAGGAACACAGACAGAAATGAGATGTATTTGTGTAGTTTTTTAGCATTATACATTATTCAGTGAAATCACATGATGACGTTGTTGTATTCATTTCTGCCGTTATTTAAACTCATTAAACATTTTGTCCAATTCAAACCCAGTTCACATGCCTGCGCAGGTCCCCTTCAGCCAATCAGCACAGGCCTCCTGGTCTCTTAGCAACACTAGCTCATCCCATCAGTCCTTGTTAGTGTACAGTGCTGCCTGAAAACAGATCCAGGGTTGCTTTCTGTGTTTCTGCTGCGAAAGAAACTCCCTCTGTGTGCATCCTGCATGTAACCTGCATTTGAATTACTACTGTTTCCGTAGCAGCAGTATTTACAGAAATGAGCTGTTTATTTAATTCTTTAAGGTAAGAGAGAAAATATATGAACAAAAAATGTACACAAATACAAAAGATAACTCTAAGATAAAAAATAACATGTTTTTTGTTTGTTGTGAGCAATTTATTGGCCATTGATTAGTTGATTGCAAGAAAACAACTTTCTCGATATTTGATTAAACATTAAACATTTAAGTTCTGGATGTTCCAACTTCTCATTTTTGTGAGGATTTGCTTCAATTATCTTATAGTAAACAGAATATCTTTGGATTTCAGGCTGAAAATAATTGCCAGATCAATCGATTTTGAATTGTCATTAATTGCACCCCTAGTTCAGTGGAGACACAAATCAGTTGGGTCTGTGCACAAGTTTTGCGACATCCTGGTTTGTATGAAACCGTTTCACAACCCTGCACCCAATGCTGCTCAACTGAGTTTTTGAAAAGTAAGTTATTTGAGATTATATGTCTTTTACACAGCAGCAAATGCTAAGACTGTTGAATGTGACAGCATCTAGAAATATTGCTGACCACCTACTGTCATGCATATCATCATTTGTCATAGCAGAAATACTATATATTGCTCATGTTGCAAAGTAGTTCATAATTTGCGATGAAGCATTTGCCCTGTGATAAAAGTGGAGGGAAGTTCAACTTGTTTGCTGGACGACTGGGCAACGTTCTGTGTTGGTGTTTGTTTGAATAGAGTCTAAAACATTGTCATTGACATTGTCATTCAAGGAGTAGTCACATCCCGTGCACATTCTGCAGACAAGGGCCAGTGAATGGAATGACTTGTTTACAGCATGCGGTGTGGGAGGATGTTTGGCTGAGAGAGCCCTGAGCTCAGTGATCAGCTACCCTGAGACTGGGAACCAAAAGATCTAACATAGGGCTGGGCGATTATAGACACAATCAGTTATAATTGTTTTGAGCAGATGCCCTGATAACGATATTACCACATTCTTGTAGGAGTGAGTATTGGTGCTCTGACAAAATATTAGCACAATGAAATTTTTTAAAAATAATCATCAGTTGTGAGGATGTAATCATAAAATGATAAGTGGTTAAAGGAAAGTAACAGAAAGAACAGTCTGCGCCCACAACCACAGTAATAATCTGGCAAGCATTTTTTCTCTATATTCTCAATGTTTATTTATGCCAACTACAAAGATAAATAAATATACAGCAAAAACTGTACAAACAGTAATTAAACCCAGGTTGGTGTCCTCTCTGATATAACAAAAAAAGGAAGCACGCTGCTCTCCAGTAACGTTAAATTATTAAATTGATGCCTCACACTCACAGTGTAGGGCTGGGTGATATAGTTTATAAATAATAACTTGATATTTGAAGCTATGCTGCAGTATACAATATATTTCTCCATATAGACATTTTCTCTAAAATAATGTAATGAAATTATCAAATAGTGTTGATCTTATAGATTATGATGCATTCTTTTAGATTAAACTACCCAAAAGTAAATAAAGTAGGGCTAGGTGATGGACAAAATTAAATATCGCAACATTTTTGACCAAATACCTCCATCAATATTGCAATATTATTGTAGGTGCTTTCAAAAAATGTGAAGTATTACATCAGTAATGTGGATGTAAGGACTGTGTGTAAAGGCAAATAATAGAACAGCTGGAACAGTCTGGTAAGTTCAGGAAATTAATTATTAATTATCACTTTATTCTAACGCAGCCATTAAAACCAGAAAAACACTTAGACCATATTACAATACAATGACATCCAAAGTCACAGATGGTATCTAGCTGATATGTCTTTGATAAATCTATTGATATGATCTTGATTTCCCAGCACTTGTAAAAAGTTTTTGTAGGTTTTTTATAAAAGAAGAAATTTGATAACATTACCTAAGGGTTTGGGAACTAATTGGACATTTAATTTTGTAGACTTGACAGTTAATCTGTTATCTGAAAAATGACTCTTACATTAAGTGGTAAGAAAAATAATTATTGCAGCTGTTATTCTCATTTGTTTTCTATTTTCCTGTGCAGTGATCTTTCTTGCCTTTTCTTCATCAGGCTCATTAAGTTTCATCACAGCCCTCAATCTGCATGCAGGTTGCAGTGCTGAAGCAAAATGTCAACAAGACGTCAGCGAGATGCAACATCTCTCAGCCAGTTGTACATCAGATACTTTTTAAAATCAGTCACTACTGATTAGGGTATTAGCCTTATCATTCATTCATTCATTTTCTGTAACTGCTTATTCCTGAAGAGTCGCGGGGGGCTGGAGCCTATCTCAGCTGACATCGGGCGAGAGGCGGGGTTCACCCTGGACAAGTGATCAGTTCATCGCAGGGCTGACACATAGAGACAGACAACCACTCACTCTCACATTCACACTTACGGGCAATTTAGAGTCACCAATTAACCTAGCATGCATGTCTTTGGACTGTGGGAGGAAGCCGGGGAACCCGGAGAGAACCCACACAGACACGGGGAGAACCCACGCAGACACGCAGAGAAGATGCAATTTTTTTTATTAGCCTTTTCTGCTTGTGTAAACCAGTACAATCAATATTCATCAGATCTGAGATTTACAGCGTGTCCTGTTTCTAATCTCACTAAGTGCTCCAGCAGATGCTTTTGTATTTTGGCACAAGATCCTCAAGGGCATTCTCGTCTCCCCTCTTTCTGTCTCTCTCTTTTTTGACCTCTTTAGCTCTTCTGCTGTCTGCTGGTCTGTCTGGTTTCTGCAGCTCTCTATGTATAGGTCTGCCCCCGACCAAAGATTTTCCTAGTTTACTAGTAGTCATTAGTTCAAGCCATTAGTCAACTAGTTGTCACACGTTTGATAATAATTTAAGTATTTCAGTATATTTTGGGGGAAAGAATGTTAACACTCTACTACATTACAGAGAAAAACAAAGCCTTAAAAATAAAAAAATTACATGTGCAAAGTGAGCAAACTGTTAACAACAATTGTAACAGCTTTGATGATTCTGATTCTGAATGTGACAGATGTGGGTGTAACGATACATCGATCAGGATTAATATATTGATTCAACAAACAAATATGATCGATGCAAAGTGAAAATATCTATCTATATCGTGATCTTCAAGATGCACGTTTATTTTGAAATTCCCATGGCATGCCAGTGTCACAGACTTCATCATTGGATGTACTTTGTGTTGACTTCACAGCATGTTCCTGGCTTTTGTGTTACAAGAGAAACGGTCCATGTTGAAACTAGAAATCACAATATGGCTTTCTGCAGTTTACAAATCCCAGCAGGTGCAATATTTATTAAAGGCAAAATGTGTGTCAAAAAACTTTCAAATTAATGAATGTTGTATGACAGAGATGTCCTGTCCTACAAATCAGATTCTACAGACTTCAGAAAACATCTTCTTTTTGTACAGATTCCTGCAAAAAATCACACTATAGTCATTTTAACATGTTTTTCAATCAAAATAAGAATGATGATGAAAAAATTATCATTACCTCTAATATTGCAAATCAGTCAAAATAATCTCGACTTAGATATTTTTTCAAAATCGTTCAGCCCTAGATGCAACTCTACGCCTGATACTTTTGTTCTGGCCCAAATGACAAGGTGCAGCTCCTGAACAAAGTTTGTTTTTGTGTTTTTTTCTGTGGTTAAGTGACCAATGAAAACTTGATTGACTAAGACTCTTCTAAATGTTAATCTTTGGTCAGCTTTTCTGGGGCAACCCTACTCTTTCTCTGTCTTGGTCAGTTTTCTTGAGTGGAAGAGGGAAGCTTTGCTAATATTTACTTGAATTCACAAAAATGTTTTCATGCTTGCATAGTAACACTTTTCTCTTTTTCCATTGGCATATTTCAGAGACAAGTATGGGTGTAAAAGTATAATAGAAAAATAGTGACCTGAGTATATTTCTACTGTCAAGAGTCGATGTAAAATATCAACCATGACCTCCAGAAAGGTCAAACTGTAGCTAGTCATTGCAAATTGATTGAAAGTCAAGTTTTATTAATCATGAAAAACAGTTTTTGTTTATTCTGATGTTCTGTTCTTGTGTAATATATAGCAAATACTCCTGAACTGAAAATCACACAAATATTAGATATCTGTGTTCTTGTGAAAATTACCTTCTCAGGTTGTCTTGGAGGGAAATATTCTCAAGGAAACTGAGATTTCTATCCTTTGGCTATATCATATCAAACACATTGAGATTCTGTGACAACCGCTAATTCTTCTCTGTTCTTTTCCAGGTATGAATGCGGCAGTGCGGGCTGTCGTTCGAATGGGCATCTATGTTGGAGCAAAGGTCTACTTCATCCACGAGGTGAGACATGAGTCATGACTCGGGCTCTAGACGAAGCTGCCGGGCAGTCTGCAGTCTCTGTCACACTCAACAGTGAAACAAATCAGCACTGACGATTTGGGCTGTGGCTGTCTTCGAGAGATCCAGCAGGACTCAAAGACCTGATATTACCCTGCATTTGATAATAGAGTCAGAATCTGGATTTGACCTTAAAAAGTTAAATCCAAATGTTAAATAATGTTTTGAAACAAAAATGTGGATTCCATTGAACAAAAAATTTGTTTAAAATAACACTTAAACAAGCAATTCAAGTTGCTTGTTAACTGCATACTGGGTTTAGCTCTGCCCAAGACATTTGTGATTGGCTTAAACAAAAGCTAACAAGGCATGGTGTTTTTTCCCCTATATATATTTTTCACTGCTTTTCCAATAGTATCAAAAGGATTATTCGTCCGACACATAGTGTATATACAGCATTGCGTACATGTAACTAGGAGTTCAATTCACCAAGCACAGAAGATATAGTTTAACCAAGTGGAAGGCAAACATGTCACAGACAAGCTAGTTTGCCCTCATCACAGCAAACATTCTAATGAAAATTGATTAAAGACCCTGATGAAGAGCTGTTTGTTTGTCTTTGCTTGAAGAATAAATTATAGTGTCATTTGACCAGAAGACAGAAGATTTCCTGGATTTTGTCTTGTTGATTAAAGGAGTTTATTGGCTCTTTAACACCATTCAAGATGCTTAGCCACCAAAGTCTAGCCACCAAAATAGATGTTGTATGTGATCAAAATTGTACAAGGGGCGGCTGTGGCTCAGGTGGCAGAGCGGGTCGGCTGCTCGATATCCACCTTCACCCGTCTGAGTGTCCTTGGGCAAGACACTGTACCCCAGCTCAAGGACAGGCCAATGCATTCCCAAATTGCCAGTCCCAAGCCCAGATAAACGGGGAGGGTTGCATCAGGACAGCCATTCAGCCTATGGCAAATCTAATATGCTAATTCATACTGGGTAGGGCAGGGACTGGTTTGCCAGTGAGCAGATCTGCTGCTGCGACCCCAAACGGGGGTGATTCCTGTCACTTGCAGAAACAGGACATGTTTGTTGACACCTCCTCTAAATAGCATTAAGGGCAGTGCCTTAACCCTTGTAATCTTTTCTTGGTGCTTGTCTCTTGGCCTGTATCCATATCGTATTTTATGCTGGCTAGAAATCTTACTTATCTGTCCACGGAGGGAAATTGTATTTCCTGCTCATTGCTGAAACAATTTAAACTCCCTGTAGGATCTATCTATATTTGTAACATGCCGATAACAAGGCAAATATATGCATGATGTATAATACAGATCTTAGGATGGCTGACACCGTCTTGTTCATGGTGAATGACTGAATTTCCAAATGCATCTATTTTAAGATGAAACCAACTAGTCTTTAAGTCCATCGTGTTGAGTCCAGATCAATTGGATATAGTTAATTATGCACAAAAAAACTGATTGCCTTGTCTACTAATAATATTTGATATGCAACTGTTCTGCACTCTCTATACAGTGGGTATAGAATAATTTGCCAAGAATTATAAATCAGAGTCATTTAATATCAGAAAATGAAAGCAGCTATATGTCCTTGTTTAGAGTTGATTGATATTGAATGTCTGAGGATATGTTTACATTTTGAATGGGCATGACACCACTGATGGCAGTGATGGTGGGACATAGAGACAATCTGATCTCAGTCAGGATATAATTGAATTTCCAGGGGCAGACTTCATCCTTCACTGTCTGCACTGTCATACCCATCAGCTTGGAATAACCACTGAGCTGTGAGTAATGACAGCAGAGTGCCATGATGCCTTTATTTTGGTTTGGACTCTGGAGGTTTAAGCAACACTGCCGGCTAAAAAGTGCAACCTAAAAAGTGTGACCAGCTACACACTGGGTTTTCAAACTGTGGTACGTGCACAACTGGTGGTACACAAGATATTTGCGTAAAATTTAAATGTTCTGATTCAACTTCTTTACTGCAAAAGTGAAGAAGTACAGGCTCTGAAAAAGTAAAACATAGCAGTCTTTACATTGTTTTTCGTCTTTCTTGCGTCTTTTTTTTGCCTCTAACTGCAGTGAAAGAGCTAAGTGGCTATTTTAAGATGTGCCAGTGGTAGTTAGGTAGTACATGGAGATACAATATTTTCGTAGGTGGTTTGTCTGTTTTGATTATGGTTTTCACATATATTTAGTCCTGAAACTGTGTAATGATTAATCTATTGTTTGACTGACAGAAAATGTACAGCAGATAATTGATTTATCATGCAAGTCATCTACCAATTAAAAATGCCAAACCTTCGTTGGTTTCAGCTTCTCAGAAGTGAGGATTTGCTACCTTTATCTGTTGGATGATGTCATTCTAGATTGAATTAGGGGTTTTTCGTGTCATTAAGGATCCAGCAAACATTCATCATGATTATTTCTCCTCTCAGGGGTACCAGGGGATGGTGGACGGTGGAAACAACATCAAAGAGGCGACATGGGAAAGTGTCTCCAGCATGTTGCAAGTGGTGAGCAAAGCTTTCAGCTGCTGTTTTAGGTCACACACTCAATAAAGTTGTATCGGACTGAAATAAAACTGACCATAATTTCCTCTTTTGTGCTGTATACAATTTAACTAAAACTTTTTAATTCAGCTGCCATCAAAAGACTTGTGTTACTTGTGTTAATTTTGTAATTACTGTATATTTGAGCACCATGAAATGCTATTTGTAAATGCTTTCTGACAGAGGAGCAGCAGGTTTTGTGCTTGGACCAACACAGTTATCTGCTTTGTTGGTCGACACAGCTATGATGATCATTGTAAGTGACAGGCCCCAGCCACAGGGCCTTCGCCTTTGAGCCAGATGAGTCTGATTGGATTGGACCTTATAACTGTTTGTCATAGTCAGACTTTCAATATCCAAAGTGAATTACATTCAGTGCAACAGAGAAAAAAGATCTTGTAAATTAGCAATATTACAAACAGCTAGCAGTATAAGGAGCCATGTTACCCTCAACCAACCCTACAACAAAGAATACCTGTTTTAAAAAAAATAAAATGTAGTCCTTCACTTTTAGACTACACCATGATAGAACCAATAGAAGAGCAATTTAAGGAGAGAATAATGTGATTACAGATTGTAATTTGTGTTTCCCTCAGGGTGGTACAGTCATCGGCAGCGCCCGCTGTAAAGAGTTTCGTACCCACGAGGGCCGCTTGAAAGCCGCACACAACCTTGTGCAGCGCGGCATCACCAACCTGTGTGTGATTGGTGGAGACGGCAGCTTGACTGGAGCCAACCTGTTCAGAGAGGAGTGGAGTGGCCTGTTGGATGAGCTCCTCCAGCAAGGTGATTGCTCGCTGACTGGCGTTTCAGTTGACCTTACGCACCATACAACTTTAACTTTGCAGGTCTAAAGACAACTTCTCTCCCTCCTGCTCATGTTTTTCAGGTCTGATTGATGAGGCTGCAGTCCGCAGTAACTCAGTGCTCCACATTGTCGGCATGGTTGGCTCCATCGACAACGACTTCTGCGGCACTGACATGACGATTGGCACCGACTCAGCACTGCACAGGATCATTGAGGTGGTGGACGCCATCATGACCACCGCTCAGAGGTGAACAAATCCTCAGAGGAGACAAGACGAGGAGAGGTGTGATAAGACAAGGAGGAAAAAAAAACTCAGAATCCATACAAACCTTGCAGACATGTTCTCCTTAGACATGGTTAAGTTTAGCGTGGAGGTCTCAGTGAGACAGTCTCTGTCATTAATGAGTGCTTTTTCTTGTTTCTGACATTCCTTTTTATTTCTTCCAGCCACCAGAGGACATTTGTGCTGGAGGTCATGGGGAGACACTGCGGGTAGGCACTCTTCTTTGTATCAGAGTAGATCAGATCAAAACACCATAAACATAAGACATATGTATACATAGCAATGTGTATGGTCTTTAAGTTAAATATGTTACTGCACACACAGTCTCAAAAAATGCACCCAAATCTATGCAGACAACTTTTTCAATATAACAAGTCAATTATAAACATCTATATTCAGATTTTTTGTTAAAAATACTTTTATCTTTTGCAAGTGTAGGAATATTGACAAGTCTGGCATGCTTGTGTGTGTTAGACAATAACACAATGATGCAGTGAAATATTTCAAAATAAATATCGCTTACAGGGAGATAAAGATCAAAAGCTATTATTGAACTGTGTGTGTGTGTATTTGTGTTTGTGTAGATATTTGGCCATGGTCAGTGCCCTTGCATGTGGAGCAGACTGGGTTTTTATCCCAGAAATGCCTCCTGAAGACGGCTGGGAGGAAAGCATGTGTCAGAAACTGTCTGAGGTAACACACAGTAACACACACACACATACACACACACACTCACACAGCATAACAGTGTCTATTCATTATTATTCCCACAAGATGCTATAACTTCTCTGACAACAATGGATACATCAGATATGTTGGAAACATCAGTTACATTAGAGTGAGGAAGAGACTCGGTGAACATGTCTGTGAAGGTTCTCAGTTATCGATTAGGAACAAAACATTAACACATTACCTTGTCCGTGAACATGGTTCTGTCTCAGTCATGTAAAATTGATTTTTATCACCAATGGCGGTTGTTAACAGAACATAGCAACTCCCATAACTCCATGCCACTTCACAATGTCACTGTGCTCTGTCTTATATTTTCGTCTCACTGTGAGTGAGAGAGTCCTAGCGGCAGAATTTGTATATCATAATTTTACATGAATATACATACTCAGACAAACATACATAGCAGAACACTTTTATGTACCACAGCTGCCGTTTTAGCTGTTTTCTTTTCAAAAATGGTACAAAAGTGACTCTAGGGGCACTTGAACTCACAACCCTTGAATTATATCTCAATGGTTTGACTAGAAGACCAATGTGCTATCTATTGCGCCACAGAGCCTGTTGGCTTTTTTTTACCTCAACTTTACTAATATACTTTCATTATAAACACTATTAACTAGGAGTGTCACAAATACTTATAGTTGCAAGTTTTCGCAAAATATTAGTTGACTTGTCGCTGGTGTATACTCCTTTATAATGCTTTTTTCAGGGACAAATAATTGACTGTGTCATCCTTCAAATTT
This sequence comes from Lutjanus erythropterus, assembly GCF_056507025.1. Lineage (NCBI taxonomy): Eukaryota > Metazoa > Chordata > Actinopteri > Lutjaniformes > Lutjanidae > Lutjanus > Lutjanus erythropterus. The sequence continues at coordinate 25,876,504 of NC_139328.1, read as the reverse complement.
TGTGCTGAAAGTGCTGAAAATTTTAATAAACGTTGCTGAGTAGTGAAAAATGGATGAATATTATAACTTACACAGTCATGACAACTTTATTTCGTTGCTGATCTGAGTTTTACCTGTAACAACTGCTGAGAAATATCTATTTTTTATATTTTTTTAACGTTTCTGCGTGAGAAGACCTCTCCTCAGGGGGCTGGGTGAGGAGCCACTCCCAGCTCTCTCTAAAAGCCAACGACTCTGGTGGGACTCGAACCCACAACCTTTGAATCACTTCTCAAGTGCTTGACTAGAAGTCCAATGCGCTATCCATTGCGCCACAGAGCCTGATGGGATGTTTGTCGTGAAACAAACTCTAAACTGTCAGGCTTTAATTAGCCTACAGCATTGTCTGAAATCTGACTCTTGCTGCTCTGCGCTGAGACTCTGCTGCTGCACAGAACAGACACTTTAAGTTTATAATTAAGTATCCGTCATCCAGCTACGTGCTAAACTCCAAGTTTGATTACAAGTCCAATGTGCTATCCATTGTGCTACAGAAATCAAACTCATAAAAGTTGTTGTTTCCACAAAATGCCCTCTTATTGCTGCAGAAAATTCTTAATCATTTGACACTTCTTGTAAATTCTGTTTTAAATGCAATACATTAACTTGTTTCTTTCCTTGTAAAAACACAGTTGTCAGTTGTGGCGTAACTGTATTGGTGGCTACTCTTGTCTACAACAAACATTTAGCAGCTGTTTGAACACACTGTTTCAACTGATTTCATTATTTAAACTAAATTTCTAAAATAAAACAAGATTGTGTTGATGGTAAGCATTTTTCAAATACAGCAAACAGTAACCAATATAGGCTTCATGGTCAAAGATTGTCAAATTTTAGGAGTTGTTGAGTTAGAAGGAAAAGTATATCCTTTGTTAAATGCTGTCTGTGAAAAATTCCTAAATTCCTAATTATTTCAGCATACTTGTAAATTCAGTAGATATCATACATTAAGCCATTTCTTTGTTTAAAAAAACATTGCATGTTGGCTACTACTGATGGGCCATCAGTCTTTGCAAATGTAAATCATGTAGTTAGGTTTTGTATACAGAGCACAGAAATGAGATCTGATCACAAAAGGGCAATAGGGACACATTTGGAGATGTATTGTAACATCATGTGTGAACTGTCATATTTACAGCTTTCTACTTATGATGACAGGTGCATGTTTCAAAGACTGTTTCTGTAAAGCAGCGACTCTGGTGGGACTCGAACCCACAACCTTTGAATCACATCTCAAGTGCTTGACTAGAAGTCCAATGCGCTATCCATTGCGCCACAGAGCCTGTTGTGTTTAAGAAGGAATGTTAAACCTCCACATGGAGTTTTTAACTGTCTATGAAACAGTGTCACTTTATTATTGCTGCCTCAATATGACCTACAATAGTTCACAAGACCATCAGAGAGAAAACTGGCTTTTTCTATGTAATTGTTAATGCCTGCCACCAGGTCAGATTCTCTGAGAAATCAGATGAAATGAGCTTGTGTTTACATTTTTCCAGGGAGGCTTACAGTGAATATTCAGTTCATCAGTTAAAAAAGAAGCAGAGATTTTAATTTTGATAATTTTATTTTTCACACTATATGTTATGGTTATTATTGTGGTTATAAGGTTATTATTATGGTCCAGTGCCCTGTCCATTGAGTCACAGAGCCAGTTGAGCTACAGAATGCAAACTCAGTAACTCTCTGTTTTTACACAATCCCCTCTTACAGTCATGACAACCACTTCTGATCTCAGCTTTATGTGTAATCGTACTTGATTGATTGGTGATCTGCACTAAATGTTCCTGCATGCAGCTGGATGAGTTGCCACTACCAGTCTTCAAAAAATAGCGACTCTGGTGGGACTCGAACCCACAACCTTTGAATCACTTCTCAAGTGCTTGACTAGAAGTCCAATGCGCTATCCATTGCGCCACAGAGCCTGATGGAAGTTGTTTGTCGTCAAACAAACTCTAAACTGTCAGGCTTTAATTAGCCTACAGCCTTGTCTGAAATCTGACTCTTGCTGCTCTGCGCTGAGACTCTGCTGCTGCACAGAACAGACACTTTAAGTTTATAATTGAAGTATCCGTCATCCAGCTACGTGCTAAACTCCAAGTTTGATTACAAGTCCAGTGTGCTATCCATTGTGCTACAGAAATCAAACTCATAAAAGTTGTTGTTTCCACAAAATGCCCTCTTATTGCTGCAGAAAATTCTTAATCATTTGACCCTTCTTGTAAATTCTGTTTTAAATGCAATACATTAACTTGTTTCTTTCCTTGTAAAAACACAGTTGTCAGTTGTGGCGTAACTGTATTGGTGGCTACTCTTGTCTACAACAAACATTTAGCAGCTGTTTGAACACACTGTTTCAACTGATTTCATTATTTAAACTAAATTTCTAAAAGAAAACAACATTGTGTTAATGGTAAGCATTTTTCAAATACAACAAACAGTAACCAATATAGCCTTCATGGTCAAAGATTGTCAAATTTTGGGAGTTGTTGAGTTAGAAGAAAAAGTATATCCTCTGTTAAATGCTGTCTGTGACAAATTCCTAGTAATTTCGGCATACTTGTAAATTCAGTAGATATCATACGTTAAGCCATTTCTTTGTTTAAAAAAACATTGCATGTTGGCTACTACTGATGGGCCATCAGTCTTTGCAAATGTAAATCATGTAGTTAGGTTTTGTATACAGAGCACAGAAATGAGATCTGATCACAAAAGGTCAATAGGGACACATTTGGAGATGCATTGTAACATCATGTGTGAACTGTCATATTTACAGCTTTCTACTTATGATGACAGGTGCATGTTTCAAAGACTGTTTCTGTAAAGCAGCGACTCTGGTGGGACTCGAACCCACAACCTTTGAATCACATCTCAAGTGCTTGACTAGAAGTCCAATGCGCTATCCATTGCGCCACAGAGCCTGTTGTGTTTAAGAAGGAATGTTAAACCTCCACATGGAGTTTTTAACTGTCTATGAAACAGTGTCACTTTATTATTGCTGCCTCAATATGACCTACAATAGTTCACAAGACCATCAGAGAGAAAACTGGCTTTTTCTATGTAGTTGTTAATGCCTGCCACCAGGTCAGATTCTCTGAGAAATCAGATGAAATGAGCCTGTTTAAATTTTTACAGGGAGGCTTACAGTGAATATTCAGTTCATCAGTGAAAAAAGAAGCAGAAAGAGATTTTTATTCTGATAATTTATTTTTCACACTATATGTTATGGTTATTATTGTGGTTATAAGGTTATTATTATGGTCCAGTGCCCTGTCCATTGAGTCGCAGAGCCAGTTGAGCTACAGAGCGCAAACTCAGTAACTCTCTGTTTTTACACAATCCCCTCTTACAGTCATGACAACCACTTCTGATCTCAGCTTTATGTGTAATCGTACTTGATTGATTGGTGATCTGCACTAAATGTTTCTGCATGCATCTGGATGAGTTGCCACTGCCAGTCTTCAAAAGTTAGCGACTCTGGTGGGACTCGAACCCACAACCTTTGAATTACCTCTCAAGTGCTTGACTAGAAGTCCAATGCGCTATCCATTGCGCCACAGAGCCTGATGGAAGTTGTTTGTCGTCAAACAAACTCTAAACTGTCAGGCTTTAATTAGCCTACAGCATTGTCTGAAAATTGACTCTTGCTGCTCTGCGCTGAGACTCTGCTGCTGCACAGAACAGACACTTTAAGTTTATAATTGAAGTATCCGTCATCCAGCTACGTGCTAAACTCCAAGTTTGATTACAAGTCCAGTGTGCTATCCATTGTGCTACAGAAATCAAACTCATAAAAGTTTAGTTTCCACAAAATGCCCTCTTATTGCTGCAGAAAATTCTTAGTCATTTGACCCTTCTTGTAAATTCTGTTTTAAATGCAATACATTAACTTGTTTCTGTATTGATGGCTACTCCTGTGTACAACAAACATTTAGCTGCCCAGCTCTAAAACTCTGCGACTCTGGTGGGACTCGAACCCACAACCTTTGAATCATTTTTCAAGTGCTTGACTAGAAGTCCAACGCGCTATCCATTGCGCCACAGAGCCTATTCTGATAGATGTTTCACACTCAGTCTTTACAAGCACGTCCAGTTGTCAAGCAAACACTAAACTGTAGACTAGACTGTAACTGTCCTACAGTGTATTTGACTCCTGCTGCTGCTGTGTGCACAACAGACACTTTCATTTTAGAATAGTAGCATCTGTCATCCAACTAATAATCGACAGACTGATTAGTAACCGATAATTGATGTACCCAACATCATGTAACTCTGGTGTTCTGGCATACAACAATTGTTGAGTTAGATAAACTTGTAAATTTTGTGTAATGCTGCAAATTCTTAATTATTTTAGCCTCATTGTTAATTCGACAAATGTTCTACATGAAGTTTTTGTGTGTGTGTGTGTAAAAAACAATGTATGCATTGGTCCTGGCATGTTTGTTCACTTACAACTGTTGATAGTTAAAAACAACAATATGATCTTTTCAGATGGAAGTTATGTAGCTTTGTATTTATTTTCGTAGAGTGAAGTGAGATCCAACCATAAGTGGTCACTCAAGACACCTTCTAAGATGTGAATTGGAGTACTTTTGATCTGATCAGCATGTGAATGCTAGGTGTAAACAGCTCTACATCTCTCTAAATCTTCAGACTTTCTGCCAAACTGGCAACTTTTGAGTTGTTGAGAGTAAGGAGAAACTTTATAAACTTTGTGATACACTGTCAACAAATTCTTAATTATTTGGACCTTGTAAATTCAGCACGTTCTACATAAAGTTATTTCTTTCTTTGTGTATAAAACATTGTGTATTTGTCCCAGCGTGTTGGATACTACTATTGGGCAATCGGTTAAAAAAAGCATTTGATCTTTGGAAATGGTAATAATGTAGGTGTGAGTTTATTTGCAAATAGAGTGAGATGTGATACATTTGGTCACTCCAGGCTCTAGATGCATTACAATGGCAGATGTGAACTGCCATACTTACCAGTATTCTCCTGTGACCAGTCCCAAGTTTAACACTCTCTCTATAAAGCAGTCAAACCTGAGACGAGAAGTTCAGTGCACTATCTATCTAACAGAGCCTGGATTTATTAGATGTAGTCACACATACTCAAGCAACACACACACTGTTACTTTTTTTTCAAGAGATTGATCATCAGATTATTTGAAGACCAACATTTTTACAATGTAAAATATTGTTATATTATGCCAGTACTCAATGGTAAGTGTGTTTGTTATCGTCCAGAGCCGATCTCGAGGTTCCAGGTTGAACATTATCATAGTTGCAGAAGGAGCCATCGACAGAGAAGGACAACACATTACCTCTGATTTTGTGAAGGATGTGAGTAGAGCTCAGTTTCAAACTGACGCAGAGGGGAAACCAGAAGCTGGACCAACTGGTGGATATCAATAAGTCTGAAAAACAGACATCAGTGACAGAGTGACAGCATACAGGTTTTTCCACTCTTGCTCAGGCACTTGCCACATTTTGAAAGAAGGTTTCTCTAAAAAAGTTTTCGTGTTAGTGTGGTTTCGTTTTGCACCAGTGTTTAGGTATTATACTGGAAGAAATCTATTGCACAAGAGCCAACATCTATAACAGAAAATATATCAGAATGCACTACAGCCAATGCAAAATTTGAGAAAAAATATTTGACATGTAAACCTCACAGCTGAATGATCATTCTTTAAATTTGTTTATTTTGAATTGTGTTCATTCTTTGACTGAAAGCAGCAATTTCACCTTTACTGTCAGAAGTTAGTGGAACCAGGGCAGTGGAAGTAAACCCACCCTACCCTGTGGAGTTACTGAACATACATATGCACATGCGTAATGACACACGCAGAAAGGGGTAATTCAGCTTTATTGCATACAATTGGGTTGGTATATCAAAGTTAGCTAACATTTTACCTCAGCTGAAAAGATCTCACCAGTTGCTAGCTGGCTACCACACATCAAACTGGTCCTGTCACTGGCCTGTCTGCTAGTGAGGGGGCTTTATGATGTCCCTCAGTCTCGTGCAGTGCCAGTGGCTGACAGGTGGTGGCAGTAATGTGTGTAGGAATCTGTAACTTTCATGGAAAATACAGAAGAAGATTGCTAGCAAGCAAGCAAGCAGGAATTGTCTTCTGATTTACTCAGCTGTTTGTTTAAAATGAAACTCCACAGAACCAGCAGAAGTAGGTACTGGAATTTGTTTTTAATGTTGTGCAGTCAGTCATTCTCTGCAAAAGGTTAATTGTTGTGTATCTGATTTTAAGTAAATTCATCTTTCTCTGTATTGCTAGCGGGCCTCATTGAGCATTGTTCCACTGTGCACCACTCTGCCAGCTGCATAAATTGGCCAAGCTAGCTGTATATGAAACTTTTTCTACAATCTGGCAAGTGCCTGCTGAAGAAAGATAACTGACTAAATGGGTTCTCACAAGACATGAAGGTTTATCAGTAGATCTCTGATCTCTCATTTATCCTCCATTATTGGATCCAGCTTTTGGCAGTGCAAAATATTTTCTGTCATGTTTTCAAATGCTTTTGCTTCTGTATATCCCTCTAGAACCGTGCTGATAAGAAAAGGCTGAACATTATTATTGTAGCTGAGGGTGCCATAGATTGCCACAACAAGGCAATCACTCCTGATTATATCAAGGATGTAAGTACGGTGGAGACGCCTGGTCGAGACATGGACCGACAAACTCCTTCAAAAGCATGGATTCTTTTTTCCTTCACGGTTTGCTTTTGGTTGTCCTGTTCGTTGTTGTGTTGACTTTTCACACTTTTTGTATGCTTTCACACAAGTTATTATTTTATATTTCTTTGCTAAATACCCACTTCCTTATATTTCTTAATTCCACATATCCTGCAGGCATTTAAGAATGTTATTTTCCATTCCCACCACATCCCTTGCACCCTTATTTTTACTTCTGCAAGAGCACGTCTGCATGCACATTATTTGGTTAACATGACAGGAGATTTTTTGCATGATTTCTCCTTCTGTTTTTGTTTTCAATGTTTGACACTTGCATGGTTCATTATATATCTGCATTTTCATGAGATTTTTTCACTGTGACATCTTACAAAGAATGAATGTTATATTAATGTTATATTAGATGTGTTATGTGTTTAAACATAGTAAACTGTAAGAATATGCGCTTATGTTTACATGAGTTAAACCTGTGAAATTCATAGTATAGATCTTTTGTTTAATCGTACTGAAATGTGATAAGATACAGTAATTATATTAGATTTTAGAAGACATTATTGTATACTATTTTCTATATTTAGCATTTTATCCTCACTTTACTCTCCCTCCATATCCAGCTAGTAGTGCGCAACCTGGGTTTTGACACCAGGGTAACCATCCTGGGCCATGTGCAGAGAGGTGGGACCCCCTCTGCCTTTGACAGGATCCTGGTAAGTCACAGTATCTTTAATCCTTCTCAATGGAAACATTGATGATTAATTTGTTGGCAAGTCAAAAAGACGTCCTCCTCATCTGATATTTCAAGCCCTGAAAAAACTCTAACATTGATATTTACACTACATATGTTGACCTCTAAATAACTTTTGACCTTTGCAGGCCAGTCGTATGGGCGTGGAGGCAGTGCTGGCGTTATTGGAGGCCTCTGCCAACACGCCGGCCTGCGTCGTGTCTCTAGTTGGAAACCAGGCTGTTCGACTACCACTTATGGAATGTGTTCAGATGGTAAGACTGTGTGAGGGCATATTGGGAAGAGAGGTCATGCAGAGACGATAGAAGTGTGTACTGTGTACTGAGAACAGAAATAAGATCTAATAAGATCAGAATAATCAGTATATTAACTACGAGAGATTGCAGCTAGCATGCCCCCAGTTTGCAGAAGCAGAGAAGAGTATAAGCACAATAGCCAGGCAAAGGCAATGTACAATTGTGGACAGGTGTCAGCAGCAACATGTATTTTAGCCACTTAAAATAAAGCCCACTGAAAAAAAAATCATTATCAGTTTAAATGTATGCTATATTTAGAATGTTTAAACCACTTAACCTTGCTAACAGACAGCCTTTTCTGACGGGAAACTGCTGTTATATAAGCCAAATATCACTCTCTCTCACTCAGCGAGACTCCTTTAGCAAATACAGTAATAATACCTCACAGGGCACAGCTATCACTGGTCTGCCACTGCCCCGATCTGTTAGTTTGTTTGTTATTTTGTGACGTCCATGAATTGGAACTAATCTTTTAAAACACAAAAGTTGCACAATAGCACAAGCACACTAACCAGTAGATGCGGTGGTAGACCAGCAGCTGTGTTCTGCAAGGTAAAATTACTTATTTTGTTAATAGAGTCTGGTTGGATTGGAGAGAGCGATACTTGGCTTGTGTAACAGCAGTTTTCTGTTGAAATAAGGTGTCTGACAGAAAAGTAAAGTGGTGAAAATATTCTAAATATAGCACTTCCACTGAAATTTTTTTTTAGGTGGCTAAAATTGTACATTGCTTAGCTTTCGCGCCAGTACTCTTGCTGCTGCTCTACACTTACTATCGATATACAACCCCACTCCAAAGAATCCAAACTATCTCTGTAAGAGGAGTGAGGTGGAGTAAGTGCTTGGGATCATTTGGCCCAGTTTGACAAAACCCCACCCACCATTTACTTGCAAGACAGATAAACAAGCATGCCACAGACACACTCAAGCAGAACCAGAAGCCGGTCACAATAGAAATAATGAACACATGGCAAATTTTGACATGAATTATGAAGATTTTTTTTTATGTTTTGTCATTAGACCCAAGAGGTGCAGAAGGCCATGGATGAAAAGAAATTTGAAGAAGCAGTGAGACTGCGTGGCAGGTATTCTTAAACTTCAACTACTTTGATATGATCAGATATCTGAAATGTGTATGTAACAAAGATTCAGCTGCTACAGACAAATTTATAAGGTAGATTAAATGCATAAAAGGCTTATGTAGAGTTAATGGAGAACAAGCATTACTGAATAATTTCATTACAGAAAGTGCAAGAACTCACTTTTCCCACCAGTTTAGTTAGAGTTCTTTTTTAGCACAGATATGTTGAATTGTCTGTTTGGCAGTGTGCCCTGGTTAAGCTGTGTTTGCATTGACTTTACATTAACAGTAAAGTCTTTCTCTAAAGCGGCATAGAGTTGACACCCCTTGTGGATTTTCTACATTGACTAACTTTGTTTTTCACATTTGCTATCTGCAGGAGCTTTGAAAACAATCTGATCACCTATAGGCTCCTCTCTCACCGGAAAGCAGATTCTGAACTTCCAAATGTAAGTACCCTTAAAACCAAATAATAACAAAGAAAACAATGATTATATCAAATCAATAAGATGATCACAATTTTAATTCTTGTAATGCATCTTTCCCCCAGCGGCTGTGAGATTTGTACGGTAGCATAAGGTACTTCCTGGTCAGGTGCCATGTGGGTGCTAAAGTCTTTTTGTGACACTAACAGTCTGTTTTTCTGTGACTGTCTCTGTCCTGAGGGTGAGGAGAAGGTGGGTGATGAAGAGCAGTTCAATGTATGTGATGGGTAATGAGGCTGTAGCTGAACAGGCGCTAGTTCAGCTTCTGAAGCTTCTGCAGACGTAGTTCACAGAGCAGAGGAGCCTTTAGGTTACACCTTTTTTGATCCTTCTTCTTATTCACTTCACTGAAATAAATATATTGCATAGAGTGTAGTTTATGGTCATAAATAGAGCTAAAATTGGATTTTAGTACCTAGTGACTTTCTAGAGCTAAACTTCTAAGAGGGTTTTTTTTTTTTTTTTACAGAGACAAAATTTATACCTGCATATGTTTATGTAAAGGTGCAGTGCCACAAAATGACAGTGCTCATTATCTGCCACTCTGTCTATCACTGCTTATTTCTTCATGGCTCTGCTTAGATGTAGAAGTCATGCAAAGAGTTGCTTTAATGCTGCAATGAAGGTGTCCCGCCAGCTACCCTGTAAAGGACACATCACAGCGTCGGCTCTGATCTGCTTCAGAAGCAACTGAAGTAGCCGTCCTTACAGTTTAATCTCAAGACACTGTGGCCAGAAGTGTCTTTGCTTACTCACAAGTCAAACTGGACAGGCGCCATGCTCTCTCTCTTCAGAATAATTGGTGGCTGTTGAAAGTAGAGCTCTGACACAAGTTTAGATATGATCAACTTACATGTATAATACTGGATTTAGTTATGAACTCATGAACTCATTGTGAAAATGCAGCCGACACACATTATATTACTATAGAAAAACAAAACATCAGAGTGATTTTAATGTGTTAACTTCAGTCAAAACCCTGTTCACATAGGACTAGTATTACCAGGAGACCTCATGTAATTTAATTAGTTAATTAGTATTTTACTCAGATTTACTGACATTATTCCTGGATATGATGTCATGGCTCTGTGTAACATCAAACTTGTAACATCACAGAAACAGAGCATCTGTTCTTCAGCAGTCACATTAGTAATATAGTTTAGAGTCACTCTGCACACTTTCTGCATGTGTTTGAAGCATAAATACACATTTGCAGCTGATTTAGATCACATAATGGATGTTATATGGCTGTTCTGGAATATGACAACCTTTTGTTTCTCTAAAACTGTCATCACTTATTTAAAATGAACACATACAACCTCACAGCACAGCTGTTGACCGCTGTTCAACATACTATAAGCTGTGATCAAATTTCATACTTTTTCTATTCAGTGACATCAGAAAGGTAATATGTGGTGTAATTTTAACCCTTAAAATTATAGACGTGGTGGTTGTTGCACAGGATTAAGATCACAGACGCCCTCTGCAATTCTTAAAAATTACTAGAGGTCCCCAGGTTAATACTAATCTTGTTTTAGATGATCCATAGTTGATATTGGAAACTTTCATCACATTTGATTTGAGCCCTTTCTCAAAAAACTTTGAATTGTGAAACATTTATTTAGACTCTGGAGATGCAAGGCTTACACTGGACATGTTTTACTGTCAGGAATAATGTTTATCTTAGATGATGATCAGAGCTGGATATCGTTTCAAATTATGTGCCAATATTGCTAATGTAAATCCATCCATAGATGTCTTAGTAAATTATTTAATGCTGTTGTTGAACACAAGTTGTAAAGTTATGATTTAGGAAGGGTTTGATCAAAGAGTTGGTAGACAACAGGAATTTTAAAATAAGTATTGATAAAATATTTTATGTTTTGAGTTAGTAAGCAGCTGAGAGTTTGTCGCCTGTCCATTTTGGGAGTTCTTCATCCAGTCCTCAATTATCCTGTTAAAGATGCACCAAATTCCGATGAGGTGTTTGTGGTTGAGTGCATGAGGCTTAACTCAAATGTGGGTCTTGTGTGCACTCATTGGCTCCTTCATTGGCTCTAACTGAAATATGGAATATGTGCATTTTGAATTTAGGGATTGAAAGCTGCTTTGGACTGTGCCCTAAAATATTTTACACTTAGCAGCAAGTAGCACAGATAATTTGAGTTTAGCTGCAATAAATCTTCGGATAGGTAGTGAAAGTTTGCATTTGTCTGTCAGTATTTTCAGTTGTTGTCATGAGAAAGCAGCTGCTGCTTCACTGCGTCTTTTAGCAGCATGTGGCTTCTTGCATGCAAGGTAATCTTTGTCTGCCGCTGCTCTGCTCTGAGGCAAAGTCTTGCCTGGCGCCTCAGCAGTTAATGACACACTGATGATATTATCAGGCAGTGGAGACAAACTGTCCTGTCAGAACAATTACTCTTAATTTGCAATATAATTCTGTAGTCGGTAAAAGTAAAAAGAAAAAGTAGTGAGTCACCTACAGGGAGTTTTGTCAAATTTGCCATCTTCATGTCTGTAACAGAAATCACTGCTTGTCTTCATTGCCTCTAATAGTTGCTGATATACCATCTTCTTCAAAAGAAGCATCGTACATGCTGTGATTGTACGCTGAATGTTAAGACTGATGCCTGAGGTGGGATAAAGCTTGAGGGTGTGAGAGCATATGGCCAGACTGTATACAAGCGCCAAATTTTGCTCTCTTCCCTGTGTGTTTAGTGTGTTTGTGTGTGACTGCTGCTCTCTGTCGCCCACAGAGCACCTTTAACGTTGCGGTGTTGAATGTCGGCGCCCCGGCGGCAGGTATGAACGCCGCTGTGCGTTCTGCTGTCAGAGTGGGAATCACTGAAGGCCACAAAATGTTTGCTGTCAACGATGGCTTCGAGGGATTCTACAAGGGACAGGTAAGAGAGAACCTGATCTGTCCTGGTTATATTTATGTACAGTACTTTGTCTGGGCTGCATCACATGTTCTGTTATTTATTTAATTTATTTAGACATGTTGCCTGCGAAAAAAAAAAAAAGCGAAAATGCTCATTATAGTTTCTCAGAGCCCAAAGATGGCATCTTCGAAAGACTTGTTTTGTCTGACCAGCAGTCTAAAACGCAAAGATATCCAACTCACAGTGATATAAAAGAGAAAACCAGCAAATTCTTACAGTTAAAAAGCTGCTTCAAGAGCAGGGTTATATTTTTACCGTAAACCCTAATTAATGCTAAACAGACAGTTTCCAAAAAAATATTTTCAGACGTGCTGAGATATTGTAAAAAAAGCACTAACATTTCTTGCCAAGATGTTGGCTACAAATAGGTGATAAAATCATTCAGACACTTCATGTGATACGTCTCCTGAAGTGTTAGAACTACACAATGAATATTGATTAACTCTGCTAATAGTGCCCCTCCACACTGTCTGTCCCCATCTATCTCTTGTTTACAGGAGTTGAATTGGGCGTTTTCACACATTTTCTTCCCTCATAATGACCCAATAATGACTGCCGAATTATCATTCCATTATCATATGAACAGCTCTATCTGTATGGGCCATCAAATGCTGCTTTCTAACTCTGAGACTGAAAAATGCAGGTTTTTCTTTTTATTCCCCTCACATAGTTAAACAAAATAAATAAAATTTTTAGTAGGACTAATAGGCAACTAGTGATTATTTTCATTGTTGATTAATTGATTGTTTATTTTCTTCATTAATCAGTTAGTTGTTTCAGAAACACTGATCTATATTTTTCATAATTTCCTGACATTTTATGAACCAAAGTCTGTATGGCCGAATACGTTTTGTTTGTCCACAAGCCAAATATATTCAGTTTACTGTCATACTCACTTTAAAAAATGACTCAAACCAATTAATCAATTCTAAAAAACAGTTGGCAACAAATTTCTCAATTGACAACCAGTCAATTAATCTTTGCAGCTCTTCTTTCTATCTATACGCATTTTAAAGTAGACTGTTGAAGGTTTTGGACAATGTTTTTATCCCACCAGTGGGATTGCCAAACCCATGAATTATATAATTGTTGCTGATTGTTGATTAATTTTTTGTCCACCAACTTGTCATTTTAGCACCCTGTTTGTCCAAAACTTAGGGTATTTTCTCTCAATTTAAGAACTATTTGGAAACAGTTTACTCTTTTTTAGAAACTAAATATTGTAAAAAAATAATATAGTGATTTTTGTAGCTTCACAGTACAGCAGCGAGTAAAGATTTGCCTGCAGCAATTTGGCAGAATAATGAATTTTTACCATTTATTGAAAAAAGAAATATCTGCATCACTTTCTCTAAAGCAGGGGTTCTTGAACTTTACAGCATTTACATGTTGCAACATGTGGACTTTTCTTCAGTTGAAATATTTTCAGCAGTTAAGAACACATGTACAGTACAATTCAGTAATGAAGTCTGTACTAGTTTGTTCTCGCTCAGTATCTCAGTATTGTGAGAACGTGAATGCAAAAGAAGTTTATCCAGCCTAAATAAATAATACAGTCATGCTGTGTACACTGTTGCTCTGTGCAGTCACGTTACTCAGATATGTGCAGAACATTATTCACCTGAACTTGACTCCGCTGACAAGTTAACATATCTGAAAACGTGATTGGCCAGACTGTTCTCCTTTTCCTCTGTGACTTTCTATCATAAATGTCTTTTATTACACCCGATGTTTGAAAGCTGTGACTTTGGCTCCTGCATTCCTCGGTGATCCAGGAGCAAATTCTACTCTTGGTCCATGGATATGACCATAAACCTGCAGCATTCCTTGGAGGTCATAGTGACTTGAGTGACCAGTAGCAGGGAGCAGGAAGTGGCAGTGCAGTCACTCTCCTCCCTGCTCGCTGCACTTGCTGCAGTGATAAGACTAAAGGGTGTCCAGATAAATAGTGCTACGTACTGTAAGCCACTACCGCTGCAACTATACCACACACAATCTTTGTCTTGGTCGTGCGTCTGTGATTACATGCATGCTTTCTGAAAAGACACACACTTTTTCCGCTGTGCAGAGAGAAGCAGTGACCTGTTGCAAGCGATGTCGCCCTGAGGCGAGTTGTCACACAGAGGGATTAGACTTGATTGAAAAGTGAAGCTGTGATCCCGAGTTAAAACCCCAACTAAGTAGGACACTGATTATAATGCAGGGCTGTTGGTTAAATGTAGCGACACTGGCACACACAATGTAGGCTAATGGATTTTAGTTACAGTTTGCAGTCAATGCATTGAATAATTTGATTTTAGAAAAATTCAGACAAAAACTCCAAAATCAGTGTACCTGTTAGTCTGGAAAATTCTCTTTTGTAGACAGTAGATCCAATAAAATCTGCCAACAGTGAGGCCTGTGAATCTGTGTACAGTCAACAAAACTAAATATTAAAGTTTATTACTGGCGAAGTAGTTTTACCACAAAAAGTTAATAATTGTGACAAATCTGTTTTTTTAATCAGATCAAGGAGATCAAATGGGGAGACGTCGGTGGTTGGACTGGCCAAGGAGGGTCCCTGCTGGGGACAAAACGGTAAGTTGAGATGTAAAAAGTGTAGATGTGTAATTTAATTAAAATTTAACTAATTGCACTGAAATGGTAAAAATCAATAAATAAAAATCAATAGAAAAAAACATTATTATCCCTGTCATTTCTTTAAGATTGATTTCTATCTTTGAAAATCAATAAAGTCGTGGATCATCAGAAGGGAAAATCTTGACCTTAAACTTTGATGAGTTAATTTACCACAGAGCAACTCAGATATTACATTACTCTTCTTACCATGGGACCTTAATCCCACCTGAACGGGACATAATTCTGTATAAATGTCATTCCATCCTTCTGCCACTTTATTGTTCACCAACAAAACGCTTGTTTTTTTCTCAGGATTATTATGAATTTTTATATGTTCCTGCTATAGCTGTGCCCTAACGGACTAAAAAGGGATATAATTTAAAAAGGGATATATAGGGTTTCTCCTAGTAACTTTAAATAAAAACAGTTTAAAAGAAGTTAAGCGTGACATTGTTTAATCTGTTGAATTATTTCCTTTCTATATCCCAGAACTCTTCCAGGCAAACATCTGGAAAAGATTGCTGAACAGATGAGGATCCATAACATTAACGCCCTGCTTGTCATTGGAGGATTTGAGGTATGGAACTTTACCTCTTCTTCTATTATTATTATTATTATTATTATTATTATTATTATTATTATTATTATTATTATTATTATTATTATTATTATTTAGCACAATAGCAGTTTTTTAAAGCTGTAATTTCACAATATTTTACCTTTCTGAACATGTTTTATCATTTAGGAAAAAAGAAAAAAACAAGCTTACTCAACCCTGTTTTTGTCTGTTTTAATATTTACTCATACTTCTGACAAAAGCAGAATTCTTGAAAAGATAAATCTGATTTTTTTTTGTCTTATTGTACACACATACATTATTAGTATTAAGCATTCTCTTTCCAGTGTTTTTTGTTCACTATGTATTGTATTGTTTAACATTGAGTCCATTTCATATTCACTGTTTTGCCTATATGACATTTCAATTTGCAAAAGATATCTTTACATCCAAATATATTTTTTAAAAGAGACATTTAAGACACATTTTAAATGTTATAGGCTCTCTCCTTGTCTGTCCATACATGGTTAGTACTTTATGGCCAAGCTATAAAGCCAGACTTTGGGATGAATAGTTTGTAAAGCCTCAATTTGAGTAAAAAAAAAAAAAAATTACCTTCAAGGACCAGTTTGTAGGATTTAGTGGCATCTAGTGGTGAGCTTGTAGTTTGTAAACACGTCGTCCCACTTTCTCCTTCAAAGTGTGCTGGAGAACCTACAGTGGCTGTGAAGAATGTGAAAGGCTCTAGAGGTTCTAGAGCCAGTTTTTGGTTTGCATGCCCGAGGCTTTGGTAGAAACATAGTAGTTCAACTTGGCAGCCTCCGTAGATGAGCCCTCTTTAGGTATAAACCGCTCATTGTACGATAATGACAACACAACTATTCTTTTTTTCAGGTGATTATACACTAATGAAAACATACTTATGAATACTACATTAAATATCTTCCATATTCTGCCAATAAATTCCTGTAAATTGTACACAATAGTATTGTAGTATTCTAAATGTGCAAGTCACATTTTGTACATGAAAATTTTCATTTCAGTCGCTAATTGAAACAAATTGTAGTATTCTAAATAAAACAAAAAAAATAACAATAGAATGATGGATAAATAAAAATAAAAAGTAAATATTCCCAAAAGTAGTTTCTGACATGGCAGCTTGACCAGAACCTCAACACTGTCTCCCTCCCTGTCTGTCTGTGTGTGGAGCTACAACGTCCTCTGTGTGTCTCACCGTCCGTTGTGATTAGTCTGGCTCTCTCCTCTTGGCTTCTCCCTGATGTACACTCCCCCAGATCTTTGTCTGTCCCATCCACCTGCCTTTGCTGTCTTTGATCCTCCTACTGCATCTCTTACCAACAGGCCTCACCCAACTCAGGCTCCTCCCACTATGATTTTTTTCACCCCATAAAATGTCCTCACTGTACTTGTGTAAAGACCTTGGCACTGAGCCTCTTCATTTTCCTCCCACACATCATTCTTCTGTCTGTACATCCACAACAACAACCAATTAAGATGCTGGCTCTCACTACTGCAGGCCTACGTGGGATTACTGGAACTTTCTGGTGCACGGGACAAATATGACGAGTTCTGTGTGCCCATGGTTATGGTCCCTGCCACCGTGTCCAACAATATACCCGGTTCAGACCTCAGCATTGGCTCAGACACCGCTCTGAATGCCATTACTGACGTAAGTGTGGCTGGACTTAGAGAGCGTATGTGTGTGTTTGTAGTCGGACTCAACACACACACACCGTCCAGCCTGTTGGAGTTTGGGGCTTCGCTGATCGACAGCTCGTGTCCTCACATTAACAATCAGAGGGGTGACTTTTGCTTTTACACCACAGTAGAATTCATGTGTGCAGGAAGGGGCTACTCATCCTGGACCCGCCTAAATACATACAGAAAATAGTAATTTATATGCAAAAATAAATATAAAAGAATAACTTTAAGCATTTTCCTTCTTAACTACCCTGGACAGGAGCCGGTTGATTGACAGCTTGGCCTTTCAATGAATAACAGAAGCAATAGGGAAAAAAAAGAAAGGGAAAAAGGGATAAAGAGATAAATTCCATTTTCTGAAAATAAAGATATTTTTTTAATGTATGGAAAAAATAGTAATTTTTATGCAAATATATGTTAAAAAAATCAGCTACAAACAGAAACAAGTGAACAAATGTGAAAATAAATTGAAATTATGATTATTCTTTTATATTTTGTTTTTTTCTTTTTATTTCCACATTTATTTATTCTTTTATCTGTTTCCTTTTACATCTCCAAAATGTATTTTCTTATTGTTTTACAGGTTAGTTTGTCTTCATGGCACTCTTATGACTCCATAATATTACACTAAATATCGCAATTGTAGCATGAACCAGAGTACAGTCTATACATAGATAACAATTTTTAATATTTGCTCCCAACATGGTTGGAGAACAGTCGATCATATTAGTGTCTTTTCAGTACATTAAACCTTTCTTGTTTTATTACAAGCGTCCCAGATTTTGTTAACAGTTGCTAAAATTATAAAGGGAGTCACAGCAGTTGTGTTTGAGAGCCTCTGCTGAAAAGTGTCAGTGGGCTGTAATGTTTTCTGTGTAAACACAGGCAACCTGACACTCAACCAAACCTACATATATATATACGTATGTATACGTAGGATTTTCATAGACTTTAGTGGAATGTACAGGCTTTAACCTTCTGTTTTCACAGAAACAAAACCATATCATAATGGTAGTAAATAGTGGTACAGAATTCTACACAATAAAAGTATGAAAACAAAGACTCAAACATACAAATTCAAACAGGTGACCTACTTTCAGACAGACAATTTGTGAAAATATAATGAATTACATTTTAGTTGGTTATTAAGTTTACCACAGGTCAGTGGTCTTATCAAGCAGAAGAAATTTACTGACAGTTATCACAGGAGCTAATAAGCAGGAGACACAGAGCAGAAAACCGTTGTTTCTGGTTGTTGTTGGAGGCGAGCTGGTCAGCGAAGGTCCCAGGTAAGTGTTTGGGCATGCAGTGACGTGTTGTGGCATGTTTTTGGCGCGTGACCCTGGCGTGTTCGTGCAGCCTTCTCTGTGTTTGTTTAGGAAACAGCAGGTGACCGGACGGTGGTCTGGTTCAACGCAACAGGGAAACTCTGCTCGAAATGGCACAGAGTCGGTGTGTTTAGAGACTAAGTCTGCATGTTTGTCGTGGTCACGAAGTCCAGCATCACTGAATGAGGTTTACATTTTAGTCTTTAGGTCCTGTGCCTGATTTCAGCCTCTCTTCGTGCCGGATTTAAAAAAAGAAAAAAAGCCCTTTGCCTTGTACATAAAAGGAAACATCGCTCAGAGCCTTTGGAGTCCCACCCTCCCGGTCTTTATCTTGTCGCGTCAACACCGTCACATGTCGGCCAGGGTGAACCATCCCAGTCCCCCTTTCACTCATCCCATCTCCTCTCAGCTAAAGGGAAGACAAAGCCTCGGTCACCTGGAGAGAGCCAACCAGCAGAACACACAGACCAGTACACACACATTACAGAGCTTCTTCATGGTCTCAGTTCAATTAAAAGGACTCCCTTTGCTTGTGTCCTTCAGGCGCCAGAAACCACATCAAAATTTCTTAGATGGATTTCTTAGGTGGATAACTGTCCACTTGACTCAAACCTCTGTCTCCTGGATGAAAGTGTGGGTGTTTAACCCATTCATCCACCACATCTTCCTGCACATAAAAAAAGTTCACCATGTAACCCTTTGTTTAACTGGTGTTTTTAAACTGGCATTAGTTATATCAAAATATAAGTGGTTCACATTCAAACTTAACTTTTCAAATCTTAGAGAGTTCTCATTTGTTGTCTATATACAAGATGCTGCAGATGTTTGGAATTAACTTTTTGCTTTGACAGTTGCATTTCAAAATTAGATGTCTGTTGCTGCACACATTATAGAAAAAAAATACGAAAAGCAGATCAAGAAAAACATTGATTTCTTGCTTAGTGCCTTCAAAATAGTGTAAATAGTATACTATATATGAAAATTAATACATAGAACATACTGTAAAAGTATTAGTATGACAAAGTAGTAGAGAGTACAAGCCAGGAGAGCCTCTATGCACCATGAAGCAGCTTGTAAGAACACTTCAGTCTCTACACAAGGACACACTGACAGGGTCTCAGATATGCATTGTGCCCCCCAGTGGTCTAACCTCATATTACGGCCACCACCATCAGGCCTTTGAGTCCCTGCTGGAGCTGTACGAGGCCCGGGCCGACTACGAGGAGTTTTGCATTCCGATGTGCATGCTGCCTGCCACCATTAGTAACAATGTGCCCGGCACTGACCTCAGTCTTGGCGCTGACACAGCCATCAACGCCATTGTGGAGGTAAGAGCCCAGACAAGAGAAAAGCATTACCAGAGAATAATAACAGCGGGAAGTATTCTGCAGTGTCACCTACTAAATAATGATGACTGTTGATGTAAAGATGAAACTGCCCAGCCATCACGCCACCCGTGGTGTGATCATCAAAAGTTTAGCCCAGCGTTTTTCAGTTCAGGTCTGGATTGATGGACGTAAATGGTTCATGGGAGATTTAAAAACCTCTTGTACTGATGCATTTGTCCTCCCCAAAGGATATGTGGGAAAAAGTTACATCTTGATCATTTTTGATAATTTTGTTCACATCTGATAAACTGACAAATCTGTTGTCATATTTTGGTTTGAAGCCTTATCATAGCATGACTGCTTGTCAGTAAGTTTTTTTTTTTTTCAATAAATTTGCACCTGCAAGAAAAACAAAAGGTCCACAAGACAAGAAGACAAGGATATTACATAAACAAAAGGAAACCATAAAGAAAATGAACATAAAATTTAGAAATTGTCAACAGAATTTTCCTACATCTCCTTTGGGAACAACAAACACATTAAGGTTGTTTTTTATGCAGAGTGCACAACGTAAATTCAATGCAGGAAAAGCACACCTGATTCCTCTTATGAAGCTAATGTATTTATTTGTTTGCTATATTTAATTTAAGTTTTCATTCATAAGCAAATTCTCTTAACTTTTAATGTTTAATTTCTGGGATCATGAGACAAGTGGTAGCTTCATGGGCTAAAGAAGGCAGGGAAAGTCTTTGTTCATTCGCTATGATCCCAGTTCATCTACTCTGCTTTGATCTGACTCCTCTTGTAGCATGGACTGTCAACAGGTATCTGTGTCTGCATGTTTACTTACTATTTTATCTAATGCACTTTATCTGCCAAAGTAGAGCTGCAGCTGATCACGATCATCAGTTATGTTTATTCATAAATGTTTTGATTTATTGTTAAGTTTATAGGCATAATGATAATTTATCATCACGCAGCCCAAAGTGATGTCTTCAGATTGTTTATTTAGACTGATCATAAACCAAAAACTCAAACGTTAGCTAAAAATTCCCACATTTGAGAAACTGAAACCAAATTTGCATTGTTTCCCTTACTTAATTAATTTGATTAATTCATTCTCTAAAATGTTTTTCTGTTGATTAAATAACAGATGAATGTTCTGATCATCCCAGCTTTACTTTGATTATCTTTTGCTGTTGCATGTGGTGGAACAAATCTACCATTTTGTTTGGTAATAACTGAATAATCTGTGTGTGATCCAGACATGTGATCGCATCAAGCAGTCAGCCAGTGGCACCAAGCGACGGGTTTTCATCATTGAGACCATGGGGGGCTACTGTGGCTACCTGGCCACTGTGGGTGGACTGGCTGCAGGCGCCGACACCGTCTACATCTACGAGGAACCGTTTGACATCCGGGACCTGCAGGTCAGAGATCGTCTGCCCACAGAAAATCCATGTTGTGTAACTTTTTATTAAAAGCAAATGAGTAGTTGAAGGCCTGTGAGCCTTGATTCTTCTTCTGTGTCTGATGAAGCAGCACAGATCACACTTCACTGTTCACGTGAGCGTTGCAACAGCAGCTTCCAGCAGTTGATCGCTGCCTCTGTTTGGAGGTTTCAGGAGCGTGCAGGTGACCCAGATTATGGCGTTGCGGACGAAGCAACTTATTAATAACCTCTGAGCTGCATCACTCATTCACATGACAGACAGATCCCATCAACACAGATCAGGTCGGGGTGATAAGGCATCACCGTGTTCACACCTTTAACATTTACACCCGCAAGAAAAATAGAAGTGCCGCAAGACCAACAACTAAATGAGACAGAAAGTGTAAAAATATTGTGTTATAAGTAAAAGCCCTCAAAATCTTAAGTAAAAGTTCATAAGTCTTAGGCATTAAAAGCTTTAAAATATAATTAAAGTACCACCAGTAAAAGTACTCATGCAGAATTGCAAATTTAAGAATAAAATGTATTTTATATTACAAGATTATAATTAGTGATGCCGTAGTGTCTTCATAATAATTGTTTTTTACTTTAGTGCCTTGTGTAAGCCACTTTGTACTCTGCACTGTGTTTATTTAATATAATTTGGATTTTGTAAAATAATTCTTCTCTCATGTCATTAATAGAGCCCCAGATCATTGTATTACATGTTAGACAAGATAAAAATAAATGTGTGGCAGATACTGTTTTTAAGTTGTTCCATCTCACCACACTCACGCTGAAAAGGGTGTTAGAGAAGTAACTGTATTTAACAGTAAAATGCTTTTTTCACCTAATGTTCTCGAAACTGCAAAAATGATGACAAAATGAAAACAAAACTATAATATTCTAGTACTGTAGATGGAAGGAGCCCTTTAACACCAAAACAAAACTTTGTTTTGCATTGAAACCACTCATGGCGTCATCAGATGGGTAGAAGCTGAAAAAATGGTGCCCCCTGGTGGAGTAAATGCCACCCTGCACATCTTCATCTGTGGGGAGTGATGAGACAGAGCGGAGGCGTGTGATTTGTGGCTGGATCAGCTGCTCGTGCAGATTGCAGGCGGCCGTTGTTCCAGTTTAATGTGAGGCTTTGTTCTGTGTTTTCAGGCCAACGTGGAACATCTGACACAGAAGATGAAGACGAGCATCCAGAGGGGCATCGTGCTCAGGTGAGCTTCGATACTCACACACCTGTCAGTTTGTTCTTTTTCTAATGTTTAAATTTACATTTCCAGTCCGCCGCTGTTTCCATGGCATTACCTTGCTACACAATGTTTAGACAGTGTATTTGTGTGTGTGTGTGTGTGTGGGGGGGGGGGTACTGAGGGAGAGGACACAACAAAAGGAGTGTAAAAATGTTTCTTCTATTTTTTTTTTTAAATGATTAATCAGTTATATTATGTGAGGCAATACTGTAAATATTTATTTGTCAGCGATTAATTAAACAAAAGCAACCTGTCTTAAACTACCTATGACTGCTAATCGACTTTACAGACTTCACTTCATGTCATCTATTGTGGCTATTTTGGTCCACTGCACCCTCACACTGTTTAAATTGCTCCCAGCAGGAGGACGGAGGTCTGTGGAAATAGGACGAGTGTTGTATTTTGGACAGTGTGTAGGTGACATTGTGTGCTGAGGTTTGCACCTGCGTAATTTCATTATTACGAGACACGCTCAAGTGCAGTGGTGCATTGCAAGTGGCTCTGCAGGTTGCAGTGGACAGCAGATTGATGCCTAGGCTCAAGGGCACTTGAGCACTGCAGGTATAGAGAACAGACCACTTGATGGCACCTGCAGCTCTTTTCCACCAAATTAGCTGTGGTTCTTGAAACAGTTGCAATCAAGATTCTTGAAACCTTGCATTCTTGGTCTTATCTGGGGAACCAGCTTGCAGTTTTGAACTGAAACGTAATCCACTTTGGAAAATCCTCCTTTTTTTTTTTTCCAGTTTGGAACCACCTTTTTGGGTTCCGATTAGAACGGTTCAAAATTAGGTGTGCAAACCGGGTCCATGTTGTTGGAAATGGCCCATTAGTTGAGCCAGTTTCCATCCAAAGTACCTGTAAAGTCCCACAGACTACTTTTCAAGGAACTAAAAGGTTCCTTCAGCCTATTGTTGTCTGTGTTTCCACTGCAGGCTAAAGACAAGCAAAGATATGGCAAATTAGTCCACTGAGGTATGAAAAAGCGATGACACGCAGGTTGTGGGTTCCAGTTCCTGCTGGATTTTATCCTCATCGTAAATCATATGTCATATGTTTTCCTCTGTAACTCCATGTTGATGTGCTGAAGCACAAAAAACAAACTGGTTTGTGGTAAATTTTTAAAAATGGTGTCTGAAATAAAGTGCTGCAAGTATTTTGGAACAATTAGAAATGTTCAAAGCTGCAAGCCTCACGACCTGTAGTTCCTGTAGTGCCTTTTTGGAGGTAAAATAACGTACCCAGAACTTAATTTAAACCCTGGTCCCTCTGAGGGGTGGTTTTACATGCCTGTAGTTCATTTATCTGTCTGAGATTTTTCTTCTTCAGAACAATGGAGATGAATGAATTTTATGGTCATTATTTTTTGGACTGGAAGTAAATACAAAGAAAACAGTTCATAGCTGCTTATGTCTGGATACATTTTGTTATTTTAGTAAACCAGCCCCTTCACTGACCTGCAGCTCTTTTGTAATGTGTTTTGTTTTAGAAATGAGAACTCCAATGAGAACTTCACCACTGACTTCATCTACCAGCTGTACAGTGAGGAGGGACGAGGAGTGTTTGACTGCAGGAAGAACATCCTCGGTCATATGCAGCAGGTTGGATACACTAACTCACACACACACACGCACGCACACAGTTTACTGTACATTAGGGTGCAACTAACAGTTATTTTCATTATCAGTTAAACTGTCAGTCATTTTCTTAATGAATCACTAGTGTTTGTTCCGTTAATGTCACAAAACTGTAAAAAAAAAAAAATGTTGATCATTGCTTCCTAAAGCCCAAGGTGATGTCTTCAAATGTCTTAAGTCCATAACTCAAAGATATAGTTTACTGTCATAAAGGAATAAAGAAACCAGAAAATAATTCACATTTGAACAGCTGAAATCAGAGAATTTGGACATTTCTTTCCTTTAAAGAATGACTCATTCATTTACCAAGTATCAAATAGTTGACAGTTAATTAAAGCAGCTCTACTCTACATGCTTTCTCCTTTTTTTAAAGTGTACTTGCAGTTTTCACCACCAGTAAATCAGCCACTGATGTGGAAATTGTGTAGAAAGATGAAACTGCAACAATCCATAAAATATCCTCTTACCCTTTCCATTTCCAGTTTGCAGGGAGATGTAGCCTCTCCCAGCATGCACTGAGAGAGAGGCGGAGTCCATCAAGGCATCCATTAAATATTGATATTGTAAATTAGGGCTGGGTAATAATTTAGTAATATTGTGTGTTAGTGCAGTTGTGATGACATGAACAAACTGAATTCTGTTGTCCAAATTAATGATTCAAAGCAAACTGTAATCGGTAGCTTAAAACAAAGAGATACGCAGTTCATTAAACATAACATCACAATATTAAACATGGGTATTTGTATATTGTACATAAAATGATCTAAATTATATTTCCTAGCCTTATTTTGAATAGAATATTTTCTCTCCGTTTTACAGGGAGGTGCTCCATCACCATTTGATAGAAACTTTAGCACCAAAATTGCTGCTAAAGCTATTCAGTGGATCACACGGACGCTCAAGGACTCTTACAAAGGAGGTAAAACAAAACTCGACAACCAGATTTGATGAGGGCATTATGTTTGCCTTTGGTTCATTGTTTTTCTGTCTTTAACCAGGGTTGTGTCAATGTCAGCGTCTCTGTGTGACTGAGTGCAGTTTGTGTAGGCTCAGACCTGATGTGCTTTGGTTCTCAAGGCAGTTTGTCTTCAATGCAGGACGAGTGTTTGCTAACTCAGAGGACACTGTCTGTCTGTTGGGGATGCGTCGCAGAGCGATGGTGTTTCAGCCTGTGTCACAGCTCCGGGATGAGGCCGACTTTGTGTAAGAAACATTTTCAGTTTTAATCTATGTAGCAATATAGCTCATTGATATATATGTTCAGTAAAAGCCTGAGAAAAACTTAAACAATTATTGGAATGACTTATAGTACATTATTTACTTTTTGACAGCACACCCCTATTTTCAGCACAGATCTACTGAATACAGCTTTAATGTAGAAACTGAAATCTAAAAATCAAGTAACACCAGGAACTGATTTAATATCAATGTCTTGCCCAGCCTTAAATCTTCTTATGTAGAAAGATTTTGGCATCTAATTATTAAAAATGCTGCAGTGAACGAACAAGAAAGTACTTAGAGTTGTAGGCCTATGTATGTAAATGAAATACAAAGAATTAAATAGAAACTTTCTCATTCTAAACAATGTTTAAGTCCATTAGATGCTTGAGAAGTGTTCATTTTGGACACTGCCCTTCTTCATCTGATCCAACATTTATAGTGACTGTTGATCAAGTTATTTAGAATGAATATTGGTTAATAGATCAAGTGGAACATCCTTAAACTATTTCTTTAAAGCTTATGTCATATTCAGATTTTGTACCATCCAACCAGCATGTATTAGACAAAACTCATATCTGAATATTGCTTTAATAAATACTGTTCAGTACTGATCTGCAACAAGATTCTTTTAAAATTTTGTTTAATATGTGGTTGCTAGTGAAAAATAAAATGATTTTTTTTCTGTTGTGCCAAGAGTTCAAATAATATCTTCTAGGTAGAGAGGATTTCCAAGTGATAGCACCCAAAACTCAAAGCTAGAATGAAAACTTTATGTTTGTCTCCACAGCCACAGGATCCCTAAGGAGCAGTGGTGGCTGAAGCTCCGCCCGCTTATGAAAATCCTGGCCAAGTACAAGACGAGCTACGATGTGTCCGACTCCGGCCAGCTGGAGCACGTGACCCGGTTCCGGCCGAAAGAGAGCAACACGTCTGCCACCATCTGAACCGCCACACTGCTGCCAGAGGAGCGCTTCACTCCCAACAGGAAACCAGCTTCACAAAACAGTGACAGCTACTCACACAATGACTGATCCACTGCTGATTGACTGCACATAAATTAAGGTAGATTTTAAGATTAAAGGTTATATTGTATGGTTAAGTGGTTTGGTAAAGTCATGGCACTTTTCAGAAGGGATCTTCTATATTTAAGATAATAGATTTAAATTTGAGGGTAAGTCGTTTGGAATAGAGCTCTTTACATAGCTTCAATAGCTAGTAGAGTTGAAATTGTATTTTATAGATCCCCAATCAAATTATTATTCACTTAATATATATCTGTATCCAAGCAATCCTCATTACATACTGCGAAAGTATTAAAGTTTTAGTCATGAAAATGTAGCTTTATCTAATTTTTTAAGCTACCTAGCTGAGCAAACATTTGTGTTGTGTAAACACAGCCAGGCTGAGGTGGGCGATGCATTTAAAGTCTAGCTTTTGTCATTTTTAATGTTTTCTACAGCACTTTGAGCCCAATAATAAATGTAATTCCCTAAAGCTGCTCATAAAGAGATAATATATGGAGGAGGAGCCAGAAGGATCACACACCTGTTCACACCTTGAAAAATGTCCACCATCTTGATTGTATTATGCTTTGAGATGAAAACTTGAAAGGAAATGTGACCTGCAGGAGGTTTAGTGAGCTGAGCTGGCCGTGTGTGTGTCCCATTACCTGCTAGATGTATGTCTGAGTGTGCGCGTGTTGTGGTGTTGCCTTCGCTGTTTGTATCCACCCTGGTCTTTGTACGTGGCATCTTGTAGTGGTATTTGTGATTAGGGTCCTGCTGTTGCTGTAGTTTGGCGGTGAAGTGGAGGATGTCTAAAACTTGTACGCAACGTTAGCTTTGTGTGATTATGGCAGCGTGATGTGAGTGTCGTGTCACAGATTAATAAAGCATTTATTGTGTGGAAAGTTATCAAACTGTGTCTGTCAGTGACATTTATCAGTAACTTCTTTTCGATTAAGGGACCAACATTGATCCAGATGTTACCGCTTGTGGTATGTAGCAGTGTTTTGATTTTACATGTCTCAGGTTTTGCGTCACTGAACCACACTTGAACTGAAGTTGAACTGCTCCTTTAAAAAAAAAAAAAAAACAATCAGTGTCTCTGTTATACCTAGACCAGACTTAGCAGGGACTTTTAAGATGTAAGACTGTTCAGTGTGTTCTGTGAATTATTGAGAGACATTGGAAAAGATGATTCATGGAATTATTTACTGCGTTTTTTTACATAATAGTGACATTTACAGTAACATCCTGTTAAAGTGTTGCACTGGTGATTGAATGGGATATTTCCCATTATCCTGTGCTCTGAATCGTGCCACAGAGGAAACATGATCCTTACGCCGCAGAGAAAACAATCACTCAATTAAAGTCACAAGTGCTGGCAATTCCCTGATCACAAAAATATCACTAAATGAAGACTGACTCAGGTTTTGTATTTCAATATGATAATGTAATCACAT
The DNA here is from genome assembly GCF_056507025.1 of Lutjanus erythropterus. Taxonomy (NCBI): domain Eukaryota; kingdom Metazoa; phylum Chordata; class Actinopteri; order Lutjaniformes; family Lutjanidae; genus Lutjanus; species Lutjanus erythropterus. The sequence goes on along the minus strand of NC_139328.1, from coordinate 25,848,636 downwards.
TTTCATAAATATTTACATAACGGATTATATAGAAACAAACGTAACAATCTGAAGAATCAGATTATGACTAAAAACACTTTTCAGGCCACAGTCCGTCTCTTAATGTTGTGCACTTGAGCTTTTCCTGACAAGAAAATGTTTTTGGATTTTCAGCACTTCGTAGGTCCTCCCTCTGTACTACATCAGTAGTTCAGTTCATTTTTAAATTGATGGGATTATTTTACAATCCAAGAAGGGTCTTTTTTAATCGTCTCGTTCTCTGGGCCCAGGATAGCAACACCACATGTCCTCTGACCAACACCGAGGTATCTACAGGAAAACAAGACCAGCAACACTTGTCTTATACTTCATTTACAAAAAAGGTAGAGAAATTGAGAAATTGTTAGTTCCTCATTTCTTTCTGAAGCTACATAAGATTTTACCTTTCAGCCACTTCCACCAGGCTTTTGTGAGTGACGGCAAAGAGTCTTTCTCTGTGATTCTGCTTCATCTCATCTGTGACTCCACTGAGGAAGCGACCCATTCCTGCACCACAAAGACACGGTCAACAAACTAGTAACAGAAACCAGACCACTTCCATTTTAAGGGATAGTAGGATTATTTGAGGTGGGATTATATGAGGTACTTATTGATATGTCTACAGCAGAGAGGAGTGTCAGCATGGAAGATAATCAATACACTGCTGTGGGCAGGGTCAGCAGCAAAACTACACACATTACTTTGAGGGACCTTTTTCAAATTATTTTAGACCAAACAAAGTGACATCTTTAATAACCAAAGGTCGAAAAGCTACCACTTTGGCTGAGCAGACTAAAAAAGAAAAAGAAACTTCTCAACATAAACCTCAACACTGAAATCTTTGTAACAATGACAGAGACAAAACTGGAGTTAATCTTTCATTTCATAAGATGTCTCAAAATCTGAACTCAGGTACTGCAACATACCACAGTTTATCTAATCATTATAAAACCATATGGAAGACTAAATAATGTTTTAACATGTAATGTTGCCAGTAAAGAACTCAAATGTAAATGCTCAAAAGATCTGATGTGAATTGAGATAAACATTCCAGCCAGCTGTTCAGGATCCATCACTTCTTTCAATTGATCCATCAAAGTGTTAGTGTCTCACCTTTGTCTGCAGGGGCCACAGGTGAGTCAACAGCCGAGAAGACGGAGAGTTTGGCTTCATCGATGTCCTGCTGGGTGAACTTTCCTGACTTTGCCCAGTCCACACCTTTATGGAATGCAGACAAGGTCTGCACTGAGTTCGGGTCCCTTAGAGATAAAAAGAGAAATAAACATGAAGTCAACACACATTTTAGATGTTTTTATTAGGGGCCACAGCTAATGGCTATTTTCATTACTGATTCATCTGTTGATTCTTTTCTCAATTCATCAATGGAGTCATTTGATTGGTTGGTTTTGGACTTAACATTTTCTGAAAATTTGGAACCAAATTTTATCCCCTTTTCCACTTTCAATTTCCCAAAGCACAAGGTGACTTTTTAAAATGTCTTGTGTTTGCCTGAAAATACAGCCCATAACCCCAAACCAGAAAAATAATTAATCAATAATCAAAATAATTTCCAATTACTTTTTTTTTTTGCTATCGACTACTAGTTGCAGCTGTAATTCTTATATATCATGTCATGTCTCAAACACTGACTTCCAGCCCCCCAAAAAATCTATATCTTGAAGCTTACAGTTTCAGACTGTCCCTTTCACAACATCCGCCTCTCCTTTTCATGACTGAGGTGGACTATTTTCTTTGGCATTTTATGCATTTGTTATGAGATTGGCAGCAGAGAGATGAAGGGTAACCAGACCTCAGAGTGCTCAAACTGAGGTAGATTACATAAATGTAACCAGTGAGCGATTATAGCTTTCACTTCGCTATTTATTTCAAAGAAACTAGAACTATTCCATTTTGTTTACATGTTGAAGGAAACAATAGGGAGCCTTACTTCAATAAGTTTTGGATTTTTTTTCTGAGGGAAGAGGATCCCTAAATGAAAAAAAATGTCTCATGTAGATATGAATTATTAAAATTATTATTGGATAATGCTATAGTATGACTTTTTCATCTAAACTGCGATCAGTCATAAACTTGTGCCCACCTGTATGAGTAAAAGGAGAAAAGACCTCCACCCATCCTGGCCCCGCCCCCGTAGGCTCCTCCCTTCTCACGGATCTCCCCATGAAGATATTTTGCCGTCATCATCCTCGCCAAGATGCACAAACTATCAAAGTGAGAGAATTAAGAGAAAGAAAAGTGGTTATTAGACTGAGGATGTGGACAGAGTCAGTACTACTAAAAACTAATTTAGAGAGAAATCATAAGAAAATGAGAAACTGTATTACAAAAATGGACAGAAAAAGTAGAATATAAAATAGGTGATTAAGTTTGTTACCAGAGAAAATAATCATTCAGTGTCAAGTCAACATTTATTGCTGTTTGATGGTGTGGTTACCTGGCATAGTCCTCGTGGGAGAACGGTACTGTACGAATACTCTCACTGACAAAGTTGACAGGGAAGGGCAGCTGGAAGAAAGTTTTCATCTGACATGGATGAAAATTCAGCTCCTGAAGGATGAAGTAAAAGAATTTTGACATGTGACTTAAAACAATTTCTCCATCCTTTTTTCACTCCTTCAATTATCTTCCATTACTCTGTTCTTGGTAGCAACAATAACAAACAAACGCGATGTGTAAGATCATAGAAATGTTGATCAGTGGACTACAAAATGAAAGAGACAGTCAATGGTGAACTTACAGAGATGAGTTTCCTTCTCGGTCCAGAGTCATCCAAAGGGTCTAGTGGTCTCTGATGAAGGAATTAAAAAAACATTTAAGAAAGCAAAATAATATTATATTTTGATATAAATGATGAACAACATTTATACGACAAATATTCTGACTGGTGATTGGTCCAGTGTGCATGTTGATATCTTACCTCAATTATATTACTTCTGACAGGTTTGCGTTCCTTTCTGTTATCAGCAACATCCTTCATAAAGCTCTCCAATTGTGCTGCTGTGTCAGACATTTTCTGTGGAGTTGTGTTGACTGCACACCTATAAGGAACAAACAAACAAACAAACAAAAGTTGCAGTAGATACACCAACACAAACAGCACAAACACATTCTAAAAGAAAGTTGAGATCTGTCTGGCTCAAACATACCCAGACAAGTATTCAGTGCTTGAATACTGGACATAAAAACAACTCTACCAGCAGCAGTAATATGAACCCACCTCATGTTGTCAGGGTTGAGAAGGTGTCTTTTGATCCTGGTTAGTGCTCGGGTGACTTGGCCGAGGTCTGACATCTCAGCTACCCTCTTCATAAACTTTACCTGATGTTCAAATAACACGAAACACAAAACGGCTGTTTCACAAACTGCTGACACGGAGATACAACAGGGAGAATGGAAAAAACAAAATTCTTTTGTACAAATGAAGAACACGGAGAATGAATAAATAAGATGTTCTCCCAAAATAAGAAAAATCACGACCAGTGACTATAACTCCAGCTGGACAATATGGTTTAAATCAGATTCATAACATTAAAAAGTCATTTTCTGACAACATATTTTAAAATAATGTAAATGTACTCAAAATCATAAATAACTTATCATGATTTAACATTTTATGTGTTACTTAAGACTTAAGTGTTCATATGTATCAAACAGAAGCTTTAACATTTTTTTTATACTTTTTAAACAATTTGCCTAAAATGATTCATTATGACAGTTGAATTTTACAAAACAGCGACATGATATGCTGACACCATCACAATGTGACTCAACGAAAGTCAATAAACAGTAATATTGTATTGGTGTTTTAAAACATTTTGAACAGCCACTCAGACAGCCTCTGTTACAGTATGATATCACAGTGTTATAGTCATAACAGAATCATGTCCCCATGAATATTTCAACAGTAAGCAGCATAGGTCAGTCTGCACAAAATGACACACTCCCAATCCCAGTGTAGACAGAAGTTAAAAGACAAGCTAACTTCCTTGTTGCTGAAATGCTCTGAGTCTGGATCATCTCAGTCTGAACTTTGTGAATATTATGAAGAATGGTCATCACTACTCATGCATGTACTGTATAGTACCTGTTCCATCCCACCAAAAGCCTCCTGGAGGTCTCCTGCTGGACTCAGGTGACGGCCTGAACGGGTCATTGCATACATGTGACCAGAATAAGAGATCCCATTGGCCAATTCCTGCGCTGACATCATCACCAGCACTCTCAGGCGCTCCTCATCATCTAAGTGGGGACTGGAACAAAACATTGGCTCATTTAATGACTTGTATGAGTAGGTGTCTCTAGCTGCTGGTGATATAAAGTGTTGGAGGACAAACCTGTTGAATATGTCGCTCCACAGCTGAAACATATGAGGGAGGTTCCTCTCCAGGCAGGAGGAGGACAGGAGGATGCCCTGAAACAGAGAGCACAGAGCCGATGAGGGACACTTGTCACAGTGAGTGAATGTTTGGTTTGGAGAAGCTGAACTGTGACCTGCAGCAGTAAATCTTCTTCAGCCTGGACTAGGAATCACACACTGCCCTTCTAGTAAAATTAGACAACAATACTTATACAGGCATGTGCAATTGTAAATTGAAAGTTGTTTTTGAACCATTCGGAGTAGATGTATAGATTTGGTCTCTTGTGGAAGGCAACACTCACAATAGAAGTTTGAACACAGTGTAATAGATGGTTGTTATTTGTGCCTCAATGTTTTTTTTTTTTTTTTTTTTTTTGCAAAAACATGCATGCAGGTGACCTAAAACCATGACACACAATGGAACCACAGCTTTTAGCCCCTAGTCCTCAGTTTAAATGTGATAACAATACCACAGAAAATGAACATTTGTACATTCTACGATTATGTCTAGGCATTTTCCAAAAAAGGCCATTTGGAAACCACAAAAACCTGCTTTAGAATAACTGAAGCACACATTAATTTGAAATGACGCAACATTTCATGGGTATCTATTGAAGAAACATCGTGTTTTCAACTAAAAAAGTTTTATTGATCTGTAGAGTCAAAGAGAAGCTTTAAAGGTGAATTACCTAAAATTTCTAATTGTTTGGAAATACCTAACACTTAGTTTATACTGCATGGTCTTCATTCACATTTCATTTCTGAGAGGCAAAGGGCTCGAGCTTATCCCAGCATGCACTGAAATCAGGAAGCCAAACCGTAACGCTTGGCAAGTTTATGCATTTATATTTTTCTGATTTGTCAAAAAAAGGCAAGTTTCCTTTTTACTTTATAGTCTTCAGTGTGATGTTTCTGATGTACTGACCTGCTCGTACATGTCCAGGTGGGTGGAGTCAGGGATAACCTGGGTGCAGACAGACATGCCGCCTGTCCTCAGCTCCATCTGCTGGGCCTGTTGCCTGTAGTCCAGACTTCCACAACCCATCCTGATCAAACACACATAACCAACACATCCAGATTTGTCTCCATCTCATATTTTAATAACAGTTTCTACCATTAATAAAATCCTCCACTTGTAATTAGATTCATCTCATCATTGTACATAAAAACAGTTTCATATCATTTGTGCAATCAGTGTACTCTATGCACACAAATACAATACAAAACATTTTTGTTAAACTAATTCTAAACTTTATCTGCGCAGGTCAGGTCTTGTTCTGATTTTACAGACTCAAAGAACTCACTTGGTAATAACACTGCAGAAGAGTGGAACATAAAGCCTGAGGTCCTCTGGCAGTGTGTTGAGACTACACATGGCTCTGAAGTAAACCAAGCCGTTGGTGGGCTGCTCACAGTACTGAACTGGAACACCAACTATGGAGATCGGGGAAAGAAAGCTCTTCAGAGTTTCAGCAAACACTCTTGACTTGGGTAATAATGACAAAACTAAAATGTTACCAGGACTGTGCAAACGTGATGTGAACTGTGACACTGTGATGTACCTGCAGCGCTGTTCTGGACAGGAGTGACAGGTATCGTGGGCTCAATGTCGGATACTTTGAGTGCAGGCAAACAGGACGCATCCTGGGTTTTACTCTGCGCAGCCAGCAGCTCCAGACCTTTACAAACACAAAAACATAACACTGTATTATCTAACAGACGCTTGAATTAGACGTGCCTTACATACTGTCTCAATCAAACACTCACAGGATGCTTGTCAGAGAATCGTCAACTGCTAATACTGGTTATATTGGATACTTTAAAATTATTTTTTGTTTCAAACAGGAAACAGTTGGATCACATCAAGAGACTCAATTGTGTTGAACAGCAACAAAGTCTTGTATTCAAATGTTAAGAGAGATCCTCCACATTGAGCAGTGACATTATTGTTACCTTTCTCATAGATCTCTTTTCTGTCACTGTCAGACAGAGCCTGGATCTTTTTCTGGAGCTTCTCCTCCTCAGCCTTGGCCTGTTTCTCCCTGTAGGCCTCGTCTGGGCTCATAGACAAGGTCAGTCTGTGTGTGTTGTCCTGCAGGGCCAGTGAACAGGGGATGGGGGATGTGAAGTGGGACAGAAAAGTACAAATTAGCATTAAATCCTAACATTTTACTACATGACCTGAGGTGAAGCCTCTGCTGACAGCAAGTATTTGTGCCACTGCCATAAGCTTTTGAAAGAGACTAAAAACCCAAATAGCACCAGGGCTGCTGAAGCTGACCTTTAACCTCTGACCTGAAGTACAAGAAGAAAGGGAGATTTTCTACAGACAACAAAAAATTGGGTTATAATAATCATCTGCTTAAACCAATCATTTTGCCATAGACCAGCAGAGAATCTGGTCTATGGCAAAATGATTGGTTTAAGCAGATGATTATTATAACGCATTTTTTGTTACCCTTTTTCCCTTCAAATTACCATATTTTTTAAGAAAAGAAACAAAGCCTTTATCTGATTTAGACTGACAGGAAGTGTGATACAGAGTAGGGGGAATGCATGCAGCAAAGGGTGGAAGGCTGGAATCAAACTCACAGCCACAAACACATATGTTTAAAACAATTACTTGTTTAAGTCACCTTAAAGTAGAACTTGACTTTTTCCTGAAGGAAGCAAGGGTTTTCTTTCAGTGTCTGTCTGAACTTTCTAACGCTTTCGTTGATCTGTAGCAGCTCCACAGGGTCCCCGTCATGGTTCCACGGTGATGCTATGTACTAGAAACACAAGCAAAATGTCAAGAATGAGGTCACCGATAGATACAAACTGCATCTCTGAAAAAATGTGAACAATTAATGAAGCACTAAAATAAATGAGTAACTTTTGACAATTGTAGTTACACATCCAACAGGAAGAAATAAGCAAATAAAGTTCTCAATAAAGTTCACGTTAACATTCTTGACATGTATAGAAATACACAGAAAAAAAAAGAAAACAAATAGAAACAAATGATTTCATGCACAGAGAACTTAAACTAACATCTGTAGTATTGCTAACATACCTCCCATGTGGAGGTTTATAAAAACATCTAGTGTCCTTGTGGCTGTGGAAACAGAACGAAGTTTACAGATAAACAGCAGTGAACTCACCGAGGCCAGAGACAGGCCAAAGTTGGTGGACTGGTGCTTCATCTGAATCTCAATCTTATGGAGGAGAGCCTCGATTCTTTCCTCCTCAAATCCATTCCTGTAAACAATGATAATGAGTAAGGAGTCAGGTTTCTCTTACATACTGAGGAAATTTTTTCTGTATTCTGTATTGTTGCTTGGTTTGGAAACCTAGATTTGTCTAATAAGAATAAACTTGAAGTCAGTTCTCAAGGAGGAGCCAGGCTAAACTTTGGTAATTTGTAACAGACAAATTTGTAGGACTTCACTCTCCATGTCTTTTTCATCCTAAATGCTATTGATATGCTTAATAGCAATTCTGGCTGCATTCCTCACACTACCCTGGCACATTTCCACTCTTGCATACTTGTACTTGGTATAAATTTACATTTCCATGCACTTGTTATGTGATTTATTGCTGATGTTGTCCTTTTGTATTCTGTAATTTTGTGAAACCCTGCATAACAAATTTCCCCTAGTGGGACAATAAATATAATTTTAAAACCTTCCTGCTGGCTCATTTACCAAGCATTCCTTAATCCCACAGGTACATATACTAGAGCTGCATGATTACAGGCAAAATGCTAACCACTATGATTTTGATAAATATTGAGATCACGATTATTCATTGATTTTAGGGACAAAACATTTTATTGCACTTTGACATTTCAATAACCAGCACTGGTTTCACTTTCAGCTGTGCTACATTTCTGGATGAGTCTTGTCTCATCAAGATAAGACTCATCCTAATTCACAGTGCAAAAACAAAATTGTACCAAAACATTTTACCCAAACTTAAATCAACATAGCTTTGATTCAGTAAGGTAACATTAGCAAAGTTACTCTTGGCCTTCAAACATTTACAGTATTGCAGTTTGCTGTCTTTTTTATGTAGCTGAACAAGTTAGGTGCAGTCTTTTGCTGCACAGACACAAGTCTCATGCACTCTTTGCTTAGGATTTGTTCTTGCTTAACATCACTTACTCTAAATCCAAAATACTTCCAAACAAAGGATACTGATCTATTTCAAGGGACCAGCTCATTGCCTTCAGCTTCAGACATCTGATTTTCATTTTGCCTATCTGCTCTCTGTTGTACATTTCTCTTCTACTGTGGACTATAGCTACAACAGTCAAGAATTTTGCACAGGCTGCCGCTGCAGGGTGGCTGGCTGTTAGTTTAAGAAGCGCTTGCTTTGATATGCAGAAGAGTTTTCTATGAGCAAACATTTTATAAGTCAGTATCACAGACAATCGCGTTTATTTAACCGTGAGAAACCAAATTTGTGATTTTGATTAATATTTGATTAATTGTGCAGCCAGAACATACACTGACCTTACTGTAAAGATCTTGTTGTATTTTTGTGGGTCACTCTGGACTTCAAATAAAATAAAATGCATGGAGTGTAAATTTAATATAAACATTTTGCAGCTGTCACCTTCTAAAGTGTCCGCAGTGGCTTTACCTGTGTGTGTGTGTGTGTGTGTGTGTGTGTGTGTGTGTGTGTGTGTGTGTGTGTGTGTGTGTGTGTGTTTTGAAGTTTATAGACTAGTTTAGATTAGACCAGTTTTTCTACATATAAACACTTTACACTCTCTTGCACTACCAGTGCAACTTGAATAATAGACAGGGAACAGAGGTGAGACCAACGATGAACCTCCTTCATAAAACCATACCTGTTTTATCAAAACAAGTTAAAAGTTTAAGAGCACATCTGTCAAATAAATTATAAATTACATAATACATTATAATATGCATGGCCGAGTTATGCAATATTAAGCCATGAAATATAAAACAGAATACCCCACTGGGACTGTTGAACTTACTCTATAATGTCATCAATGGTTTGGCTGATGATTTGTTTCACCCTCTCTATGTCCTCCTCAGCCATCCCCTGCAGGCCGATGCTGAACGATGCCTCTTTGGTGCTGCCATCATATCTGCACAACATGACAATTCAACATGCTCTCAACAAATACAGAGACAAAAGAATTTGTTTTATCCCAGACATGAACTGAATAAGTAGGTACACAAGTAGGACACAAACATGCAATTAATTAATTAGCTTTCCAACGCAACCAGTAAAATCACACTAACTGATCCCTGCTCAGTATAACACAGATTTATTGTTCTATGTACACACCCCACCACGGAAGAGAAGTCGGTTCCAATCTTGGGTTCAATGAGAGATTTGTAGAAGGGAGAGTTTGGTCCAGAGATCATCAGAGAGGACAGCAGGCTGAGAGTGAATCCTTCATATGTGTCAGTGATGCTGCACAGAGAAACCAGAGAGGAGATCAGATGTTACTGAATAACAGGGCAGGCCTAAAGCTTCACTTAAAAAAAGAGATTTGTTGAATGATGTCTTGTTGTACTGAGCAGGACACCGCTTGAAAAACTGTCATGAGTATACTAGCTACTGTAAATAAAAGGTCAAATGAGATCAGGAGACACAGAAGATGCAGTACCTCTGGCTTCAGACTTTAATAAATGCCATCTGACTTAAAAAATAGTTTGAGAACAAATGTCTCTGTGAAACACAGTAGGAAATAAAAAAAGGAGATGATGTGATCTTACTCTCCCAGCAGGTAGCTCACACACAGCGTGTTCTGCCTAGCTGGATCTGGAGCCAGAGCGTCAGGGCTGCAGGTCACATGGTCTTCTCTCTGGGGAAAACCCATCAGATTCACAGTGAGATCAGGCTGGCATTATTCATACATTCATCATGTGGTAATTAAATACATGATTTAGTTTAAATAATTCAAACTGAACTGAACATCTTGGATAATACCGGAAACTATTCTTCCAGAAGAATCAAATGTAAGATGTAACTAGTGTCGCTTTACAATTTTTTATTTTTCCTCAGCTATTTCTTTTTTTCAAAACTCGTCCAGATAAAGTAGTCTTTTCGCTGTCAGATGCTGCAGGAAATCTTTGAGTTTGACAGCAGTTGGGATTGTTAGAGTACTTTTATAATCTCAAACAGCTTTTAGATATTACATGTCTAAATGATGAACTTACAGGGCTGCTCCAGTGTGGCTGCGAGGGGACCTCTGTGTTTGGATTGATGCGCTCAAACTTGCAAAGAGCTTCCTCTTCAATCTGCTTCAGATGCTGCTCCAAAGGCAAATCTCCGTATGTAAAGAACCTGAGGAACATAGTGAAGACATTCTCAAGGGTGCGTATGTGTTTGTTTTATACATTTTTTAAAGTGTTATAACATACATTATATACAATATGCAATTTAAAAAGCCACATGCTGTCTGTCCTGTGATGGTGGTTTGTTTATAAGAATGATAATAAACTCAGTTTCTTTTATCAGATAGATGGAGACAAAATAACAAACCAGTCTGTTTCAAATGTTTGAAGTTTTCAGGCATAAACTCGTGTCGTAGTGTTAGTATATATGAATTTCAACAAGCCTGCATCAGAAAATTATTCTCCACAACAACAAATACCAGAATGAGTGACCTGTGGGAGTTAGTACCGGCTCGGTTCTAATTTCAAGCAGAAAAAAAAAAACATTTTCCTGGCTGTGCAAGTGTGTGTGTGTGTGTGTGTGTGTGTGTGTGTGTGTGTGTGTGTGTGTGTGTGTCCCTCTACCTGGCATTGCTGGGGTGGTAATGTGTGGCATGGAATTGTCTGAGTTGCTCCCAGGTGAGGTCGGGGATGGCGAGAGGCTCTCCTCCAGACACTACAGAGTAGGTGTGGTCTGGAAACAGCTTGTTCTGGAGGTGCTGGGCATACACACGCTCGTTGTCTGACTGTAAGATTACACACACACACACACACAAATTAGTATGTCAAATACTGCCACTGCTGACATGATGAGAGCATTAGTAATTTCATGATGAATTATTTAAACAACTTGTATTTTTGTTTTGTATTTGTATTTTTTTGACAATATTGAAAAAGGCTGAATGTGAAAAAGAACTGAGCCAGATTTCCATATTCTACAGCATCAACCAGCCCAGACAGACTTAACAGCAGCCAAGATTTGAGCACACTCTGTTGCTTGACTGAAATCATTAAAATAGATTTGAATTAGTCATTATCTTTCAAGGAAACAAATAGATTATTTGGTTAAGTTTCATTTTGAACAGTCAATGGTTGCACTGGAACCAGCAATTTGAGGTTTTATTCACTTACAGTGGGATCCTACACAGTGTCATGTCCCACAGCTCCTCACCTGGAGACCGTGTGTGGGTGTATGTTCATTATAAAAGGTGTAATCTTTTTGTTTTTATTTTTCCAACCACATTAGTTTGTTGGTTTACTCTAACCCCCACTCTTTCACTCCTTGTTTCAGTTGAAGTTCCTCTGATACCCAAAACTGTACTTGCATCTTTTCTTGCTGAAGTCCTTTATAAACTTTGTTTAAGAAAAGTTTGACTGCAACTTTCCTTCATTATTTTTGTCTGGCTTATTATTTTGTATTATATGAGTGTATTATTATAATAAGAAGGAAAAACATTTGTGCATCACACATTTAAACTGTTTGGGAGTCTGTACCATGAAAGCACCTGAATGGCCTGTATGTGTCTAAGTTATCTGAAACAAGAATATGTTGAGTTTTTTTGTACTGTTTAAAACAGATCTCTGCTATGCATACGAAACCTTAATTATAGTAAGTGGGAAAGTGTTGACTTACAAAAGCCCCTTTCATTTCATTGAACACAACTCCTTTAAACACCAGAGGGGTGTTGGGATCTGTGGGGCTTTCATTCTCCAGTCTCCAGCCCTCCTGCCTGGAAAATAAAGACATATACAGACTCAAACCAGGTAATGCTGTTTTCATCTGTATGACTGTTACAGACCTGCCAAATGATATTTGCAAATTTCTGGTCTTGTTTAGCTTTGTGTTGAATGATAAAGTGAGAAACAGACTGTTAAGACACAACTAAGTCTAAAATTATGAATCTTAAAGTTAACTTGGGCTACATTTTAGCATATGTAACTGTGCAACAACAGCCAGAACTCACCAGAAGTCCTGCTCTCGTAAACAAGGGAAGAAAACTGCATCCAGATAGACCGACAGAAGATTCTGGAAGTCCTTCCCATTTTGGGTTGAGAACGGATACATAGTGTAGTCACTGGCTGTTCAAGAGGAAGCAAACACACAAAACAAGCCCGTGCCAAAAGCTCATCAGCCATTTAAGCATTAATCAACCATCATTTGGATGTCCAACTGAACCACAACCATAAACCATAAAACTCCAACTGACATTAATCGAAGTTATTGTTCTGTACCTGTGAAAGCGTTCATGAAGGTGGACAGGGACCTGTTGAGCATCTTGAAGAAAGGGTCTCTGCAGGGATACTTCTCAGATCCACACAACACTGTGTGCTCCAGGATGTGTGGGACCCCTGTGCTGTCCATGGGGGTTGTTCTGAACTGGACACTAAAAGACAGGGGAGGATATTTTGGTACAAGGATATTCTGTGATTTGGCTGGAGAAAAAAAGATGCTGCTGTTACATAAACAAATACATTTTAAGGTCAAGTTGTAAATGTGTGACAGCAGACAGAAAGTTATAATTTGTTGTCAACCATGACTATAAATAGGTGCTGCTTAAACAGATTGAAACCAACCTGAAGAGGTTATTGGAGTCATCTCTGGCTGCATGGAGGTACTGAGCTCCAGTTTTATCATGGGTCAACTTCACTGCTGTGAGAAACAAGTCAGGTACTGCTACAACCTGTGACAAACATAATTAGCATCTTAAATGACCATTTTCTTCACAGCAGTAGACATCTTCATTAAACATCAAGGTAGTGATTGTGGTATTAGAAGTTCAATGAAACGGTAATGAGACATAAATTTATAAGTAAAACAAAATATCCAGGACAAAAAAGGCTGATTTACTTGGAAATCAGTCTATACATGCATTTAAACCACTACAGTGTTCATACAACATTACTTTCTTAAACATAAATTATGCTACTTTGAGTAAAGCTTAGTTTACCAACCTTAATTTTAAACTGATGTCTTACCATATGTTCCAAGATTAGCCACAAAAATTAGCAGACTGTTAAAATGTGCTAGAAGTAAGGATAAAGCTTGAAATCAAAGTGCAGTCTATCATTACGCCCACCTCTCTGACTGTAAATCCATGAATTTTCTGTCCTGGTTGGTACTGAACAGCCCTCTCTCTTGCTGAAGTGCTCTTCAGCCTCCAGGTATGCTGCTGTCCATTGAAACTAGGAGGCAAAAAAAAGGAGTCAAAAGGAGGAATCATTTATCTTAAGTTATATCACTGGCTACTGGCTATTTTGATTGATTTTATTTCACAGTGATCCTACTTTGACCACTGATTTTATCTTCAAATCTAGAGCCAAAATCCTCTCAAACTGGGGGTCCGTGGTCTAATGCCTATCCACTGTGGGGGTGCTTGACATGAAACAGTTTATGAACCCTGAGCCAGGCAAAAACACAAAACTGACATTCTTGTATAGTAAGCAGTAAGCAGTCATTGTCAGCAAAGTACAAAGAACAACAAAACTGAAATGTATGTATAAGAAACGTTTACAAGATTGTCTGCCATAGTGACAAATATCTAGCAAAACAGCAAGACCACTCCGACAAACGATGACAAAACTAATTCATTTTGGTGGCAGTGACCAATTTACGGACATAATAACTAGATTGAATGAAATGTTTTGATTGAATACAAATATGCAAAAGAGTTGAGATATCATATGACACAATTGGGACAATCGCACATACAGTTTAAAGAATAGTAAGACAGTTTAAAAAAAATAGCCTTTGAACCAAAAACTGCAAAAGAATAGTTGATATTAAGCCATAAACAATAGTGTTAAATAATTCCAAAAGGACGTGTTCACATGTTGAGTTGCATCAGCTGTTTCATCAGCTTAACTGCTGTGTCACACTTCGACAAAGTCAAAGCATTTTTTCATGTACAATATCGAGACACACTGTCATAGTGGGTGACTGTTGTCGTGACACTACAAAGTCAACAGTACACAGAAATAGCATTTAATTAATTAGCAACAGCCAGGTGTGTTCAGCTAACTTGCTGTGTCGTTGTCTAACTTACTTCAGATATCGAAGTTTCTGGAGCACCGTCTTCGTTTGCCGAAACATGGTGGTTTTGTCAGTTGATAAATTACTCAAGTATGTCAGCTCTTATTATGTTCGGCTATACAATAACACAATTATTACGGTACAGCATCTTATCTGGGTCCGTGTCCTCTCTCATGCCTTGTGGATGACACATGAGTTCCTTCGTGCGCATGAAATGTCCGTCACACCTGCGCAGATGACAGATCTGACAGCCATGTTCTGTTCACTTACACTTGAGTTTAGACCCATCCATCTGTATTGAAACTCGCGCTGAGCAATTTTCAACACCCGTGAACTGAACTTCCACCTAGAAACAAGCTCATTTTCGATTGGTTGAGCTGCAATGGAGGGTAGATTTGATTGGTTTACGTCACATCACTAAGGTTACCAAACCATGACTGGGGTAGTGTCTAGAAGGCAACCCTAGACCTACGAAAGATCTCGTGAGAGTGATCATTTTATCACAATCCATTAATATTCCCCAGGACTAATTAAGTGTTTTCTGTCCCTCAACCTACACAGAATTTATTTACAGCGTTTTCATATCATCAAAGGAGTATGTTGTGAGAAAGTGTTGTACAAAGTGCACAATGAATCAACGACACGTACAGATTTCGCGAGAGTTTCGCAAATTGAGGGTTCCTTTTTTCTCCGTTATTGAGATGGAGAGTTTTAAAGGGCAGCAATATTGTAGCTGTTCACACAAATTTAACACAAAAATCCATACCTGATTTAACAGAAAATAATATAGGACTTTAACTTGAGTACAACTTCAGATGTAATTTGTTAATTTCAAACTATCTAAAAAGGTTTCACCCTCAAATTTTTCCCCTTTGAATGTAATTCAACCACCCTCCCAGCAGATGTCGCTGTAAGATCAAGTTTAAGTGGTCAGAGAAGTAGTTGGGCAAGTGGTAGTAGTAGTTGATTGGCAACTCTAACACTGCAAATTAAAGTTAATGTAGGCAAAACTTGAAAAATGAGTAAAGAATATGTTCCAAAGGAAGTTTTTTTTTACTGAGAGATTTCTGCAGTTGGTTAATTTTAATCTTTAATCTTAATTATTAGTGGGGGTTTTCTTTTTTTTCCGTGACTGTTTCATCACTTTCTTTGAGTTTCAATTCCCCTAACTGAATGAAGAGATTAATCATTTGGGTGTAAATCTGTCTAAGACAACACCAGCGTACATGATACATTCTGTCTCCTTATTTCGTATGACACTGCTTTGTCATACTTGGATTAATCTGTTAAAGAGCCATGTGATAAAAATGAACTGCTGGGCCCTAATTATCCCCTCCCACTGTCTGTGCAAAGTGTACAGGGTTCCTGTAGTCCTAGGCTCAGTAATATTTAACAGAAACTGACCTGGAAATATGCACCTTGTAAGAAAAATGTCAGCTGAAATGATGTATGTCTTAAACCTAGATCTTGACACAGGAGCCCTCGTCAAAGTAGACTCAAGCTCAGGTAATAAAGCAGGACCCACCTTTAGGCCTTCATCATGTCAGTTGACATTGTGTTTTATTGGTCAACTTTTCTTCTTTTATTGGTCAAGAGTACCACTTCTAAAAAATAAATTTATGTTTTTGGTAATTCAGCCCTGTGTGTGGTGTATTAAAGCCCAATATACTATTATTATGACTGCACCGTTAAATCAAGAGCAATTCATCACTTCCACAATGTAACTGCTCGTCTGTTTACTTCTTGTCAACTCTACAATAATTTTTAGCCCCCAACCTTACATCACATAGTTTTTCATTGTTAAGTTAGTTACTTCACTATTCACTGTTAGCTTTATACTGTTAATTGTATTTACCATTTGTTTTATCTATATTGTGTTTTTTTTTATATATATATATCTAATTTTGATAATCACCTCAGTGTCTTACATTATCATTGCAACATTCGTTCACTGCTTGGCTGATGTTAGGTTGCTATTGGTCTATTTTTACACTTTGTGCTTGGATTTAAATATCAGACTTTAAACACTGACTTTCCCTGACAGCTCAGAGCAAAAATCACTATAGATTTCACCATACTCTCAAACCGTGCAGCTTCTCATTCTTCTTCATTGACCTATAGCTTTCTGTGACAGTTCGACTTTGTCTGAAAATGTCCAGGCACAAGATAACATGAGTAAAACGTTACATGAAGCATTCAAATTGAAAGCCACCAAGACTAATTTGCCAATGTTCATGTGTACTCTGTTTGTGGTAGCTAATGAGAATGAAAGGGAGGTGAATTTTTAAGTTGTGTTAATGTTAGCTGGCTGCTCACGTGGCCTACTATTTAAACTCCTTATTCAGCAATAAGGTTGGAGCATTACTGCTCGCTTTCACAAGAGAGTGTACATCAGTCAGCTGTCAGGTTTAGGGGGAGAAAATCATGTTTTGGGTTAATACATACACTACAGAGATGCACTACATTATGCAAGTAGGAGGTCACCAAGGCTGTTTCTTTCAAAAAGCTCCTCCATGGAAATGCTGCCTTCTTCAACCTCCCAATTCAGCCACTGGTCTCCAGTAGGGACATTTCTGGTTACTAATTTTCCTGTCGACTAAACGTTAATTTTCATTCAGACTAGTTGCCCAGTCTAACAGTAAGAAAGCACTCAGAAAGCAGTTAAAATTGAGCACAGTTTATTAACTGATAATGTTAAACACTGTCCAAAAAATGCTGTGTGTATTAGGAGCCATTTGAAGCCACAGTCTACAATCGCCAAATGATATTGTAAATAGACAGTAAAGACATAGTTTACCCAGAGCTGATGTTTGCGGCTAATGTTAGCAGCGCTCGCAGCAGCAGCCTGCTCTGCTTGCAGGTAAATGTCCCTGTCTGTGCCGAATGTGGTTATACGTTGCCCCAGTTGATGGTTATATACCAGTTTAGTCTGGCACAACCTACATTCAACATTGCCAAACTGCCAAACCATGCTGGTTTTATGAGCTGTCATCTGACCGACTTTGCTGATAACAACATCTGGGGTTGGGTGGGCCATCGGGGCATTCATGCTAGATAGAGGGGCTGCTGTCTGACTGTCACACAGCCCCAATAAATGGTGAGCAGTTGTATAACACCTTAGAAGAAACAGTTAACTGGCATTGTACATGAATAAAATATTAATAAATAGGTTAACTGACTAGTTTTTCTGGTGCCAACTAGCAACTTTTAATCGTATAGTCGACTAATCACGCACATCCCTGGTCTCCAGATGTGGTAAAAGAAGATATTTTATATTCAAGTAGAAGTACACATACTTGAGTTAAAAGAAGACTGGTAAATGTAGAAATATTGATTCAACTTCTTTACTGCAGTAAAAGTGAAAGACTAAACTCACTAAACCACAGCTTTTCTCCACGGTCTCATTGTCTGTCTGTTTCACCTTGGTACGTCTTTTACATTGTTTGTGTCTTGCTATGTCTTTAATATCATTTTCATCTTGTTACGTCATTTTCGTCTTGTTTCCTCTGTCATGTAATTTTTGTCTTGTTGTGTGTTGTTACAGTGTTTTCATCTTGGTACATCATTTTCAACTTTTCATCTTTTGCATCATTTTTGTCATCTTTTATATTGTTTTTGTCTTATGTCATTTTTGTCCTGTTACACTGTTTTCATCTTCTTATGTATTTTATGTCATTTTCATCTTGTTACACTGTTTTTGTCTTCTTATGTATTCATATATTGTTTTCATCTTTACATCATTTTCGTTTTTGTTACATCTTTTATGTAATTTTTGTCTTGTTGCATCTTTCCTGTCTTTTTATGTCATATTTGCCTTGTTACACCTTTTATGTGGTTGTCATTTTATGTCTTTTACATAGGGTCTGTTTTGAAAACATAAGGAGAAGAAGTACAGATATTTGTGTTCAAATGTAGGGAGTTAAAAAAGTTCCAAAAATTATATACTCAAGTACAGATACCTGAAAAATCTACTTAAGTACAGTAACCAAGTATTTATCAGAAATTAACTAAAGATGACAGTAAGTGAATGTTTTGTAGATGGGAGATGCAGGTTTAGCCTTCATTTCTTCCTTGCCTGTTTAAAACTGCAAGCATTGTAGAAACAGCACAAAGGATATCAGAGAATTTACAAAGATAAGATATAGCTGCTGTCAACACCAGAGTACCACAGACTCACAATGAGATCCTATGGGAATAGAAAAGGAACAGTGTAGTTAGTTCTCATTATATGGACACTCCAGCACCATGCAAAACTTATCTCTTGCCCACAAAAATCATTCTGCCTGTATTGACAGCGACAGACTGCCTTTTCTTTCCCTTTTTTTTTGAATATCTTTTGAGGCACCCACGGTCATCCCTTGTGTTTCCACTGACAGCATGTGGGAGATTTTCCAGCGGCATGAATAGAAGGCCTTGGTGAGGAGGCAGGAGGGTTTTTGACAGAGGCAGGAGAGTCCTCCAACACGGGAGCTGCTTCCAGTCTGCCGCTGCATGTTCATTATCAGCGAAAGCCTTGATCACACAAAGTGGTGAAACAGACATGCTGCAAAAATGTTCATCTTAAAAACCTGATTGCATGAAAAGCAAAATGTGGCCATGAGGTGACATAATTTCAGAATTGGAAATGGAATTTAACTTGTTTCAAGGATTTTTGATAGTCAAATTGAGACTGGTTTTCACTGGTTTCATAACATTGCTGCTTGTGGTTATATATTAATATCGCCTCCACATGCAGTTGGTCATGTGCGTGTTCGTGATCAACGGGGCTGGAGTTTGTCCCCAGCTAATCTCGCACATTACAGACCCATCGGCCTAATATTGTGTGTGGATCTATGACTGTATACTCAAAAAGTGACATCCATAGAAAAGTGTTTGTTTCATTTTAAACCAGAGCATCTGTAGATAAAATCCATACCTGATATGTTATGTTATCATCTGGCCGGTCATCATATTGGAGCGCTCAAGGTTCGCTAGTAAACAAATGAGAGATGCAAACTTCACCACAAAATCAAGTGTAAATCGTTTATTTCTCAACCCATTTTCATTATATTTGGTCTGTTATAAACATGAAAAATTGAACATGATCCTGGTTACTTGTTGCTGCTACTTGTTACTTGTAAATCAGCTTTATACCAAAACAGTAACCTTCTGAATACCCACAAATTTCCCTACATAATTAACAGTGCTCATAATAAAAACATAATTTCACATAATGTTATGTGCAAACCAAATGGCACGGCGTGGTTAGGGGGTGCTGTAGCTATGTCACAAATCTACATAGCTACAGGTATTTTTTTTTTATTTTTGAATAAAGAAATATATAAAAGTTAATATTCTGGTTCCAATCTAATCAATTCCTTGTGCTGTGTGTGTAACCTGTGACGAGTATGTATGTGTGAGTTGGTGTCTAGTGTGTGTGAGGTTACGTTATGTTATGATGGACCGCCTCTGATTGAAAGGAGTGTGAGCAGAAATATAATAGCTAAGATTGTGATGATAACCAGGTCATTTTACGCCATTGTGTGTGTTATAAATTTAATTTCTGACGTTGGTGCTATCTGGTGCTGAAGTTGTTCACCTTTGCATGTAAAAGACATTTGTCATTCAGGTTTGTTTGTGTCATTGCCTTGCAGTCACTTGTATTAGGCTTACCTATTTTGTTGAATATTCTTCAGCCAAATTTGATTAAAAATTATATTTATATTGAATGTGCTGTGTGCCACATATGCGTTTATTGAAAAAATAGAACTTCCTCATAAAGTAATTCCAAAGCCATGAAAATCTACTATTTTCTTAGCACTGTTCAAGCACCCCTTAGCACAGAAAAATTCCTGGCGCTGGGCATGCAAGCCACATATCTTCAATCTACAGGAGGTTAAAAAACATTTTGGCAAAATGCATCTTGCCTCGTTAATTTGATGTGCTCCTGTTGTTGAGGTAGGACACAGGATAATCAATCAAAAGTATAACATTATGTGATTTCAAAGAAATAAAAACAGTTTGTTTGCTTGGTCTTTTGTTTCCACAGGTTTAGTAAAGCATGAACTCATTGCAGTTTTACAGGAAAGGCTGATATGAAAGACAGTTTCTTGTTTTTTTAAGGTATAAAAACATATGCATATGCACACATATTTCACTACTTGTTGTTGCATATGATTATAGGTTGTGAAAAAAAATTAGCAAACAACTTAAAAAAAAACAAAAACTTTTTCATTTCATGGTGACTTTAAGGTCAACTGAAGGATTACAAACGCCTCTATAAAGGTTGAACAAACTCTAGACCCACTGCTCGTAAAGCCCTTATTTGAATAAAGTAATAAACACATGGTGGTCAAGCCGTAAACACGGCTGCTTTTTGTGTGTTCCTGAAAGATGGATTATTTTTTATGCAACAGTATGGCACACAAACTACAAATCCTCAAAAGTAATGTAAATATAATGTCTGAAACATACTTTACATAATAGGAAATTGTACATACAATATATATGGTGTTTTCAGGGATGTGAGTGACTGGCGGTGTCAGTCGGTGTTGATGTGCTCTTTCCTCCAGGTAATCCACAGGATTTCATAAAGGTCTGGACTGTCCAGACGCAGGTTCATCCAGGCTTAAGCTATCCATCAGTGTCAGATGGAAAACAAAACCCTGGCGTCTCACACTCTTCCTCACGTCTGTCTTTTTCAGCTTTGTTATACAGCGACAGTTTGCTGAGTGAGGAAGTTTCTTCTCCCCGGCAAAGGCTTTCTACAAATTTTTACGGTTATTTAAACAAGATGGCAAAAAGTCGATCCTGTCTACATTGCTCTGGGGCTGCTTTTTAAGGTTTAGGCTAAACTCCACAGTTCCATAAAGGGGAAATGTTATTGCTGCCGCAGGTAATAATATTTAAGAAAATACTATGCTTCTGGCTTTATGTTTGTACCTTTTACTGTCTCAATATAAGAATGCTCCCATGCCCCCATCAAAACCTGGTCCAAATGTTTACGAGTTTGATGTGGAGTTTGATTGACCCTGACATCGAACACATCTAGATGTAAAGCTTGGGTGTTTATGCGAGTTTGTCCTTAGGTTTGTGTCTTCACCTGCAGCTGGAGAGTAATGTCTTACATAAAAGCAAACACATTATCTTTAAGGAAATTCAAAAATCTAAAAAAAAAATTCATAATCTGCGACAATAACCCTCATTACATCTTTAATCTAGTATTTCATTTGGCAGCTTTTGCCCAAAGTTAGTGAGGTAAGTAAGTAAGAGACAGAGTAGATTGAGGTAAACCAAGTAGATTGAGGAGAAACCAGCAAAAACAAGTACCTGTACTGTTAGCCCTTACTCCATTTTCTTTTCCTCAACTCAGTTTACCTCAACCTTTATTTTGGCAACATGTTAACCTCCAAATAATATACATCTAATGTAAAAATATCTAAATTTTTGCATCTTTTGCCCACCAAACTAATGTATTACAGAACGCGGTATCCTAAAAGATGCCACCTTAGCACACTAGCTGTGTGGGACAAGTGATGCATGATACTAAATGCTAACATCACCATATACGCATGCTCATAATAACAATGTTAATATGCAGATGCAGTGGCAGTTAGTGCACTGAAAATCTGTATTCATGGAAAAGTGCAATTACTCCAATAACGTGACTCAAGTAAAAGTGAAAATTACTATCTGAGAAACCTATTAAGTATAGGTAAAAACCTGCTTACCTGCTTAATAAATAATTACTCTAATTAGTCTTTCCATTTTAATATTTTTTAGGGCTTACTGCAAATATGAAAGTAACATTAACATTGAAGTTGGCATTACATTAGGTTAACTGTTTGCAAAAGCATGTGGTTTTGCTCTATTAACATTGCACTGGAAAAAGACTGGTGGTTCAATAAAATAAAACAATGCACAGTAAAAAGTAGGTTACTGGCTCAAAAATATTAAAGAATAGAAGTACAGTTTAAAAAAGGAATGTGAAATGTACTTACTCCTAAAAAAATGTGTGCCTTTTACTGATGTTAAGCAAGTCTAATGTTTACCATGTTCACCACTTTAATTTTGTGAGTAAGCAAAACTGATAGGAATGTCATTTGTTTTGCTGGTATTTGGTCATAACGAAAAGTACTGGAAATATTTGTCCGACCAGTCAATATTTCCTCCTCCCTTCAGCCATGCAGTAAGTGTGGCTAAAACACATGAATTTACCGATAACTGCTTGCAGATATAATTGTCAGTTTCAGTGTTTTATCACTACAATCTTTGTCTGACATTATGGGTTCCACAATAACCACATTCGATGCACATGATGCAAACACAATCAGACATGGTGGCATTTTGGCTTGCAGTGGTCAGTCACCTGCCATATCAGTGCTAAAGTTTATCATATAACGTCCTCGCTGTCCCTTTATCACTCCCCTCACAAAGGGCAAATAAAGGTTGGGTATTTGATAATATAAATTATCATGGGCTGTTTACTTTAAGCTTGGTCCATCTTGGGAAGGCAGAGCTGTGCTCTCTCCCTCAATTCAGCCATATAACACCAAGCCTTCTTTTGCACCAGGTAATAAAAGCAAGCAGGGTGGGGATGTTTGTACATGAAATCTTATATTTTACAGAATGAAATGAGCTGTAATGTTGAGATACTGAACAACATCCAGCTACATTTTTCTTTCTGTTAAACTGGATTTATTTGGGAAACGTGCTTTGGAATGAAGCCATTTCAGACTGTATAGCAACATGTCTGAAAGTATGACGCCATTTGATGCCAGCTTTTAGTACATGTACTGCTTTTATGAAAAAAAAAAAAAACAGTAAGACAGCAACAAGGGATTTAAATGTTCAACCTGACGCCTGGTGCCTCACTCAATATGTGTCCTCATCACAGTTACTCATGCAGGATGAAAAGAGTTTTACAGACACTCATATGAGCAACAGAGGTCAAATTCTGTCTGGACATATTTTGTGATAAAAGGTGAAAATCTGCTATGCAGACTCTAATTAATACCTATATGATATGAAATATTGAGTTGCTTTCAGAGTGCAGGTCCCATAGGGCTCCTTGCTTGGCCACTTGCCGATCTGACACGGCTTTGCTCTTTTTGCACTGAAATGTCAATTTCTCCCCAGACCGTTTCATTAGCACACATTTTAGATGGATAGTTTGCCCTGGGTCTGCGCTCCCATCCCATCCACTTTCCTCCTCACCTCTGGGGCCAATTAGGGCGCTGGAGCTGAAAATAAATGAAACGCGGTGGCAAAACAGCGTTTACTTCAAAACCTCGCACTTAATTTGAAGATCTCTCTCTGATCTGAAGTTGAATTAGCAGGGTGATATTCCCTTTGATCTTGCAGGTTTTGCATTTGTTGCCAACTTATTGAGTGAAGACTCCAGAGGAACAGTCAGTGCTAAATGTGTGGATTCATGGGGTGCACACATACAGAGAGAGAGATACACAAAGAGAGTGCATGTACAGTGCAGACAGTCTAACACAGACGCATAATGTCTTCCCTCCCTTTACTTCAACACACACACACACACACATATGTGTATAATATAGAATATGCTCAAAGACAATGTATCATGTACGCAATCAGACATACAGTTAATGAGAGATATACACATTTTCACATCTACACTGGCCCTTCATTGACATCGCACCTGGTAGCCCCACACCCTAACCTTTCTCTCATGTCTCAAACTATAAAAGTCAAGCCAAATTTCTTCTTCAAAGCAATACTCATCCCTTTGAATAGCATTTACTCACACTCCTGTAGGTTTTAAAGGTTGTGAAAAGTTTATGCTGTAAGTCATACCTGCCAACTCTCCTGATTTTCCCAGAAGACTCCTGTTTTCCATTGCCTTATCCCTGTTTTCTCCCGGGGTCACATTTCTTCTGTATTTCTCCCTATTTATGACACATTTTCACAACTTCTTATCTTACATAAAGATTAAAAGGAAAGAGGCCCATTTTTCTAAGAGCAACCTAATAACCTGATAACCCAGAAAACAACATTTGTAAAATACAAAATTTCTGTTTTATTTAAATGCAGTTTGAAACTGGAACACTACATAAGGCTAAATGCCATGGTGCCATTGGGTTTTCCAGCTAAATGAATCATCTGCAGACATCTGTTTGCAAAAACATGCCTACATGTATGCATTTTCATTTTTTAACCAGAATGTAGGAAACATGAAATTCAATTATTTCATGGGGAGAACCCCAATACTCCCCTGCTTTGGTTTCAAAATCCTCCCTATAATTAAAAAGTAAATAAATAAATAAACATAAAAACTTAAAATATAATAATAATAATCTGGTGTATCCAGATGGAATGTCATTGGTCACTCAAAAGTGTTTTGAGATCTCAGACTAACTGACCAGCCAGATAGCCATAGCTGTTGAAATTAAATCTGAGTTTCTATAAATAATAATGTATTTACAGGAGCTGCAGCCACTATGGCTGTAGCTACTAGCTTCTGCTAGCTAGTAAGCTCATTTCGCATAGTTAGCCGTGCAGTTAGTAGCCCTTCTATCTTTGATCTTGATTGAAGGTCCACTTACTAGCTCATTCTGAGCTTTCAACAGTATTTTTACAGTTTTCCTCAGAAGAAGCATGAAGTTTGCTCATTTGCCATGGAGATAAATTAGCTGATTAAACTGCCATCTCTCATGATAGCTAATGCTATAAACTTTTAAGAGCCACTTTTAAAAATGATTTGTATTTGATCATTAAAAGACCAATTTCAGATGAAGTAACATACTTTAAACTAAGCTTAAAGGCCCAATGTGTAAGGTTTGCAGGGATTTATTGGCACAAATGGAATATAACATTTGTAAGTTTTCATCAGTGTATAAATAATTGAAAATTAAGATTTTTGTGTTTTAATAATTTGAGCATGAGCCATTTATATCTACAGAGGGCACCATTCCTCTTCCATGGATGCCATCATGTTGTACCACCATGTCTCTACAGTAGCACTAAACAGATAAACCAAACACTGGCTCTAAATACAGACTTTTGTGTTTCGTGTGTGTCTTGCAGCCACCTTAGTTGCTCTCCCACTTGTTTGGCAGGGGAGAGTGAGAAGAGGTGTTTGTAATCTGAACCCTAAAACTAAGACTTAATCCTCAAACCCTCAAAGTGAAAACTGGCCACAATTTTCAAAAATGCTCTCTCTCTCAAGTTGCCATGCCATTCTTCTGTCCACCCATTATTCTGAAACCCCAGCAGTCCAAAAAATGACCCACAGGGGTGACAGCCCATTTTCCCGACAGCCCGTTATCCCAAAAACAAACACCCCTTGCTCTGAAGGCCCATTACTCTGAAAATACACTCACCGTGCATTTGCTAACCCAAACCCTCCTAATGACTCCGACGCACACAAACCGAAGTGCAACATATTCCAACAATAGAAATGTGTTTGTAAAATAGCTTGACATGTTGTTTGACATAAAGATCAGCCTCAGGGACAGGACTGGCGGTCACTGAACTAACAACTGCATGGAGAGTGTGGGACACTGGGCCTTCAGAACATGTCCCACTGGACCACTTTCAGGCATTTTTTGAGCTATTAGGGTTGTGTATAATGGGTCTTAGGAACAATTCGCAGTCCCCACTCTTAAGGTCTAATACTAGTAAAAGAATGCAGACAAAGTCACAGATCAATAAAAGTTCCTGAGTTTATATTGTATGTAGCTTGATGTTCACTGCTTCTTCAGTTTTCACACACTCCCCAGACATACACACTCCCCTGATGCACACACACACACACACACACACACACACCGCAGACAGACAGTCACCTATGTCCGCCTGGTTAAATCTGGAGCATCGGTCGAGTGTTTGACACTAATCTGGACGAATCATCTGGACGGACGCTCGCCTGCGTACCTCAGACTCAGATGGCTCTCCTGACACACAGCCTCAGGCTCTGCTGTTTTTGTTTTGACTGCGGTAAAATTTAAAAAAGTAAAACATCACGCACACACAATGTAGCCGTGTGAGTGCCAGTGAACCACAGATTGTGTGTACATGGAAGGGGAAATCAATAACACGTGAGGCCACTGGGTTTAAAACATTATTGGCTTTGAATTCTCTTGTTCAGGTGTTGGGGCTTCTGTATTGAGCTGTTTGCTGGCTGCTAATAGTCCTCCAGTGTGTGTATGTGTGTTCTGCCACTGTGAATGTGATTGATTCCTGTTTTCAGGCCAATATATCTACGGAAAAAAAACAAAACACTTGAAGTACTGTTAATTTGACTTCTGATTACAATTAACACCCATCGGATGTCTGTATGCAATGTACTTACCTAAAAACTATATCAGTTATACTGCCATTTAACACAGTCTCCCAGAGGCTCTGCTCCTTTTGCCTCAGTCAGTGTTATACATCATATTGACCAGCAAATATACTGAAGTTTGTCACCATGAGTTTATACAGTATATACTGTAAAAAATGCACTGTTAGTGCAGAGCCAAAATATAAACCATTGGAGAATAGAAGGTAAAAACACACATCTCCACTTCTCTTCGCTTTTGGCAAAGTGTGATGATTTTTGTTGTGATTTTAAATGAAGTGATTGTGACATGATAGAGCCATGTTAAGGAACTGGTTGAATGCATTCTTTGTATGTGGGTTGTTAAAGCTGGAATCATTTCATACAGTTTTTCTCAAAATTGAACCATGTACCATTTTCATTCTCTACATTTTATTTCCGCTTACTCTCTCACCATCACAGTTTATCTTGTAACTAAAGGATGACGTATGCAGGCGCCATTAGCATGATCCTGACCCTGAGGCAGGCAGATGTTGCAACAAAAATACAGGTGCAAATGGACTCCTGCATACTGTCTAACTTGCAATATGTCATGTACTAGTGATGTTTTGGCACAAGACCTTCATCAAGCAAACCAAACCACAATCATGAAAACAAAAATACAGGAAAGATGAAACTTATTCTAAACTACATCCCCATTGTCTTTTATGCATTTACTCTCGAAAGTTGTAATATTTTATAGATTTAAGACATTCATCCATGTACCACTAAGGGGAGCTTGCGTAACACTAGTGACTCCACAGATTAAGAATATAGGATCTAAAATATTTAATTCAAGTCACTATGTGTAAGATTTAAAATGTCTCCCACCTTCAATGGTTGTATCTAGTGGCATAAGAAAGTTATGAAGGGCCCCAGTGCATGCTAGTCGCTAGTTATTAAATAAATATGCACACACACACCAGTAGGCATATATATATATTTTACCAGTAATATGTTGGATTTTACAGTCAAATGAGTTAGTCAGTCTTGATATATTGTTACATCTCAACACATGACCAAAGACTTGATAATGTCAATATATTATGAAAATACCACAGAAGAGAAGAAATTATTCACTTCTTACACAGCAGCTATGATCAGGACTCCAGGGACGACGAGGACATGGACAGGAGAAGTGTGAAGTGCGACAGGAGAGAGAGGAAGGTCAGGCGTCAGCAGTGTAGAGCTAGAATATTTTCCCATCTAACTAATTATGTGTTTATTTAAACCAAACCAGTGTCAGTAAAAAGTTGAAAGACAAACCAAGACGGTTTGGGGAGTTTTCCTTTTTTCTGTTTGAACAATATTTTTTTTTATCATTAGATTAGAAAAGCAAAGGAAGGCCTGGGCTATACTGATACTGGTTAGCATTAACTAACTTCAGTAGATATACACAGATACACAATACAGATACAATACACAGATGTTTAAACTAAATTCTGGCCATATCTTTCACATTACAGCTTTATAGTTAGGGAAAGAATTTAAAAACTATGTAAAAAATATTTAGGTTCTATCTATCTATCTATCTATCTATCTATCTATCTATCTATCTATCTATCTATCTATCTATCTATCTATCTATCTATCTATCTATCTATCTATCTGTAGGACATTTTCTCTGAGGTCTGTGGAATAAGTGAAGGCTCATATCGTGCTCTGTGAGTTCAGTATGTGGGAGGGTCTTTTTTTCCTGTTTGAGGAGCCTTCCCAGCAGCCTTGGCTGTGACCTCTAGAGAGGACGGATAATAACTTCACTGCAATGAATGTTCAAAGTTAGTTTGCCCTCCACCCACAGCAATATCTCCAATTTCTGCATTCGCTTTCAAGCTCGCACTCTCCGAGTGCCTCAGACGTTCTCACACACACACACACACACACACACACACACACACACACACACACACACACACACACACACAGTCTATCTCTGCATCTTTGTGTGTGTGCGCATCCAATCTGTCTCATTCTCCATATCTGTGTAGCTATATAAGATTCAGTCTAATCCTACACAGGACTATGTATATCTTTCCTTTCTGCATCTGTTCTCATAGCAGAAATATCAAGCCTGGAGAGTAATTAATTTAATATATGTCACTTTTATCTTGCTAATTCAGATCAATTTCACTGAAATTATGTCATATCATTTTATTTTAAGAATTACAGAATATGAATGAGGATATTTTTAAAGTTGCACTGATAAACATTGTTATACTAACAATGAATCGAAAGTGTAATGTGAGAGAAATTTTTTGCAGCGCCAAAACTGAGAAGAATCAAGCTGTTTTTGCCCTGTTCTGTATTGTTTTTAAAGCACATTTACTGTGAAGTTCAGCATAAGCAGCTTTCCAGCAGCTGCAGGCAGCTGCTTTCAACAAACAATCCTAATAAGTCCACTGTACACTACCTGCCCAGGACCAAGGAGCAGACTGACAAAATTAAACAACTAAACTAATGAAGAGAGTGGAACATGCATTAACAGCGAAACATCACATTAC
The DNA here is from genome assembly GCF_056507025.1 of Lutjanus erythropterus. Classification (NCBI taxonomy): domain Eukaryota; kingdom Metazoa; phylum Chordata; class Actinopteri; order Lutjaniformes; family Lutjanidae; genus Lutjanus; species Lutjanus erythropterus. The sequence continues at coordinate 25,819,223 of NC_139328.1, read as the reverse complement.
CGCAGTCCTGGCTTCTCTCCACCGGCTCCCTGTCCATTTCAGAATTCATTTTAAGATTTTACTGATCACTTTTACAGCCTGTCTGGGTCTGGGCCCAAGCTCCACACGACCCTGAGCCATTTCGCAGCCTTAGATCCTCAGGCAGGGCCTTTCTGGCTGTTCCAAAGTCAAGGCTTAAATCCAAAGGTGACTGTGCTTTTGCCATCAGGGCCCCTCCACTTTGGAATGACCTGCCTGAGGAGATAAGGCTTGCAAAGTCAGTGACATCTTTTAAATCACTTCGAGAAACCATTTTTATAGACTTGCATGTCGTCTCTTAATCCTTTTTAAACTTGATTTATTTATATTGACTAGCACCTGCATTCTTTTTTATTATTAATTTTATTAATTTATTTTTATTTACATGTTTTCAAGTTTCTTTCTTTTCTATCTCAGTTTAGTATCTTTTGCTTATGTTTAGTTTAACTTCAATTTTACCTTAACCATTTAATTGTTTTGCTTGTTTGGCCTCACTGTTTGGCTTTCTGTTGTTTTTTGCCTTCTGGGTATCCTGCTCCTTTGCTTTGTGTGTCAAAGCACTTGGCATACTCTGTTTTATTTTTAACTAATTTACAGCAGTTAGTATGTTTTGAAAGAAATGGAATGTTGCTCGGATAACCTTTATTATCAAAACATAAATTTAATATTTTTATTGGTTTTTATCTTGAATGTCATACCGTGTCCTGTGACAGTGTGAACTGGGATGGTGGTAAAATACTGAAGGAATGTTCATCATAGTGATCTTCATCATGATTAAGGTTGCAAAACAGCTGTAGTTTCATTTGGTTTAGGCAACAAAACTACTTTGTTAGACTTTGTTAGAGGAAAACATCATAGTTGTGGTTAAAATACAGTAAGCATGTTATGTATGTGAAGTAAGTATGGTACATGAACATAGGTTAAACACATTATGTAAATTAAAATAAGTACACATTGAACTTTGGTTTTACATGCAACTCCAACTGCAGCCTCCTGGGTAAAAGTCGTGTTTGTTTGCCCCATACATCCATCTCAGCTTCCTCCATATGCTGTCTTATCACCACACACAATACCACATTTGTTTTCCTCTATGACATTTGCACGTGAAATGACATGTCATGCTTACATAAATAAGTGGACTAAATGGCATGAAATGACATGCAAAAAGCAAAAAAGGAGATGTGACAGCACTCAAAATACTTGAGACATTGGTTTGTTATTCATTTTGGTGAAACCAGGCTGTCAATAAGAACTTTTTTTTTTTTGCTGTCCCTACAATGTCCTTGTAAGAAGAAGCATGATTAATATTTTTATTTTATGAAAAAGTTGTCAGTGAACATAATCGATGTAGCAATTATGTTCCCTTCAAAATATATTTGGTAAAAACCATTTTGGTTGTCATTTTGGAAAGAAGCAATACATTTATTAAACTCAGCAACATTAATGAACAACTCTCGAAACAGAGATTTATGATTTGACATTCCTTCAGGGTTTGCTCTTTCCACCAATTCTCCTTTCATTCAGTTTCAGTATGTACCTTGCATTCTTTATCTCTTTACATGTATATCATGCTTTCTATTGTCTTTGATCTTTGTCTCTTTGTTCTGCTGGAGTTTTAAGACAGTGCAACCACAGAGGATACTTTCAATTTCGTGTTTGATTCAGAGCAGCATTATTTCATCCAAGGTTCATCTGCTGTCACTGTCAGACTCCACATGTGCACGCCACTGAGTATGAATGGGTGGTACAAACCTGTGTTTTTCTGTTTGTTGAAATGTAGCCTGCATTGTGCACTTGGCAGAATTGTTTCTGTACAACTGTCACGCCGATAAAGTCATTGACTCGAATTAAACTGTATGAAACGACCGCAGATTGACAGGTGTTTGCCAACACAACAGTGTGCTTCCACCTGCCGCAGCCTTGCTGTAACCTTGCTAAATATTTCATATCTGCCAATATGTTTCTGTGTCACACTTTTGAAGTCGTGGCGTTGAATTTCACAGGGGTGAAATTTTTAACGGATTGTTTTTTCTTTTATTGTTTTGCTTCGCCTTTTTTCCACCACAACAATGTCAATTTAGCATGCATCGCTCATCAAAAGCAACCTTGTCTGCCAGCTGCTGAGCAGAAACCTTCTCTTTCAGAGCCTGGCTGTTGTCATACATTTAAATTATTCATCCGAATTTTAATAGACAGGAATATGATTATATAGTTTGACAATGAAGAGGAGGGGGCAGGAGAAGGGGGAAAAAATCCTCCAAAATTCATTTCAAACATTCATGCATATTTAATAGGCTGGGTGCCAAGACTTCACACAGCAGTATAATCCCAATATGCGGCAAGTCGTTATCGCCATCATAGGCAATATGCAATAATTCTGCCACTGTGCACCTCTTTGGAAGACCAAACAGTCTGGTGCTGGTGTTCAACAACCAAAAAAACAGCTTCCAAAGTCAAAACCCACAGATTCCCTCAACCACATCCGCGCACAAACACACACCCTCCTCTCAGATTTTTTTTTTTTTGATTCCTTCACTTCCTTACTTTGTACTTAACAGCACTCCAGTGCTCACTTTTGCCATCTCTGCTCTCCGATGGGTGTAAGTGGGTGATGGTTGGGCGAGGCGTCCCATCTGGTATAGCGTGTGTTTTTGCCCCTCCCTCCAACCTCTCAGCAACCCCAGCACTTCGGAGAGTGGTGACTAACAAAGTACAAATGAGGTTTTATTCGCTACTTTTTCCAAACTCTTGAGAGTCTCAGTCTCAGAAGGGAAATATTCATCAAATAACACAATGGTGAGAAGAAGAAATATCTTTTTTATGTCTTTCCCTTGTGGAAATTTTTAATTGCAGGCTCTCCCGTATCCCCAGATTGTCGAGGTGATCAGAAAATATGTCAGAGAAAGTGTTCAATAATGAAGTAGTGCCAGGAGAGCTGTTATAATACAAACACATGAAGATAGGGTGGGAGTGGAAGTGTTGGCGGTGGTACTGAGGAGGGGCGGGTGGGATGATGTAAACTCTCATGGGCTTTACCCAAAGGGGCCATGAAAAAGACTGTCATAAAAAAACAGTGGTGATAGAGGAAGAGCCAGACACAGCAATGACTTTATTTGCATTTGCGCCTTAAAAAGGTGCCTTTCTTCCAACTTAGTGTGCACTTTATGTGTGTGAGGAGGACATATGTGTGTGAGGATTGCATACAATGGGATTATGTTATGAGGATACCAAAAAAGGTAACTGCATTCCATTACATGTACAGAAAGAAATGTAATCAGATTACAGATACACTTAGTAAAATGGAGATTATTAGTAGGATTGCAGTTTTAAACAACAGCTGGACAAACTAATAAACCTAACAACAAACACTTCAGTTATTGTCAACTATTAAATTATTCTGCATCTGTTTTACAAACACAAAGGCTAACAGTACTGCATGTGTTGTGGTTGTGCTGTTGACATAACTGAGAAGCCTGATGTGCAATGGAGAGACTCTCATGTTACTTCTAGCTTGCTTGAAATGGCATATGACCGCTTAGGTAGCCCAGTATCCCAGTATTGCCCCCACCCCTTCTCTTCAGCTGTCCCTATCAAATAAAGGCAAAAGCCCAAAAATAAAACAACAAAACAAAGCAGTTGAGAGACTCGTTGCAGACATCGATTAAGGTTTACTGTAGCCAGTAGCTCTGAGTGTGGGTTATGCATCCCGCCATGCAGCTATAGCAGTCCATGGATGTAGGAAGAAAGTTTGCATTAGCTGCTTGCTCTCTCCCTCACTTGCACACACTTAAGTACTGCCCTATTCCTTGAAAGAGCTACACTATGTTAATGACAGTATGCTTCAGTAAAGTCCAATAAAATGTAATGATTAAGGCGGTCATGGTAAACCACCATTGTTGTTTTGTCACTGCAGCAAAAAAAAAAAAAAAAAAACATACTGTCACAACCCTAGTTGTTACAAATTAGTAGTAGAGAAACTTAATTTCTGGGAGACAGGGCTGATCTGGAAAAAATGTTTTCATGGAAAGATGAACAAAACAAACATTTTTTATGCAGTTATGAATCTGATTGAATGGCTCAGAATAAAAATGGATAATGGACGACTAGATCCAGCGTTTCAGGAAATGACGCAAAAATATACAATAAACTGTCAGCCACAATTCAATTGGTCAAGTGATACCCTAACAATGTGTGCAGGCATTTGCTGCTAAAATGCATCATAGAACACAAGCATCAGCTGTCATTTGAAAGCAAAAAACATGCTGGGCTCACTTCTTGGCAATACAAAGCTCAGCTGCTTAGATATGAGTTTATGAAAACAAATTTGAGTTGTACTTTTTCCTCATGTATTGTATTGCAGCTTTGCAGCTAATCCACTAAGGCTCGCCCTTAAAACTATGGGCTGTTTCTGATGGTTGAATACTTTGATGTTTTGTTTGCGATGCATTTTGGCCACAAATTTCCACATGTAACTCCAGATTTATATTTAATACACTATCAGCATCACTGCTAAAGAATATATTTCAAATTCGCTGCGAGGTACGACTGTACCATTTGCTACAATACAAATTGCGCTGCAGGTTTTACAGCTTGACTCCAATTAACGTTCACATTTACAGCTCTGACATATTTGACTTTTCTTCCCTTTATAGATTCTTTGGGTCAGAGTAAGCTGGGAGCAGATCAAACCCAGCACTTTTTAAATAACAAGGCAGAAAATTACCCTTTTCATACTCTACTGAACAAAGTAATGGTGAAATGACAAGTGGTTACCAGCCAAAGTGGTTCACTCAGAGAATATACTGTACCAGCTGTGGTTGTAATATGATAAAACTGCAAATCCATCCATTTCAAAGTCAGAAAATACAGATAATTTAAAACTCTGGAACATGTTCAATTTGTTAAAAAAAAAAAAGTTCCAGTTTCTTTTAGAGTTCAGGTGTGCTGCATGGAGATGAAATTCCTGGTTGTACCTACCTGACCATTTCAAAATGCTGTTGAATTTGAACAAGCCCCCTGTCACCCGTTGTAGAGCCAGTGTCCAGCAGCCACCTGCTTCCCATGAGCCTCTGGTGGGCTGTTGGCCTCCATTCATAAACGTCGGGGAAATTACACATGTCGGCTCTGACCTGGACGGCCAGGTAATGGGTAGCACGCATAATTAACCCAGAGAAGGTTTATTAGCCCCGATGGCACCGTACGCATGGTGTGGAAGTGCGTGGGGTGTATGTGTGTGAGACAGAGAGAAGTGCATGTGTGTGCATGTGTGGGAAGGGAGACATTTTAAGTGTGTGTGTGTTTGAGAGTATGAAAGAAAGCAGGGGGCTTGTGTGTCCTCCTGCACTGCCCTGTTAGTGAGGAGTAGGTGTTAGACCTGGAAAGAGGGGACATTTTTAATAAGTGGGGATATTTCTGAAAAAGTGAGGAAAGTTTGAGATTTTAAAGACTTTTTTGAAAGGTGAGAACATTTTTGAAAAGTGGGGACGTTTGTCTTTCCTCATTTCAAAGGGCTGGTTGAGATCAAAGACTGAAGAAGGTTTGATATGTGATAAGAATACAAATAGGTTTTAGGTTCAGGTTCAGGTTTAGTCAGTGCTAAACATGACAAACTTGGTAGTAAGTAATATTTAATATCTGGACTGACCCTATCAAACCCATTTTGTATTTATGTATCTATGTTTGTCATGTCATGTAAAGTTTTCTAATACATTGTGTAAAATGTAGTCAGTCTGGCTGGGAACAATAACAAACTTTTATTTTCTTTAATCCATAAACCAACACAAACCAAACGGAAATGGAAAATTGTAAAATATCATTATTCAATACTGTCCCTATGTGTGAGTTTTTCACTATCTCTCAAACATGTTTTCATGCCTAAATGACAGAATAGAATTGCCAATGACTCCCAAAACAACATGATCATTGTCAGAGGGTACCTGTGAATCGTATCACACTTGTGTTGGGTTTAGACACAAAAACTACTTGGTGGTGTTTAGGAAAAGATCATAGTTCGGATTAAAATAAGTCTGTTATGTAACCTAAGTTCCGTATGTAAGTAGAGTGTGTAGATTTACATAGATTTACTGTCAGAATAAGGAAGATTCTGAGTATGATATTCCTAAGTATGACTTCATTCACGTATAATCTCCTAAAAATAAGAATAGTTGTGTTTTTGGTATTAGAATGAGCCATTTATAACTACTACACTGCTCCGTGACAATACACCTTACAGCGCTCTGATTGGCTGTGAACATGAGTATAGGCTGGCACTTGGGATAAGTTTAGCAAAGCCAGCTTAGGAGACAGGTTTTTCTGTCCCATGTAGACCTAAATGTCACTTTTAACTTTCTTTTAGACTTTGTTGACTTATTATTTTGAATTTTCAGTCACAGTTTGGTTAGATTTATGCACAAAAACTACTTGGGTAGGTTTGGGAAAGAAAACCACTTGGGTAGGCTTATGAAAAAAATCATGGTTTATAAATAAAAAAGACCCTTTCACAACATTAAAAAAGGCTCTCTGGCAATTACACGGACATGTTGCTTGCACGGCCATTGCATGGTCATTTTTCTGATGAACGTGGGTTGCTCTCAGCATAGTTTGTATTCACAATTAACAATATACAATTACATATTTTGATTAAATTCTTGAACTCTTAAATCAAGCTTATAATAGTACCATTAAAATAAAACAGAACCCGATGGGACAAACTGCCAGCACAATAAGGAACTGAAATATAGTGGAAAAAAGTTTGATAAGTCTCTGAATTAAAGATGAAATAACTCTTTCTACCTTGTCATTTTTTGTTGTATGTAACAGTATGATGCCAGTTTGACACGTGTGTGTGTGTGTGTGTGTGTGTGTGTACACTGATATCCACTGGAGAGCGCTTGCTCAACAAGCCCTTACACAGCAAGTAGAAATGGCTGTTAATATGAAATTCACCCTCCAGTCTGTGGTGAAACCTCTCATTCAAATTCATCATCACTCATTGCTTAGTTCTATCAATCATCTGCTTTTTTTTTGTCTGCACTGACAACAAAGTGAATCTCGTTTGGAAGCAAAACAATTACTCAGGCTCTGTCACAGATAGGTCTGCCGAGTGCCTCGGTTCCTGTGAAAGTATGCCAGGTTTTTGATGCGTCTCTCTCTGCTTCCCCCCACCTCCTCCGCCTCCACCGTCTCATGGAGACATTGGCTGGCTATCGCTGTTGGCCAGTCGTCCCGCTGTTTGAGATGTGCTCCCTGTGCTTCAGTCTGGAGGGAAACGGTGACAGGCTTATCTCCCCTGACGCTCACTCACCTGGAAAAAAGAGGGAGAAAAGAAAAAAAAAGAAGAGGCTGAAGGGCTTCCCGGCTTCACTGAGCACCTTCCTCCAGAGCTGAAACTCACACTGGGAAAAAACTGTCCATTTCAAGAATTTGTTTCATTGGGAATTAAGTCTGTACACTGAGAGGTGTGAGAGAGGCATGAAAGAAGGCAGGCAAGAGATATATCAAAGACAGATAAATATTACAAAATACAAATATCTCCCCTGGTTTTGAAAACTCAACAATCTTCACTTATAGGGAAAGTATGTGAAGGAAAAGATACAGAGGGACACTTTGGCAGCTGAGATGTAACACTAAAGTTCTTCATTTCAAAATACATCAGTTGACTTTCTTATCTAGTGACACTGCTACAAGAAAAACATGACATTTTTTTTAAAGGTTGCTGCTGCTGTCTGTACATGGCTACAACGGCTAGATAGTTATGTCAGGTGTCTAAGACAGTTGGGTAAATTTAGCCAAAGGTTGTGGAAAAGGTGAAAAATAAAGTCAACATTTATTGTTGCACTGTGGGTAATTATTACAACATATGGTTGCATTAGGTTACGGTTAAACCTCAACATTAGTTAGTGTATGTATCTACAACATACCCTTATGGTAATGATTTTTGTCTTTGCCTTTGTTTTGTCTTTCAAATAAATCTGTTTAAACTGGGGATTTTTGATTGTATACCACTTGTGTTCCTAAGACATGACTAAGACTTTCTTCAGCCAAATCAGAGTTTGGTCGTCCTATATGAATATTCATTGATTTGATTTTTACAGTGTAGTGTGCCACAGTAAATTCCTCTATGAGGCTTCATGAATAGACTTGCATTTTAATTAATTTCCTGTGTCCTGAATTTAAATAAAATCAGCAGACCTGCTGAGGCTGCAGCCATTGTCCAGCTTCACCTGCGTGCTCCGCGCTCCTTTACACCGTGAATTAAAGATCCATTTCAACCAAAAAAGAGTTGGCGTTGTTGGGAAAGATGGATCAAGATGTTTTTGATGAGTTTCATGTAGTTTCTGTAAAGTTTGAATGAAGCTGATGATGATGCAAAGGGATTCTGGTGAGGATGGCAAATAATCATCAATTACTGGGCAAACAAAAAGTATCTTGTTCTTTAAAATAAGGTCTCTCTAGTAGCTTCCAGTAGTCCCTCCTAGGATGCTGATTGGCTGCACCACTTTTGGTGCAGACACAAATTGATGACTTGAATCTCGGAAAGATGGATTCTTGAGTGATTTTGTGAATGCAGATGCCTTGCGAGGTGATGTACACACAGCTATTGTTACAAAATATTGATTTAGGCTCTTTAAGTTGGTGAGCAAAATGTTAGTGAAAGTAACAGCAATGATGTGCAACACTACAAAGCGAAAAACCAGGATATAAAAAAGCTGAATTTTCCTGTAGAGTAAGTCAAAATCTGCTAATAGAACTTCACTTTTTCTCTTGAAACAAATTTTGCCTTGCGGGAAAGGGAAAAAAAACAGGACATCCATTCACCCATCATCCACCAAGTGTCCTCATTTACTGGGAAACTGCAGAGTTTCAAAATCCACGGTAACCGAATGTGTGACTTGTCATTTGTAGCTACAGTGGCTGCTGCTCAGCAAAAGTCACATAGACCTGCTCTGGTGAGGTCTAAAGAGAGTATTTGGTACTTACTTTATTTGTTACTAATTTGCACCAATGTGGTTTATGAAGCACTCCTGGTATAATTGTTTTTTACTGTTTATCATTAACATATAAATACAGATTCAGCTGTAGTTTGTTTGCACTGGAACAGGTGATACACTTAAAAAAAATGTTGTTCATTGTGCTGCTGTGGATCCAGGTACAGGTGAACATTTCATGATGGTTGCACAATCACAAAGTCTTTCATTAACACCTTGCCCCTCAGGTTTCCATGGAAACAAGCTTGGCAACTGCACACATGTGAATGTCTTGGAGAGAGGATGGTCTGTCTTCTCACTCTGTGAGTGTATGTGTGTGTGTGAGAGAGAGATAGCATATGGCAGCGGCAGCATGTGCAGGAGTGTGTCACTGAGTAAATATATCTGTGTGTGACTACATTTTGTGTATGGCTGCACATGCTTTTTCAGTGATGCTCTCATGCAGGTTGCTGGGCTGCATATGAGCATGTGTTCACTTTATGTATGTGTGTGCTTGTGTGCGACAGTTTGGGTGATTGCTTATGCATTTGCATCCGTGCATGAATTTGCATACTAAGTTATGTTTATGCAAGTAAGCAAATGTACAAACTGCAGGAGTGTGTTTGTGTTTATCTTCATGTGTCCACAATTATTTACATTAAGTATGCATACATGCGGCTGTTTGCTGACGTGTCACTGTGTGTGTGTGAAGGTGTGTGTGATTATGGAGAGAGAAACAAAAGCAATTCTGAGCATGAATTTTCACATTTTTATCAGTCTTTGGATGCACGACAGAATGTGCATATGTTCTTCATGTATGTATTTGTGGGTTGCTATCAGAGTGACTCAAGTGTATATATATGTATATATAAATATATATATATATATATGTATGTATGTTTTTTCATCATAATTTTTGTCAGTGACATTTTATCACTTATGGAAACAAGATGATAACTGAGTAAAACATGATTTATCATAAACAAAAACTATGTTGAAATATTGGCACTTGTCAATTAATAAAAATGTGATTTTACGACGGGACGAGTTGGGGTGTGATCCAATCTCTTTTTGTGGTGGGGAGCATGCACTTGCTACATATCTCATAAACTGTACAGAAATGTCAACCTTTTGGGGAAATAGAAAAACGGACATGAATAAATTTCACATATTTAAATGGGATTGTTACATGTTTCTTTTGTCTTACATGAAAGGAGCAGACAACTGCAGAGGACAGCAGATGTAGCAGACAAACACCACCTATTCTCCGATCTATGGTCTAACGTCACTTGACTTTTAGGATGACCAGGTGTCCCACTTTAGGATGAATAAAATATCATCAAAACTAAATGGTATTATTCATAAGACTATTTCTAAAACTAAATCAAAGTTGCTGCCAAAATTAACCCTCCCTATAATGACGCATTGCAGTTTTCATGAGCAAAAGTGCGCGCGTCATCATTTTTTCTACTGGGAAAGAAAGAAAGTATTCTTTGCAGACATGTCTCGATTCTCTCATCGTTGTGTATGTGTGTGCATGGGATAATGCATATACAAAAGTGTGTATTCATGTGCATATGCAAGTGTGTATGAAGTGAGGCAGTGTGATGGGTAAACATGCCAAGAAAAAAGTAAACAACCTGTTTGAATATGGACGAAGATATTCACTTGATCTTCTTGATCTTCTCTTCTTTCTCTGCTCATCACCTTCATTTTCTCCCTCACAAAAACACACACATACACAGACACGCACACATTTCTGTCCCTTTTCGTTGCACTGAGCGTTCGAGGTGCTCGTCACCAGTCAGCAGCTGGCGGCGCCATCCTGCACTATCGCACCCAGCAGACGCAAATTACTATCCTGTGACATTTCAGTGCTTAAAAAGAGAAATTTCATTTGACCAATTTGACTCTGCTGGACAGCCGTTCAACACACATGCAAACACACACACTAACACTATTAACTCCACAGTGGAGCGCTGCCTTGAGGGGGAAAAAAAAAAAAAACCCAGGGGCTAATGGGGACCTGAGGCAAGTCGGAGGACTTTTACACGTCCGTTTGTGCTAGCTTTGATCTCAGTGGTATTATTAATTGAAGTCCACTCCATCTACACACATGCTTACCCAGACACACACACACACACACACACACACACACACGCACCTCTTCCTGTCTGCATCTCAGTCTCAAATTCTTACTTTCTTTTTAGATTTCTCTCATTTTTATTGACTATTTTGCTTTCTCTCCTCGTCTCCTCTTGATATGAAACTCAATTTATAATTTCTCTTTCTTTCTGTTTGCCTCTTTCCCTCACATTTTTATTTTGTTTGTTTAAATCTTGGATTTTAAGTCTTGTTTTGGTTAAGATGTGTGTGATGAGTCGACTAAATGTTTAAATGTTATTACTCTCCATACTCAACACCAGAGATACTGTTTGGTTAAACAAATTCTTAATATTTTCTTAGTGTAAAATGCCAGTTAACTGTTGCCTCTAAGATATTATGAAACCCTGCACTCATGACCGGATGTTGTCAACCAGCAATGTGTAAAGTGTAAAGTGGGACAGATGACATCTTGTAAAACCAGGGTGTCTTGGCAGTATTTGATGGAAAACTTAACTATAAACATAAGGCTGTATGTAGGCTGTGTCAGGGTGAACTGGCATATAGCTACTCAACCAAAGCACCGTGTAACCACATTTAGTACAGGCATGTGGACAAAATCCTACAAGGAAAGAAGGTTGCTGCTGCTAGCATTTCTAACCAGGGCTTCAAATTTTAATTACTTTCCTTAATCGATCGTTGGTCACATTATCAACCTCTTATTAACTGAATACTTGTTATTTAAAAAACACCAAACGTGGCAAAATTAGTCAAAAAGAGTTAAGTGACATCATTTTTAACTTTTTTTGACCAAACTGTGACTGTTTCATGGCATTAATAATGTCTTAAAAATGGCTTTTTGTCTGCGTCAGCTACAGCCGCTAAAAGGGCACCTTCTACTTCAGTATCAGATGCCGAGGGATGGTGACAAATAGTCAGTATGTGACAAGTTGAGATGAGAATGAGTTTGAGTACAAGATTCATAATGCATAACACAAATACAACACATTTTAGCTGCATTTAGAATATGATTTGGTTATTGAAGAATGTGAGCAGTGAACAGTTTGAAAGGATTCCCGATAAATGCATGATTTTTGGTACTCTCTTTTAATAGTAAGGCCTGTAGAAGTTTTTCTTTTCTTTTTTGTCTAAAAGTGATGATCTGATCATTCATATCCTTTTACATGAGTCTAACATTAATTTCCTGTCATTCTGCAGCCATATCTTTGTACCTTCATGTGCCAAATCTGTCATTTCAGTACCAACTGAGAACTGATGGCATTAGTCTTTAACACTTTCACTTCAATCAGGACATCATCATTGATGGGCACATACCTGCACACATGGCTCACAGTGATCAGAAACCTGAATAAGCATGTCGTGGTTTCATGGTATTAATTAATGACTTTTATTGTCCGTAGGGGAATTTGCAAAACAGCATAAAAGAACATCAAAAGAACACCAGCAACAATACATGAAAACACATAATATAACACAAAACATAAGCACTTTAAAAACATCATAAAAAGCATAATTTTGGAAAATCCATAAATGACTACAAATGCAAGTCAAAAAAGTGCCAAATTCAGAGCATGTGATTGGAGCTCATTAAGCAGCTGAATGGTGTGTGGGACAAAGGATGTGGTGCTTCTTTTAGTCTGCATCTTGGGCATGATATACCTTCACCCAGAAGAAAGGAGTGCATATTCACTTCATAGAGGGTGTAGTGGATCTGCTATAATCTTGCCTGCTAAATTCACAGTGTATTGGATTACTACAGCTACAGCAGCATATTCACATTTCCGAAAACCAGAATGGGAGCTTAAACAGGTTTCTGGAACCAGAATATACTATTCATAACTGATAGATAAAATGTAAACACACATTCTCTCATCCTTACTTGGTCTGTTTTCCTGATTGCCTGTCTATCACACTCACTCATTTCTTTTTCACTCTCTCTCACTTATTATTGTGTTTCTCCGTTGCTTTTTTCTGTTTGTCTTCCACTTCTTCCTCCTTACATTTTGTCCCAGGATAGCAAAATCAATCATCTCCATTCTTCCGGTCTCTATCTCTCTTTGCCTCCTCCCTGTTTTATTCCCTCTCTCCTATTCTTGGTGCGTCTGTGTTCTCTTGTTATTTTTCTGTCTCACATTCTTTCATTCACTTCACACTCTGGGTTTCTGTCTCTCACTTCTATTCAATTCAGTTCACTCTCTCTTCATCTCTATTATTAGTTTCTTTCATTTTCACTCTCTGTCTTATTGAGCCCCATTCATTTTTTGCATAGGCAACGTGAGGTTACTGACAGCTGGAGCACTTCAAATGCTTGGAGGGATGTGTGAACTCACCATCTGCGTTAGAACATATCTTGTTCTTTAAAGTAAAAATTACAAACCTGTCTCTATAAAAACGCATAAAGAGAGAAGTCATCTGTGACTCCAAAAGTTGCATTTCAGTGTGAAACATCCAATCATTATGTTTAAAAGTCTGTTGCATGCACTGCTAACTTTGAGCTGAGACCTGGATTATTTTTAGCAGCTTGAATTCTGAGTCGATTTTGGAAGAATTCTGCAACTATGGGGCTGTGTTTTATTTCCAATTACAACAATAAAGTGTTCTGAATTTGCTACAACTCTGATGTGATTTGTCTCTTCTCAATTGAAACATGAGCGGCGACTGATGGGTACTATAGTTGTTAGAGCTCAGTATTACAACATGATTGTTTGAGGGGGAGAAAAGGAGGGTTTGGATACAAACTTGTCGAACGTGCTACAATCAGTAAAAAAAAAAAAAAAGAGATTATTTTTTAACAGCCTCCACTAAACTTTCACAGAGGTTGAATTAGTACAAATCTTAAAAAAAAATTAAAACCCCTTTTCCCCCTTGGGCTGGCTGGGCTTCTTTGCTTATATTTTATCATATGAGTAACACTTGAGTCTTAAATTGTATTAGTTTCTTTTTACTCTGTTTATGTTTCATATTTTATGTTTGTGTTTTTATTCTGTCTTGCTGCTACTCTGTCTTGTGAGACAATAAAAATCTGAACCAATCTGCTCTTTCTCCTTGTCTGCCTTTTTTAACACCCCACTGTTTATACCTTCATTTTCATTCTCTCTTCTCCCCTCATCTGTTTTCTCTCTTTATCCTCTCTCTTTTACTCTCTCTCTCTCTCTCTGTCTCTTTTTTGTCTGGATTGCTTCTTTCTCCCTCTCCTCTATTCAGTTTTTATTCTTTCCCTGACTGTCCTTGTCTCAGTATCTTTTTCTCTTTCACTTTCTCTCTGTTTGACTCATTCTCCGTACGTTTCACTCCTTTTCTCCATCTCTATTTGTCTTTATCTTTGTGACTCAGTCTTTCCTCCGGTCTCGCTTTCCATGTCTGACTCATTCATTCTCTATTTTAATCTCTCCTTCCGTCTACTCTCCCACTCTTTCTTTTTCTGTCTCAATGTCCAAATCTCTCTGTTTGTCTGTCCTTCATTCCCTGTTTTACCTCTCTAACTCTCTTCCTATCTGTCTGACTCTACCAGACGCTGTTTTTTCTTGCGTTCCTTCTGTGTCTCTCTCTTGCACTCTCTTTCGTGCTGTACATCTCCTTCCATTGCCCCCTTCCCTCTCTAAACAGGTCTCCCTTCAATAGACGTCTCTGTACTCGCACCGAATATGGGCGCAAATCCTCCTCAGCCTTTTCTGTCTATCATCCTTCTCCCTCTGTGTACAACCTGATTGACTTAGAGCCCACCCCCCGCCTACACACACACTCCCCCCACACATACACACGTTCCTCCGAAAGCAGTCGCTCCACACATATGTATCCGAATTAGCCTTGGTTGCCTGCGGCGACTTCCATCTTAATAAGTGCGTTGTTTATGGGCCTATAAGCAAAATGTTGCCTGCACAGCTCATTACTGCTGAGTGGGGAGGGAAACTCCCAGGAGGCACACACACACACATACACACACACACACACACACACACACACATGCACACACACACACACACACACACACACACACACACACACACACACGTCCGCCTCAATCGCAGACTCTCCTGCCTGCAACTGACTGGTTTCACTCCTGCATCCTTCATGTGTTTATCCTATGTACAGTTCTTATAATATAATAATAATTTTATATTTTGTTTTCTTTTTAATAAAGCATAATTTATAAATGTTTGTGGGTGGTTGGTAATGTCTTATTAATAGTTATGAAATCATTTAATGTTGCTTTATACATAATTTATAGGCAATTAAAAGGGACAACTTTTGGGTTGCCAGGTTGCTTCGCTGGAGGAAAACTCCTCCAATGGACCATTACAGCACCGTCTGCAAATGTGCTGCAGAACATCTGGACAAAACTTAATTTATTATTTTATAGTTGATTTCTTATGAACATTTTCAACTACAGACATCTTGTTGTGACATCCCCTTATTAATGACTTATTAGCATTTGTAACCGCTAACGACTTACTCATTTTGCTGATGGCTTTTTAGAAAGTGACAAACCCATGAGCATTAATGACTTTCTAAAATGGCTTAATGGCTTGTTAGGAAGTGTGAACAACCCAAAAGTTGCTCTTATAAATGGCTCACAGATCCAGAGTGTAAGATTTACGAGGATTTATTGGCACAATATTGCAGAAACTGCAGTGTATTTTCATTAGTGCATAATTACCTGAAAATAAGGATCACTGTGTTCTCGGTATCTTAGAATGATCCCTTCATATTTCCAGAAGAATCAGATATTCTTACACGGAGGCTGACATATTTGATTGCCATGTGTCTATAGTAACCCAGAATGGACAAATCAAACACTGGCTCTAGGAAGGGCTTTTCACAGGTTTTGTGGCCACCATAGTTTCTCCTACATGCTTGCGAAGAAAGGGTGAGTTGTCCAGTTAGTTGCAGTTTTAGACCTCATCAATAGATGCCACTTAATCCTCCAGTCTGGTCCTTTAACTAACTATCTATGTCTGTTTTGATCTGTTTGTATATAGCACAATCTAAATATCAGACACACCCTAACCCACTAAGTATAACACAATACAGTTCAAGAGTACAGCAAACTGCATCCTCTAAAATGACCAATAAACACCTTCTGAAAACATAACTTTTGTGAAGGTAGAATTTAGTATAGGACTGTTGTATTATAGTGCATGAGTCTACAAATGTTTCATCAGAAAATGATACCAATATTTTTGAAGAGAAGGAAACTCTGCTTTCAGCTCATCTATTCATCCATCCAGTTCTTTTTTTGTAACCTCACTTGGCTTAAAAGAGAGAAAAGCTTTTTTTCTCACTCAATCTGTTCCTCTTGGCAGTGCAGAGAGAGTGAAGCAGTCAGCACAAATCAAGTCTGACTTCCACCAAAGCAACATATATGCATTTTTTGTACCTATTATTACACATGGAATTTGTATGATTATAACTGGAATAAAGGTGATCGCATCGTTTTAAAATAATACACTCAATTAGAAAAGGTGCATGTATCAATTAGCAAAGGTGCATGTATATTAATTTAACAGGACAAGACATCACTGGAATAGCCTTTTAGCCATTTTGAGGGCTTGGTGTGATTTTGCTCAGGGGACCACCATCCCATCATCTTAACCACTTTTCCCCACCTTTACCTGTATACTGTTTTTTGTTGAAGTTACTTACTTTTTGGGTTTTTAATACATTTGAAAGCGTGGAGCAATCTGCTAATTCTAATCCTGGTGGTGCTTTCACATGCTCAAGAGGTCTGATGATAGAGCTTTGCCATTCAGCGACCATGTAGCACTGCAATTAAAAATGATCCCACTCAGAAATAGAAAAACAATTAAATGCTAATGTAGTAAAAATGTGTCACAAAGGCAGTAGTGATTTGCATTTATGCAGCCAATGAAAATGAATTTTACCGCCACTGTAGTTTCTCTTGCTTGCTTGGAAGGGGAGGGTGAGGCGAGTTAGTTGCAATCTGAAACCTCACCACTAGATGCCACCAAATCCTGCACACTAGTCCTTTAAATATCATGTTTAATAACTGCAGGTATTTCCTGGGTTCAAGAGTTCTTGTAATGGTCATTTTACAACTAAAGGTTGTATATATATACATATACACACAAACAGCACAAAGCAAAACATGACAAAAAACTACTAATTTTGATGGAGTAATGGGGATGAATGTAAATGTAAATGTCTCAATCTGAGGAAAGATGCTGTTCTGTAGTCTGGCATGAGGTCCAGAAGTATTCACCGCCATACCACCAAATGATAGGAGAGTGAACAGGCTGAGGGTGGGTATTGTCTTTTAGTATCCTTTGGGCTCTGTGCAGGCACCTCATGTTTATCTCATGCCAGTTTATAATGTTTCCAACCAGGATGCTTTTTTTTGCTCCTCTGGAAAAGGATTTTGAGGCACTGGTCGAAACACCACAAGTAGACAAGACTGTAAGAACTGAGAAGATTGGCAGATAATTTATGAGCCTCCACATTTGGTGGGAAAACAGGAGTTAATAAGTAGAGTTCAATTGTATAGCACCTTACACAGAGTAGCTTACAAATAGACTATTAAAAGCTATTCTGCAACTGGGAAAAACATGACCATCTAAGCTGGCTGACATGACAATCAAAAGACAGAGATTGATAAAAGACGACACCTAAGTTACAAAGGTTGTGCTGTACACAAACACTTAATGACCCCTAAATCCTGCTTTTGATGGTTGGAATCAGATTTTCAGGAGAAATTATGAGAGCTTCTTTTTTATTTGTATTTAACCTCAGGCAGCCCTTGATAGCATCCCAATTTTCATCTAAAATGGACTCTTCAGTTTTAAAGGAGGAATGCAACTGATTATGATTGGTATAGAAATGATTAGAGATGCTGACAATAGAGGGAGATGCTCCTCTAGTACAAATAGAATAGAACTAAGCTTTCAGAGTTTCTGATGATGGAAAATGATGGAAAGGACTGAAAGGTTGGGGAGATTGGGGGGAGACATTAAATAATGGAACTAAAGAGGGAAATGTAGTCTTTCTTGGGAGAAACAATAGCATTACTGGCATGAAATTGAAATGATTAGTTTTCTCCAACATGTCACTATGGCAACTACACCATAATTTCACAGTTCTTGTTTAAATAATAAAATCCGTTAAAAAAAAAAAAAAAAAGTTTACATCACCGGAATGTCTTATTATAACAAGTGACAGTGATATATTTTTGATCTTCAAATAGATTATCTCTGTTAGAAAACAAGTGACAGTGAACTGAAATTTTAAAACTACCAATTATTTGAACAGGTGTCACATTTTTACAGATATCTCAGAGCAACTCATCTAGTTCATATCCAGTGCTTATTGTCATATCTTCCACACTGCTTCCTGCAAAGACTGGGGAGTTGGGAGACATTGTGACTGCAGGAGCGACAGTATGTGACACTTGAACACATGTCGACACTGGGAGTGAGTTGGGGAAACAGATGGCAGTGCAGTGCAGCAGGAAAGACTTAATGCCCGAACTGTGTGTGACAGAAGCGCTTCTCCGTGCTGCCTAAGTGTGAGATCAGGCATGCAGAGACGAACATACAAATTAATAGATACAGAAAACACATAAACAAGCTGGCTTGCACTTATTCACAGAGACACACACAGATACAGTGTGACAGCTGCAACATCACACTGGTTATTACCGACTGTAGTCCCTCTGGAGCAGCGCTGATGGAGATGTGTTGTCAAGAGATGCAGGTCAAATGAGTCAAGAGTCATCAGACATGAAACACATGAAGAAGAGATAATCTGTGCCCATTTTCACTGTTTACATTTGTGCCTTTCTGAAATGATGCTATTCAAGCCACGGATACAAGCCAGTGTTTGTCCAAACTAAGTTAAAGTTAGTCTTTATGAAATGGTTGTTTGAGGATTTAAAATAATTACATTTATTTAGCCGACACTTTTTATCCAAAGCAACTTACAATATGTGCAAGTGCATCAAACTTCTTCAAATATGTTGAATTGCCTCAAGTGGTACTTTTTGAGCTGGCTTAAAATGGGCTAGGGTGAGGTCTGAAAAGATTTCAGTCTGTCTTCATCAGGGAGGCATATCAGTGTGTTGTTGGAGACCAACTATAGGGTCTAACAATAAAGACAGACTACAAGTAGGCAGACAGATAGGCAGACAGCATCCAGTGGGTTCATCTTAACTTTTTGCAAGCCTACTGATGCTGAAGATGTCAATTATTTTTACAACCAAAACAAGGAGCTAAATAAGGCTCTAAAGACTCTCTGAATGAGTTTATATAGTTGGGTGGAACATAGACTGAGGAGCAACATCTTTTATAAATGATAATTGGAACTCAGAGAGCTTGAAACTATCTTTAAAATCTGTTGTTACTGCTGTCACAAAACAATGATTACATGACAGGGGCAAACTGGGACATGGGTAATCCACAGTCAACAACATTTTCAACCCCATTTCATACATCTACTCCCAATCTCTCCAAACGCACACACAGACACCCAACAGTGGTAACAGTGTTAGAGCGATGCTGAGGAATCTGTTCTTTGTCTAAACTCCCGAGAGACAAAAATAATTACTTTTCCAGGAAATTCACACATTGTGAATTTTGTTTTCCTCTATAATTTCGTAGATAATTGAATTCAATACCCCAGAGGTGTAATATCGCCTCAAAAAAAGAAAAAAAAACTAAGCAAACACACACAGGCAGAAATCTAAAAATTTGTCTCAGTGTTGACTTATTATATCTGTGCCATTAGACGACTTATCTGAATACGCTCCATGTCAGTCTGGATAATGCCAGATTGACTGATGCAGCCAAAAACCAAAATAATTGCCTTAAAAATAACACAAGCAATCACGGCAGATATGTGCAGCCACACATACAAACACACACACTCAGAGATGCACATACAAACACATCCACATGGACAAATACAGGCATGCAGACACATTCAAACACATAGGCTCTCGCAGACGAAGGACTACAAAGCGCTTGGCAGTTCTGTATTTTGCTTGTTGAGCTTTCATTAAATGTGATGGAGGTGTGAAGGTTTCGTTTGATCACTGTCTTATCCACATCCCAATTACTCCAGCCTGTTAGCTGCCAGCGGGACTGAATGGGGAAGCTAAGACAGCCTTGAAGTCCATCTCCACTCGCCCACTTCTTCACTTCAAATTAAGGTTTCTTTACTCTTTCTGTAATGGATTATTTAGCCCAACATATATTTGACTTTGGGCTGGCGAAAGGGGGGAGTCTCCACTTTACCAAGCTTCAGATGAAAGGGATGTGATATCGCCAGTGATCTGATTTTTTGTCAGATTTAAATTCACTTCAGTCAGCAGCAGCAACAGCAAATGTAAACAAATGAATTACATTGTGTTTTAGTGTCATTGCTGCTGAGATGATTAAAAAGTACCAACCCAAGCAGGAACTGCAAGATGACTCACTTTTTATGTTTTATATTAAATTCAAGTTTTACAGTCTTTTATTGGTGGAAAGTAATATAACTGAGAAATGATGCCATTAATGAATACTGATTGTTATTTCTTGGCTTTGAAAAAATATACTCCACAGTCAGACTCTATAAAGCTTCATGCTGAACTGGAGAAATAAGATTTGAATCTGCCTCTACCCAACAGTGATGTGCCATAATGTGGGTCTGTACCCTAGCAAATGCATTTAAAACTACTACAAGGAACTTGGTAGAAGTAGTGCAGTAGAAGCATTTCCCTCATAATAACCAGAAAATATAATGTCAAAAATAAAATGATCCAAATAAAAATCTCCTGTTTCTTTTTAACTGGTTAATGAACTAGTGACATATGCAAAGACTGGCTCTTTTTGTCTGATGCCAAGAAGGCATTAAGTACAACTATATAGAAATAGCCAGCTTCTTGCAGATTGTCTCATTAACTTACATGTCATATAGAGGCACCGGTAGTAAATTGAGACCATTTCATAACCCGTTAAAATCTTCTTGTTGTAGCTTTAAGTTGCCAATAATGCACAATGAATGGTCCCATCACAAGAAAATAATAGAAAAGGTGGAGTTATTATGTCCACCCCTTCCACCTTGTCCATTATTTTCTATATCAGGACACTTCAGAGTGCATTATTGTGCTTACACTATGGCTACCCAGCAAGAGAAATAAAAGCAGTCCATCCTCACCAGAAAAATGTCTGTTTAGGTATTCTCTGCAAGCAGTTTATTACAACATGTATTTATGTTTATTATTTACAACCTCTTATGACCAGAGCTGTATAAAGAGAAAGAAAATCAGCACATGGAGGAGGTTGGGGTGGATGGATAAGTTAAATACACAAGACTTTAACCCAGGAGATGGGAGTTTGTGTCCCATGTGAAACCAAAATACAACTTTGCCTTGTTATAAAATTCAAGTATAAAAGATAAGTTGCCAAACCAAGTCGTTTTGGTATCTAAACCCAACCAAACTGCGTCCTTTTGTTACCACATGTTAAACATGTGACTTGCACAATGTACTTTAGGTGTCGCTGCCTGTTCTACATCCAATATTGCTGATTGTTTGTTTCACAGTGATTTCAAACACAACATGTGCAGAGGAATAGCAAATGAGCTTCAGTATGATAATGGTGTGTATATCAAGCTTCAACAGTGTACAGAATATGTCTTTGTTTAAACTTGCAACTAGACAACCCCTCTCCTGTCGGAGCACTGTGTGCAGATGGAACTCCTTACAAATAATGTACCATACAAGTTCAGTTTATTTCAACTTTAACCTTGAATGCAGGTGACCTTTCAAAGTGTAGCCACTAAGAATGCTGTACGTGATGGTGTAGCCAAAAGAGACACATATTCTCAGATTTACAAATGAAGATAATCCAATGCTAAAGTTAGCTTAGCTTAGTTTATATACCAGGCAGACACTATGTATAGCACTGCGCTACGCTTCTCTGTACCCTACCTTGCAGTGAGCCAAGAGCAAATTTTTTATCAAGTGAGGGTAGGATGAAACAAGAAAAACACTGAGCAGTTAGATGATCAGACAGGTTGTAAGCCAAAAACAAGACAGACTGACTTATTAGGATATTGTGAAGGTGGACAGTAAAATTATCACCCAGACTGTCTGTTTTAAGCATCCATCACAATATTACCTTGAACTTTGGCTTACTGTACTTAAAATAGATGTGCGCTCAATTCTTTTGTGCAATTAAGTTTTATTACTGACTTTTAGGTGCTCTCACTTCAAGCTTAGCCTAAAAATAAAAGTGGTTTAGATTATCTGGATAAACTGTTTTCTCAGAGTCTCACTGCTTTTGCTTCTTGTCCCATCAGACTTCCTTCCAGTCATATCATTTTCCCAGATCTCAGCAATTATTTTTGGTTAAGTACAGTGTTTGATTACTGATTGAAATGATGAAAAAAAGACCCAAGTTCTAAAACAGAAAGTTCATTCTCCTTTGAACAGCTGAGTGAAGCCATATGTTGTACAGTTTTAACTGCCAGTCAGCTGTTGATGCAGCTACAAGTTTTTCAACATGTATTCTTTGCTGGGTCTTTGCTGTTTAATGGCCATATTTTTGTTTTTATGTACTTCAACATTTCGTTGTTTGCAACATCACCTTGTTTCTGATGACCTGGTCATATTGCCCACAGCACAAATAGAGAAAATAATCATAAATAGGTAAAAACATCAGTCCCTGGTGGACTGGTGTAATATCTGCAGTCAGTCATTTTGCATTATATAACAGCTCAGGGTACCATGATATGGTACAAGGCTCAGCTGTAGGGAGGTCAGGTGTGCACTGCTCATTCACTATTCTAATCATACACTCACAGGGCTGTGTCTGCTCAGTCTGAAGTCTCCAGCCTTAGGCCATGGCAGTGTAAAGAGACAAGTGTTAGGATGTAAAGTGACACAAGGTTGCACACAGGGAAGAGCGGTCCTCTGTCTGTCTCTAACACTCTGCAATTACAAGTTAATAATACGAGAGCGGTGTATAGGCTACATCCCTTGATGCATTGCTGCAATGCATGACTAGACCCTCACAGACACTCTTTCCTTGTATACCACCACCTGCACCATGTTGCCTGAATAATTAGAATAATAATGATCAACATCCTCATAATGGTCAGCTTCTTGTTATAGAACTCTTTTTAAATTCCATTCTGAATGTCTTATGTAACGAATATCTAACAAATTACTAATGAGGTTAAGTCACACCAATGGAAAAATAACTGCCAAGTCCAATGACACCTGCTACAAGGCTTTGTGACACAATGGTTCATGAGTTATGAAAAAGGGAGTGGCTGAAGTATAGGGGGCAAGGCACGCTGTCTTGAATGATGAAGAAATTCTGCTGAGTGCAATGATGCCCCTCACAAACTACAATTAAAGCTTCATGAGGTTTGCCACTGTATATCAATGTGTTTAGAGGTGATAGGCCACTCCCACTGTCACACTCCCTTCAAGACAATGGATAAGAGCAACCAATCTGGGTACTTTGCTCCTGCATCATTTTGTATGATGTATTTACCACTAGTCATGGTGGTAAATACATATTCTGGGGGCCTCTGCCAGATTAAACAGATAAATTTAGAAAAACTTATCACTATTTAGCTTTTAGGAGCCCAGATCCTCTGGCTTGTCAGGTGAGCAAGTGTGTTGTGTCTTTGAGGACCAGTTATCGTCGTTGCATAGAAAAAAAAATAAAGAAATGAGGGGCCCTTTCAGTCTGTCTCCATCAAAGTGGATGAACCTGACAGTGAATGAAGTGTGTCTACTCTTTAACAGCCTTCATTCCAGTTTGTTTCAGGGGATAAGCCCAGCAAGTATTCTTATGCTTTCAGTCCTGGATTAAGAGCAGTGTTAAAAGCGCTTGTATTTGGTGAAATATGGTAGATAATTTGTGATGGAATTTTCACATTGCAAATTACGGACATGGCAGATTTGCACAGGATTAAGATCACAGATGACTTCTGCAGTCCTCCCCCCCACGAGAACAGGGCTTAATAAGGTGTCGGCAACATTTAACAGTGAAGTTTATTGATGGATGTCCATTTCTGATTCTTTCCAAGCGCCTGCACCAGACTCCTAATTGCAGTCTACCTGTCATTCAGTGTGTTGTCTTCTGTATTTACTCATTTGTTCAGTAAGCACCTCTCTTTGTAAAGACTGAAAAATATTTGTAGATTGCTGTGCCTTATCTATGTAGGCTTTAATAGTCATTGGATCTATGGTTTTTAACACTATAGATCAGTTTGAAAACACTAATCTGGGGATCCACTGAACACATGATAATCAAAGTTTTAATCATGTCTATTGATCATCTTCCCACACACATCTGAGTGCATCTAATTCCAAGATGATTAAAGGTTGGTGCTATAACTCATTTTCTCTGTATTTCACTGGTTTCTTCTTCAGGAGTGAATGTTTAAAGACTTTTATCTGTCTGTGTTGATGTGTGTCAGCTTCACACAAATGACAGAAGGGTTTTCAAGAAAAGCCCTTGATTTTCTGTCCGCACCATTCTGCACTGATGCAAAGAAAAAGAAGAGAATCTCTCTTGTCACGATGAAATGAGCCTGTAAACAAAGGCTGTTGTTCAGTCGTCTGAACACTACAGCTCCAAACAGAAAAGAGATTGTCTCTGTGTTGGTCTGAGCTTTGCTGTCGTCACAAGAGCAACTGTGTGAAGATTCTTAGTCTCATTACGTCTTGTGAAAGCAATAAAATGATAATTGTTTCGTGACTTGAAGCAGCTTAGAAATCTCTCTGAAGCTGGGTTTCTTGTTTGCTGTGTGTACAGAAATATCACGGTGTTAAGTCTCAGTTTCATCATAGCTCATTATGTTGTGAAGAATCAATACAATCATGCAATTATGGGTTTTCTGCCTCTTTTGTTTGAGGAGTTTGCCCTCCTCCTCTCCATCAGCAGCACTGGAACACACACACACACCTTTCCCTTTGATGCTGTTTATTTCTGTCATTAAATTGTGGGAGGATAATAAAATGATCAAATCTTACTCTTAAACCAAATTTACTGTCTCTCCACAATTTCTCCTTTGTAAATTGCATCACTACACTGTAAAAAAGCAATTAAACAATGAAATTATTTGTTACAATGACACAGAGACCATGCAGTCATTGCAGAGAAGAGTGCTAGAGCAAGCTGGTAAGAGGAGGAAAGTAAAGGCTCATGTGCTCCCTTTATGTACAAAAATAGACATATAAATGATATAATCATCACTGCAAACATACTTTCATGCATCCTTTATGTTAGCATGTACGTTAAGCAACACATCTGCTGGAGGGCATTGCTCAGAGTCAGCCCTGAAAAAGAATCAAAAGTTTCTGACAACACATATGTCTTGAGAAAGAGCAGAGCAGAGGCAGCAACATAGGCAGAGGTGGTTGGTGCACCATTAAATACATTATGAAATGTGGGCAGAGAATTGTTTTTAACTGCCCATTTGACGACAAATGTCAATTACAATACTTTTAGATTTTTAAAACCTGTGGTTGTGTTTGAACTACTGGCAACATGGCTACAGAGTACGGACAAAATGAACATAGAGTATGTACAGAAGGCTCTGTTCATATCGCTATGCATATCTAATATGCAGCATAAATGAGCCTTAAGGGTGTAGTTAGGGTGTAGTGACCAGAGGTGTAGTAACCAGAGATCACATGACAGACCTGTAATTATTGTTCACCTTTTTATTAACCCTTAAACTTTGAGACGATGAGGAAAAAAGGAACACAAGGACATTGAGCACAGTTCTATTAGCTCATATTAGCTCTACTGTTCAAAGTTTGAATTAGAAGAGGTAAATTTTCATCTCAGAGGTACATACATATGTATATATATATATATATATGCGCGAGTGTTTCATCGAGCTGAAAGCCCATTTGTCTGACAGCTACAGACCCATTGCTTCCAAAATAACCTCAACACTAACCTCAATATCTAATAACTAACTGATTTTGTCAAAAGAACATAGACGACAAAAGGACTGTAGGCTATTAAGACAGCTACAAGTGAGTTTTTAATCTGCCTAGATCTAATGGCTCAGGTAACAGGTGCATGCACCAACTGAGGTAAGACTCTCATGATTTTATTTCGACACTGGAAACTTGTCTAACAGTAAAATCGCTTGAAATGTTGTTTGGTTTAAGGCCAGAAAGATATAACTTATTAAGGGCAAAACCACTGTTGATTCAGCACAATGGACAGTCACTGAACCTGCTAACTGCAGGGAGACTATTTTCAGGGCAATGGCACTTCAGAGCAATGCTTGTTTTTGGGATTTGGGCTATTTGACAAATGGGCATATGGTCCAATGGGACATTTTTTGGGGACTTCAGAATAATGGAATAATTTGGCCCTGACAGTGGCTCTGAAATAATTTCTATGATAATTTGCCCATGATGCTGGAAATGCACCCCAGCCTTTGTAACAAAATATTTTATGAGACATGAGTATAGATAGAGTATTGAAAATTAAATCAACATGAGAAAGAATGGCCAACGTTATGAAAATAAGACACAAGTTGTCATAAAGTGGTACTACTTTTTAAAGTATTTTTTCATGTCTTAAAGCAGTGCATTGTGTAGATGCAAAAAATGATCAAACTATTGATGTGAATTCAAACAACTAAGCTTTTTCTATTGTATTATGTTGTTATTATTAATCATTTACTCTCACAAACATCAAATTATTAATTCCTACAACTTAAAATAACCACACCACCCCCACTTTTCCTGCTGTGAGTACTACTGCTTTTGTATAACACACATGCACACACACACTTTTTCTTTGACTGTACGCTGTGTTGCTCCTAGTGACAGAGGACTTTTTGATGTTGGCAACAGTGCCGGATCAAAGTCAAACACAAAAGCTCAGTGTGTGTGAAGGAGGGGAGGGGATGTGGGAGAGACAAGAGAGAGGGCAACCCCCCTCCTTCAACTCCACCCCTCCCCCAACTCCCCCAAGGAGTCACCCAGTCAGTCTGACACACCGACACACACACACACATAAACACACACACAAAGTCTCCAAGGATATAGACCGATGAGATCATTCCTGATGAGATCATCATGTCTCTCTCTTGTACCTGTCTCTCTTTCTATGTCTCTCACTTACTGTCTCTTTATATTTATTTCACATAACATACAGACTTTTAAGAACAAAGGTTAGAAAATGGTTAAAGTGTCACATAAAAAATAAATACATGAATTTAATAAATGCAAACAAAAAAATAAATGACACAATCATTTTATGTTCTCACTGTTTCTCTCTTTCATTATTTCTTTGGCAGAACCAGAACAGTTAAGGCAGTACATTAAACATTCATGATGAAATAACTGAATAAAACACAAATAAAGACAGTAAAACAGCATATTCATATTCAAATTTCATTGACTTCCCTTCTCTTTTCTCTCTCCGGCTTCATTTCCAGCAGCTACATTGACGTTTAATGATATTTTTTCTTACTAAAAGAGTCATTGTACTGTACATGGATGTCAGAAACACAAACAAATATTATAACTAACTAAACTTCATTGTCTCTGAAGGGAAATTTGTCTTGGTCACAGTGCCTTAGTCCATCATAAAGTCATGAGAAGCGCTTAACCCAATGTTAGACAGTCACACTGCATGAAGCATGATAAAACTACTACCGATCATATATTTGACATTGACCGCAATGGCTCAAGAGTAGAATTAAAATGCAAAAGTGCTAAAGTGCTAAAAGTGCTTAACATAATATAATGTAAGTGATTAAAGGCATAATCTTGAGTTTTTTCGTAGTTATTTATTACAGTTTTTGCATTTAGGACAGAATGAGTTTTCTCGATCATGCAGTTGTGTGTTTTTGAGCTTATAAGGCTTTAGCAAAAGTGAATGTTTTTCCTCTGTAAAGCTGCACCTTGTACTCACAAATGCATTGGAGCTATTTAGCCTCTTTTAGGTCCTTGATTTGGTTTGTTTTCGTTATATGGCTTACAAAAAACAAAAAAAAAAAACCAAGACAAAAAAACAAAAAAACCCAAAAACAAAACAAAAAACAGCCGTACCTGTTTGTACCTGATAGACAAAGTCAGAATTTTGTAGCATCTAACAGCTAAAAAAGTCAAATATTTTTCACAGGAGTAGGTGCAAACCAAAACCAGAGCTAAGAGAAGACTGAGTACCATGATAGCAGAGACACAAGACTCTAAATGAATGCTAATGTTGATACTTGTCTGCTGGATGTAGAAATAAGTAGCTGTATGCTAAGTTGCTAGTCATTAACCAAGCAGCAACCCCTGGGGCTTAAAAATTAAGAAGTGCCAAAACTGCGGGTCCTTGAATGGCTACATGAGGCTCCAAAAGTGAGTCAATTCCCATATACCTACATATTAAAATGCCAAACTTAACTGCAGAAGTAAACATGTTTACAACCTAGTAAAACCTGTACTCACCCATTTAAATTCTACTGAGGCATAAAATGATGCATAATTAAGTTTGTGCCACCCCTGGGTGACAGATGGGTATCATAACAGGTGAAAAGTCGCTTCACTCCACTTACTTCACCTCCACTCATGGAGGAGACACCTACTGTAGCAGGATCTGCCATATAATCCATTTTGAGTACTTTGCTAGGTGCTTATGTCTGTCTGTCAATGTAATAGCATCACAACCATGCAAGATGAAGTCACAAAACTTAATAGGTGTGTAGCTGAGATCAAAATAAGGCATGTGGTCCGACCCATGAGGACTGAGTACTTGGAACGTCGATGGGAGTTAGCCGAGTCAGACACTTCCAAGATGGTGACGGTCAGAGCACTGTGAGCTTCACAATGACATTCAGAAACTTACAGGTAACATCTCTGAGGCTCTGACCACTGTTTATTGTTCATTCTCATTAACCTGCGAAGCTAGAGTTGTGTTTTCCAGTTTATTGCAGGGGTTGTTCTTCTTTGAAGTGGCCAAAAAAAAAAAAAAATCAGAGCTGCAACCAACTGATTTTATCTGAAACCCAGCAGCTAGTAGAAATGTTCTGGCTGTAGACTGAATAATTACCTCATTATATCGAGAGACTAGCAAATACTTAAATGTGTCAATATTGCAAATTATGACTTTAATTTTGAATATTAACTCTAGGGTTGCAGCTCACAGTGAATTCTGATATATCTTGATGCATTTTCTCATTTATCTCTGAGTTTCTTGTAACTATTTGTCTTTAATCTACTTCACTTATATAACCTGTTTCTCTTCGACCTTCATTCCAGTCCTCTCACCTCTCTTTAAATCTTTGTATTTTACCAGTGTTTCTCATTGTCATTACATTGTCTTTCCCAGTCTCTGTCTTTCTCTCACTTCACTCTTTTTTCCAGATGTCTTCCTCTGTCTACTGGTCTTGCTATCACTTTGTTTTGGCATCATGAGAAATGACACTTCCAAGGCAGTTTACAACATTTTTGTTCTCTATCTGCCATTCCTTCTTCCAGAAAAAAACACCCAAGACCACAGTGAATACACTCGACCCCATCAACACACACATACACACACACAACACAACTTGCATGCTCCCGGGGTGACATGAATGGAGTAACATCCCTCCAAGGCCACGCAACTTTCTTAATTAAAGGCATAAATTTCCACTCCCGCTTTTTTTTCCACGACAGAACTACAGGGCGTTCGCTCCGTTTGCCTCAGCTGAGCCTGTATGAAGACAACAGTGATGAAAAAAAGAAATAAATACACGGCAAACCCTCAGCGACTCAGATGTGCTACTGTAGCAAGTCCTCAAGGAACCCTATCCTGAGAGTGCCGTCATTTACATATTGCTTTGATGAAAGAATACATTTATTTGGTTTTTATTTGCATCAGTGGGACAAGAGAATCTTTATTTCTCATTCTCATTCCTCTACTCCCAGCTCAAAAACTGAAAACAGAAGGAAATGTAGAAAAGGAAAAAAGTATTTCAGGTCACATTGAAATGGCAGGGTTAATATAAAGGTATGTTTGAAGCTTTGTTTGTATGTGGAGGCTTCTGTTGCTGAAGGTGTGTTGTGTTTTGTGATCACCATTGTCTACTTCAACTAAAACCAGAATATTTTCAAAAATGTGATAATCATGGAGAAAACTTGGTGGCTAGAACTGTTGTAAATGCATTAAGAAAATCTTACAACTGACAGCTTAATGTTTGTCCAACTGTTGCCTAAATATGACATGGTTAGTGATAAAAGTGTTGCTAACTAGAGTTGATTGTTAGCTCAAAATCTCATCTTGTGCTATATGCATTGCAGTAAAAACCACTTGTGCCTTAGACCTACTAAAACCTGGTCGAAGCGCAAAATCTGTGGTGCAATCAGACCTACGCAGTTTGCACGGCAAGGGATCACAGCTGTCACATTGTCTTTAACAGATCAGTCAGTATGACAGCTGGAGCAGCTGCAGTGTTTGTGTCTGCGTGTTTATTGGGATCCAGAAAAACAAGGATTAAACAATTATGATCTAAAACTTCCAAAATGAAGAAGATGTTATATCTGACCACGAGACTGGCCAGACCCGGGGAGAAAAAGATATGTGTGCTTCTGTCAGAGCTTGATACTGCTGCATGAAGTCAGTTATTTTGTGCAAATATGGCGCAAAATTTCGGACTAATCTGCGGCCCAGGGCCTTGTGTCTCCATCCACAACTCTAACATCAATAACAGTTTACCGACTTTTCTATGAGTTAATCGGTTGTTGAAACAGGAGATATTCTTCAACCAGCCGGGTCGCAGGCACTGCCATCAGCCGGCTTGAGTCAGTTCACATTGCTGCTGTTTTCTAAAATGGTTTTGTCTTGTTGTGAATCTTGGTCTGGTCTGAACTGGACTTAAAGCTGGCAAAATCTGGGCTGGATCAAGTGTGCCAACAGTCAGCCACAGTAGGCCTAATCCAACGGGATAAATGGGAATTATACTAATTTAGCACATGGGTTACATAACATTACTGACTTTGTCTATCTGTAAAGACATATGTGACTTTTATGATAGTATTCCAACATATTTACAGAAATAGCTGCATATTCACGTGATATTTATGCCAGAGTGTGGGGGTAGGGAGAGAGGGGGAGAGCAGAGGTGAGTAAATGTTATGATAGAAGAGAGAAAAACAATGTTTTTCTGTTCTCTTGACTGAATCACTGATGGATTTTAAAACGTATTTTGCCATTAAATCAATAAAGTGGTCCTGGCATTTTAAAAACAGCTAACATTACATTAAAAAAAGTATTCATGATAAAGTTTTAAGTCGCACAATTATGGGAAAAACAAAATGGGAGGGTGCGAGGAGATGACCCTTGCATCACCCAAGTAAGAAAGTCTGGAAATGCTCGTGTTTACAGTGAAGTCACTCGAAAGTCTGGTTCATCTCTTACAGCTGTAAACGGCTCCTGTGCATGTCTGCATAAGTTGCAGCAGGACGGTGACAAAACGTCAGTGTCTGATGAGCTGGGAATAAAAACAGGCTGCAGTGAATTTACTGATATATTTTCACTTCAATCTCATGATTTAACAATACCGGAGAATGAATTCTGTTGCCTATTTTACAGCACTGTCAGTGCACAACCATTTATTAAGAGGACATTAAGTTGGAACTCTTTACTTCCTGTTCACTCACATGCTGTTTGAACAGCACTTTGCTACATACACATTTATCCATCTACGCAGCTGACATCAAGAAACATTGAGCATTAAGAGAAAGAATACTCGCTGTAGGAGGTTTTTTGTTTTAATTTTCTGGTGCTCGGATTGCTTCACAGGGTAAAATAGTTTTTATAAACTGATCTGATATGCACAGCTGGATCTCCTAAACAACTAAAAACTGGCTCTTTCACGATGTTTCCTACTTTATTATATTGATACGGTGCCTAAGAGATGGTTATTGAGATAATAAATTACAATGAAGATGGTACAGTGGTGGTACACAACGTGATATGTACATTTTATTCAGTCCAACAGATATTAGCAGCACTGACATCCAGCTGCAGAATATACCTGATTCACATGACACATCTGTCTGTTTCTACAAATGATGGCTGCATTCTTAGCTACTTGTTACTGATTTTAGTCAGATTCTGATCAGCTGTACAGTTTCAGCCATACTGGTAAAGAAGTAAGACAAACTTTGATTGTTTTAAATGTTCTGTTCTAAATGTCAGCTCAGCCTTGATTCCACTGTGGTTTTAATTAATCATGCTCACAAGTGAAGAAAAGAATCTGTCTCTATCATCCATCCCTCACACACCCACACACACTCAGCCTTCTTTAGAAGAGTCTGTCATTGTCCTTTTGCCTTTAGACAGTATAAACATGAATTGTGCTCGTAAAACTGTGTCTATAAGAGGAGCTTCGCCTTGAGACCAAAACTTTCATTGTCGTTTATTTTACAGACCATTTCGCCGACCTTCATTTGGAGGCAACTTTGTTACTGCTCAACTTGAACTATAGCCGGTTCGATAAACATTGTTTGAATCACTTACTGGCTGTGCAGTACAGCCTGATCTTTTGAAATTTAATTGCTTTAAAATACACTTACACAAAAAGAAAAATCCTTTCCCCACCATAAAAAGGGTTTTGGTTGAGTGCATTGTGACTGGGATGTGTTTCAGCATTTGCATTGCCTTCTTTTCACAAGGTTATTATTCAACATAATGAATATCTTCTTGAACAAAACTGAAAAAATGATTACTTGTATAAATCTAACCACTGGCTCACTCTTCAAGCTAGAAAAATGGTGCATGTAGCTCATGTGCAGTGGAGGATGTTGATCTGGTGGGTGTACAGAGGTTTGGGGAAGTTTAGAGCACTAAAAAACATATAAACAGACAGACAGAGGTCTGTTTCTTTAAAGTATTTTCAGTTTTACTCTACACATGTTTTAGATAAATATTTAAACAAAGACAACATTATAAAGAGGGGTTTTCACTGGTCCAAACGTGACTGAAGGAAACAGCAGCTTTAAATACCTCCTGGTCAAAACCACCTTCATACTACAAAGGTCAAGACAAAAAAATGTGTAAAGTAAATCAATGACAATATGTTTTTCATGTATGGTTTTAACAAAGAATAACTTGACAGCATTTAATTCAGGCTGGCTGGCTTTTCAAGTTAGCACTGGTAACAATCTGGATGGTCCTTCACCTCTGTAACCCAGGGGACACGGCATCCATGATTTACGTAAACATTCTGAAAATTTAGTTTGAAATGTGGATGACATCGGATGACAGCACACTTTTCCACTTTCTGTCAGTCCATCTCAGATGAGCTCAGGCCCCAGAGAAATCTTCAGGACGTTGTCGATATATGGCTTTAACTTTGCATGGTAGAGTCTTAACTTGAATTTGTAGATGCAGCGATAAACTGTTTACTGACAATATGTTTCGAAAGTGTTCCCAAGCCCATATAGTATCCTTTCTACAATTATGTGTTTTTGAATGCAGGTTTTTTAATGTAGTTCTGCCTGAGGGGTCAAAAGTCAGAGGCATTCGATACTGGTTTTCAGCCTGGCCCCTTACATGCATGTTTGTGCAGATTCTCCTTAACTTTTAATGATATTATTGATTGCTGAGGGTGAAATTCCTTGCAGATTTGTGTTGAGAAATGTTTTTCTTAAACTGTTGGACTATTTCCCCCTGCAGCGGTGAATCTCGTCCCATCTTTGCTTGTGAATGACTGAGCCTTTCGAGGATGCCCCTTTAATACCCAACCATGATACTGTCACCTGTCAACACTTAACCTGTTTACCCGTTGCCCCTGTCCCAAGTTTATTGAAACATGGAATGAGTGTACATTTAGAAAAAACAATAAAGTTTAACAGTTTGAACAATAAATATCTTGTCTTTGTATTGTATTCAACTACAAGTTAAAAAGGGACTGGGGTTGTAAAACAGACATCCAGTTTATATAGAGTTTGGGCTCTTTCTATTAAATTTTATAATCATTGATTTTTTCATTTAATTCTGATCTGTAATTAAATTTTATCGTGCAATATTTATTATTCCACCCTAAGTATGGGAAATCACTAGCACTCTTTTTTTTAATGCAGACACTATGAAATACATTATATTTGCAGCTGCAGAGCCTAAAAACTGTATGGAAGTAGTTCACTGAAACAAAAAACTTCTCGTTCTGTCGCCTCCTTGTCACATTTTCACTGAGCCGAGCTCTGCTTTTACTTTCCTCACTGCATCGTCTGTCTCTCCTCCAGGAGCCAGCGCTCAGTAGTATTTTTGTCTCAGTTTGTGCTGAATAAAGGAGTCATTTCTATTCAGGTTTTGTTAAATGTTCAGCGTCGTATTAAGCAGCAACCCACCACAGAGCCGCCTGCGTGTGAGAGCAGATGAAGAGCTGCACTGTAGATCGGAAGAAAACAAAACAGGACAGTGTTACACAAAACCACTAGGATGAAATTAAAGCAGAGGTCAAGTTAACGATTACCTGTGAAAGTATTTTTTTATGAGAATAATGTTTTGAAATACTAAGAGATGAATTCTGGAAAATAGAGAGTTTTGTTTTGGCTCAAAGGCAATAAAATCTTTATTCTGCCTGCCAAGTTGGACAAAAACTCCCAACACTACCCCATAATTTTCCTTGAATAGATTTCCCCCAAGTGAATAAACATTTATTTGCATACTTGACACTAACGACCGATCGGTTATTCCTTAATGGCCTCATATTTCTCTAATTGGATGAGTGTGCAATGCTAATTAATTAGCAATTACCTGCTAATGGTTGCATAGTCATGAGCCCACAGCCTATTAGCTTCCAATAAATACTTATTAAGAGGCCCTGATTGCTAAGTAGCTTATCATCAACATGTTCATCGTCTGATAATTGCAGTGTGTTTACTTTCTTACAGCAGTTTGTGTTGATAACAATACAGTGAGTCTGACGGGACTGAGGATGAATGGATCAGATTTCCATCGACGCCATGAATAATAATGACCTTTACATTTGATTCATCTGTGTATTACTGATCAGAAATTACTCAGCTACAAACAGATGAAAAAGAACTTTATAATCTATGTAAATTAAGCACAAGGTAAAGGCAAAAAACAAAGATCCTGCTGTTTTTTTTAATTATTGTTGAGTAAGGTACATTCACTTTAAAACCAGAATAAAGCCATAATGAGATATTGTATTTTGTGACATCTCCTCTTGCACATTACATTACATGAGTACTCTTATATATATATGTATAATATATAAAATGGGCCAGTAGTATTTGTACTTAACCTCTGCTGTTTAAATTCGAAGACTAAGAATGATATGAAATTAACCACAGAGGAGGTGCAGATTTTGCAATCACTGTTGTCCCACAGACTATAGCGTGAGTCGCCTACATAATTATACATTTTAAGTGAACTTTTCCCGAGCTACACAGCCTGCTTTTACCTGTGTGTGACAACTACAACCTGTGGTGTCCACACAAGCAGCTGTTGGTGTCTTCTTTCTTCATGGAGCTTGCAGATTTTGAGGAGAAGAAAAGTGTTGTAACCAGAAAGCAGTGTGATTTCCCTCCCTCTCATTCAGAGAGCAGGAGAGCTGGAGAGAGAATGAGAAAAAGGAGAGCAGTGGCTCTGGATTTTTTCATGTTTGTGACATATTCTACAGATACTGACACTGAAAATGTTGTGAGAGGTGTCAGATAGTGGGAGCCAGAGTGTGCAACCATTATAAAAATGAACATTATTTGTCAAGGGACACTTTGCAAATATTACTGGTCCTACGCAGTCCTAATGCATGAATATGATATATATTCAAACAAGCACAGGACTTTCACCAGAGATCAAGTTCTGAGTAAAATAAACAATAAATGTAGAGTTATTTAAAGTTTTGAGTAAGGTAAAATTTCACTAAGGGAGTAAAATTTCAATGAAACAATGAACAATGAAACAATGAAAGCTGGCAAATGCAGTTAGACGCATTCACACCTGGAGTCTTCTGCTGTTGGACAATGAGTGGCTCCTCTCATGTCTCGCTCAAGGGCATGTTGACAGCTTGAAAGGACGATGTTTGTCTTTCACTCGACTTGCTCTGATTCGTCTTTGAACCAGAAAACTTCTAGTAAAACCTGCTTCTTGTTGATATTTAACAACCGAAGGCACAAAATTAAAACTAACTCATTCATAGGGGCTCATGACCCTGGAAATTCAACACTTTTACAAAGCAGATTCTCTCTGTTTTAGAAATACTGAATGAAAACTTTTATGTATGTTTCCCCAGAGTGAATTTAAAGCGTTTTCCAACAGAACTCTTCAAATACAGCATCCCATGAAATAAAGCACTACAAGGACGCTGCCGCACCTGTGAACAGCCTGACACCGTTTTGATCAAAAGAGCCAACTTTTGAAAGTGCATAATCAAATAAAAGGAATTATTCATACAAAATGACACCCAGGCTCCGACATCTCCCGACTCTGAATGCAGCTTTTGAATTTCCAAATGAAGTGTTGTCATTTTCTGTCCGTGTGCATATGAATGTGTGTGTTTTCTCCTTCTTTTTTAAT
Organism: Lutjanus erythropterus; assembly: GCF_056507025.1. Classification (NCBI taxonomy): domain Eukaryota; kingdom Metazoa; phylum Chordata; class Actinopteri; order Lutjaniformes; family Lutjanidae; genus Lutjanus; species Lutjanus erythropterus. The sequence goes on along the minus strand of NC_139328.1, from coordinate 25,782,610 downwards.
CACCACATTGCTCTTTCTCTGTGTAAACACAACATATATCCTCATGCTCGGAGCCCAGAGACGCCTGTGGCTTATGAGGTTGCGATGGCAACGGCGAGATGCACTCAGGCTTGCTTCCATGCAGCTGGGACCCATGCTGCGCTGTAACCTCAGGGGGAATGCTGGGAAAATGGAGCGGGGGGTCAGGGGTGGGGCGGGGGGACACAAACTGGGATTAATTGTGTTGAATCAACTGTCATGACTCAGTACAAAGATGCATCTTTGGCATTTGTTTTGTTTAGGTTTTCATTCAGCTTGGCTTTAGTTAAATGGTGGAAAATCTTTGATGTGATGGATGAAAACTGAATTTAAAAACATACAAAGCAAAATGAGATGTGATTAGTCAAAGCAAACAAATAATAAAAAAAAAAGAAGCAGTGAATCCAAGAAAACCTGTTGGAAATAAACCAAATTCAGGTATGTTAATGGAGAAAATGGTGTCATGGAAGTATGTGGTAGCGAGTGGGAGGATGTGTGCATGTGTGTGTTCAAAGACAGAGACATGTAAGAATGGAAGGAGAGAGAATTTATGCGGAAAGCTACTGAGGAAACAGCTTCTAATACCTGTCAAAAAAACACTGAATCAAAACCACTTTACTGCAACGTTCAGGGAACAGCATTTTTTCCATAGCAGTTTTATCACCAAACACCGCACAATAAACTACCATTTCCCACATCAGTGGCAATAATATCCTTCAATATGAAGAGTCTCATATTGCAGGAAATATTCCTGCTCCTAAAATCAGTTTTATGAGGATATTCAAATTGTTTGTATGAACCTTAAAACATTTTCTCACATTTCTGTCATCTAAATGTGAATAGTGTTGCATGGAAGTGGCAACAATTTGAAAAAAGTTGCATTAGCATAATCTATGAAATATAAACACTTCCAATTAAACAAAAGGGTTTGATTTACACTCAGTTGCCATGCTACAGTTACTCATGCTACTCAATCTTTTGTAGACTTTCTAATATTTGTTTTTAAACTGACTCTTGAATTGTAGCGTAATCTGTGAGCTATTAGAAGTTGGGACATTGTGTATGACTTAATAAAAACATAATGCAATGATTTTCAACTTTAATTCAGTTGGATACGGTACAAAGACAAGATATTTAACGTGCAAACCAATTAACTTTATTGTTTTTTTGTAAATATGCACTGATTCTGAATTTGATGCCTGCAACATGTTTGGAACAGTCCACAAGTAAACAGGTTAATTGGTAACAGGTGATTGAATCATATTTGGGTATTAAATGGACATCGATGAAAGGCTCAGTCTTTCACAAGCACAGAGTGAGGACGAGGTTCAGCACTTCATGGAAAACTGTGTGGACAAATAGTCCAACTGTTTAAGTACAATGTTTCTCAACACAAAACTGCAAGAATTTAGGCATTTCACCATCTACAATCCATAATATTATACGATTCAGAGAAACCAGAGAAATCTGTGCAAAAACGGACATTGAATACCTGCACTGAATTAAAAACTGCATCAAAAACCCACATACTTGTATAAAGGATACTACATGGGCAGCGCTAACTTCAAAAGCCAGCATCTTTGATTGTATGAGGGTGTGTTGGTGCCCATGGCATCATGGGTAACTGTCACATCTGTGAGGACCCCATTAATTTAAAAGTACATGCAGAATTTGGAGCAACATATGCTGTTATCTAGACAATGTTTTATTCAGAGACTTCCCTGCTTATTTCAGCAAGGTAATGCTACGACACATTCTACATGTGTTAAAACAGTGTGGCTTTGTAGTAAAAGAGTACAAAAGAAGCACAAAATACAACAACACACGCTCTGGACTGTTGAGCACCTGAAGTCGTATATCAACCAAGAAGGAGAAAAAAAATCACTTTCAAAACTTCATTAATTAGCATCCTAGTGTGTTAAAGTGTATTAAAGTGTATTAAAGTGTATTAAAAAAAACACACACAAAACAAAACAAAACAAACAAACAAACCAACAAACAAACAAAACAAAACAAAGTTAATCAGTTTGAATATTAACTTTATTGTCTTTGTACTGTATTCACGTACAAGTCAAAAAAGTTTTTCTAAATCATTGCATTCTATTTTTATTATTTAAATTTTACACAACATCCCAACTTTTTTGAAACTGGAGTTGTACTTGCTGTGTATTGTTTTCCATTTCCACACATGCTAATTGTAACACGTATGTTCTATCTATTTTTCTGTTTCAGGAAATGATGCATTATGTATGCATTTTTTTGCATACCAACTTTTATGCTATGCTTATTTTTGTCACTTTTCCAGGTTGAACACACAAGCCTTTTTAGAATGACTGTATAGTATGGAAATAGGACACAGCTACATCTAGTAACTATTTATGGATGGAAAAATCCACCGACAAACAAGGAATGTTGTGTTTTACATCTCCTGAAACTGACTAAAAGAGTGCCATCAATACAAGCCTCCAACAGACAACCTGAAGAAATGCCTGCATGCTGTTACATCTGGTACTACTTTGTGTGCTTTTGTAGTTCTTCCAAACAATACTTTGCTCGAAAGGATCCACATAAAAAACAGCTACACACACAATAATATAAACATTCATTCTGGACCAAAACAAAATCTTCCATGAGCCTAAACCATATAGTTTTTCTTCCTACACTAAATTGGATGCACAGCTATGCAGCGAGTTAAACACATTTGCAAAACAGCTGAAGACAGCAGCTGGTCTTTGAGGCTTTTACTGGAAGCAAATGTGAAACTGTGGACAAGATTGAGACAAAAGGTATTGTGGAACAGTAGTAAGGTAACGAGATTCACAACAGTTTAGGCAGTTACATTAGTTACAGTGTCCTCAACCCACATATCATGTCAGTCATGTCAGAAACAATAATAAATGCAGCTTTGGGAGGGTTACTTTAAAAATGTATTCTTCTACAGTTACTAATTACCTGTTTAAAAATGTAGTCAGTAACGTAGTCTAAGTATCACAGTATTTAAGCAATGTAAATTTATTTTGTCCTGTCCCTTTAAGCACGGCCAGGAACACAGAAGTGAACAATAGCTGTGGTTTCCTAATTAATGAAGAAGAAGATGATGATATTATTTTTTGTCAGCTATATTCGTGATAATGGAAACAGCTTCTTCTTCTGTTTGCTACATCAAAACTTATTCAGAAAAGGTATGTCCATCTCCCGTTAAGGACATGAACTCTTTCTTGAAAAAGACAAAAAACACCTCAAGCCAGTCTAAAACAATTTTTATGTAATTAGGTACATTTTTTAAAATTTTGCTGATGCCGGCTAGTGTCCAGTTCAGGACACAGTCTCTATACCTGTGAATTTTTACCAAATATTTGTCATATGACATATTAAATGTCTAAACAGCTTCCGAGCTGAGCCAGCAGAGGTTGCTACTAGCAACAGATGTCCAACAACTGCTAGTTACAGAATAATGATGGTGGCACAACAAGGCAGGCAGTGACAAATAACGTTCTGTCGATTGCAGCATCAGATCAGAAAATGCTTGAATGAGTCATTTTGAAAGATGATGAGAAACAACCAACCGTGTTGTTAAGTTTAGAGGACTTTTAGTATGGAACAAAAACAAAATAAAGCAAAAAAAAGCCCTCAGTCTCAGATGACATTGATGCTAATCATGTTGCATCTCATCTGACAAAGCGTGTAGATGTCACAGTACCACCCACACTGCTTGATTGACAGGTGAAGAATGCAGTGCAAGAACATCACAGCAAAGAGTGCTCAGCAACAAAGTACAAACAGATTACCAGCTGTGTTTGTGACTTTTTTTGAGAGGAAAGTCTTACTGAGGTTGAAACTATGCTTTTAAAGTCGAGATGAAATGAAAAATGCCTTTTTTTTAAACCCTTTTACATCACATTCCCAGTCATATTGTACACCTATTTAACAACACATGCTGAAAAAAATAATTTCTTTGTATTTTTATATCAAAGTCATGGAAAATCCAAATCCAATTTTTCTTCTTGTAAAATAAAATGTGATGTGCTTTTGTAAGCTAGAACCAACCTGGTGTAGAGCTAATATTCATTAGTTAGCTCCCTAGCAACAATGTGGTACCACCTCAAATATTGTTCTGTCTTCCCAGAATATCATGGTTACTGTGGTTACGGTGTGCTGGCTAGAATTTATTCTGGAAAGTGGTATCTATAGCAGGTTATACATGGCATTGTAGAAGTCACAGAAAGTCATAGAGTCATAGAAGTCAGAAATGGATCCAGTTGCAGTGGTTATGTATGATATGGAGTCATATGGAAACATTAGCAGTTCTGGTTTTTGGCTTGACTTTGAACCTTTCTACAGAACAGCACTCTGAACCTTGATGCAATAAGGTACATTTTTAAATGAGAAAAGGAATGAATATTTGCTTACTGACGCCTACTTCTCCACACAATATGAGGCTCTTTTAATTAAGACAAAAATAACAAATGCAGCAAAGTCACTCCTCCACAGCAGTATGAAGTGTCTCTTACTCCTAAAACTACAATATTCAACTTTTCCGCTTCAGATAGGGAGTGTATCGTTAGTCCCACACTTTCACACACTTGTCAGTCATCTTGATGAGCTGTCATCCAGCCTGAGGCTGAGGTAACCGGCATCCACAGAGCCTCCACAGGCGTCAAGGAAGCAGGCGCTGAACCCAGTCGATCTGCCATAACAAAAGGCAACACTGATGTTTACTGTTTTTGAACATTTGGCGTTGCTGGCCTTTCATCTGCTGCTTCCGTGGTGTACAACCAGCTCACTGCAGGTCCCAGGAAGTGGTTTATACAAAACAAAACATCTCTAATATCACTGAGGCACCAGCAAGAAGGAAAAGACAAGATTTAGGCATCAAGAGAGGGTCACAGATAAACTGTGAGGGATGATTTATGGCATTTTCTATTCATTTTATAGCCTTTTAATATGAAAAACTTTCAGAATGGAGCTTGAGCTCCACAAAATCTATAATGTCATTTTGGAAAATGTCAGCAACATATATGAAGCACTGCGTCTGTTAACTGGTACAGGAGCTTGTATCGATCCTAACAGGTAACTAAATCTACCTGTCAAAATAACGCCTTGAGCTCTGAGCTAATATATTTTAGCGAGCAGATATATAGCCACCGCTATGAGCTAGCGAGGTGGGTGCGCTGGGGGTAACAAGCCCGTTGTTTAGCCGACATGTCACATGAATCAGGCCAATTGTATGATGGCCTTTTCTGCCGTGGCGGCCTCGTAAACACCAAGGTCAGCTGCAACAGTGGATGGAGACATAAATGGGTCATATATATTGTAACAAGGCCGCGGGGGTCAGTGCAGATATGACCTTGAGCGCAACCTCGCTTGCACTCCCCCCCCAGAGGACTCATTCTCCCAGACTCCTTTATAGCTCATTTCTATGGCAACGGTCTGCTCAGTGGACTGGCCTCTTAATAGTTAATAGCTAGCTTGCTCTTATGGATGCAGAAAAAAGAAAAAGAGAAGCCAGGGCCTCGCTTCATGATGTTTTTATGGTGACTGGAGTGCCGCTGATTTTTTCCCAGGGGCATTTGATTCTCTGCTCTGAGCACCCCCAACACCCCCCTACTCAACCAACACAGACGCATCACCATATACCCACTTCCACCCCTCACCCATCTCAGTTCTCAGGTTGGGCAGGCCCACTTGGGCCCCTGGGGTGGAGAAACAAAGATAATAATTGGCTCTAGTTTATCGTTGACTACATTGTGTGCATCCCACATTTGATCTATTCTTTGGTGGCAGGCAGCAACAGCCCAAAGAGGCTCCTTCTCGGCCGAGAGCAGTGAAGTCATCCATGAAACATCCTCCAAATCCTTGGGGGGCATCAGGACAAGCAGCAACAGCTTCATCAGGTGTGGGAGGGGCCAGTGAGAGACAGTGATATTGATTTTATCAGTGATTGCATATTGCATTAGTGTATTATCAAAATATTTTGGATGACACGACACAGAAATTAGATCACTTTACTGTGGTGACTAGTGCCCTAAAGCAGCCATTCTCCACTGGACCGTGACAAACTGGTGGGCTGCTGCAGCAGTGGTACTCACACATGGTTATATTATTATTACTTTTTTGTGTGTAATTTACAAGACTAGTTATTTTTACATTTAAATGTGCTCAAGAATTCACATACAATCAAAAAACATCTAATTAAAAAGCATCATTTCATTGACCAGTTGCTTTGAAATATTATTTTATCTATTCAACAGTGTTTTGCTACTGTTAGCTGGCTAACGCTCCCTTGGATGCAGTGACAGCTCCAGTGCATATGGTGAAGAAACATGACCCTGAATACATTAAATTTGGATTCATGATGGCAGGCAGTGATGCAGTGATGATGGAAGCACCATGGGCTTCATGCAACAACCGTTCATATGAATAAATTTGGTCTTAAGCAGTGTGCACAAGTGATTTCAGAGAACTTGCTGCATTCACCAGTTTTCCTGGGTTTTGAATTTTCTTTCAGGTATGAACACAATTCATAAGTGGTCCAGACCACATGTGCAGTTAGTCTACTGTTATCCAAACCAAAGTTTTTCACTAATTGTGCTATATTTCATTAGTCTCAAGACATTTTGAGTTTAAAAAATAAATTAAACTTGATAATTATGTTGACATTATGCTAATATAATACTATAATAATATAATAAATAATATAATACTTTTCTTTACGGATTTCTTAAACCAAGATGTCAAACTCTGAGCCTGTTATGTTTTTCTTTTAACACTTTGATGCCATTTTCATGAATGAACACTTCCTGCATATGGGGCAGGAAGTGCAGCCTTATGTGGTATTATTGGGACATTAATTGTGCTAATTTACAAGACTCATGCATGTGCACTCAAATGTGCACATGCATGAGTCATTTACAGTTAGGAGAACATATTTCATATAAATATGAAACAGGAATATATGGAAAATATAGAAATAACAAATATGAAATGTAAGAATTATGTACAAAAATCCACACAATGCAACCATGACATATAACTGTGTAATAACAGTTTGAGTTATGGCACAAGTCAGTATCGGACAGGTATCCTATCCTGATGCAAGCAAAACAGTCAGGCTTTCACATGCATATCAGCAGTGGTAAAGTGTAGTTAAAAGAAAATAAAGAGATTTTTTGGTGGTACATGTGACAGCACAAGCTATTCTTGTTTCTGACGTTTGTACTAAACAACTAATTACCTATTCAAAATGATTTCCCTGAATACTGTTGCTTGTTGTTTTTGTTTATTTTTTTCAAATACATTTTCCAAAGTGGTTTGACAGTTTCAGTTAAACAGTCACGTCAACAAAGTAATGGAAAAGTGGAAATGAGAGGGGAGTCAGCAGGCAATGCAGCTTAAAATACACTGGGGGTGAAGAATGCAAGCAGAAAATACGATAGGTGATTACCTCTTGCTCATTGTGAAAATGAAAGTCTTATAATAGAAACAGAAATTTCACAGAGACAGGCATGTGGGAGGGGGTGAGGAAGGAGGGAGGAGTGAGGGGTGGCGGAGTTAGTGGATTTTTAATGCTTCCTTTCACAGATAAAAGCTGATATTATCTGGAGAGGCAGCATGATGCCAGTTGTTTTCATGCTGTCTTGATTTTTTTAAAATTTTATTTTGTTGTTGTCCTTCTACGCTGCACTTAGGCACTGATTCAAGATGAATGGACACCAGCTGTGAGGATGAGATAAATAGAAAGGAGTGGGTTGAAAGAGAATAGGAAGACACATACAGAGGGTGAGAGTGGGCACACAGAGAATGTGAGGGGGGGGAGATAGAGGAATATGGACAGTGACAGAGTGGAGGAAGGAGAGGAAGATGAGGATGGACAGACTCAGGGATGGAGTCCAGGAGAGAAGTATCAGTGAAGTGGGAGCTGCTAAGTTGGGCTTGATTTATCTTATCCAGGCAGTCATGTGTCCAGTTTTTAGGATATTTAGGCACCTGGCAGGTTGAGCCAACAGAGGGGTCAAGCAGACACTGCTTCAGGACTGACCTTTTATTAAAAGTGACATTGGCTTCAGTCTTGTTATTTTCAAGCCTGAGGTGATGGATATGACGTGGTTTGATTGATGACATATTTACAGTGAAATTGATAAGACTGGTTGTCTGCACAAGTCCAAAAATACCTTCTTCAGTGCAGACTAACATAAGATTTGCATTAGAAACTGGGAAACATGAATTTATTATTATTTTAGTTACCGGTCCCTCTAGGATTTAACAGGTTGGTTTCATGCCGATTTCACAGCAGCTTTTCTGAAAAAAACATGTGATGCATGTTGTCACATTTTTAGGTGGCTTTTGCAATGAAATTGCTTGAACAAGTGACAATTGCAAAAGAATGTTGAGATTTTATGGTATAATTCATTAAAACTATAAAATCTTGCTTTATTCCAAGTATTCCAAGTCACCTTAAAGGCTCAGGATTACAAAAACTCTAACAAAATTTGCGTCATTTGTAGACGAGGACCTGCACCTGGGGGGCACAAAATTAGAAAAGTGCACAGAGCATCGATAAATGTCAATAACAATGACAAATGTTGTGCTTTTTGGTACCCGTGATAAAATTAAATATAAACACAAGAAAATAGTGAATAATAAAACAAAACATCGAGTTGGTTCATCAAGACATACATGTGTGATGTTTGCGTGGGGGACTCAGCAGGAAGCAACACTGATTGGTCAAATCTGAGGAAAATTTGTGGAATTTGGACAAAATTGCAAGGTCCCACAGAATTCACGGGTACTGGTTGAATCTGTGTGAACTGTTGTGACTGCAATATTGCAACTTCCTGAAGGGGCTGAGTTATAATTACTCCATTTTACTAAACAAATTAATCGAACTGTAAATGTGGCAGCAAAAAGAGTTCATCAAGGCAGAAACATAATCGGTCATATCACACAGGCGCTTCTAAATTAGCACTTTTACAGTTGTATATTTTCCTTCTATTTTATTCTACTCTAATGGAATTTCTTTGTCTTATTTATTTTAGTTTCTTTGTATGGAGGGAGCTGTGCTTCGGTGTTCAATGTTGCATTGTGTAAAGACAATAAAGCTGAGCCTTGAACCTTGTCACTACATAGAAAAACTGTGATCCCATGGGGAGGTATCAAAGTGCAAATACTAGAATTTTCAGGTATCTGTGCTTTGGTTGAATATTTATTTTTCTGACATGTTTTCTTTTTTAATCTCTACATTTTAATAGAAACACTTTATGCTCTTTTTATTTTTTTTTATGCAGACTCGTTGCATTAGTTTTAATGCATTTGACCAATTTGAAGCTAAATGGGCGGGACAATTACACATAGAAAAGCTAAGTCCTTTATTTATCCATCAGTGCATACCACACACGACAGACATAACAAGTCAAATATGACGTAAAAGATGTAACAAGACAAAACAGACAGAGAGGGAGAAAAGGTGGGGTTCAGTTAGCTTTGCACAGAAACAGCTGCTAGAAATATCCTCCAGAGGGCTTCTTTTTAATTTTGTACATATCAGAGCTTGTACTTTTTCACTTTTTATTTACTAAAGAAGCTGAATCAATAGTTCTACATTTACACAAGTATCTGTACTACTGCTTAAGTTAATAATGCATGTACTTTTGCCACCTCTGTGCTGCGATTTTGAGCTACACATAAAAATTTTCCTTGACATGTCTGCGCTCAATTATGGTAAGTCAAAACTGCAGTGTGGTTGTTTGGTCGTCTTTCCTCCAAATACTGTCAAGTTGAATCTGGAATACTGCAGTAAAACTGATGATATGTATCTACATAATGACATTGTGGAGTGAAATATTTCCATGGGCAATAAGGATGACGACCAAAATGACAATAAAGGTTGAATTTTCCCACTGAGACAAATTAAGAAACATTTTTACCAATACTGACAATATTTAGAGGCTATTAAACTATGGGTAACTATAAAGTAAATCACTCCACATGTGTGAAGGCTTGATTTGAGTATTTTTAATAATTTCAGTTGGAACCAAGACTTATCTAGTATGAATCACTTCATGACTCATATTAATGGAGCTCCACTAATACTGGATTTTTGAGGCTGATAAGTGGCCCTTTGATTATCACTGAATTTTAATAATTCATGTATGTGTAAACATTTTTACAGCTGAAACATAAACTTGTCACTGGTCTTTAGTGGACACATTATGTAGCCTAATTGTCACAAATTATGTGAGCATCACTGTTTACCACAAACAGTTTTTGGCATTTCAACGCTGTAGTTTCTTGTTATTATTGGCCAAAATATTTAATCAATGAATGAGTGTGAAATGAATGTTAAAACAGTTTCTGCAGTGTAAATTGGGTCATAATCAAATGGAGAGTAATGGTCACTTCAGAGGCTGGTCCAAAGTTGTCTCCCCACAGAGAAGTTGTCAGCAAGTGTGGGAGGAAACTGTCTGCAGGTCGGATCGACCTGTGGTTCCATTAGTGATGTCAGTATGGAGTGTGGATGCTGTAAATCTTAGAAGTTTTTGACTGGAACACTGAATGGCAGTGAAACAATGGGAGAACCCGACCTGCAGAAAGCCAAGTCAAACACACATGCATGCATGTAAAAACACAGGCATCCTCTTATTCTTCTCTTGTGTACATAAACATGCACACATGCACCTATTTTTGTTGTTCAAAGTGCAAATGCAACATTTTCTTTTGCCCTTCCCCAAATGTATGTTGAAATTTTGTGGGATTTGTTGACTTACACCAGGCCTCATCAATTGCTGGCACGTGAGCCGAATCCTGCCCTTTAACAATCTCAATCCAGCTCTTTTATCATTTATAACTGTGAAAAAATTGTGGTTTTATTTAAATAATCTGTAACTTCTTAGTTTACAGTTGTTTACACTGCTTATTAGGTGATCAGCATTTTATTAGTAGGTTATTTAGCCCAGTTTTGTTTGTTGTTAAGCACATAAACATACCACGTTGTTTAAGGAATTTAGGTGCGTCAGACTGAATGAACAAAGATGTTAAATGCAACATTTATGTTTTTTTCCTGTACTTTTGTATATAATATTTCTTTTCCAATTATGAAAACTAAAAAAGGGAGAAAGAAATTGCATTGATTCAAAGTGTATTGTATCACACATTTAAATTTCTAACTTTACGGGTCAGACATTGAATGAGCCTAATGTCCAGAATTGTGTCTAAAAAAAAACAAAGAATGCTCATTATGATATCCCACAACACAAGGTGAAGTCTCCTTTAAAAAGCTGGACCCACTGACTGACATTTTAAGTGATTATCACAAATTTAGTCAATTAATTACCTCTTGATCAATTAATTGGTGTACTGACTAATGGTTCAGCACTATTATATTTACTATATTGCCCAACCAAGTGACAGAAACCAGCCTTCTTGACTAATCATTGCACAATAAAAAACATGTTTTACAGCATTTTCATTTGGTTCTCTGTATTATTAATGAGAAATGAACACTGTACATGCAGACTAAATGCGTACATGGATGGTACATCATATTTGCACATAAACAGTGTCAAGCTGTCTCCATTTTTGTTATAAAAATCAATTATTTGCCTCTCGCATGAGCACACAGGAAAACACATGGTCTATTTCCACTTTCATGCCTCCATTCATTCAAAAATACACACACACACAAACACACACACAGCAAAAACCATTCCTCACAGTCAGCTGCTTCCAGTCTGTTTACAACCAGAATCTTTTGTTTTGGCCTGTTCCACTGTGTGCGTGAAGGGAGGGGGAGTCCCCTCAACCTTGACCGGGTGCCTCTGCGTTGCTTTTCAGTTATGAATAGATAAGAATAGATAACATTCTTCATGGGTATTGAACAGTGGTGAGCACAGCATCAGCACATCGTGTGCGGTCTTGTCACAGACATGATTTCTAAATCAGCTGCAATGCAAACCATGTTTTCCCGAGGATGAATTGGAAATCAGATAATGGAAGATACTTTGCAACATCACAACAGCACATAAATCTGAAACAATATTTATGACTTTTTTTTTTTTCAGGAAGAGCAGTTGTTCAGAAATCGTATAAACATGCTTGCAATGCTTTACCCATGCAGTCATCGAGTAGATTCTCTTGTACTGTCCTGCCCTGGTCCAACCCCCTCCCCAAAGCTCCATCTATCATCATCTGTCATTATCATTCATCTCCATTTATCCTGCATTCATCACATTCATTCATCAAGCATTTAAGGAAAAACCCACACTAAAACACTTAATCATCGTCTGAAAAAAATCTATTATTGCTACAGCTGTTATTATGCATAGTTTTTACGGCCTGAAAGTACAAAAAGATAAATGTGTGGCATTTTTGCTTTTCAACATATCACAACAGGTCGTATACTCTGCATCCTTCAGGCAGTCTCACAAAACTCTGTGAACAAAGCACAAACACAAATGACGTGTTGTAAACCTTATTTGATCAAAAATGACTCTCCTTCATCCTCATCATCAGTGTTAAATGTGATATATAGTGTCAGTAAAGCACTGGAACAAGCAGATATAGAATGTGTTATGTATAACTTTGAAGCAAACAAGCTTCAAGGGAGATTTAATAGGATTATTGAGTTTCAGAAGATTAAACCAGCATTAATTAAGCTACTTTTTTGTATTAAAAGAGCACTGCGCTGATTTAGTTTTTGATAACATATCAGACTCAAGATGAATAGTTTAAAAACAAGTATCAAATTTGTTGCATATTTATTCCACTCATTCTTCTTCCTTCCATCAAAACCTGGTGCCTACATTACCCACTACAAGTGCACAAAGGTGGCATTGTCTGAATGTGAATCTATATCTGTATCTGTATCTGTATCTGTTTGGCCAATAAAATTATTTGTCTCTGTGGGCATTTTTATCTTGTGGCCTTCAACAATGAAATGTATCAGTTTGAAGAAACTGATGTACAGACATGCTAATCATGAAGCAGACTGTTTCCCCAAATAATCATGAGCAACTTCAAGTAGAAAGAATATTTGTTTCCCTCGCATAATTTGTGCTTTACCAAATAAAAATTAGGATTTGGGTTCATCCCTGTTACCCACAATGCAACTGCACTGCCAACAGTCTGGTAGGAGATTTGGGTGTTGCGAATATTGTCCTGTATTATCCCTTTGGAGCCACAAAAGGCTTTAAGTAACTTTATTCAGATCTGCAGCAGTAGTCAAGACCACTTAATGTGGAAAATTAATGCAGTTCACCTTCATCACTGAATTATAAAATTCTGCCTGATGTAAAACAACCAATTTAAAGCCATCTGCAACCCTGTATATGTGTTCTGTCCAGCACCAGACAGGTGAGAGCTAACATTTAGCTTTTTTTTATAGAGCTGGTGGAGACAAAATCAGATGTCATGGCCAATGCTGGTCATTCTGATTTTCTAAGTAGTGTAATTATTCTGGTAAAGTAAGAAAAACATCTGCAGTGTAAAATGTATTTCCCTCAGTTTTCATTCACAGAGACTTTATGAAAACTGAGTTCATTTCCTAAAATTTGAAGTGACCCAGCAGCAAACACACACACACACACACACACACACACACACACACACACACACACACACACACACACACACACACACACACACACACACAGTGAATAATCCCCACAGAGCTGTTATGAACTACTGCTTCAATTTTGCTTCAATTTTGAATCCATTTGTCCTTGTAGCTCTGCTGTGTGAAAGCAAGAAGGATGTGCGATGCGGAGATGGGGTGTGTGTGAGGGGTGTTCAACAAACACAACAACAACAAAATCCTTGAGCGCTCTCCCAGAAGTAACAACAGAGTACACACATGAAGGACAGAGGACACTCCTCGGCAGGGAAAATCTCTTTTAATTGTCTATGCCAATAATCTGGAATCAGCCCAAATTAAATATTTGATTAATAAGAGAGGAACAATAACAACACCTTGCAAAGGTTCAGAGTCAAATCCCACAGGGGCCTCTGGGAATGAGAGCGCAAACTGTGGTCCAAATCCTCTGTTCCAGCGTGTGCGTGTGTGTGTTACTACTTCCAACAGTGGCTCATGTTGCAGATAAATGTCAGGTTTTAGCAGTCAGAGGGGGATAAGCATGATTTGAATAATGTTTTCTGTCAGCTGCTGCCTTGCTGCTTGCTTGTTAGCTACACATATTCACACACACACACACACACACACACACACACACACACACACACACACACACACACACACACACAGATTCAATCAGGTGCATACATGTATATAGCTGTATGTAGCTCTCAAATGCATACTGACAAGCATGGACACAAACCTGCACTCAAATGCAAATGCACTCTGGCAGGCACACACATTCAGAGGTATAGAAATATATGGCTGCACCAGTATATGCTCAAATAGATACTATTTATAATGATGATCATCTTTTTCATATAACAGTTTCCTTATAAATGTTACATAGTTACATAGTAGCTGGCAAGGATTAAAGCAGAAAGCAAGAAAAAGAAATGAAAATTTGATTTAGGGCAAGAGTGCAAAAATGACATTCAATAAAGCTCTTTTATTAAAACAGAAACAAGAAGAAGGACGTTAAAAGAAGATGATTTTGTGTGTTCAGGCTTATTGGCAAAGTCTTTTAAACTCTGGAGGCTCTGACCACAAAATGACCATTAGTCAACTAAGACCTAGAATCAACCAGCTTGCCCCATAATGCAGTCATAATCCAGAGATACACTTACTTTTAACAGTGTATTTTTGTGTGCAAGATGCACACCTCAATCATCCTGCATCTGTTTGCAGCATTGATTGTGCATTTTCTCAAATATTAATGCTGCACGTATGCACAATGCAATATGCACTATATACTATATGGTGAAGTTTGGGGATAATACAGAGCAAGGGGTCAGAAAGCACGTCAGCAGCGGCAACAACAAAGTTTTTATAACAGTTACAGATACATGTACAACGTGTCAAAATAGCCAGCAATAAATCAGCACCATTTTAGTGGCGATGTGAAAACCTGTTGTATTTTAGAGCAACGGAATTGAATTCCTTCAAAGTCAGAAGAAAACAGTTCAATCAGAAGAGACTTTGTTCTGAGTGTACAAACTATATTTAACTGACGTGCACAATTGAGTTGAGAAATGTCAGAAGTCTTAAATCTAAATAATCTGGCGATTACACTTCATCATGTATGAAACGGGTAGTGAAGCCTTGATTAGTAAAGATTAATAAAAGATTAAGATTAATAAAACCCCCAGTGGAGTCTAGACACTGGTGGTGGTGGTGAAGGGATGGCTGAAGATCTGGATGCGATAAGGACTGGACTTCTGTTGAGCTCAACCTGGACACTGGATTAGAAATACTGGAGGAGAATGAGGTGGATGAGGGTTGCAACAATACTGTGCAGAAATTACAGCTGAGAGCAGCAGAGAGGAGAACAGATTCAAAGTTTTGACACAACAACATGATTGGCCAATGGACACTGTGGCTAAATCTGGTCAGTTGACTTAAAGAGTGAACGCTCATGGATAGCTGATTGAGAATAAGTGGGTAAAGAGAGAGGGGGAGAGAAAGACAGTTAGGGATGAATGAAGCATAAAGATAGTCTTCCTGATTGAACTTACGCTGAGCTTCATTATAGAAATATGAATGGCTATGGTACTAGACCTTGTTAAAAATTAATTACATGCCATAAGTGAAGCAATGATACAACACACTATCTTTTTTCATGCTTTAGCCTAATAGAAAGATTGACATTGTATGTAAATTAATAAACCAAGAGGATCTTGAATGGAGCCTTGAGGAACACCACAATTATTTTAGGTTATAGAAGATAGAGGAATCCAGGTGGAAAAGGTTCTTTTGGAGAAGTAACAAATTAAAAATGCAGTCCTTGAGATCTACTCCAGTTTCTGAGCAACACTGAAGAATATTATGACCCATGGTGTCAAAAGCACCATTCACATAATGAGAACTAAAATTAGTCTCCAAAATGATGATGTTTTTAGGTGAGCTCCGGTGGTCAAGGAACTGTTAATCAGCAAAATAAAAAAAATAAAAAAAAAGAGTCACAAAAAGTTTTTTCAGAAGGAATGATGCCTGACTTCACCCAGGACACAATCCTGACATGCAGTGAAGGTGATGGACTGAAATTGGATTGGGGGTAAGAGTTTTATAAGGGATGGGTAGAGTCACCCAGAATCACACCATGGTTCATAAACTGTGCTTTTGGGACCACTAATTATAAAATCAGAATTCTGATAATTCTGATAATAACAGAAACAGAATTACTACAAAACATTAAAGTTATGGTTAGTTTTGTTGATAATTCTGAGAAACAGGTGAATAATTCATCCTTAATTGCTTTGTGATCAGGAAATATTTAGTACACTGATAATGGTAAACTGATAATGGACACACAGAAATGCACCAGCTGGATGTAAAGCACTGACACACAAACATTCTCACAAAGCTCACACACATACACAACATATAGAAATATATTGCTGCACAGTAAACATGCATGAACTGCAGCTATCTACCACACACAGCAACACATATGCACATTTACCTCGAGTGATAAAGCAGCAGCAATTTGCTCCCAAATCTCCCATCATTTTCTAAGAGTAAAATGGTCCAATTTTCTACTTTTTGCCGTGGTGCTGTTACTGAAAACTATCCATGGCTCTTTGGCTTCACTATACATCAATTCATGTCTTTATCTGGGAAATATACCAAGGTATTACTGCATATGTATATTTTCTAGATAACACATGATAGTGAGTGATTTGCATATATTTTGGATTGTTCATCTGCAGTGCATCTGAGTTTGTGTATGTATTCACTGTGTTTTTGTTTCTAACTTTTTAGCTTTAGCATCAGTATTTTTGATAAGAAATCACCTATATTAATTTAAAATCACAAGAAAAAGCCTAAATTAGATTCTAATGATATGTGATTTGAAGTTGTAAGGAAAGAAAGTAGCAGTGTTTTTTTTGCATAATGTATCACTCAGCTGCTAAGGGTTGAAGTAGATCAAGTGCACATGAAGTATGTCTATGTGTGTGCAACAATGTAGATTCTACACCTCCACACCCAGCATGCCACAGACAGTGTATGTAAATCTGTGCATCTCCACGAGGACCACAAGTCCACATGGAGCTCTGCAGGGTTGTGTGCTGATGAAAAAAGAGCAAGTGTAACACTAAACTATGGCACAGAAAAGAAATGGAGCAGCAAAAAGTGAGCTTGCATCGCTGTTATATAATTAGTATGTCAAGCATTGGGCCCAGAGGCCGAAAATAGTGCTGCTGCCTTGCCTGGGGAGTTGTGAAGGGGGGGATGGAGGGAGGGTAGTGTCAGATGAGACGGGGGGAAGGGGCTCAAGGCCCAATATAACAGCGGTCTAATAGTGCCAGTCAAGAATTTGTGGCACTGGGCAGCCACACGCAGTGTGTAATCCCTGACACAGTTGGCGGTGCTTTGCTGACACGACATCCAGAAAGTCAGGATTGGGGAGAAAAGTGCTGATCTGTTCAATTCAGGACGGGGCATTCAGTGTCCACTTGATAGATTAACTTTAAAAGCATCGTGATGGAACATTCATTTGTCACTTACTGTATATGTAGTTTGATACAATGGTTTGGGTCTCTGATAAAAGGTTCTTGGGTGCAAATTAAGGCTGAGGAAAAGTTTTCGATTCTAAAAACACAAAGTAAAACACTAGATTTTTATCAAAACCAATAATTACACTATCATGCTGTGATTGCATATCATATATTTATGCACTTTTTTATACAAAAAGTGAAGTGAGTTTTCTTCATTTAAATGTATAATTGTAACTTTTCCCCTCAAGACGTATATATTGTTATTGTGTCATGGCAATAAAATCAATGCTGCCAGTTCAAAAGCAGTATGTGGAGTTTCAGAAGATAACAAATGAAGAAACCTAATAATTATTACCTTATAAGGAAAGCCCTTTTTTGATTAATAAATCAAGGTATCAAGGTGTCAAGGTGATTTATTATTATTACACACACATACAACACATATGCAGATAATTATCATCATTTCACCAAATTGGATCCTCCAAATGATGGACAGAAGAACATTTTTACAACACTGATGCCTTGATTATTACCCTTATAAGTGTTTCAAAAAATGTTAATGATAATTTCATCAATTTTGTGCTGTTGTGGTAAATTCTGCTCCTTCCTGTGGAAAAAGGAAAAGCACTAAACACCATAGGATTTGGTGT
Organism: Lutjanus erythropterus; assembly: GCF_056507025.1. Lineage (NCBI taxonomy): Eukaryota > Metazoa > Chordata > Actinopteri > Lutjaniformes > Lutjanidae > Lutjanus > Lutjanus erythropterus. The sequence continues at coordinate 25,764,320 of NC_139328.1, read as the reverse complement.
CAGTCCATCAAAATCAAACAACCATAGCTTCTTTGTGGAAAATTCTTGCTTAAACACTTGATAATCTCACAGGACTCATGCAGAAATCCAGAAATCAATTTGTGATGTAACAGAAAGACAAATTTTTATCTCTGCCAGGTGTAAGACTAGAGGAATGAGATCGCTTGCATGTGTGTGTGTATGTGTGTATGGACCTGGAGCTTATCTGCAGCTAATCTTGCATTCTACTTGACCCATCAAATGACCACTTGGACTCAGGAATGACCCAATGGTCATTTTGGTGATCAAAGGTCAAAAAGGGTTGCATTTCAGACATGACTTTTTATTTTTCTTGTCACTGCAGTCACTACCATTTCCTCCACTGACATGTAAGACTCATAGCTGATATGAAAACCTGATAAAAGTCTCAACAGAAAAACAGTAAATCACATCACCAAATGCACTGATTGTTGTAAACTAATAATAAGTAACAGTGAGGGTAGATTTAAAATATGATTTCTCCATCATCGTCCCCTCTGCTGTACTATCTTCCTCAGCTTGCAACTAATTTTGTTCCTATCTTGTACCAAACTGCTGTCACATTTTCTTTCTGGCACACCTCTATCCCACCTGATTATTCTCTAATAATCTGTTACCTCTATTATCTGTGTGCCGTGACTCTGACCCTTTCACCTGACCATTTGCACCTTTAAATTTGCATTAATTTACGCTTATTCTAACACAGCACTCACTCACTGGCTGCTGATAAGAGCATCGGCTAAATCCCTGAAATGCAAATGTGAAATGCCTTCAGCTGGGTTTATGGAGCACGTGGGAGCTTCACCCTGGAGAAAACTTTGTAAAATCAACTCTATCTGCTGTGTGATTTATCTTCAGATCTGATCCATGCTCCCTCATTTCAGTCAGTGAGCAAACAGCATTATGAATGAATGAGAAGACGTCAGGCGAGATCATTGTTTAGGTTATCATCTGTCGAGAGTAGACATTGATAGAGATGTCTTTCCCCTTGATTAGGCATGACCCATTTCTACCCCCAACCCCCCTCCCAGCACACACACACACACAGAGTACACATACATATATGCAGTGAATCCAATCAGGGTCATTCACACAGGCATATCTATCCTAACACACACATGAACACACATGAACATACACATTCAGGCACAGACGTGAAGCACACACACATACACTGACAACATTTGAGTGGGGGGTGATGTGCATTTGTAAACCCACCCACACACATACACACACACAAAAGACGACACACTGAAGGCACAGATAAGACACCCGTCGTCACGGTGACTCAATTCACTCACTTTGTGATGCAATTTCCTGGTCCTCACACAGTTGAAAAATGCCATCAATCAAACTGCAACATCCAAAGCACCCGGGAGGAAATTCATTCGAACCGAGCTCGACCCCGCTCACAAGTCACTCAAAGACAGTTTTCGAACTCAGCGCCGTCACGCAATGTTTGGGTAGTGTTTGCCAATGGTTTACGGGTGACGCACTGCTATGTTAGAGACCAAAAAACACGGAGGAGGAACTGAAGTCCAATTCTAACATTATCAGAGGCAAGAAAATGCTAAAAAAAATTATATTACAGAGCAACTTAACACCATGTTATAGCTTGAATACGCCTCCATCACGTTTAAAAAGTGCATTCAAAACCATGTGAAGTGACAAGACGTGTGTGAAGACCTCAGTATACTTGTATAATTGCTTGGATGACTGTATAATAACATCTGAAAACCCCTTTATATGACTGTGAAATAGGGGTTGGGGGTGGAGTGGAGTTTGCCTCCATCAATTTTCGTACAACTACAACCACTTGTCTTACACAAAACTTTCACACAGCAGATGTGTGTATGAAGCAGGCCTACTGAATGATTCCAATATTCTACAAGTCAGTGTACAAACAACACAACCTTACACTTTAAATTTGCTCCCATTTTGCATTTAGGTGATGTTCTTCCCATTGATGCACTGCAGATCCATAGTCAGGTGACCAAAACTAAATACATGGTTAAGGCTGTGAAACAGTTCTGATTTGGAAAGGTTTAGGAAAAGATCATGACTTGGGTTAAAATAAGTACATTATGTGCATCACATGACATGTTCACATCATGTATTTTAAAATTTTAGATGGACTTTTGATGTCACACAGGAGATGAACCCTGGCCTTTGGTGTGAAAGTCCCGTGATTGTTTGACCCATCCAGGGAGACTTTCTTGCTCTTTACACAATGTCACCTAACATTTTCTATTGAATGGTATTTGGACACATCTGCTCTCCACAGAAGTTAATGGGCTGATTGCAAAATTAGACTTTGGCTTATGCACTACATGCAATTTCAAAGTATAAAGTCGCCTCATTTGTACTCAGACTGAAAGGCTGGTCAGCCAGTCTGGAAAGTAGTTTCATACTGTTCACTTGTAAACCATAGAATTATACCGAATTATACTGAATAATTACCCATGAAATGTTAAGAGTCAATATCAGTTTTCTCTTGTTAACTTGCATATGTGCGATTTGCATTTCTCTGTCTTCATTTAAATCATTTTCACAGTTGTTTAAATAATATTTAAATATCAATACACCTTAAAATCTGTAAATTTATTCTGAATTTGAAATGTCTGGTCACCAAATCTGGGAAGTGTCCACCCTAGTTGGGAGGATGGTAACGGCAGACAGTTGGCTGACATGAGCTGACACATTCAGACGGGAGTGAATGTAACATTGCCTTGTACTTTGGGGTGTGGTGACATAGATTTTTTAAAATATATTCTTTAAAGTAGAAGGATTTCTCAATTTTCTCAGAAAGAAAAGTGAATACTTGCAAATTTACTCTACAAATGAGCAACTAAATAAGTTGATATTGTAGCAGAGGGATTGCAAATGTAATTGAGTGTAATTGATTTTATTTTAAGAACAAAATCAAATTGAATCTGCTTGGATTTTACAGAACTTTAGAGTAAGTTTTAGCTCATTGTTTAGCTATCTCAAACGTCACTACTTTACTCTTATAGCATAATTTTTGTTGCAGAAAGCAGGTATTTCAGCGAAAAAGCTCTTACTGTACACTGCCTGCTCGGCACCAAATGGTGGTGCTGGTGAACATAATGAAGCATTTAGCTGTCAGAGAAATAAAGAAGAATAAAAAAAGATATTTCCCTCTGGAGTTGGTAGAGACCAAAAACAAAGCTAAAAGAGACTCAATACTGGACTTCTCTAACTGCTGGGTGAGTAATTCAGCAGCCTCTTCTTACAAGTTCACTTCATCAACATATGTCAAAGTTGTGTCAACAACTGTTTTCTGCTGCCCCCAAGTGACTAAAGAAATCAATTATTACAAGATTTAACTCTGCAGGTTTTGTGTTTCCCTATTTCAAAAACTTGCTCTAGATGATGCAAAGTTAGTAACTGTTACAAAATGAAATCCAAGACTCCTTTTTACTCTCTTCAGCCATTTTCTCAATATCAAATTGATAATTTCATTTGTCTTGTATTTGTATTTGCAGCAGTGATGCCTGCACAAGATACTTAAGGATTTTCCTGCTTTTCGAAACTTGCTCTGACAAGAAAGAAAACAAAGTTAATTAAATAACATGAGTAAATTCTAATGAATGAAGGTAATTCAAAAATAAATTCCACAATTTTAAAACTGATGAGCTGAATCGCTTTTTCCACACAATCTTTTAAAAGGAGGAAACGAGTTGAGATTATACAACAAAATGGAAGGACGGACATCAAAGAGGGGTTTGTGCACCTTTACAATGATATGTTCAGTTCTCTGTCCTTGCTTTATATTTCAAAAGATAAGCAAACCCAAGAGAGGATTCCTGAGCCTTTACTGTTATTTTTCACAGATCTATGATACATATGGGTTAACCAAATGTCAAGTTGATCTTCCACGTATGTCACTGTTGGTGTGAAAATGTTTCTTATCTGCTGTTTTTGGTGTTTCTCTCTCCTTTGTAATCCTCCTTTGATGCCTCAGGGAGAAATGTGGACAGAGGTCACCTTTGCAGTTGGTAGAGATTCAGCGTTGTGCTCAAGGACACTTGAGTATGACAGATGCTCGCTGTTATCAAGATTTGAATGAAGCTCCTGTGTTAAATGAAAGATATGTGGTGGTTAATGTGCTGAGTGAGTATCATGACCCCTGAATTTTTTTGAAAAAGGGTTTAAAGCCCTCCTCTATCTCAAAGATACACGAGTGCCAGTGAAAAGATAAGTATGACTGAATAATTTTAAAAAAAGACTTCTTGTTCGGACGCTGATTTTTTGAGTGAACAGTAATACACCTGAGCAGAGCACCTCTCCTTCTCCTTGAGCTTTGAATGCTGCAGATACATACTTAGGAACATTTCTGGCTGGATGCGATATGATAGGTCTTTTAATCTGCAATGAAACAAAGCCCAATCTCTCACTGTCTTTAATTCAAGGCTGACTGTGTACCAGTGGAGTTTCTGGAAGCATTAACAGGCCAGTAAAAGGTTTGGCATTGGGACCAACAATATATCATCTTTGACTGATGTTGACAAAGTTTCTTTTTAAAGCACTTGTTTGTCCTGCAGTATAGAGTTGCAGACCTGGCAAGTTTAGCCTGAAAGATATTAGAAGCTCAAACAACTGCAGGCCATCAGGGGTTTACTAAAAAGAGATAAAGCAATGAGCTGATAACGTCCATGTCCATTTGAAGGATAATCATCACAAGCCATCAGGACAGCTTCATGTCTCCTTCGTATAGATCAGGGGTGGGCAATAATTTTTCAAGGTGGGCCACAGGAAAAATTGATCAGGCTGCTGTGGGCCAGACACCAATGATACAACATAATAATAATTGCCCCATCTCTAATAATGGAATGGTCAGGAGTGTTACACATAGGAAACTTCTACTGTTGGTCACTCTTCCCGAAATGCCATGTGATGGGCTAATATTTTGTTTGCATTGTCTAAAACGTGATGTTTTACAGAATACCATAATAGCAGCAAAAGTAGAACAACATAAACAACATCTATGTAGTTCAATATAAAATATTCATTATAATTACCAATAAACACAGCATTGACTCCTTTCAAAATAAAGGTCCAATAAGGATTTAATGGTAAGCAAAATGCTACTGACTGTCTTTGCTAGATTTTGAATTTTTTTGTATTTCCATGATGGCCTTGCAGGTACATGACACCGTTCAGTGGGCTGCATACAGTCCCCGGATCCGGCCGCATTTTGCCCAGGTCTGGTATAGATTCTCCAAGATTTTGAGAGTGCTGAGAATGGATGGACATTATTTTTGCAAAAGATATTCCCTCATTTGGTGTTCTGGTAAAAGTAATGGAGACACAGTTGGGTTGAGATCTTACAATCATTTCTTCTGATCTGATGGCAAATAGCATGATGCCATTCCAAGTAGGTTTTCACAATAGATAACAAATTGTTATTTCTGTCTCTGAAACATAAAACCTACATCCTCTCAGTTATTTAAATGGAACTATCTGAGTAATTTAGAGAGGAAATCAATTATGGTGACAGCTAATAGAATAAACATGACAAAGGACCCAAACCAAACACTGTTTTTTGGGAGTTCATACCTGGAATTTCATCATTTTAGGGTCAAGGCCACTTGACCTTTGGTGTTGTCAGTTTTTGAGGGCTCACAGTCCAAATACCAGGGCAGAAAAGCCATTGTCAATCTTTTTTTATTGTCCTATCCAGACTGTGATTGTTTGGTTCACAAAAAGTGACACTGACAAATGTATCAACTTAATGAAAGGTTGAACATTTCAACAAAAGGCTCCTGATATTGCTAAATAGGCTGGCAGCTGAATGCAAACCTTGTTTATCGTATTCCCATTGTTTTCTGTTTTATGCTCAGCTGCAAAACCTTGACTAACAGTTGAATTGAGTTCTTGAGCGGGAGGATGTAGGCTGATGCATTATCAAAGTGGCTCGACGACACATCTCTCTCGCTCCTGTTTTGGTAAAATGGGCCGCTCAAACTTCCCATCATTATTACTATGGCCGCTAGAGGTTGCCATGCCACAACAAAGGTAAATATGGACCATAATAAGCTGCTTGCCCAGTTTACCTATATGGCCATTTGTCTGGTGATAAGTGGAGCATATTAAGCATCCTGTTCAGTGGAACCTCCATGGTGCTGGCTAAGGGCATACAACATTTTACTTGGGAGTTGTTGTCCAAATAGTGTTATTATATTGTCTGAGTAGAGTTTTTTGAGAGTGTTCTGGTCTGTGGCATAATGGTCCCTTCTTCTGACTTCTGTCTGCCCCCCTCCTGTATTATCAAGTGTTGAAAGACTCGTCGAAATGATGAATGATAGTTGTGAGCAAACTACATGTGAGAAAAGCACAGATGTGTTTCACGAACCTTTACTCTCATTGAGTGATGCTGGCCTGACGCCAACACACACACACACACACATTTAACCTGTCAGTGTGGAATACTGGGAATCTGTCTAGTGCTGCCTCTGCCAAAGCACTGCAACAGTAATAGATGGTGTCTGAAAGTGACACAAGTTGGATTGCTGTTGGCAGACATGCAATACAACGAAATAAGCCGGAGTGATGGTTGTATTTGAGGCCATCAAAGCCTGGGGGGGCACAAGTTTTCAGTTGAACACTATGGCAGCTGATTTAAGTGGTTAGATAATCCTCTCTGGTTGAAGCTGTGCAGATTAGAGGTATCTGCTTCAGTAACATCATCATTAGATGAAGCACCTGCAGATGCTTGCTCCTTGTTATCGTTTTTAGAGATGGTCATTCTTATTCCTTTTAGATAGGACCACAGATAAAAACCATATTTTTATAGACAGCTCCAGTTCTTAGGAACAGTAGTCTCACATAGCCAGATCTATCCCCACAGTGCTCAACACTAGAGAAATGTCTGGCTCCGCACATTATCATTCTGCTAAAGGGGAAAAATGCTCCAGCTTTGTTGTATTTCTTTAAACTAATCACAGTTTTCAGGGCAGCACAAAGTCCAGGATCCTGTAACAGTGCCTGTGCAAAAAAAGTAACAGGGGAAACGTTCATTTTGGTAGAACATTTGCAATCAACCCCTGTCCTTAAAATGGCTAAATCCCTGCAAAGAAAAGGTAACATCTGTTAGCTTGTTTGTGTTTGCACTTTTAGCTACCAGGTTGGGGTCACTGTAACTTCACATTTTCAGTGTGTAGACTGTTACCTCAGAGGTTGGGATTCTGCATACAGTAACATGCAGATGGCAGGCTTGTGCCCACAGTCTACATCTGGTAAACCAGACTATTTAAACAGTGATCCAACCAGAACCAGCAGACTGAGAGCACTGGTCAAGCCTTAGCTGTTAAATAGTCAATCAAGATTCTTTGGCCTCTTAAACATCTCTAACCAACTTGACTAGCAGTCATTATAAAGTTCTACAGAACTTTATTGCAAAATTTTGTGGATATCCCAAAGTTTTCAAAGATACTAAATATGCCTGGGAACATTTTGGGTAAATGTGTATAAAATGATGTATAAGATATATAGAATATTTCCATTTGATGTAATGATAGTGCCATAAAAGGACAGATATTTCACTCATATCATGTCATATTGTGAAGAAATAGGAGCTAAAATGAGCTGATAAGGAGTTACCCATTGATTCCACAGGACAAGGCACATCTGTGCCTCGGTTTTGATGTTGGTAGCAGCTCCCACCAGCAACACTTCAGAATCATTTCAGGAGCAAAGTGTTGTGCCCACCTGATTGTGTTGACTTGCTCAGATTTTGTTGACTTGGTCCTCTTTCCTTGCTATTTGTGCTTCTGCCATGGATAAGGAAGTTATGCAGTTAAATAGTTTCTTTTTTATCTGTTATTATGATCGCAAGTCTGTCCAGGCTCTTTAATTTTAAAAGTGGACCAGATTTTCTGTGGTGTTTTTGTGTCTCACTTCCTGCTGGCTCGATCTTCTCTGTGCAGATTTACTTGGCATGTATTTGAAGTGGAGCGGAGAGCCGCTTCTGGGCCGTGCTGCAGCGCTGCAGGTGGAAACACAAACATTGTGAAGAATGGCAGTAATCAGCTGCAGTAGATGTGACACAGCCATAACCCAACACAGCCATAGCAGGTGGAATCAAGCTGTCATACTCACAAGTCAGTCTCTATGCACTTTGCTCGATAGAGACTGAGGACAGTCTCCCAGCTTTCATCGGTAAGGGATGGTAGGAATTAATTAAACAGTAAAAAAAACCACTCCATTCCTGAACCAATATTGGGACGGTGACATTGTCTGCTCACTACTAAGGGGACAGAGCATTGGAGCTGGTAAGGTGAGTCCTTGAAATAACATGTAAGGCGTGTATGGCAGTTATTTCCAGATGATCAGTAGGCGGTAAGATAAAAACAACAACACATAATTGAAATAAGCACTTAGTTATAATGTATCTTTATCCTTTATGAATTTAATTCTAAATCAGGACTGAGTGATTGCTTTCTTGTATTTACTTTTATTATCTTCCAAAAAAATCTCTTTATTTAAGCAATGCACTTTCTCCCTGCCTTTATTTACTCAGTGTAGTTTCAGTAAAAGAGTGAGGTTCACTTTTTATGGGAACACCCTATTCACAATCACACAGTTACACACATTTCACCTGGAAGCTGCCCAGCACAACCACAGGCTGATCTCTGGCCTTTGAGCAGGCAGAGCAGGAGGGATTAAGTGCCTCACTCAGCTGTTGTAAAGAGTGCAGCTGTTTTACTTTCCCCACCCCAGATCTACCCTGTGGGTCTGGGCATCAAACCAACAACTACTGCTCTGAAACTTATGTTTATAAAGCACATTTCATACCAAAAAATACATAATGTGCTTTGAAAAGCAGCACAAAGAAATAAAATATAAAGCAAATTTAATTCAAGATGAAGCGGTGTTTATATTAAAACAAAATATACATTTTCAGGTAAAGCTTTACTTGAGTGTTTTGTCCCTTGGAAAACCTAATGATGCACTCAAGTACTCAGTAACACTCTATTTGTGCAGTCATACACCCTCTGGCCACACATCACATTTTGTGCACTCACTCAGTGTTATTGTGTGTATATTGTACCACATTTTTCACAGGTCAACACACAGGTTGATACAGCAGAATAAAGTGTTTCAAAGTGTTGCCATTTTTTGATCCGCTCCCTCCTAATCCCCCCGAGTGCAGACTAGCTGTAACATGGACCATTAGCTAAAGAATGTTGAACCTAACCATACCGGTTGTGCCTAGCCAGCCAAATCAAATAACTCTTTTTACAAGCGCCGCTTCACAACACGGTCCTGCTTTCAGGCTCACCGCCAAGCTCATGTTGATTCTGTCGGAGTCTTGTGAACAGGGGCGCGTTAGCCTTGATTTACGCCGTCTTATTGGAATTCCTTTACGAGCGAGTGGCCCGTATGAAAAAAGGATGGATTTCTCAAGAGGGGGTTCTTGACTGATAAGGGCCTATTTGCGATAGGGATCAAGGAGGGCCCAGCGATGAATCACGGTGATGTGAGGGAGTGCAGCTGGAAGGGAACCAGAGTGGAGTGTTACGCAAGACTCGAGAAGTGATATCTGCCAGAGAGCCATGGAGAGTTTACCTAGGGGGGTGTGGAGCCGTAGGACCAAGACAAAGCAAAAAGAAAAACAACTGACATGAGTTTGCAATTAATTTGATAAATGATTGTAACTTTCTTAATACTATTTTGTATTATGTTTAGTTAAGGATTTGTACTTTTACTACTAGTAGCACCAGAGACAGAAGGTTTCTTTTTCTTTTCTTTGTGAATGTTTATGAAAAGAATATTTCCATTCTCTCCTGAGAAACAATTTGTAATTAGAGTTTATGTAGTAGCAACTGTGAGAATGTGTCTATGCCAAACTCCTGTCTAAATATGCAATTGATCTCTTTCAGTGATTGACTAAATGGGGAACTTTTCCAGCACTCTTTTTTTTTTATCTTGGTGTGAAAATACTTAGGATGTTAGGGTAGTTTAGTCAGCAGTTATTACAACTTTGCTACAAGGTTATTACCATGTCATTCATGTATAATATTGTAGAGGTCTGTTGATGAGACAAACCCACATATAGGCCTCAGATCTTCTGTGAGTTTTAGTGTCTTTCAGCTCATTGATTTGGTTTTCTGGCCCTCAGTGTTTTGAAACTTTTGATTCACTCTCACCACTCCCAACACTACCTGCCCAGCACCAAACAATGCAGTAAACCCCTTTCACACATGCAATCTATCCCTAACATGCGCAGCAACATTTCCTGCATGAGGTCGTGTGTGAATGGCAGCATGGATCAATATTCAGAGAAACCTATACTGCCAGTTTCTCACCTCGAAACCTAGTACCATTTCAAGAAAAATGCCAGTACACCTGATTCGTGAATGAAAGCAGTACTATGGCAGAGACAAGCATATTAAGGGGTGCAACAAGTGATGTTTTCACATGGAGCAAGTGAACCAATCACAAGACTTTAACAACTGGAGTCACATTAACTCTAGACATCCAATGCTCTTTTAATGTTCCTTTTTATCTAATGCATGTCTGATTCAAGCAGATCACAAAAAATGCTACTTGTCTCACAACCTTGTTGAATATTACATACAATTCAACAATGCCATGTTTCTGAAAAACATTCTTCTGCCATGTATACGTACATCTGGTCTTACCCAATCTTTATCTTCTTCTGTTTAGTTTTGTTGCATACATAAGTGTTGCATTACCACCATCTACTGGACTGACCCTTGCTCCATATAATCCGGTGTTGCTGTGACACGTGTGAAAAGGCACAAGAGGGTAAATTTGCTGAATGCAATCACTGGTGGATGAGCTACAATAGCACTTACAGAGCCATTTATTTCCCTCAGAAGATGGTGGAAACCAAAACAGTGCTAAGAGATAAGTGAGTAAATGTGAATGATATGTCTTGTCTGCAGGATGTGTAAATACAACTATTTGCTTGCAAGTTCACCAAAAAATGTCTTCATATGATCCTGCACTGCACCCAACTGGCCAGAAAGTTTTTCCATTTAAACAGTTGTAATATCCACTTTGCAAGGCAACAGCAGAAAACCACACAAGGTGCCACCCCTGTCAGGTAAGAACAGGAAACTGATGCTACAATTCACATGGACGAAACAGATTTGGACAACAGAAGATTGGAAAAATGTTGCCTAGTCTGATGAGTCTTGATTTCTGCTGCGACATTCAGCTGGTGCGGTCAGAACTTGGTGAAAACAACATGAAAGCATGGATCCATCCTACCTTGTGTCAATGGTTCAGGCTGGTACTGGTGGTGTAGTGGTGTGGGGGATATTTTCTTGGCACACTTTGGGTCCTTTAGTACCAACTGAGCATCGTTTAAATGCCACAACCTACCTGAGTATTGTTGCTGACCGCATGGTCATTTCATTATGACCACAATGTACCCATCTTCTGATGGCTGCTTCCAGAGGGATAACGCACAATGTCACAAAGCTTATATCATCTCAAACTGGTTTCTTGAACATGACAATAAGTTCACTGTACTCAAAAGGCCTCCACAGTCACCAGATCTCAATCCAGTAGAGTACCTTTGGGATGTGGTGGAATGGGAGATCTGAATCATGGATGTGCAGCCGACAAATCTGCAGCAACTGCATGATGCTATCATGTCAATATGGACCAAAATCTCTGAGGAATGTTTGGTGTGATTTTAACCTTGTTGAGTCCATGCCATGAAGAATTAATGTAGTTCTGAAGGAAAAAGGGGGTCCAGGGTACTAGTAAGGTGTACCTAATGATGTGGCCGGTGAGTGTATCTTAACATCTAGGGACATTTTCATTGCTATGACTCCATTTATGATTTTCTTTAGATTAATATATTCATCTAAATGCATATTCATTACATGGAAACTGTTCATAAGTTATGCCATTTTTCAGTACACCAATGCAATCTCTGTTCAGCAAAAAGTTATTTAAGTTTGTGATGAAAAACACTCCAAAAATGAAAAGTATTACGTCTGTGCATGAACTTTCTGTTTGATGTAAGTGGTCACTGGTTTTCGCTGAATAAAACTTCTCTAAATGGATTTGAGAAAAAAATCCAAAACTCTGCCACTGAAGTTCTGCCAATCCAATTAATTCCACAAATCTTTTATTTTGTCATTTAAAACTGCCTGTCCAGTTTCCTATAAAACCCTTCTATTTATTGGCATCTGGCCAGAAATAATCACTGCTCAAACAGAACAGCTCCTTTCCATCACTCATGGACGTTGTATTCTGAAGTACTTCTGGCTCATCATGAATCCACTGTGTATTTTTATTTTTCTTATCACCAAAATGTTGTAAGTTCTAACTGTGTTTAATGTGTGAATCTCTCTCCAATGTATAATTTTGAAGATGCATAAGCCAAGAAATAAGAAGAGTACATGTAGGTCCTCTTCATATTGGAAAGCATTTTTCAAAAACACACTTTTCAGGTGTTTGTCATCTTCTGGCCATAAATCACAAGTGTCACAAGACTCAAACTGAACTGCACGCATTCCTCTGATGATTTACTCTGCTGTCACATGTCAAAACACATATCTCAGTGAAACTCACCTGTTGCCACAAGGTGTTTGCTCAGTGGCAAGTCTGTCTGTGAGAACAGTGACATAACAGTGTCAAAACATTCACATGACTGTCACAGACTGTCTCTTCCTCCCACAAAAGTAATTTTCCACTGTTTACCAACTATTCATGACAAAAACAGTGTAATTTAATAGAGGCAGAGCTGTTATGAAAGCAGATTAAAAAAAAAGATAAAGTTTTGAGTAACAGTTTTCAGTTAAAGGTGGGGTGAGCGATTCTGACGAAAGATAATTGAGTCTTATAACCAGGCTTGGACCGAGCCACTCAACAAAACAATGAGACTCAACAATCAAGTCAAATTGTTGGTATTTGATGACCTGGTAATGAGGCTCAACAATAAATGATCCTTCTCGAGACTTGATCAACCCACCTTCAGCATACAATTCTGGAATTCTGGAAACGGGAAGCTCATATTTCTAAAAACACAGTGCCCCAGTGCTATCTGAAAATACATCAATATTATTCCATTTTAGGCAACTTTACAAGTCCGAACTATATGCTGTCTATCTTTTCACAGGCAGGATTAAGCATGACAAGGCCCCGGTCTTTGCAAAATCTCAGTTCACCAAACCCCTATACCTGTCTGTCTTATCCCCCCATGGTTCATGTTATCTCTTCAAACTAAGCACGACTGAGCCCCACCAGGAGTGCGAGTTCCCCTTCGAGGCCTCACTGCAGGACGGGTTGTCCCAAATCCGGATGAAGTTGTCTCATTTCAAAGGCCCCTTTCATAGGAGTTCTTAAAAAGAGGTTGCTGAGGTATGGATCAGAATGTCTTGGGAATGGTTTTAAAGGCATGTCCATAACGTCCTGGAGGGATTATATATTATATAATGCCATAAGGAGCCGGAAGAGCTGGGATGGAGGACATTTGGGCTACTTTGCTTAACCTGCCGCCACATTTGACGTTCTTGCAACCTACCAAGTGTAATTCCAGAGTGTTGTTGCTAGCATGTTATTTTTTAAACATTGCTGGTATGGTATGTCACGATATTTCCACCACTCTTTGGAGATGTTGGGCAATTTTAGCAACATTTCAGCAATGGTATTATATTAATACAGGATACATCGTTAAGAGGACATTTAACAGATGTTGCAAAGATACCATAGAATACATGTTATGCTGTAACATTTCAACAACATAACAGCAATGTAACTAATGCTAACATTGCAACTGTAATGTTGTAGTAACATCGTAACGTCTCCCGGGAATTTAATTTTTTCGACTTGCACTTAATGTGGTGTCACTGGTGACTGATAAGCTAAAGTTATTTGGAGGTATAGAGATTTAAAGTTTTGAGTGGCGTAAGGTCTCGTTAAGGATGTGACATCTCTCATCACTTCCGTTACGCAAGTGGCATCACTTCCGTCATGTGACATATGTAATGTAGATATTATACCTCAAACCACGTTTTCCTAAATCTAACCAAATAGTTTTTGTGCCTAACCAAACATACCTAACCAAACTGCGACCATTTTACAACTTAAGCCACAAGTGTAATGTCACATTAGTTTTGTCACATGACTTGTGGGATCCAGTAAGCCTGTTGCTGCTGGTACTCTCCACTGTTGGATGTTTTGAGAATAATTGACGGTCTACCTATTCTGTTGTATATGTATGAGGATGTGTTGACCCCGAAGGTTAAAAAAGATTTTGACAGAAAAAAAATCTAATGTTCCACACTGTCAGACTGGCTGTATATTATGCACAAATTCAGATTTGTCATGTTCATATGGGTGCTGCAGTGTATCCAGACTGGCCAGATGAACTTGCCTCAGTTGTCATGTTGCCATCCCTAATAAAGTATCACCTGCAACAGGTCAACAATGTTATTTGTTTCGTTTTTTTTTACATTTCCTTTGGTATGCATGTTCCCAGTTTCCCCACTATGATGCCTTGGCCCTCCTGTAGTCTCAGTGACCAGAGTGGCATTTCCTCACAGCTGTGCATTCAACAACAATTTAACAGCCTTTGAAAAAACATGAAATTTGATTTTGCATACTGCTGGCCTGAGTCTCAATCTTGCATGCATACACACATATGAACATACAGTACTCAAACACACACACTCACACAACATGCCACCCCCCTGTGATATTGCTGACAAACACACATGCACACACACACTCCCTGTGAGGCTTTTTACCTCAAGCACCATCTTATTCTAAAAAGGAGAACCTTTTGTCAACAATGTGTGTTTGTACACCCTGCGCGGCCTCTGTGAAATTCAAAGCGGCTGCATGCATTTCTGCAAACTCAATAGCAGGGTTGGTGCTGGGGGATCACATCTCAGGCCTCAAAGCTCTTTGCCACTTGGAAATAATTCAAACAAGCCTGAGCTCAAATGATGTTTTCTATATTTGTTGTGGAGGATAATGATGCCATTATTGGCTCCCTCACACTGTGTAACAATCTATTTCCATTTACTCTTTGCTTGGCGGTTGCTACCTCGTTTTGCTTCCTACCAGAAGGAAAGCACTTGACACACACATATGATAATCATGATTTGCACTTGAATGACCAAGTAGCCAAATGAACACTGCGACTTTTTGGAAGAATAAATTACTGAAAACACAAACAATCAAACTGTTGTGTGTGAGGTCTAATACTTTGCTAATACTTTGGCATGCTTTATTCTGAATGCTGGCATGAAGTAGCAAAGTTGGATACATCTACTATATATTCATTTAGATATCCTCATATTATAAATGTATTCTAAATATATCATTCATATTTTAAATGTATAGATCTACTGTACAAGTGAAGTAATGACATAGACCCCAGGTTTTCTGGTTTTCTCAGAGAATTTGCTTGACTTAAGTGCAAATTATTCCACCATAGCATTACAGATTTGTTTCTGGGTCACTGGGTGCACTGTACCTGATGGGGACTTGGCGGTGACAGGAAAAGTATACAGAGGGTGGGAGGTGGGGTGGGGTTAAAAGGTCCCCAGCAGCAATTTTTTTGGGCCCCCCTTAATGAGGCAATGGTGTAATTAATCACACATTGTAGAAAAAATGTTTTTTTTTATGTTTCTATGTTTTTTTTCCCCTTGTTATCTCTTTGATCCTCAAGCTATGACCAGTTTGAAAGTGAAGTGAAATTAGTCTTGAACAGAACAAACTTTCTAGACAAATTATTACTTTACTGACCTCTTTGCTCACAATATGTTATTTTACATTACATGGCAAAGCCTACATCAGATGCTCTCCTTAAAGTTGCAGTGAATCATCATATGACTGTCTCTTTAAGCATGTTTAATACATTTACATTTACGACCTGAGACAAGGTTATTATCTATCTATAGTAGTTTCCCATACAAAGTCTGGGAAACTACTATAGACTTACAGTACCTGCTGTACTGTAAGTGTCATGAGAAAAACCTGCATGAGACAGGTTCAGGATTTGCCCAGTTAGCTTGATCCCATATTTTTAAAATATCAATTGAGGCAATAAATGCTTGCTGGGCCATAATAAAGGCTCCAACAACAGAAGCAAGCTGCTACCTCAAGTGCAAAATTATTCCATTCAGCTCAACTACAGGCAGCGTGTGACCACAAGGGAAGATTTATTGGCATGTATACGTGGGCAGGCCTGGGTCAGTCAGTGATGTATGAACTCTTAAAAATATCACTTTTCTTTGAATGTGCAAACTCCTCTGAAGGATTTATCATTCTTGGAGATGATGGCTGCCTACCATTCAGTTCCGTGGCCCTCTCACTGAAGCCAAAAATAACACAGACTCATGCTATGTAAAAGCCATGCTATGACCTAGTTCAGTTTACACTTCTGTTTATCTTCAATATGTCATTTATGACAGTTTATTTTAACATTACCTGAACAGATTATTTTAACCATTTACTCAACTATTTACACAATACTGCATTTATAACTAAATTAATTTAACAACTCAGTTTACAATTTATTTTTCTTTATAAATGAAATTTACTTTCAGTTGAAACACCTTATTGTATTATTTTTGTCTGACTTTATTAGGAATTAATTTGTTTTAACCCCTTATATTTCCACCGGGCTACACCCTACTCCCTCTAAAAGTTTTGATGCCCTCATCAAACTAAAGGGTTAAATAACTTGAACTTGTTTGGATTGACTAGAGAGACTTAAACTGACACAATCAGCACACAATGCCAGGGGGTGACACCATGCTGTTTGGCATGGATTGCATCTTGAGTCTCTGTAGGTGCTGCTCCCAACAAACACACCATGGCAGAGGACAGTCAGGGGCTGGTCGGAAGGTTTTCCCAGTTCATCATAACTCAGTTTAACCACTGGTTTCTTGACTCTCTTCGAACTTTCAGCTTGCAACTCTGCTGCTTCAAGTACTTCATCCTTGTTTACATCTTCTCCCCCTTCGAAATCACTGTCCACATCTGGGTCAATGGTGGGAGGAAGATCAGCATCTGGGATCTTGACAGTCTCTTAACTCAACTGCTGCTGGGTTTTTGGCTGGTGAAGCAACTTGGACTTCAGGTGTGACATAACTTTGTTGTCTCGTGCAGAACTCTGACTATAACAGTAAATCTCTCCACTCTACTACCAGTGGTCTTGGTGGAGTCCCATCCTCATAAACAGACTCTGAAGAGAGTGGAGCGTCTTCATCATGGACAATCTGTGTTGAGCTTTGAACCTGCCTCAGCTGCATCCTGGTTACAGGCCTTGGTGGCAGTTCTGGCTCATCACTATCTGCAGACAGTCTCACTAGATAGCTGAGGGGTAACAGATGATTACCATGTACTGTTTTCACACCTCCTGTTCCCCTCTCAGCTTTCACTTGGTAGACTGGGAGGTTTGGCATCTTTCCAACGACGAGGTAGGGCAAAGACCTCCATTTATTCTTCAGTTTGTGCTTTCCAGTGACACCATAGTTTCTCAGCAATACACGGTCTCCTTCTTGCAAGACCTGTTCTTTAACCAGTTTGTCATGTGCTTTTTTGTTTCTCTTGTGATTTTTGTCAGCAGCTTCTGTGGCTAGTTGGTAGGCTCTGTGAAGACCTGCTTTCAACCTGCTGTTATGTAACACTCTTTTCCTTCTCCTCAGACACTCCAAAACAGATGTCCACAGGTAAGCAAGCTTCTCTCCCGAACACGAGCAGGTAAGGTGAGTACCCAGTTGCCTCGTTTTGGGTGTAATTGTAAGTGTGCACCAGTTGGCTGATGTTCTGACTCCACTTCTGCTTTTGATTCGGATCCAGTCTCCCAAGCATGGATAGGAGGGTATGGTTAAATCTTTCAGGCTGAGGATCCCCCTGGGGGTGGTGAGGTGTCATTGTGGACTTGCGGATTCACAGCATTTTCAAGTCCACAAAACACCCCTTGAGTTTCACAGGAAAACAGTGTTGCAGAATTTCCCAAACAATGGAAGTGAATGGTGACCAGTTTTCAAATGTAAAAAAACAACAGAATAAAAACATAAAATGCTTCTTTACTGCTCATCTAATGTAATCCAAGTCTCCTAAAGCCCTAAGATGCCAAGCTGACTAAAAAAAATGTAGCTTACACCATCCTTTGCTTGAAGCCACGTTCATGTGCACATGCACACTGTCTGAAATGAAGCCTAGCCTAAGTTCAGTCAGGAAGACTATCTTTACACCTCATTCATTCACAGCTCTCTCTCTTACTCTCTTGCCTGCTTATTCTCAGTCAGCTGATTATGGGTGTTCACTTTTCAGTTAACTAACCAGATGTAGCCGCTGTCTCCATCAGTCAATCGTGTCGTTGCCGACAAACTTTAAAAATCTGTTCTCCTCTCAGCTGTTGTCAGCTGTCATTTCAGCAAAGAATCGTTGTGACCCTCCTCCACCCTGTTCACCTCCTACAGCCAAATGAGTGCATCCCCCAGTATACAGACAACATGCCTAAACAGTGAATGGATGTGACGGTATAGATATGAGAAAAGTGTATGTTCATACAGCCTGAGATGAATGCAGATTTTTCAGGCTGTTAGAATGAAACCTTTCAGACTGACACAACCAAATGTTAGATTTGGACAGCAATTCGCAAGCCCTGACAGACCTCAGTTAAATAGGGTACCTCAGCTCATTCAAGCAAATGATCGTGTTCAGTAGCTTTTTGATAATTGGAGCAGTTGAGTGCTTGTAATTAAAAGTCTATTCAAACAGACATGATATGCTTTATTTTTAATTAATCTTCAGTAGACCTTAATACAATAATAAATTAATAAATTGATTAAGACAAAAACACATCAAAACTGATTTTTGTTCAAAAGTTTTTTTTAAAGAAAAAAAACATCAGCAGACACTATGTGTCTTTTCCGAGAAGCTGAAAGAGCTGCATCATCAGACGACCTGCGTTTTGTTGGCTCTGCGTCTGTCTCCTGCTGGCTGTCTCTGTCTGTCTCTCCAGTGCTGCCTCGTTGTTTCTCTTTTACTGGCCCAGAGGCTGCAGAATATATGTCTTGGTCTAATTGATGGCTTATTGCCAATTACGTCTGTAAAGAGGAACCTCTTGCCAATGTTTTTTATCTCTTTGTTCACAACAGCAAGTCTGCTTTTCTAATCAGGTCCTCAGGTGCCTGTTCAACAGCAGGGGAGTACTGGACAGTAAGAGAAGACTCTTACTTGTTTAGCATTTTCTTTTCAGCAGTATTGTTTTTGTGAGGCTGCTTTAATTCATTAGTGTTGGCAAAATATAACATAACTGCGACAATTGTGCATGATCCGTGTCCATTGCTAATGTATAATACTAAACTAAAGTAAAATAAATTGGGTTATAAGTTGGTTTAAATACTGGGACACTGCACTATTCATGGCCAAAACTCCAAAAAGTGTAGCTTTAACCACTGTCTAATCATACTTAACTTTAACATTATGGTAAATACATACATTAAAGAACACTGAACACAATATGGACTTTTCAGAATCATTCAGTACTAATGTTCTGTCTGGCAGTATTTTCAGCTACAAGACCTGTGTAGTCCTTCCTCTGCTTTAATGTGTGTTTGTGGCAGCAGTTACAGCACAGTGAAAACTTGTGTACCCGCTTCAGGCGTGTGCACGCGGATCAGGTCTGAGAGGTTACAGCTGACGTTTAGGCTAAAAACATGGTGTAAATGGCATCTTTTTGCATCAAATTTTAATGTCACGGCTTACAGGCACTTGGATTACACCACACAAGCAGTATGGAGACATTTTGTGTTTATTTTGTGTTCTTTTTTTACATTTTAAAACTGGTCACCATTCACTTTAATTGTACTGGATTTGGCTGCAACGCTGTGCAGAAGCTGTGGGTTTTTTTGTGTTTTGTGAACTGGAGCTCTTCACCCATCCTAACATCAACACAGGGGTGAGTAGATATTGAGTGAAATTTCATTTTCAGGTGAACAATCGCTTTCATACTTGATTATCAGTCTACCACTTGCAGAGCGTTGTCAATGGAAATGGAATTTATTGCTAGTTTGGCTCAGTGACATGATGTTGTTCCTCTAATGCAATTTATTTTGTAGCCGAAAAGGTATTACTTATTTTGACACACTTTTACTTGAGTGAAATGTAAGTAATAGTACTTTTACTCTGGAATAATATTCAAGGCTCTTTCCATCTCCACTGCTGCCATGCAGCAATGAAGTCTGCGTTACACGTTGGGCTGAAGAGACGTTTCTACAAAAATCTTCATTCTTAGTCACTCTTAAACAACCATCAGAGTTTAGTAACCATGGCATCAAGACAACAGCACTTCACCACTGTAAATACACATCTCTCAACATATGAATTCAGTGATATTTAAGAACTATTACATGCTTTTGTTATTGGCTTTTGTACATAATCTGTGTGCCTTTTTGTACTGATACAATAATTACTGAGAGACGTAAAACAGAAGCAAAGACAAATCCTTTGCCCCGAAACACATACTGGTCTGTGTATTCCAAAACACAAGTCCAGGCACTTACAAGAGCATGTGCGTGCACACACACACACACACACACACACACACACACACACACACACACGCTTTTTTTCAGACTGGAATTCATATCCTTCTGTGTTTTGCCTTGATACATAATGGAATGACACTGACATTTCCCCCCAGCTATTTCACACACACACATCAACAAAACAATGCAAACAAAAGCAGTGTATCCTTGAGGCCGAGCCGACAGTACGCTCCCTCGTTTTATAAAAACACCATTTGAATGTTGATTCTTTCTGAAGCCCACAATTCCTCGTTTTGGCCCATTCTGTTTATTGAGTGTCCTCAAGATAAATGCAGAGAGGCCGGCTTTGTTGCCTGGTGTTTTATCTTAGGCAAATTCTTCAAAATGTTGAGAGCTGTTTATTAAAGTGACAATGATCAATAATGACTGATGTTGTAATTATAGGCCAATAGCAGCGCCGTTTGACGTTGAATTTTAAGTAGGCTGCAGGAAAAAACGCCAAAAGCTGCTCCATCAAGAGCATGTTCATCTCCAGCAGCATTTCTTTGTCTAATTAATCTTCATTTCGAGGACAGATCCGTCTCACTAATGCACTTTTATCATTGCTCAATGTTATACAGTATGCCACTGTAAAAAAACATTAAATCAGAGGCTTTCTGCTGCACCTGAAGCCAGTGCTGCATGTTTGTTCTGTGCAGGCTTGTGGAAAAGTGAATAATGCATGTTGTTCTGTTCTAATTTCTCAACAGTCGCCCCTTTTTTCTGCTCCTCTTGCTCTGCTACTTTAATTGTCTTTCCTCATTATGAAATGTATTGACGATTCTTGTGTCTGTCAGTACATCTGCTGTTGTCTTCAAGGACAGGCCTCACAAGCCTGATCTCAATGGGACTCTTCCTGTTAAATACTGGAAATGTAGAAGAATCACAGTTTTGACAAGTAAACAGAAAAAAAAAATTACAAGGAGCCCCATGCATTATTTTCTGCCAAGGTCATGCAACATCAATATTTTATTATTTTAATAAAATAAAATGTTGAGAATCTGGATTCAGATCTGTACCAAAGTAGACACAGTAACAGACAATAGTCAAATACATGTGACAGATTTCATTGATTCAAGAACTTGCACTATAATTTCATACAAAGAAATTTCAAAGGCCATATCTCAGTCATTCTAGAAGACATAAAAAAGACATTAAATAATAATAATAATAATAATAATAATAATAATAATAATAATGATGATGATGATGATGATGATGATGATGATGATGATGATGATGATCTGTATTCACATCCAGATCTATAACTCACACTTAAGTTTTTGGTTCATGGCTTACTTTCCCACCAAATTTGACTGAATTAGTTTTCATGTTTTTGAGTTACACTGCCAACAAGCTAACTCCATGGAAGAAGGCAAAATTACTAATAATTGATCCACAGTAATATTAAACTTCTCATTTTTATAAGTCATCATCTAGTCACTTGATGGCAGTGCAACAAGCTGTAAACACAACACTGACACATTATCACTTTTACAAAGCTGATGTGGCAAACGTGTTAGCAAACAGTGGCTTATTTACACTCCGAGTAGAAACGGAGCAACATTAGCATTTCATTTCATTTGGAGTGATGTCTCTGTGTGCTTGATGGATGTAGGGTCTAATTTAGTATTATTTTGGTCTCCACTGCTGAGAAAAATATCTTACTTCCTGGCAACAGTTGATTGTGTCTGATGGGAACAAGGCTGGTGAGATCGCTGAGAGTGAACAAACACAGTAAAGTTAAAAAAAATGAATGAGAAGCTAACAGGGTGGGGGTAATTCTCTATGAGGGTGTCACTGCTGGCTACCATTTTCCTACACATTTAATCCATTGATATTATAAACATACTAACGATTAAAGCAGCTTTGAAGTTGCTTATTTCTGCCATCATGAAAAATTATGCTGCTTAAACGTTTTTTTGTTTGGCTTGGCTGACATTGGAAGGCCTTGTTGAAGGACACTGCAGCAGTGCCTCCTGAAGAGACAGCCATGTTTCCAGCCAAGTGTATGACAAATGTTAACCAAATTTTGAGTAAATCACCAAAGGAAAATGCAAATGAATGCTTGTTTTTATCCATTACCATAATATAAGTGAGATAAGCAGTCAGAAAACCAGTATACCGTTGCAGAAGAAGAGGGCGCAACAAGATGACATAATTAAAGGAAGCGCCAGTCAAACCCTAAATGGTGAAAATCAATGTGGAGAAGAGGATGGAAATACAACATTTCAGTTTGTTTCGTGTATTAACGTGAGGAAGGATCCATCAGATCTGTGTGCAGCGATCATGGATGTACTGTATTACAGAGCCATGGGAGCGATGAATAGACCACCGGAGAGGACAGTTGTGACCAGGGGCGCCGCCAGAAATCTTGGGCCCCCTGAAAGATTAGATAGATAAAACTATTAAAATAATATTGATAGCCCTCAAAGGGCCCCCTGTCAGGCCTGGGCCCTTAGAATCGTCCTAACTTTTCCCCCCCTGGCGGTGCCCCTGGTTGTGGCTAATGTTTGCTACTTTGGAAAAAGTGTGTCCCTCCCCCTTAAGTTCTTTAGGTTTTTGAAAAAGTCAAAAACCACCGTTCACAGGCAGGTTGTATATCATAAAACCAACAGTGTGAGCTGAAGGACACTAAAGTGCTCTGTGGGAACTGAAGAGTTGGGTGATGATTCTCTGTGCGTTTGCCATTGCAAGCGACGCTTTTCACAGAAGTATAAAAATAAAATCAAAATGAAGTTTAAGATGTCTGGAGCTGAGAAAAACTACCCACATCCGCATTGTTGTCATGATTATGTCATAATTCCTCTGTGTCTTATCATTTAAATTACCCGAGCTAATGTTTTAAATTGTTATGCTTGTTTGCTTTGGCACAGGACTTTATTCTCCTGAAAATGTTCGCAGTGAACAGCCAAGCTGCACTGTCTGCCCTCAGCTGAGTCCTGTTGGCACAGAGAAGCTCCAGTGAGGAAATCTGAGGATTAAGTTCTGGTTTAAGGTCTACTACAGACGGTGATTTCAGTGATTTGTTCCCTCTCCGTGGTTGATGTTATGTTTTGCTATGTGTCCTCCATGAAGCAGTTCAGATAATATCTTATGATCTTATGAAGGTTAAGGAGGGAAACCCCGCTATTCACTGTGAAAAATGTTATATCATGTCTCAACGGCACAGCGGTGCTCTGTACAGTGTCAGCTGAAACAGATGGGAAATGAACAAATCTTAATTGATTGTGCATCAGACTCACAGCCCATCTCAAACTGTAATAAATAATCATTATTCTCTGACTCTTTCAAACATAAAAACCTTGGGAAAATTCTCTCCACAAGCCCAAGAGCCAGCTTGACCTTGTTGAATTTGATAATCACCTTTGGTTTACTGTGAATGTTTTTTGTTGCTTGTCACCTTAAACTGCTGACATCTGTTTGTTGTCTTGCTTGCCATCTGTGTTTCCACTACTTGTGACGCAGAGTAGAAGACTATAAAGCCCAGAAAATAAATTTCATATTTTCTCCTTATGAATACCAGAAGGCCGATGTGACAGTATTTTCCCCAAGAGAGTAGCTCATATTTACAGTAAATCCCAAAGAAATCTCTGTATGACGTTTTTATTGCAAACACACCAGTAATTAATTCCTTCTCTTTGGCTGAAGGCATACTGACATCACTGGAATGGTTTTCAGTGGCACACAGTTAAGAGCTAAATATATACTATAAAATATCTATATGCCAATAAGGAAAATGTCAGGTAACTTTCTTCATATACCATTAGATAACAAGACGAGGGGCCTATGGCAAGACGCTTTAACATTTAATAGCTAGGCTGGATATGTATTGCAGATATCTGTAATTCAATTCTTCCTATTCAAAAATAAAATTTCAGATATCCACAATAATATTTTTAGCAGGACAAATGGCGTCACTTTCCCCATTCATGTGTATGGGGTTTGTCATTACAGATAGTCATAATTAAGTTGCAGATATCCACAACTCACATTGAATCTGAATTTTGACTAGTTGTAACTCCAGTTCAAGATAGATATCTTGAACTGGAGTTACAACTAGTCAAAATTATGTTGTAGATATCTCTAAATGGGTTTTGCAAACTTAAAAAATGGGGACCCACCGAAAACAAATAGTGGAGCCTAAAATCTCACCCGCAATGCCAAATACAAAAGGCACTAATACACTTCTAAAAAGTCACTAAACTCTGGACACCCCGTTCAGATCAAGCGATGCAGGCAGTGTATTATGTCTTCCTCACCTACACGGCTGAGGTAAATTTATGACACAGAGCAGATGTATGTCATTCAGGCTGACACAAGACCATACTGTGAATATTACAGTCCATGCTGGCTTTTGCCCTTAAGACTGACATTGATGCTTGTTTCATCAGCTGACAATTGCAGGGTTGCTACCACTGGATGAAAGATTACGCAGATAAAGTGAACCCATCGCATTCTAACAGGAACAGAAAGTATTTACTAAATTGCAGTCAAGCCAATAGTTATTGAGACATTTCACTAAAACCACAAAATGTGAATGTCATGCTGTCATGCTTCTGAGGAAGCTTGATTCGTGAGATCACAAGAACATGCAAGAATCCATCTTACCAGGCTCCAAGCTTATTGTTTGTGTGCTTCGTTACCACCACTGATATTGCCACTGAGCAAAGCCATTAATTCTTAACTTGAGCAGATCAGACCGGGAAGCTTCCAGGTGCCAATATATAACTCTATGAATGTGATCAGGGTGTTTCTTAAAAAGACTATTGCTCTTGGTGAATAAATAAAGGTTAAGAAACAAACGTGCAATATCAATTAAAAATTGGAAGCTCAAAAGAGTTGTGCAGTTAAGGCTAAAATTTTATTTAGACACAAATCACAGCAGGTTATTACCTCAAGGAGCCAAGTTCCATCAATATGTGTTCCCATTTAAGTGCTGCAGAAGTTTGAAGCAAGTTTTCGAACTGTCAGCAAAATAAAATGTCAGTCACTGCCCATTTCAATCAGTAACCCTTAGGAAAATATATGTGAGGTTGTGACCAGACTACATAATTAAACCAGCGGCAGTAACCCTGATTTATTATATACAATATTATTACTGCTTCAAGTCTGATGGTACTTGTGTTTTGGGCAAATTTGTCTACTGAGCCACATGTACCCTGTGTTATTTTATCAACCTATGAGGTAGAGGGAGCCCTGACATGATACATACAGGAGTCACACCTCTTTATGCTTTGTTTAGGGATTTCTTTAGGGAGGTAGTATTCACAAATAGAGAAAAAAGAAAACTCTGCTCACTCTGTGTGAGGTGTTGGAGCTATAGACTATACAACTGAATGAAAAAGGCATATGCAGACTCAAATCTGTGCATTTTTTTTTAATTAACAAGCTTTCAGTCAGAGACCTTCTTGAAAGTCTGAACACGTATCAAGTGAACCCAGCAGTTCAAAATAGTAAAAAGACGTCCCTTGATTAGTCTTAATGCAGAACTCTTGTGTCCTTCAGGTGAACTTGTGTGGCCAGACATCAAGGGAATTGCAGTCTTTGGTATAGTGGACTATAAGTTAAAGACATTTTCTGTTGAGACGGTCAAGAAACACTAACCAGTCCACAGAAAATTCAGAATGTCCACAAGACAGAATCTGCAACAATGGAGATAAATGTTGCGTTAACATCAGGCTTCGGCCATCATTAAACATTTCTCCCGATTTATGATAAGTTTGAAAATTCTCATTCCTATTTAGTAAGGTTTAAAGGAAAGGACCTTGTTTTTCCTCAGATCAGCTTAACTAACGTATCCTTAGGAAAACTGTGATCAAATTTGAAATGTGGCTTGGTCAAAGGTTAGGCTAAATGCTGTGGTCCCATTGTGTTTTGCAGTTAACAAATGTCACATATGCTTTAGGTCATCTACAGGCAGGAATGCAGGAAACAAAATCTATGACTTGACTCATTTTTTTCCCCAGATCCTCCACTTTGGTTTCAAAGTCTCAAGGTTGGCAAGAATGAGGCAGCATGACATGAAAGCTTCATCTACATTTGAAGAAGCAGAGTCATGTACCACCATGTCAAGGTGCATTTGAAAAATCTGTTTTCAACAACATCTTCTTTGTTTTAATGTGCCAAGTTTTCCACTTCAGCCAAATGAAAAACTTTTATGTAATATTTTGGCTCTTTTTCAAATTTCTGGCAATTGAAAATGCACATAAAAACAGATGGATGGAGGTGATTTTTTTTT